>NW_025421485.1:5625000-6250000 GCF_011764305.1 Mustela putorius furo
AAATCCTTTTCACCTATTTTGTAATATTTGCATTTAGCCTTTGTATGTATTTCCTCCTTTGACTTCTCTCTCTGTGGGAGACTGTGTTTGGAGACAACGAAACCTAGGGGAAGAGCTGCTCTCTAGTTTTTAGTGAAAACGTCCCCTTCCCTCTGTCCCCACCAGTTTGTCCACTCTGGGCTGCGGTGCTCACCAGGGACCCCGGACTTGGGCAGGCCCTGCTGCCCTGTCTAACCGCGGAATACCCGCATGGCTCCAAAGTGCTCCGCAGAAGGGGCTCCGGGAGCTTGAAGGAAGGAGCACAGCGCAGCAGACAGCGTGTAGAATCCGGTGCCGGAAGGGGCCTGGGAGACGATCCGACCCAGCAACTGGCCAGACCGCCTATTATGGCAAACTAGAAACAGGATTTACCGTCTTAACCATGTTTCAGTGTACTGTTCAGTGGCAGTGGGTTTTTATAGCTAAGGTAACATTTACGCAAATGAAATCTTAAGCACAAACCTGATAGGAAACCATTAATGGCCAGCGGCCCTGGGGAGCGCCAGGTGCTGGAGCAGGGACCGGCAGCCCCTCCCGGGCAGGGAGGGACCGGGTGAAGGGCAGGGAAGGGAGGGCGCGACTGCCCCCCAGTCAGATATTTGACCCCCTCATCCCCTGCCCTCCAGGCATGGTCCCACCCTGGGGCCCCGTATCTACTTGGGGATCTCCAGCCATAGGCAAAGGCACTTTGGACAGTGGCTTATGGTGGATTTGGGTGATGGACAAGAAGGTACTAGGTCTGAGTCTCCCAAGGAGAAAAGAGGACCGTGAGATGCTTCTGAAGCCCCTTTGGTGAGGAAGGACTGCTGCCAGGCTGAGCCCCACAGAGGCGCACTTGAACCTGGCCCTGGGTCACTGCTCCCTACCCCCCACCTCTGCACCTGGGAGTCCCATCCAGGAGTGTTGGGCCTGACCAGGGCAAAGGGGCTCCACTGACCCTTCGTGCAAGGTTAAGACTTTGCCCGCTTGATGAGTTCCTCCTGACGTCCTCCAAGTGGAAAGCAGGTCAAAAGAGAATCCCGTGGGTCGGGCCCTTCAGTCCTCTGTCGGTGCCCAGAGGAGGTAGCGGACATGAACCAGGGAGGAGCCTGCAAGGACGGAGAAGGAAGCCCCATGACCTTGGTGGGCAGGTTGGGCTTCCAGCTGCTGGAGGATCTCTGAGCCCGGAGAAGGAACCTCAGGAGGGAATGTGGTACATTTGTCCTCCTGCAGTGCACACTCCACACACCCTGACATGCTCACCAGCAGCGCCCGGGTCTCGGTGTGGCCCTGCTTTGGTCCCTAGGCTTCCCAGAGGGCCGGTTGGAGCCGGAGGTGGCTGAGCTGCCCCATCCACCACCCTCATGCACCAGACACAGTGCTGCTCTGTTTGGGCAGTGACCAGGGCAAAGGCAGAAGGCCCTGTTTTGTGGAACCTGGCCTCCGCTCCCCAACCCACCAGGGGTCTGTCTGAGTGTGGTGGGGGGCACTTGTCTGGGTCAGAGTTCTAGAACATTCCTCAGGGTTCCTTGTGGTCAGCTATTATAGAGAGAGAAACAGCAAACACAGCTGCAGGGCCCTTTGGAGCTGAGGGGGGCCTGATGACAGCCCCCCAAAGTCCCTTCCCACTGGTCCTGGAGCCAGTGTGCCGTGCTCTGCTTGTTTGAGGCAGGGGTCAAGACTCTGGGTTTCCCTGGGAGCTTCTGGTAGGCAGCGCTGTAACTGATTTTACAGTAAAAGAACCAACATACTTTAAGGAGGGAAAAGAGCCAGCCAAGAGGTTTTCTGCCCGAGTTAAAAGCTGTGGTAAGTCAAGGGGACCCTGGAAGCCACATACTACACGCTTGGCAGCACTTTATATAGATGCCAACAGACCCAGCTCTTCACGTGACACAGTCGACCTTCTGGAAAAAGAGCAGAAAAGTGACCCCTGAGGCTTTGTTCCAAGGACCGATGCTGGCTGCCTTCACACACAGACGATGCACTGAAATCCCTCCCATCCCAAGGGTCTGATGCCAGAAAACTTCCTGAAAGCCTCTCAGAAGAATGTAGAACAACTTCAGAGACAAGCATGTGGAGGTTTGGATGAAAACACCCATCTTCGGGAAAGCCAGGGGACAGCAGGAGGAGGTTCTGGAAGAGAAGGCTTACAGGGAGACAGGATCTCTGAGGGGACGTAGGCTGAGGAGACACCTTTTCCTGCTCGCTTGGGAGAACGTCCCACCGATGCTGCAAACCTGCATCCAGACAGAAAGAGTGAATTGGGGAAAGGAGACCAGAACTTTCTGTCAGAGGTCGGTTTGCAGAAACTCACGGATGCTGTCAGCTTGACCGCTTCCGCTGAAAGGCTTGGGAAGAGGAGCATGCGGAGAGTTTTCCGAGCAAAGTGCTTACAGCTGGACAGTCTCCAAACTGAGCGAGCATTTCAAACAGGCCAAATTTCAAATCCTGCCTGAGCTTCACTGAGAAGGCGTCAGGGAACTCAGCCGAATGGCCGTCGAGGAGGGAATGGGCTGCTGAGCAAGGGAGAATGTCTCCCCCACCGCCTCCCGGCGTGGCAAGGTCAGCAGCCCTCAGCAGGGCGCCTCCCGTGGGAAGACAGCCGAAGACCTGGAGGGAGATCTGGAAAGAGCCACCTCCTTCAATGACAACTCTTGTTCTCTCAAAGGAGAAGAAAGCTCCAGAAGGTGGTGGGCAGCCCTGCCCAGCTCAACAGGTAAGATCACACTGACACAAGTTGGCAAAGGCAGACGTAAGGCCCAGTTTTTCCCTCGTGGCCTCTGTACCCCCAACTCAGTCCAGGGCAGAGGTCCCCAAGGGAGGAGGCTGGCTGAGCCACAAGGGCTCAGGGACCAAGGTCTTAAGTGGGTACAATTCACAGCAGCAGGCCCTGCATGTCCACCCAGCAGAATGTTGGACTCGGTTCTCTCTCAAAAGCAATTTTGATCGGGGCGCGGTGCTCAGTCAGTTGAGTATCTGACTTGATTTCAGCTCAGGTCATGATCTCGGGGTCATGAGATCAAGATGTACTTCAGACTCGGGCTCAGCCCAGAGTCTGCTCGCCCCTCCCCCTCCCCCTGTGTTCCTCCCCCCCTTCTCTAAAATAAACAAATAAATCTTTTAAAAAAGTAATTCTGATCGGTATTTTTAGTTTAATTGCTGCCATTTAATTGACGCCACACTTGCTCTTATTGAAGACCGATAGAACTGTATTTCCTAAGATAGCATTCTTCAAGTATAGATGGTTCTAGTATAATTATTATGAATGTGTTATTTCTACTCTATTGGTCCCTCTAGAATTAGATGGGATAAGTCTTGCGTTCTGATTGAAACCAAACGTCCAGCAGACAGCCTCTCCTTTGCGGTCCTGCCCACCACTCCCTTGCAAGGTACTCAATAAACTATCTCCTTTAGAAGGAAAGAAAGGAAGGAAGGAAGGAAGAAAGAGAGAGAGAGAGAAAGAAAGAAAGAAAAAGGGGAGAAGGAGGAGAAAGAAAGACAAGACCCACTATTACTTAAACCATATTGGAACTTGGACGTGCCCAGATGGAGAGGAGTAAAACAATAAACACTGTTTCAATTCACTATGTATGAGCTTCTAGAGGAAATATGTAGGCACCTCAGTAGATTCTGATGAGTTTTAAAAGCCACGTAACTCTCCCCAAAAACCACAATGACATCCCCAGCTGAACCTGTCAGTCATTATAATGGTTTCGCCGCAAATTCACAGACTAACTGAAGGGAGTTAACATTTTACCATCATCAGCTCCTCGTGTTTGATTTTCTTTCAACCTTCCTTACTCTATGCAGGATTGTGTTGCTGCTGTAGGGCTTCTACATTTTATGCGCTCAAAATGAAAGTTTTTTGCTTTCCCCCTTGGGAGAAAAATGGATGAAAGTCAGCCTCACGCCCATAGTGCCCTGTGAGGGGGGCTCTGAAAGCCTGAGGACTTTTCCACGGACACCTCTGACCCCTCGTGTTGCGGGCGGGGAGACAGAGAGGCAGTGACTTCTCCCATAGCTGAGTGACATCCATGGCAGCGCAGAGATGAGAAGCCAGGTGTGCTGCCTGGAGGAGGGGGAGAAGGCTCCTCGGCTCCCAGCTGTGATGCTGAGAAAATTTAGTCAGCTTCCTGGTGATTTCCAAGGTAAGTAAGAAGAACCAGCTCTTCTACCTGTTTGCAGCCTGGCCTCGTGTTACCTTGGCAACAGCAGTCAACAGGAACATGGCCTCCCGTGGGGCGGTGGGTCCTTTCCTCCAGGAGGGTGGTGCAAACTGGTGTGGGCCTCCCAGCCCCAGTGTGCGGGCTCTCTTCCGCTGAGGTCTGCTTATTTAGAACCCAAAGGAAATTTGCCCAAGAAACAGGATTTCCGCACTTGCTGACTAATTTTTCTTTTTATATTCTAGAAGAACTTAACAGAGAGAATTTTGCCTCTTGAAGAAATTGCTTATTTTTAACAGGCAGTATGAGACCAGAGAGCCTAAAAATGGGATGTTTCCAGATCCGGGAGGAAAACCCACTTCCCCTCATTGCACAGAGGAGGAAATGAAAGCCCAGTAGGAGAGCTGATTTGCCCGAAGTCCGCATCATTTATTGGCAGGGTAGGACTTGAACTGGCTGCCTTTTATGGGGTAGGGATTTCCGCCGATCTGGTTTGCTAATGGTGCCTTGTGAGAAACATCCTTCAGACGGATGGGCACAGGCTACTTTGTGGACTTTATTAGCGGTGGAGATCAGTCTGGGGCTGCTGGAGACATCTCTCCATTCTCCTGCCTCCCCACCTCTCCTTCTCTTGTCTGCCAACCGTCCACCAGCTGCTGGAAACCTGGAGTCTGCAGGGTTGGGTCAGAGGACAGAACCGAGTGGACTGGGCTGCGTGGGGCTGGCCAGCGGGCTCCTCTGTCCGCTAGCGTCACACCCCACCCCTGCCTGCCCCTGCTCGGTCCGAGTGAGGTCAGAGCCTGGAGGATGTGCTGTCTGCTCTCTCCCTGCTCAGCCAGGGCCTGAGGTCTGTCCTGGTGCCAAGGCCCCACCTGGACTTCTGCAGGGGTCCCAGGCAGCCCCTGTGGTGGTCTGCGTCCTTCTGTGGGGGGAAGGATTTGACCTCCCTCCTCTCAGGTTTTCAGCAGGGCCTGAAAATTAAATGGACCTACAAGGATTATGGGAGAAGAGCACACTGATATTTGTAGGTACATGGGAGCCCCGTAGGGAAAAAAAAAAAAAAGCAGCAAAACCTAAGTAGTTACCTGCTGAGTAATGCGAGGCAAGTAGGGAAAGGACAAAGGTTACGGGGGACACTAAAGGCGGGCGGTCCTCCTCCCGGGGTCTGCCGCACAGAGTTCTCTCGATCTTGGTCCCCGTCTCTCACTCCTGGAATGGGGCGCTGTGCTGCCCGCCCCCCCCACCGCCCGCGCATCACCCCATTCTGATCTACAGGCAGCAGGGACCCCTCTGTGGGTTGGGGCAGGCCACAGGTACCACTCCTGAAATGAACGCTGAAGTCGACCTCCCAGCTGTCCTTGCCAGAGGGGAGCTGGGCCCCCCCCCCGCTCTGGGCCAGGGGTGGGAGCTGCGGCTGGTCGGCCCATCTGCCACCGTGGTCCTTTGTTTCACACAACACTGCCTTCCCCACCAGCCCCCCCACACCCCTGACCTGCGGTGACCTGCTGGGTGACACGCTCGTGTCTTTGAAAAAGCAGTTGAGACATGGTGTCCCCTGTGGGCAGCCTTGCTTTGAGGGAGGAGACGAGCTTCCAGAGGCGGGGGCTGGCAACCAGAGCCGCACCGTAGGCCCCTCCAGCCCTCTCCTTCGGGCTGTTCAGAGGCCCTCACTCCTATCACTTTACAAGGACTGTCTGAGCACCTCTTCCCCCTCCTTTTCCTGGAAAAATTGTGTTCATTCTCCCAGAACTGGTCACTAAGGAGCCTTTTCTCCAAAAAATGTCCCATCAATGAGAGTCAGGGTCCAGCCCTGGACTGATGTTTCCCTCCGGGCTTTCCGTCACCGCTCCTCGTGCCCGGTGGCTGTCCCCAGCACCTGCCTGCCTCCTGCTATGGGCAGGGGAAGGCAGAAGTCCCCGACTCCTCCTCCAGCTGCGGGGGACCTGCGGGGTGCCCCAGGCCCTGATGCTGCCATCCAGTGGTGGCCGTGATCATGACCGTGACCCAGAAGAAGAGACCCAGGTGTGATAGCAGCAGGGCCCAGCCAGGTTGCGGCTTCTTCTGGCTGACTCCCTGGGGCTCCCTCGATTTCTGCCTCTCTGTGACCCCTCTACAGTCCTAAATGGCAGCAATAACAAGGAAGCAAAACACCAAAACCAAAACAAACCACCCACCCAACCACCCCCACACCCCCCACCCCCGCCACAAACACACAGACCAGCCCTCAGCGGCAGACGACCAGCTTTGGTTTCTGGTTTTGCAGCCAAGAGCCCCCGAAGGATGAAGAATCCTGCCTGAGCTCTGGAGAGTCTCTGCTTGGCCCTTCTCTGATGTGGTGCAGGCGCTGTGATGCTTCTACCAGAAACAGTGGCCCTGACTCCTCGAGCTGAGAACGGGGAACTTGACAGATGTCCTCACATCGCCCCTGCAGGGTCTAAGACCTAGAGCGAAGCCCCCAGACTTGGGAGGAGCAAGTGGAAACGTGCCAGCATCCCCTGACGGCTCGTCACGTAGTCAAATGCCGCCTGCCTGCCCAGACCCTCCGTCTGGCCCCAGTTGCTGGGACCTCAAGTCCCACTCCTGGGACAGCCCCGTCTGTGGTGCACCAGGGATGGCCACACATCCTTTGACATTCTTTCCACTGAGTGAGGTGTGTGTCCCCTTCCCTGGAGTCTGGGCGTGATGCTCCAGGATGTCTTTGCCCATGGAACACAGCAGAAGGAGAGCGGGTCTGGTGTCTGGCTGGGCCTGGAGAGGCCAGTAGCTTCCATGTTCCCCCTCTGGGTCGCTGTCTCTGGGAGCCCTGAGTCACCCCAGAGAAGACCACCCACCCCGGGGCTTCCGTGGACATAGTCATCAGCAAACAAGAAGTGTGTATCGGGCTGTGTGCTAGTGCCTGTTTATGATCCCCGCAGTGTGTCTGGGGAAGCAGGGGGCTCCGCAGGACAGGGCAAGCTGGATGTCAGGAGGGCCTCGGCAACCTCACCAACCAAGCTCCGGCCTGTGGATGTGTCCTCTCAACGAGAATGAGCCCATCAAGGTTTCTGAGCAGGAGGGGCCATCTCTGGCTGTGAGTTGGAAGGTCACCTGATGGCAGGCAGCAATGGACCAGAAGGTGTGTGAGGCTGACTTCCAGGCATCAGAACGTTGACTGGAGACACATCCATGGGGAGGAGCTGAGACAAGTGTACCCTTCGCCAAGCTGTGATGTGCTCAGACCTTCTCTTACCCCCAAACCACTTCATCCACGGAATCCCCAAAATATCTGATTTGGTAATTCTAAGGATTCACGATTCTATGACTCTGTGCTGTGAAATGCCCGCGTCTCTAGAGCTCTATGATCTGGAGGCCCTCCCAGTCGGCGATTCCAGAATTCTCTGATTCATGCTGCGTTGAATCAGCCCCTTGGGTTCCTGCCAACCCATCTGGCCTGCGACTTCTCCCAGAGCGGAGGGAAGGCTTGGTTTGTGGCTCTTCTATTCAGCCAGACAGGTGTCACCTCCCTGTGAGGTGGCGGAGATGGGGAGAGAGTATGTTGGGAAGGTCCGGGAGCAGGATGGAAAAACGTGGGGCCTGTGCAGGCGAGCTGAGGCAAGAGCAGAGCCCCTCCTTCAGGGGGTGCTGAGAAGTCCTGCCTGCCCCAGGCACGTTGTCCTCTCCATCCACGACCACCGCCCCCAGCGGCGCTCCTGGGACCCTGGCTCCAGAGAGGAGCCCTCTAGAGAAGAGCATTTGGAGTGGGCGGGTTTGTGTCTGATCTTAGGTCACTAGCAGGAGTCACGCATTGACAGCTGTCATCACCATGGTTGACAGTAGGCCTTAGGACATAGGCCACAAACAGGGTGACCTGTGATTTAGGTAAGAGGGGATGTAGGGAGATGAATGAGGAGGATGTCAGGGGTCAGGGCCAAGGGCCGCGTACAGCTAAAGAAACGTTGGGCAGAGCTGGGTGGGGACTCAGGTGGTGATCGATAGTGTCTGATGTGAAAGATGTCTCGCCCACCGGGACCCCATTGTCATCTTGACTTCCTGTGCCACTTTAGGCCAGTCCTCTCCCTCGCTAGGCCTCCATTTCTCCCTGTAGCAACAAGAAGGCCGATCAGAGGATTTTAAAGATCCTGAGGACTCTAATGCCCAGGACCCCATGAGTTGGTCTTTGTTCCTCTCAGCATCCCATTCTGGAGATGAGGTCCTCTTGGCATGTTGTTGTGAGGGCCAGTCTGGGAAGCGGAAAAAGCCCTTGGCACAGTGCCTGGACTCTTGCTGTGTGCTGCCAGTAGCTCTTTCCAGGGCCGTGTGTGGGCCTCTCTGCCTCGTCAGGCTGCCCTGGCTCTCCATGTGTACAAGAGTCTCTGTGCAAGTGAGGCTGCTCCGAGATGGTAATGAGACAAGGAGGCAGTGTGGAAGGACAGCTAGGTCCGCCTCTACTCCAGAGGTCCCTTCTGGTCTCTCCAGAGCCAGACTCAGGGGTTCAAGAACGTCTCTAAAAAGGAGATGAAAGGGGTTACAACTGTGGGCAGTATTGGTTATGAAAGGTGAGGGAAACATAATCTAGCATCCATTCATCCATCCATCCACCCATTTATCCATCTACCATCATCCTTCCTTCCATCATCCATTCATTCGTCATCCATCCACCCATCATCCATTCATCCATCCATCTATCTTCCATCCATTCATTCATCCATCCTTCCATCCATGCATCTGTCCATTTTCCCACCAATCCATCATCCATTCACCTACCCATTCATCCATCCATCCATCCATGCTTCTATCCATCCATCATCCGTTTATCCATCCAGACATCATCCATTCATGCATCCATCCATCTTTCATCCATTCATCCATCCATTCTTCCATCCTGGCCTCCATCCATTTTTTCCATCCATCCTCCATTCATCTAATCATTCATCCTTCCTTCCACCCTCCCTCCCTTCCATCCATCTATCCATCCATCCATCCATCCATCCATCCATCCATCCATCCTTCCATCCACTTATCCATCTGCCCATCATCCATTCATTCATCATCCATCCATCATTTATTCATTCATCCATCCATCTTCCATCCATTCCTCCATACTTCCATCCTCGGATCCATCCATTTATCCACCTACCACCCTCTGTCCATCCATCCGTCCATCATCCATTCATCCTTCCTTCCTTTCATCCTTCCTTCTATCCATCCATGCTTCTTTCCACCTTTCCATCTATCCATCCATCCATCCAGTCAGCATTTATTAAGTCCCCACTATATCTCAAAGAGTGCACACTAACCCCCATGAGCAACTCTCTATGCTCCCAACCTGCTCTGTTATTACTCATGACTTTGTCCATTTCTCTGTCTTCCTTTATCCATGTTCACGGTCTTTCTCGCACACTAAATGTTAACTCCATGAAGCCTTTGTCTTGTTCGCTGCATCCTAAGTGTTTAAAATTGAGCCTGGCACTTAATAGGTACTCAAAAGCATTTCAGCACAGGAATTTAATCCTCCTCCCCCAGCAACCACCAGAATAAATATCATTATCCTTAACTTATAGATAAGAAAACAAGACCAGGGGGACCAAGTGACTTGCCCACAGTTTCACTGTTAGTAAGTGGTGACACGAGAGGTGAATCCAGGTTTCCACAGCTGCGTCTCACTTTTCTCACAGCTCCATGCTTCATGGCAGGGAGAGAAAGGCACACCTACTTCCTCTGGGGCAGTCGAGACAGGCTTCCTGGAGCAGGGGGCCATGCACAGGCTGGAAGGAGAATAGGACTTCCTCAGGCAGGGGAGTAGGTAAGGTAAACCAGCCGAGGGGATGTTTTTGGCCAAGCCCTGGGGCACAGGATGGCATGGCTGGCCTCTGGGGTAAGGAGGGAGAACTCTTATAAGATCTACCCAAGATCCTGCTGGACTTCCTGGGGAGGTAGAAGCAGTCTTCAATCCCCACTGGTGTGTCTCATTAGGAACTTGGTGTGGCATCCGGCCTCTCCTTGCCAAAGCAAGTGTCAGTAAGATATGTCTCCAAACACGCCGGGTGTGCCTTTCTCCCAGGTGTGAGCCCCAGGGCATCTCTGCAGCCCAAAGCAGGCTCCCCGCTCCCAGCCCAGAGGAAGGCTCACTGAGCCAGGCCTGGGCAGAGGGCTGGTCTGGGACCCCTGCTTACGCTGCCCCTATCTGCTGCTCAAGCACCTTCCGCTCTCTGGACCTCAGAGTCCCCACTTCTAATCAAAACGGTTTCTGCGGCTCTTTGTCCTCCTGCTGCCCCACTCGCCCCGCCCAAACCTGACACTTGGGTGCACTGCCCTGGGGTGGAGGCGTCTTTTCACATCAGCCTCTACTGAGCTTCCCAGTCAGCCTGGGGAAGAGCTGGAGTTACCTCCACTTTCCCAGATGAGGGATCAGGGTTGGAGAGAGAACGTCATTGCCTGAAGTCACTAAGTTTGGAATCCCCGAGCTCTCCCTGCGCACGCCTGACACCTGGGACCACGGGCAGAATGGTGGCTGAATTTTCTCAGGTTCATCTCTGAGCTCTCCCGTCGTGCCCCCTGCCCCCCAGGGAAAAGGCAAAGCCCCCCCCCCCTAAATACGTTGGAAAGAATTCTCTCTTCCTCTCCTCCAAACCCCGCGTCTAGGGGTTGGAGCCAATACACAGCATCTCTGTAGGGAATTGCCCTGTTTGGGGGACCAGCTGTGGGTTCCCACACTACCATCTGTCCCAGGAAGGAAAACTCAGGCTCACTTACAACCTGACCTCATTTTCAGGAGAGGTTTTTTTTTTTTTTTTTTTTCAACCCAGAGAAGCTGAACCTAGCACGGAGGCATTCTTAGTTGGGGAAGCAACTTTGTGGGGTCAGACTTATGACCTTTGTAGTAGCTTCTCTGGGTGGAAATCGGGGTGACCACGACTTGCCCCTGGCTAATGACCCATAGGTTGCTCCAGAACCTTGGGCACATACGTGACTTTGCTAGGTTTCTTTATCTATAAAGTGGGGTAACCATCTCTCCCCAGGGCTGTCCAGGTCCAACTGGTTAAAGGAGGCCAGGAGAGAGTGGGAAGGGTGTCGGGTTCTGGTGGCAAGGCAGACCTTGATTCCTGCCCTGGTTCTGTCACCTAGCAGCTCGGTGTCCTGAGAGAACTTACTTAATAATACTGTTTACCTCCCAGGATTAGTGGGGGTGGGGCTAACTTGATAGAAAGCATTTTAAGACGGCAGAGCTCCAGGGGCGGGTGGGGGTGCTGGGTTAGGGGTTATTGTTACCTACAGACCCTCGCAGCCAAATGTACGAACAAGGGAAGGAATGAATGCCCCAAACAGGCTGAGGGGTTCAGGGCCAAAGGCTTAGGGCCTGACGACCTTCTTGGAGGGAGACGCGGCGCTCAGGCCGGGAGTCTGGGCGGAAGGTGAGGGAAGCGGGCGGGGTGCATGTGGGTGTGATCCGGCTCAGGAGCGACACCTTGAGCTGTGGGTACCCTCCGGGGAAGCTCCAGGGAGAGGACCAGGACAGGAAAAGTCTGCTGAGCACGAGGGATAAGTGCACGAGGAGGTTCCTGAGCCCCTTGGAGAGCTGGTCTCTCTGGCTGCCCCCAGGGCCGTGTTCTGAGCCCTCCGCTCGGCTGCTTCCCCTAGAAAAGACCCTGGTCCTTTCCAACCTGCAGCTTTGTGAGATGGCGAAGGGACTGCTGGGGGCTGTGGTGGGGGAGAGGAGGCCCCCCGCTGGTGGAGATTTAGGGAGCTGATCCAGAGGCCATGGGATCTCGCTTTCCCCCAAGCAGTTTCCTTCCTTCCTATGCCTCTGGGTCATTTGCTCCCCTGCCTTTTCTCGAAGGCCTGTTCCCGAGGGACAAACATTCCAGTAGGTTGTGGGCCAACTGTGTGTCAGGTCTGGGCAGAGACAGGAACACTGCGGTCGTGGACCCGAGGAACTCTCCTGGTAACTCTAAAAGGACGGTGTCGTGACCCCGTGAGCCCAAGGGGAAAGTGAGCCTGGGGGGGGGGTGCCGGGGGACAGAGGGTCTGACCATCACCTCTCTCCACGGCACCAGGGCCCCAGGCCTCTTTGTCCAGCTCTCCTGAGCTTCAGTCCTCTCACGCAGTCCTTCCGGGGACAGGTGGGGACTGACCAAAGCCAGTCTTGGAGGCTTTGAAGGAGGAGGCTTGAAGGGAGGGCCACTTGTCCCTTTTCCAGCCAGAGTTTTGGGGCTCAGGGACTGTCTGAGGGGCGCTGCTACGACGAAACTAAGACCCTTCCCTCAGCCCTTGCTCCCACATACGACTTTAAAAAGAAAACTGGAATCAAAAATGAAGAAAGCTTCTATTTTTGGTGAGGCACCAATGAAATGGAGGTTTTTAAATTATTAAGATCCTGAAATAAATGATTTATTTGGGTCAGATATAAAGCCTCCTTTAATTTCCTGAACACCAACCTTGCTAGCACACTGCCACCAATTTGCCATGTGCCCTGGCAAGTCTGGGCCTCCGAGTTCTCATCTGTAGAGTGGGTGGGGACCGGGCAGGGGGCTGGGCTGGATGGTCTCCACGGATTCCAGATGCTGGAGGAGCCTCCTGGGGCCCCTCCGTCTCTGTTCTCTCCACCCTATCTCTCTTCATCCCACACGCTTTGCACTTGGGCTCAGACTCTCCCTCCTGCTCACACCTTCTCTGAGCAGCTCAGAGCAGGAAGGAGGCCAGTGCTTGTTGACAATCATATCACGATGGGCCAGGCCTGCACAGCGGTGGACACAGTCCCACTTCTCCTCCGACAGTCCCGAACAGTGGCTAATATTATGATTTCCATCTTACAGATGAGGCACCAAAGAGCCAAGCGCCTTGCCCAGGGTCACCCAGGTTGGGAGTGACACAGCTGGAGTTCAAGTGTGGACAGCCAGCTGGACTCCCAAGCTGACCTCTGCACCGCAAGGGCCTCAGACCCACCTCCCCCCTGATGATGCAACTTCCTGGAGCTGTCAGCGCCCCCTTTCCTCTCTGCCTGCGCACTTGCTGTTTCCTCTGCCTAGGGTGCTCTCCCTGGAAAGGTCACCTCCTCCAGGAAGCCTTCCCACTTTCCATTAGCATTCTCCTACTTCCCTGTGAAAGTCTTTACTCTGCAAATCCTCATCTGTCTTTTCAGCAGACCGTGACCTCCTTGATGAATTTCCTTGATGAATTTCCGCATCCCCAGGACCTAGCACACTGCCTGGTATGGACCAATAAGTGGTTGATGAGTGAATGAGTGAGGGAGTGAGTGTTTGAAGGGAGGGGTGTGGGAGGAGGTTATTGGTTGCTCTAGGGCTGGTGCCCAGAAGCCCCTAAATTTACCCATTCCTGGCATCTCTGAGATTATTCCCCCGAAAGTCACTTAGGTTGGTAAAGAAGACATTAGGTTGCCATGGTGACAGAATTTTTTTCCTGCCACAGCAAGCACTTCCACAGAAACCCCAGTGGATGTCTGCGAGCGCACTGCCCCCTCCTCGCACAGCACACCCGCCTCCCCCAGCACCTGAGTCCAGGCCAGCGCTTCTCCCACCGTGGCCTTTGGCTGGGCTCCTCCATGCCACCCGATTCAAAGCTGCATTCAGCCCACTTCTCCTCACCCCTCCCCTGCGTAAGCAAGGGGCACCCCAGCCCCAGGCTCTCAGCACTGGGGAGTCAAGCCCAGCCATCCTCAGCCAGGAAACATTCGCCCAGAAAGGGGAAGGTGCAGGGCTCCCACGCCCTGCCCAGGCTGGTTTCACTCTGCCGCCTGCCGGCACCTGATGCCTTGCTTTGCTTCCCTTTTCCCTCATCTCCCAGGGACCCTCTGGACTCTTGTGACAGAAGCCAGGGACGGGCACCTGGAAAAGGACAAGGCCTCAGGCCAGGGAGGAACACGGGGAAGAAAAGGCATCTGTTGGTGGAAGCTGAGAGAGGTCCAGCAGCTTTCCCAAGGACACACAGCAAAGGAGTGGCGGAGACAGGATCGGAACCCTGCTCTCTGTGGAGACGAGGCCCAGCCTCTACCCACTATCCTGCCAGGCGGGACTCCACCTTCCCTGGCACAGAAAGGGGAGACGGACGGCCCCATCAGGAAGTGCAGACACAGCCCCTGGTTGTGAACGTGGGGTGCTGACTTGGGCAAGGGTACAGCCCATGGTGTCCACACCTCCCCATATGTGGACCGAGGAGCTCATCAACCCTCTTGACTCTCAGACCAGAGAAGAGGCGAAGTAACTTTGCCCAAGAGGGGCCAGAAAGCAGGGAGCCGATCTGTCAGATTCTGAACACAGCCTCTGTCCGTACCCCTGGACTCAGCTCTCCCTGCCTTGGTGGAGGCGGTCAAGGAGGAGGGAACGGGGCAGGTGGAAGTTGGGGGGGCGGGCAATGGCCCAACCCAGGCCAGGCCAGGGACCAGCAGCCAGGAGAGCCCCTCTCGTGCAGGCAGGAGGGCCCGGCTGGCTCCGCACGCTCTTCCTGGAAGCAGCGGGGGGTGGGGGGGCGCTGGGACGGTGAGGACCGGAGAAGCTGATGGGCAGGGACTCTCGGGCCCTACCAGAGGGGAGCTGAACCCCAGCTGCACCCTCACCGGGGGTGGGTCTGAGTTTGGGACGATCATTTACTGGTTCTCCCTGAACTACTGTTCTTCTCATCTGTACAATGGGGGTAACGGAGACTAAGGGCCCCTGGCTTTGTACAATAGGTCAGGATGCATTCGAGGGAGGCTCCCCAGACTATCATTGTTTTTCTCTGTGTTTTGCTTCCCACGGAACACCCGAGTGTCTGCGGCTGCTCTGGACTCTATGTATGCATGTGGCGCTTAGCAGGTGCTCACCAGGAGCTGCTTAAATAGGCTGACACCGGAGTCCATTTAAGCTGCCTTGTACTCCGTTACTGACGTGCTGCTCTCCCCTGCTCTTTGCTGAGAGTGATGAGAGCCGAGCGCCGCGTCACTCTTGTCTGCTGACTCCCGGGAGCTCCGGGCCACGCTGGCTCATAGTAGGTGCTCATTGTCTGTCAAGTTGAATTCACTGGGGACCAACCACAGGCTCTGCTCAGGGCCACTGATGGGCCCCGCAACTCTAGAGGTGGGGGTCAGTGTTCTTCACCCCACCTCACAGCTGTGAAGTCTCGGGCTCAGCAGCGGTGGGTAGGTCGGTCACTCTCAGAATCAGTTGGCAGCAGCTGTCCGCGGAGTTGTTACCCGATTCTGACCCTGTGATTTCCATTCCACTGGCCTGCAGGAGGGAAGACGACAGAGAGGCGGGGGAGCCTGCCAGACCCTCACTGCATTGCTGCTTTCCCAAAGCTAGTTACTACCCTGCCCTTCTAAGCCCCTGCTCTGATCTCGCTGTGGGCTTGGCCTTGGCATTGGAACCGGCATGACTGCCGTGAAGGAATGGGGCCAGGGCTGGTGTGACACCAAAGGGAAGACAGAGGCCCCCTAGTCTGGCTTTGTGCAGCTGGCCAGAGACCCGCTAGCAAGCTCCATCCAGCCTATGACTCAGGCAGCTGGTCCTGCCATCCCAGAGCACCACAATACCCCCGACCCGGCCCCCAGGACCCCACCTCCATCCCCGCCCAGCCCCTCTGAGCCTTGCCCTCCCTCCCCAAGACCTGCGGATCTGTGGTGTTCTGCCGCCTACACAGAGCCTGCCTCCCAACGCGGCATCTCTGGCTCTCATCCCCATGGCAACACTCGCCACCCCCGCAGGACCACAGGACTGCTGTGTGCTGCCCGTTTGGGTCATTTGGGTCGAGGGGACACCCACGCACCTGCTCAGGCCAAGACTGGGAGTTCACTTGTGCACCCACTCCCTCCCCCATGGGGCAGAGCGCTAGTGTGTGTGTGGAGGGGGGTGTATACATCTGGGCGGGGCTGCTCACAGGTGTGTGTGTGCATGTGCGCGCGTGTGTGTGTGTGTGTGTGTGTGTGCCCTGTAGGCGCAGGTGCTGTTATCCGGAGCCCAGGGGCGGTGGGCAGTGCCTCACTGTGTGTTGTGTGTGTGTCCTCTGTGTGGGTTTGTGTCTGACAATGTGCCTGCGCCCCTCGGGGTTTGGGCACTGTCTGTGGGTCTGTGTCTCTGGCAGAGGCTGGGAGGGGCCAGTCCCACTGCCTGTCTGTGCCAGAGACTCCGGGACCGCAGCTCCTCTCACTGCACCTGCCCAGTGGCAGGAGAAGGACCCCAGCTCTGGCCTGTTCGCTCAAAAGTCCGGGGCCCCGCAGGGGCCAGCGGGGGACCCCACTTGCCATCTTTGCTGTGCTCTCCCCCAGGGCCGGCAGTTCATCCACAGACACAAGATGCTGGTCTTTGGCCCTTAGACTCCACACTGTCCTCTCCTGAACCACCTCCCGACTCCATCTTCCAGTGCCAAGAATGAAGCCATGGAAAGGGCCATGGTCGTGTGTCAGGAGAGAAGGGACATGTCGTCTTGGTTCTGTTCACAACTGGCCATGGGACTTTACACAGGACACGGTCTCTCCGGCCCTCAGTTTCCCTGTTAATGATTTCTCATGGACTTTCTAGTTCTGACCACGCAGAACCCCGTCAAATGACAATTGTCTAAGCGCTCCACTCTCGATGCAGAGCATCTCCTCTCCCCTTCATGACAGCAGCCCTCTGGCTTGTCTGTCCTCTCCAGCTGATGAGGAGGACATGAGAGCACAAAGGAGTGAGGTCACCCCGGCGGCCTCGGAGTCAGGGGTCAGCCCCGTCAGCCTGACCCCGAGCCTTCGCTTCCTTCTCCCACCTGCTCCCCGCGCGCTCTGCCCACAGGCGCCAGGGCCAGCCCGGCCTCTCCCTCCACAGATGCTCGGCCGAGGGACAAAGGGCACCAGCTAGCTCTGCTGGGAGGCCCCTGCTCACCCCTGCTGGCGACAGGGCCATAAATCAAAGAGAGAAATGTCAGAAGGGAAAGAAAAAAGGCAGAGCCATTATGCCCCTCCAGGCTGATGCGTAATAACTCATGGAGTCACGAGATCAAGGACTTCACTGCAGGGGCCTGGGGGGGACAGGCAAGGTTCAGACTCAGGGCAGTGCGGGAAGCAGAAGCCTCAGAGCCGGATCAGGAGGTGGGAAGGGAGTGGGGGTGTGCTGGGTCAGGGCGAGAGGAATGAGGCTCCTGGGCTCCGAGCAGGGGTGTGGAGCTGCGGTGCTCGGAGCAGGGGTGTGGAGCTGCGGTGCTCAGACTTCCTGTGCACATTGGTCACTGGGACTCCCGTGTGCGTGTGCTTCCTGGCCCAGCGGGTCTGGGGGGTGCCTGAGCTTCTGCATTTCTCACAAGCACCCAGATCATGCTCCTGGCCTGGTCTGGGACGTGCTCTGAATTCCACGAGTGAGGGCTCAGCCGTCCCACCGCCTCGGTGTGAACTTACATCTGCCCCTAAAATTGGCTGTGAGTCCCAAACCACCATGCCTTAAGTTTCCTTACTTATAAAATGGGGGTAATCCTGGTAGCTGCTTGGAGGAGGTGGTTGTGGGGTTAAAAAAATGAATCCATGTTAGCACACATGAAAGCCTATAGATAGTGATTGGTGAGCCGGTTATTCTAGAACGCTGGGCTGAACGTGAGCTTTCTGCTGAGGATAATGGGCTGCTGTTGAGTTTTAAGCAGAGAATGACCTGACCGAAGTCTTATTTAAAAGACTTTCTCTGGGTGGTGTTGGGAAATGAGTGGGAGGTGCAGGGCAAGCCCAGGACAGGGCTGAGTCAGGCCTGTTCCAGGAGGGGGTGAGGGCTGAGGTGGGGAGAGAGGAAGCAGCAAGCGAGTCTGGAACAGCCGCAGGATGGAGGGAGAGAGCAGCAGGAAGGACATTTCTGAGTGGCTCTAACTCGAGTCGGCCAAAGGCTACCCTGAGGCTGTGCCCAGGCCAGGCAAGGAAGCTTCTGGGCCGAGCCAGGGGCTCCCAACCTGCTGGGCTGCTCGACCGTCCTGATGGGCCCCCAGCCCACCGCTTGCCCTCCTCTGCCTCACCTGCCCGCAGGTTCTCAGGCCCCCAACTCAGCTCACCTGCCTGGACCCCAACTCTGCTTGCTCCGCCAGGCACAGTGAGAGGGCCTATGCGCCCCGCGGCTGTGTGCGTGGGATTGTGGGGCGTGCTGCCTGCATGGGGGCCGCCCCCGTGCCTGTGGTCTGGGAGAGGAGAAAAGAAGGAAAGGCCGCTGCATTGCTCAGGTGAAGAGTGGAGGGAACGAATTAGGAGTATCCGTTCTGTCTATAAAGGCATTTCATGAATGAGCTTGTTCCTTAAAAAGTTCCCAAGGACCCACTGACTCATTCATTCACAGGCAAATGAAACTTTGACCCTGCTCCCCCCCAGATCCCACAGTAGGACGAGGAGACCACACGACCACACACGACCACACACACATACGCCAAAGTCCTTAGAAGACGGATTCTCAGATCTCCCTGTACTATTGACCCCCTGGGATTCTGTTAAAATACCGATTCTGGTTTGGCCCGTCAGGGCAAGGCCCGAGAGTCTGTGTTTCTAATGGGCTCCTGGAAGATGTTCCTGCTATTGAGGGTTCAGGGGAGACTTCATTTCTAGAAGATTCTATCCCTCTCTGCTTGTGTGGACTTTGAGCCAAAGGAACCCCGTTCACAAAGCAAACTAGTTCTATGGAAAATAGCATGCCGTCCTTCTCTGGACAGGCACACTTCCCCACCCTGAGAGGACCTGGGAGACATATGTCTGCCTCCCTCAGGTCTCCATCCAGCTGGGGACAGTCACAGAGGCCTGTGCACCCTGCTCCCAGCTGTTGGAGAGGAGAGCCGCTGCGCAAGGCCCCCCCTTCAGAAAACGCCTCCTTTCCTGCTTCAGCTGGGGGTGGGGGGCATCTGGTGGGCTCAGCTGAGCGTCTGCCTTCGGCTCGGGTCATGGTCCCAGGGTCCTGGGATCGAGCCCCGCATTGGGTTTCCTGCTTAGTGGGGAGGCTGTTCCTCCCTCCGCCTCTGCCTCTGCCCCATTCTTGCTTTCTCCCTCTCTCTTATAAAGGAAGGAAGGAAGGAAGGAAGATTTGCAAAGGAAGAGCCCAGGACAAAAATTTTAGTCCAGGGACTTCTTCCTCCCCCTTCCTCCCTCCCTCCCTTTCTTCTTTCCTTCATTCCTTTCTTTTTTCTTAAGTAGTCCCCATGCCCAGCATGGAGCCCAGCGCAGGGCTTGAACTCAGGACCCTGAGACCAAGACCCGAGCTGAAACCAGCGATCAGTCGGTTAACCGACTGAGCTCCCCGGGTGCCCCCCGGGGATTTATTAACCATCTGTTAACAAGTCACTTGTGGGTCTAGAGAATGCGGGGAAGACCCCAACTCTCTCGCTGACGCCAGAATCGTGGGGCTGGAAGGACATGTCCAGCTGCCTCTGTTCAGTACACCCCTCGCTCAACCTGTTCCTTGTCGCTGGCATTTCTCTGCTAAGTAAACTATTTGATAATGATTAATCATACTACAGAGCACTGCTCAGTGGGGTTCTATACAGTTATGCTTCACAAATGACAGGTGTGGAAATTCTGTGGCATTATGGAAAATGCTTAGCATATGCCAAGCGAGAAAAGCGATATGCAAGATGAGATCATCGTGTAAATATGCGTATGGAGAAAACAAGGGGAAAGATAGTTAAAAGGGTAACCTTGCCTCTAGTTGGGTGTTACAGCAGGCAGGATTCTGGAAGAGGGTTGTCTATGGCTTTCAGCTGTTCTGCACACCGTGACCTTGACTCCAGCTCTGAGGAAGAACCAGCCCGTGAAGAGATCTTTCTGTAACAACCACTTGCAGGGGATTCATGGGGAATGCCTGAGCGCGGACTCCAGAAGATGTAGGTCGAGTTTACGCACCAGTTGACTTGGCCATGAATATATACAACACATCAAGAATATAAAATACAGCTAATTTTGTTACTAATTCCTGCTTTTCCCCATGAGACAGTTAAAGACAACTGTGACCAGTAAGGTGAAGCAGAGAACTTCTATTCGAGTCGCAGCCTGTTCTTACCTCCCAAATATTGCTGATCCTTTCCGTCGGTTTCCTTTTCCTTATGTCATGGCCCTAGAGAGCCCATAGGATCCTTTTGTGTGAATTAGGGAAGGACGTGGCTCTGGACAGCCCCACGGCACACAGCACGGTGAGTGGGAGGCCGGCCGGATTCTAGCCCCACTTGCCAATATCACGCAGTCACCATGGGGAGCGGGGACTGTGGGGGACGCTTTTTTCTTTCCCCCACACTTTCTAGAACGCCATGCCGCTCTTATAACCTGAATTAGAATTGACGAGATCAAACAAAGTAATACAGAAACCTCTTTGGACTGGGGTTGTTCAGCCAGAAGAAATCTACCTAACCGCACCGGTGTTGTGTCCAGCCAGACGACCTGGGACCAGATCCCAGCTCTGCCACTTATTAACCGTGATCTTAAGGGAAAGTTATTCAACCTCTTGGTGCCTCTGCTCCCTCATCTAGATAATAATAGTAACTACGTCAAGGGGTTGTTAGACTCAATAAATTGATATATGTAAAGCTCTTGAGACAGGTCCCAGTACATGGCCAGTGCTACGGACCCATGATCTCTGGCTCCGGTTGACCGGATGAGGAAGAGAAACTTGGTCAAGTGCCTTGTTCATATCCAGATTCTCTCCTCTCTTCGGCCTTCCCTGGTTCCTGCGCTCTAAAGAAATTCCTGTGTCTTTGGGGTATCTTTTACATTGTTTTCTGGTGTGTCTCTCACAACTCCTGGGTCAGTGTCCCTCCCTCTGTGGTTCCATCAGGTCGCCCTGTCTACTGGCCGAATACAGGAGCTCCTGGTGGGCAGGAGCCATATCGACGTCCATCTTCATACCAGCGCATTCATTAGCTGGGACGTGCCCAGTGCTCAGTCCAGGACTGCGGGAGTCAGGGAGGGCATGGCCAAGGGCGTTCTTGCCCCGTCCCCGCCCCACCCCTACTCCCATCGGGCACTGGGAGGTCTTCAACCCTTCTCTCTGACTCAGACTGAATGTGTTCTGGAAGTTCATGACCAGACATCCTCACTGATTCTGTGTCCTGGAGACCCCTGATGGCTAAGAGCTTTTTCTTCCCCAAAGGGTGCGGTAAAACCCTAAAGGAAGTGGTCGTTCCTGCCCTCCCAGATTCACTGATCACCTGATAGAGATGCGCCCAGGGCTGCCCCACCTACCCCAAGGTGTCCCTAAGGGGTTGGCAGAGGTGTTTCCTGTTCAGCTCACATGCTGCCCCGATACCCACGGCCTCCCTTTCCGGAAACACTTAGGGTTTCTCTCCGGTGCATTGTTCTCCTGGATGATAACTGTAGAAACCCATTCTTCCGTCTTTTACCATAATAACCCAATTCCCGGGAGTCCAGATGGAAAATAGCAGCTTCAAAGTCCAGACTGCTGGGGCGGGGGAAGCCAGACGGAAGTGTCCAGCTCGGGGGGTGGGGGTAGTTCTCCCTGTGCCCGACCAACTGCATCCAGCCCAAATGACTGCTTGAAGCTTTATGGGAATTCAGGTGGCCCTGTCGTCACTACTGTCTTTGAGCAGGGAGGCCGTGAAACAATAAGGCAGATTGTGCCTCGTATGCTGCGGGAGCTGGACCTGGGAGCCTCCAAGCTGAATTACAGCTGGCGAGCCTGATGTCTGGGAGCTCCCGGGGAAGCACTCTCTGGGGGAACCATAGACCAGTCTCCCCAAAAGGAACTAAAGACGGGCTCCATTCCACAGTGCAAACAAAAGTAATGTGGCTTCCCAAAGGTCTTTCTGGCCAAGATAAAGCCGGGTTTCTATTAGTCACCGAGGGCCACTTGCCTGGAAGCAAACGGCCTTACTGGGCTGGACGCCTTTAGTACAACCTCTGCCTGGAGGTTTGGGGAAACAGACAGCCCCCCGCGGTGTATATGATAAGCATTAGGTCTCTCTCCGGTGGCTCTGAGGCTCAGCTCATTATCCAAGGAACAAATGGAATCTGAAAGCCGCACCAGGGCTGCCAGAGCCCGTTAAGAAACGTATTATGAAACAAAGTCCGTGCATGACTCCACGGCTCAGGGAAGAAGCTGGAAGCAGAGCCGTGCAGGGAAGCTGCCCTTCTGTCCCCAGCACCTGTCACATGGCTCGCTCTGTGATTTCCTGCAAGTCCCCATTCAGTCCCCTCGCCTTTCCCCATCACCCAGCGCTCAGCCTGAAAACAGCGGCCTCCCCGATAGAATTTCCGAAGGCCCCCCGTGGCGCAGAATCATTCCCATTGAAAAGCAAGACATTCAGTGCCTTTTCTCTGACTCCTGATCAGAATAAACATCCGGTTGTTTCTGTTTGCCTCACCTCAGCTCCGTGAACAACAAAGAACCAGCTGACGTCTTTCTTTCTTAATTCACACGCCGCACACGTGAGCAGAGCATCTTCTGACCGACCTCCTTCTCTGTGCTGACCCTTCCGAGCCTTCTCTCCCTCCGGTGTTCTCTCTCCCGAAGCCTTGAGGTCAGGAAGCCCTCCCTCCCCTCCAGGGCTTCTCCAGCCTGGCTGTACCTGAGGGTCCCCCAGGATCTTAGGAGAATTACCGCTGCCTCCTGCACCCCAGACCAACTCAGGAGCACCGAGAGTCTGGTCTGGGCCTCGGACCCCCTTAGAGGGATCGTAGAGGGGTCGTCTGCTTCTCCTCACTCACCCGCCCAGCACCAGGGGGTGTAGATCTTCCCTGCTCGGCTTTTCTCAGTTCTCCGTCCCCTCCTCCCCACCCCAGCCACTGCTTTCAGACCACTGCCCCTGTCACTTGGGTGATGACAAAGACACTGTCACCTGTCACCGGTACCTCCCCACCCTGGGGCCCCGACAGACCCTCTGCTGGCTTTCCTCCATTTGTGGCCAGGACGATCTTTCTCAGACGGCTCGCACAGCTCGTCCCTGCCTTGCCTTCCCTCCCTCTCTTCCTCCCCGATTTCCCAAGCATCCGCGATGACCCAGCGCCGCTCTAGGTCTGGAGAACTGTAGGTCTAGAGAATTAGTCTCTGCTCTCGTGGAGATGATACTCATTTGCCCCAGGGAAATACTGACTACTAAACTATGCCAGTAACTGTCTAATGACAGCTGTGATTTGTGCCTGGAAGAAGGAAAAGGTGATACGAGAATGTTTCCCCTGCCTCAAATGTCCCAGTGGTTCCTGGAGTCCCAGGGCTCTGGGCGGAGGGTTAAAGTTCAGTTGTCCCCACTGTCACTGTGCTCACCACAGAGGTCCCTTGAGTACACAGTGCTCTCAAGTCTCCAGCCTCACTCTGCTGCCTGGACTTCTTTCCATTCCTTCCCTTACCTTTCTTAAATGTCACCCCCTCCAGGAAGCTTTCCTTGATAGGCCCAGCCTGGATTAGGTGTCTCTATTCTGTGCTCCCAGACCACCTTCCATTGTCAGTCACAGCATAGATGTCTGCTTTGTCATGGTCCCTGGTGCCACCTCCCAACCACGCACTGGACTGGGAGTACCCCACAACAGGCCAGAGTCTTGTAACTATAAATGAACAAGTGAAGAATAAAGCTAGTTAGTGGGAACACTGAGAAAATTCTAGGAAAAGGAAAAAGCTCATTTATTTACCATTGAGACTATACTAAAGTTCTAGAAATTGAGAGACTGAGTCTCCAGGCTCCTGCCTCTCATAGAAACGCTACATAGAGTTGAAGAGAGCAGCATTTATAATCTGATATTTGTGACTTGTCTCATTTCCTACAGGTTGTATTTATGAAAAATAAATAGGGTTATTAAAAATCACATCCTAGCCAAGTATGTTGGAAGCCTTGCTCCCTGGTTTCAGAGCCCTGTTGATGTAAAGAACGCCCTAAAATGGGAGTTGGGCTGTCCTTCTAGAATCATGGCCCTAACACAGAGGTCACGATTGTCAGTGCAGAAGCACTTTATAAACCACTGGTGCTAAATAAATGCTTAATGTCATTCACAAAATTCCGTCCTACAGCGGTGAGCACACTTCTTTTGCAAAATACCCATGTTTAACCAGAGGAATTGCTTTCGGCCAGCAGCACCAGGTGCCTTCAACAGCTGGCAGGTAAGTCACCCCACCCCTGGTTTTGAGGCTTGTGGCGACATCTGAGGGGCTGGAGGCAAAAATGAGTCTTTCCTAAGAAGGGCAGAGCGAGGTCTGTCTGGGAAGGAGCTAAAAGCAGCCGGGGCTCAACAGTGGTCACTCCATCTCAGAGACCAGAGAGGGTGAAGGGAGGTGACGCCGCTGACCGGAGAGTCAGCTCCATGCTCTGCTTCCACCCGAATCCCACACCTACCGGGGACCGGGGACCGCCCGCGTCAGGCAGCCCCACCGTCGACGGAGACCAAGGGATCAGAGCACAGTTTCTGCACATGGATGAGACCATGGAAAACCTGCTGTACTTCAAACCCTCGCTGGCTTCCTTAATTTTTATTTTTTTAAATTTATTTTAGAGAGAGCATGCCGTTGGGAGGGGCAGGGGGAGCGGGAGGATATCAAGCAGACAGCGCTGAGCACGGAGCCCGACGTGGGGCTCCATCTCAGGACCCTGAGATCATGACTCGAGCTGAAATCAAGGGCTAGACACCTAACCAACTGAGCCACCTGGGTGGCCCAAACACGTGTTTATCTTGCCTGTAGCTCTGAGTTCGCTTCTGGTGCCCACCCTGCTTGAGCCTGTCGGGAGCAGAGAGGAGACAGCCGGCCAGAAGGCATGGGCCTGGCTTCGAGTCCCTGGCCCTCCGGTCCCAGTCCGGGCTCCTATATACATCCAGTGCCTCCATCTCCGCAGACCCCCTCTCTGCAGTCCAGTGGGCCCCACACCATCCCTGACCTCAAAGAATTCAAGGGAGGGCCTAAAGACACAATGTCCATGGGCGGTAAATTGAAGATTATTTAACCAAACTAACCTCTACAGGTCAAAAGGAATATGAACCAAGGGGCCCACATGGGGCCACAGAGGGTGCTGGAAGGATGCAGGATTCCCAAACGGAGCCACGGAGGGAAGGGCCATAGGCCTTGGCCTGTGTCTGGCTGAAGAACGTTAAATGGGGTCACAGTGGAAAAGGCCATGCTGGGGGGGAGCGGGCAATACGCGCGTGAGCCCTGGCAGCACCCCGCCCCAGGACCTGCTCCTCGGCTGTGGGCAAACGGCTGGGCCTCCGTTTCTTCATCTGTGATACAGAGAGAAATAACATTGCCTACGTCCTGGGGCCACTTCCCAGTGAAATGAAGGAAAGGGTGTGGAATGCCTGCCCTCGGGGGGCAGCAGGGGCAGCAGCCCCACGGCCCCATCCGTCTGTCTGTCCCGGAGAGAGGAAGGGGGGTACCGCCGGGGCAGCCTGAGGCTCAGGGGGGCCGTTTTACTGCGCTCCCGGGGAGCCGCCCCGATCCCGGTCTCATTTGACGGATTCAGGGGATGTTGAGAATTGGTCGCTATGGTTTCCTTATTTTCTCTTCAGCAGAGAACAAATGCACGGGGTTTAGGAAGTTCTTTTCATTACACCCCAGGAGAGGAGACAGAATGAGGCAGAGGCGGTGTTCAGAGCAGGAGACGCTGACAGGAAGAACTCCGGGAGCCCACCCCCGGCCCCCGGCCCGGCACCCCCACCCCAGCCGCCCAGAGTGACGGCGAACCCACTCTGTACGTTCCTGTCATGGGTCCCCCACCCCCTTCTCATGCCGTCAGGACCGGATCCCACCGCAGGCCATCGTGTGGACATCCAACGGAACCCCCGCTCTCAGACCGGCTGCTCCAAGGAGGAGACCGGCCACAGTCAACCAGTGACAGAGCACAGATGGGACACTGGAGGGAAGGGAGGGATGAGGATGTACGTGGGACAGGTCGGACAGGAAATGTGGGTGGCGGGGGCAGGCCGTGGCGGCTGAGTGCGGCCTGAGGAAAGTGGAAAGCGGACCGTGGCCGGTCCTGGGCATGGCCTTGTGGAAGGGCTGCCTTTCTTCCCTGCTTCCTCTTTGCCTGTGTTCTGGCCGATGCCTCGAGCTAAGCCCTTTCACGCGTCACAGCCCCTGTAGCATCTCAGAGGTTCCTAAGACCCTGCGGGGGTAGCAGCGTCCCAGAGGAGAGGGGCTCCCCTTGAGTTGGGGTCCCCTCCACTGAAATGTCCCCCCAGAGCAGGGACATCTGTGAGTGCAGGTGCGGATGATGAAGACAGAGCATCGGCTGTTTGGCCTGTGAAGCCTCATGTGGTTAGGGAGGGAGGCACAGGCTGGGCGAGCAGGGTTTGACCTTGACCGTGACCCAGGGCTGAGGGAGGAGCAGCGGGCACTAGCGTGAAGGAACCACAGAGCTGAATACAGACTGGGGCCCCCCACTTTCTCCCAGTACGGGGATTCCTGGAGGGGGCCTGCACTTTGGGGGAGCCTGGGGGACCGTGGAGTCACGGCTGTGAGCACTACTGGGAAAGGGCAGCCGAAGGTTCAAAGTGTGGAGACTGCGTAGACCCCACGCTGACGAGCTCATATCCAGATACCCTGGCGGGGGTGAGCCTGGGGCGAAAAGGGCTGGTGTGGGAAGCGCCCACATACTGTTGGGGCCCTGATGAGACACAGAGGGCAGCCCGCGGAGCTGTAGGGGGCATCCTCCGGCCCACGTGGGAAGGCAGGGCAGAGCGGTGGGCCTCAGCTCTCTTCCCGCAGCGGGAGGCCTGGCTCCGCCCTCCCCTCCGCCCTTGCTCCTTTCCTGGGAGCTGCGTGTGGACAGGTGTGTCGTTGGGCAGGGAACAGCGAAGGGAAAGAACAGAAACCAACTGTGGATGGCCACTTTGGGAACTACGAAGAAGGTTCAAAAATTTGGCGTCGAGGGCTTCGGGACCCACTGAGAGCTGGGTGGGTCTGGGGGAAGTTTCCCGGAGATGGCGTGTTTTAGGGAGCTAGCACAGTCCTCGGCAGACAGAGCTCCGCGGGCACCAGTATTTCCTGAGCCCGTCTGGGGGCAGAGCGTGGCTCTCGGGGCACGCCCGCTCGGGCCAGCGCGGAGGAACGTAGCACTGAGACAAGCAGTGACACAGAGGAGGGCACTGGAAGCTCAACGCCAAAAATTTGGTGCGGTTCCCAGAGTTTTGTGTTGCCGTCGGCAGAAAATCCCTTGCATCCATGAACTTGTAATAACATAATCCTTTGGGGTTTGTTTTTGTTTTTTTAAAATCTCCATCCTGTGTCTCCCAGGGCTGCTGTAACAAAGCACAAACTGGGGAGCCTCACACAACAGAAGCCCGTTGTCTCACGTGTCTGGAAATAGGAAGCCCCCGAGGGAGCGAGCCCTCCTCACCCTCACGCAGTGCTCTCCTGTGTGTGCCTGTCTCTGTCCAAATTCCTGTTCTTATAAGGACACCAGGCGGCCTGGAAGAGGGCCCAGCTTGATGACCTCATCTTAACGAACTCAAGCTATCAGGACCCCAGCTCCAGATAAGGCCACACTGTGAGGTGCTGGGGGTTAGGACTTGGTGTCAGTTGGTCTAGACTCAGAACCAAGCACCACAGACCGGGCCATGCCGGTGACACACTGCTCCTTTCATGGTTCCGGGAACTGGCGATCCCAGGTCAAGGTGTTGGCAGGTTTGGTTTCCCTGGAGGCCTCTCTCCCGAGCTCGCCCGTGGCCGTCTTCTCCAGTGTGACACTCTGAGTGTCCCAATCTCCTCTGCTCAGAAGGACACCGGTCAGGCTGAAGTAGGACCCACCTTCAAGGTTTCATGTTAACCTTATCAGCTCTTCAAAGGCCTCGTCTCCAAATACAGTCACGGGAGGCCCTAGGTAGTGGGGACAAGGACTTCAATATGTACATTTTGGGGCACAACTCAGCTCATCACAGACTTCAGCATATCTTTTGAGGGTTTGGAGGGGGGACGCTGTTCCACCCATGCTCGTAGCGTGTATATAGCGTGTTTTTACCTTCAGGCCTCAACGTCTTCTCAGCCCTCGCTCTGCGCCAGAGGCTGAGGGGCACAGGGAGAAGCCAACAACGAAAGTGCCGTCCTTCTGGAGCCCCCAGGCCGCGGGGGAGGCAGACCCATCCTGATCACCGTCAAACGAGAGGCCCCGTTGTGTAAGGACCTTCCAGAGCCGAGAAAGGGCCCAACTCGCTCTGCCTGGGGAGGGGAGGAGGGCTGGAGTGGGGTGTGTTTCAGACGGGGCTGGACCCCCAGATGCTCACAGCACCGGGGAGCCTGGAAGGTTCTGGCAGGCGTAGGTGGCGATGTGACTAGCGTGGGGGATGCGCTCCAGGCAGCGTCCAGCTGTTGGGGTTTGACAGGGAAATGTGGGGAGCTGGTAGGACAGTGGATATGGCGGTGCTTTGGTCAGACGGGAGAGGTGATTGATGAGTGTTTGAATGCACGGAGGAAGGAGTGACTCCATTAGTCACGCTCATGTGCTGTGCTAGACACAACAGATAATTCAGAACTAGTAAAAAGCAACGTCCAGTCCCCTAGAGGCCGGAAAGGTTAAATACTTTGTCCAAAGCCACCTCACTGGGAAGTGGCAGAACCAAAATAAGAAACCAGGTCTACGGGACCCTACTGCACTGCGCCCCCCACGCTGTCTCATTATCTACACTGATGCACTCAAGAAGACCCGTTCCTGGAACGAAGGCTTTGTCCTGGATCCCAACAGGACAGGTGGGTGTGGGGGGTGGAGGGGAGCCAGGAGGGAGCCCCCCCCCCCGTGTGTTTCTCGGCCTTGCCATTCCAAACCAGAGCCCTTCCCTGCCTCCGCTGGGTTCCTAAATTGTGTCAAAGGCCTTTCTCTGGGGCCTTTTCAGGTTCTACGGCAGCCATCCGCCACCAGCTTTCCTTCTTCCCTCCAGCACGCCTTCGCATGGACCCCCTCCCGCCCGCCGGCCTCATCCTCGGGGAGGCCCAGCGGAGCAGCAAGGCTGAGCGCGCTGCTGGCTCCCGTGGGGGCTCCCTCCACCCGGACGGCGCCTCTGATGGGTTCTTCCCACCCCAAGCATCTCTTCTGGCTCTTTCCCTTCGGGACCATGTCCTGGTCTCCTGTCTTTCTCTGGGCAGAGTGTGTGGAAGGACCAAAGACCTCCAACGTGCCCCCCGCCCCCAGGGCTGGCCAGACTTCCCCCTTTCCCGAAGGTTCTTCCATCCTGTGCCCCGGAACTTCCTCTCTGCCCAGCCCTGCTTCCTCTTCCTTTATCCTCCGCAGGTAGCTGGCGTCTCGCAAAGGAAAGGGATTCCTATGTGCAGCGATTACACCGCACGCGGGTCTGGGCCCTAGAGTTTCCACAGCTCAGAGGAGCCTCACCAGACTCACAGGCCCACGGGGTAACACGTTTCCTGTGTCTGCGTGCCCATGTGGGGCGGGGAGGAGTCGATGTTTATTGAGTACCTACTATGCGTTGGGTGCCAGGCAGAGCCCTTTGCTGCATGTTTGTGTGTATGTGGGGGGAAGGTTCTAGTTTCAGCCAGAAGGGCACACCTGCTATGCTCAGAGCTCACTTCAGGGACTAGAGCGATGGCTCCAACAAGCACCTGTGTTCTGTGAGGGACTGAGGAGCCCCCTAGATCCTGAGGGAAAATCCAGCGAGCCAGGCAGGCTTGGCCTGAAAGAGAACCTAGTCTTGGGGAAGGACTGAGTGACTCTGCGCCAGAGCTCAGAATAGCCATTCGACGTGTCCTCCAGCCCAGCCTTTGTGGGCTCAGGTCTGAGTCCCGAGGAGAGAGAGACCGCAAGGAAACCCAGAGGTGCTGTGGTCACTAACAGCCAGTACCCCGTAGAATGTCGAAGAACAGGGGGGGACACACCTTCCACCAGCAGTAGACAGTGTCCAGAGGGGGATGGAGCCTGGTGGGGGAGGGAGATCCAAATCTGAGCCTCAGAGACAGGGACCAGGCCCCTCGCACCGAGGAGACAGAGGAAGGCCTCCTGTCAGTAAACATCACTGTGGACAACCTGAGTGGGGGCAACAGGGCTCGTCAGAGGCTTCTGGAAGATGAGGGACCTGTGAGGTTTCCAGTTGCTCCACCGCCTGGTTCAGACTTGATGTGGTCAGTCTTTCTAAGCGTTGACCAGCCCAGGGAGTGTGGGGAGTTATCTCATCGAACATGATTTGCATTTTCTGGTGACTCAGGAGTCTTGCTTCACTTCTATTGTCTGGTTTGTTCCCACAGCTTCCTTATGAGGTCGGAGGATTAGTCCCGTTTCATTTCGCAAAGAGGAACTTGGATCAGAGCCCTCGAGGAACTTGCCTGAGGTGACCAAGCTGGTGAGGAGCAGAACCGGAGTTGCCCCTCGCTTGAGCTCTTATTCCCGGAGCTGGCAAATGCTCCGCGACCCCATTAACTCTGAGCGGCTGCTGGGCCTCACTTGTGCTGAGAGCCCAAGAGCTTCTGGAAAGGGATGTGTCTGAGGTGGAGAAAAGTCAGCCGGGCCTTCCTCTCAGCTCCATCCCACAGGCCCCATGTCAGCACTTAGCATAGCACCTGGCAGCTGCCTCTTTCATGATGTCGAACCCACCTCTGGCCGCTCCCTGGGAGAGCTGCCTCCACCTGGGGCTTTCCCGAGTCTCTGCCCAGGAAATGCTCCCTCTGTGCCCCCAGTTTCCTCAGAATCACCACCCCCTGCTCCTGAGGCAGTTTTGCTAGAGCTCTGGCTGTTGGCTGCCTCTGGCTGTGGAGAATCTCTTGACACCGTGGGCAAGAGATTCTTGCCTGTTGGGGCCTGTTGACTCCTCGGGGGGCCCAGGTCTCCTGGGGGCGGGGTTCCAAATCTGGCTTTGTCTACTTCAGACATATCTCAGATTCTGCTGCTGGACAAAGTTCTTCTGAGTCGGTGGGGAGGCCACCTGAGGGGACGATGAAAAGACAGACAGCTCCAGTAGTCCCTTGGACACCCCCACCCCGCCACCGCGCACACACACACACACACACACACACCCAACAAGACTAGTCTTCTTAGAGTACAGTTGTCTTCTCTGGGATAAACTATCCCCCCAAAGTCATGGGGGTCAAAATCTAATATAAGAAGTTTCCAGGCCCACCAACAGGACTGTCCCAACAATGGTCTTTCATGGAACTGCCTCTTCTTTCTCTCTACCTGTCCTTGACTCACACCACCCCACCCTGGCCCAGGGCCCAGGCCACCCATGAACGGGTCTCCTCGGCTCCCTGGCAGGAGACCCCTGGAGTGTGTCCCCTCAGGGCCAAGAACACAGCTGGAGCTCAGTAAATGCTGAGGACCGTGGGCTCCTGGAGCGTTGGCCTTGTGCTCACCTGAGTTTCCTTTTCAGCTAAAAGCTCCGTCAACGTCCAATGGTCAGTTTTGGACCCTTGGCAATCAAGGTCTGAGGCCCAGCCCTGCGAGGAGTTCTCAGCAATCCCTCCCGTCCCGTGCCCGAGTGATCTCTCCCCACGTCTCGCTCGGGTCTTAGTTCGCATCTCACTAGGTCGAGGAGGGGAGGATGCATCCAGGAGCCTTGGAATCAGCTGGGCCTGCATTCTGGGTTTGAACACTATTTCCCGTGTACTCCTGGCCAGCTACCTAATCCATGAGTCAGGTTTTCTGGATAACAGGCCTAAGAAAGCCTGCCTGAAAATCTGGCTTGATGAATAAATTTAAAGAGCAACAGTGTATTTAGAGCCCATCTGGAGCCTACGAGATGGAGTTATCTACAGATTTTGTCCCCCACTCGGCCCGCTTCCTTGTGTCCCACCCCTGCCCCAATGCGGTTCTGGAAAAGTCATTCTCAGCAGAGGCTGAGGGCAGTGATCGGGGAAGCTGTGCCTGGGGTGAGCCCCAAATAGTGGGGGGGCCTCAAATGCCGTGCCAGGAGTCCCACCTTCAGGTGGCCAAAGCTGGAATAAATGGGCAGAGAAGAGCTCCAGGGGTCCTGGGTCCCATCTCTTCTCTACTCCTGTTAGAAGGGGTGGGGTGGGGGGCCAGGAAGCCGACCGCTGTTTGACAATCATCAATCAGAAAAAGGTTCAGGCAAGTGTTCAGATGTTGAAACAGCTGACCTGCTCTAGGAATTCTGTAGCTGTTTTGGCCAAAAGCAGGGTCACACCCCAGTCCCCACCGCCCCCCAGAGCAGAGAGCACTGAGGCCACACACAGCCGCAAAGTCAGAACCCAAACCCTCAACCACACAGCCCTCCTGCTGCCCTGCTCAGCTCTTTGAAGGGAGTGATGTGGGCGAAACCCCGAGAGATAGGGCTGGGGGTGGGGGGCAGCGGGGGGGCGGGGGGAGGGCCAGGAACTCCCTCCCTCCCCTCCCCAAATACTGGAAAGGGCTGTATCAGGAAGTAACCAGAACAAAACCATCGTCTTTCTTATCTGGATTTTTCCATTTCACATACAAAACAAAACACCTCTGATTTTCTCCCTTGGAATTCTTCCTTCTAAAACACTCATCCATTCCACACCTAGTTATTAGGCACCGACTACATACAGACAGGAGCGGCACTAGCCGCATGGTTCCACTCACTTAACTTCAACGGTTCCTTGCCAGGGCCACAGTATTCTCCCCACTTTACAGAAGAGCAAGCAGAGGCCAGTTAGGTAGGTTGCCCAAGGTCTCCCAGGGGGTCAGTAACTGGCAGACCTGGGTGGGATTTGAGCCCACGTTCTGGGGGTCCAGAGCCTGAAGCTGCACCTTTGCCTTCCGTTGCTCTTTCTTTTCTAGAATCTTCAATGTGATTGGCCACTTGGAAAGGAGGAAGAAAATGTGCCTGCTGCTAGTATTATTGCCTGCTGTAAATGGATGTGACACTTCCCCATGGGTGAGGCAGGCCCTCAGCATTCAACTGAGCCGCGGCAGTCACTGCCTAGCCAGCTTTCCTGTCCCCAGTCTACTGTCACATAAATCCTCTGCCACTTCCCAATCCATTTCTTAAACTGAAACTCATTATAGCGTTTCCCCTTCTCTAGAACCTTTCATGGCTCCCCAGTAACCCACTGGGACAAGTGTAAACTCTGCAGCCTGGCCATGGGGTTCAAACAACCTTCCATTCCAGGCCACCAGCCTTTTCTGGCTGGCCCCCTTCACCCCCCCAACCGGTTCAGCCTGACTTCCTCACTGCCCCCAGCCCTGATGCCCAGCCCCCCAGCTTTCTTTCTACCTCCCTGAGTATGAATCTGTCACTGCCTGTCTCAAGACTTCTTAGACCACCCTAGAGGAGAGCAGTCGTTTGCTTTGAATTTCTGAGGCTCCTTCTGTTGACGACAGGAATGGGTCACCCTTGCTATACCTGCCTTATCTGATGCCCAAACAACCCTGAGTCCCACCCAAGGTCACCCTAATGGTGAAAACACCCAGGTCACCTGGCGCAAAGTCAGTGAGGACAGTGTTGCTTTGGGGTCAAGTCCTAGCTCTGTGGCTTGCAAACAGGATTAGCTGGCATCAGTCCCTTCCTGGCCCCGAGCCTCAACTTCCTCACACGTGAAATGGTGATAGGAACCACATCTTTGAGATGCGAGTCTGCTGCCTTCCTGGTGGAATGAGCAGTAGGTGTTACATGCAACTGATGAATCACTAAAGTCTACCCCTGAAACTAACAATACACTATATGTTAACTAACTTGAATTTAAATAAAATCTTAAAAAAAAAAAAAAAAAGAATGCCCAGACTCTCCGCTGGGATTCTATACTTAGAGTCAGTGTTCAGGGGTGCAAAGGGTACGAGAACGCCTTGTACCCCTAAACAGACCAGGTCTGGCTATGCACTGCCGACCAAACTCAAAGGCAGAGAAGCGAGCACTGATGCAACAAAGGAGTTTTCGTGAGGCCGACCCCAGGAAGGCAGCAGACTCATCTCAAGCACTGTCTCCAAAATGTGAAAAACACCTCCACGTTTATACAAGGAAAATGCGGGGCAAAGGACGGTGGGTCCATGTAGGTAGGCAGTGAAGGTTGGATCCATCCTTGTCTTTGAGTTCATCTTGCCAGCTTGTGTAGGTAGGCAGTGAAGGTTGGATCCATCCTTGTCTTTGAGTTCATCTTGCCGGCTCAGGGCAGTCCTTGTTGCTTGAGGGGGTAGTTTTGGTTCCCATCAGGGGATGCTTTGCCCTCAGAGTCTTCCGCCTGAGCCAAGAGCCAAGCTGGAAAGAAGAACCCAGCTAGAAAGTTTGAGGTCAAAATGGCGGCAGACGAAGTCTTCCTTTGTGCTCAGTAGCCATGGGAGCCAGACTCCAAGATGGCGCCCAGTGATTTTGCCTCCCAATGTAACTCCTGTCCTTGAGAGTGGACTAGATTTAGTGAGTACAGCAGAAGAGATGCTCTGTCACTCCTGAGGTTAGGTTAGAACGTTATAAAAGACACTGTAACTCCCATTTTGGCAGTGCTCTCTGTCTCCCTCGGTCTCTCTGTCCGTCCATGTCCATCTCTGTCTCTCAGATTACTCACTCTGAAAGAGCCTGTTGCCCCGGAGGGACCCAGGTGGAGGCTGCAGGTGCCCAGGGAGAACCTGGAGGCCCTCAGTCAACAGACAGTGGGGAACAAAAGACTCCAGCCAATAACCATGTGGGTGAGCTCTTGGAAGCGACCCCTCCAGCCTTTTCGAGCTCCCGATAATGCACATCTGGCCAACAGCTGGCCTGTGACCTCACAAGAGATCCTACTGTCATGACCAGCTAAGCCAATCTCAGACCCCCAACCCTCAGAAACTGTAGGAGAGAAAAAATGCTTGTTGTTTTAAGCTCCTAGGTTTTGGAGTACTGGGTGTAGATCAGCAGATAATACCTCAAGCTTCCAATTTCTTGCTGCTCACCCCCGGGGGCCCGGAGCACCCCAGAAAGCCAAGGCACCCTCTGTGCCCCATGGCACCCCGGCACATGCAGACATCTGTAAGGACTTCCGGTAGTCACCGGGGACGGCTGTCCTTGAAGGGTGCCGAGCCCCCCAGTGAACACCATTTGCTCCAGGAGACTGTGATCATTTTCTTCTCCTTCCGGTGCTCTGCCCGGGGAATATGTGAATTTCACGTCCGCTGAGTGCACCTCTCAGTGTAAGTCCTCCCCAAGGTAAATATTATAAACTTTTAACACGATGCAGTTTCATCTAATATTTACGAAGCACTTACTAAGTACCGGGCACCTGATCCTGCTGAAAGCCCAGGGAGCCGGAATTGTACATCTCATTTTCGGATGTGAGAGGTAAAGGAATCTGCCTCAAGTCTCAAAGCTAGTGACAGGCAGAAGAGGAAATGAACCCCCATGTCCTGTGATTCTTAGTTCTCCTGTCTTTCTACTGCTTCCCTGGGGTGGGGGACAGAGAGAGGGTGGGCAGTCCGGAGCGGGAGGTGTTTCTGGATTCATGAGGGTGTTGGTTAGCTCCGTCTGGGATCCTTTCTTCTCCTTGGTCCCTTGGTGGGGCTGAGGGAGAAACCAGACAGATCACAGCAGGGAGGGAGGGTGGGACTCTCAGGTATGTGACCGGAGGCAGAGTGAGACGCAACGTGACTTCAGGCTTTCCAACAGCCAGAGCTGACTGCCCAGCGGCTGCCTCCGAGGACTCCGGGGTGGGGGTGGGGAGGCTGTCACCCCCCAGTAAGACCGGCCCCTGACATTTTGAAGGTACTCCTACAGTACGTTTTGTAACACTGCTTTATGGCAAAGCCCCACATGCTGGTAGCTTTGCTTTTAGTATCCCTCAACTGAGAACGTGGGCAAGGATGAAATGTCATGATAAATTTAGTGATGCCTTTAAAAGGTTATATTTTATTAAACACGACAGCTTCTACAGATGTGTTTAAAATAATCCTAAGGGCAGAGCAAAGCTTGGAAACAGGCCGGCCCCTCCATGGGGCTGAGGGCCTGGGGGCAAACCTGTCACCCGCCCCCCCCCACCAGCCAGGCGCCATCAGACCGGAAGTCAAGCATCTCGGTGCCCACGTCCTGCGGCGGTCCTGAGGTGGGTCCAGACCTGCTTCAGTTCCTCTCCCAGTGCTGAAGGGTCTCTCCACGGGGCACTAATCCAGTAGAAAGTTTCAGGTTCCCAGGGAGCCCCCAACTCACGCAGGTCCCTGTGGATACCCCCACTCAGCCTGCTTAGCTGGAAAGAAGCCCATGGCCCGTGGGACTGGCCAAGACCGGCCGTGGCCCTGACACCTGGCTCACTGGGGCAGCGTCCCTGCAGCCTCCTCTGATGCTCACGGGGACTCCCCAGAGGTCCCTGACAGGGCTGGGCACACTAACCTCTCCTGAGAGCTCAGAAGCAGGTGCACGAGGCCCACAGGTATGAGGGTGATCTGACCGGCCCTGGAAAGATTTAAGAAATGCTAGAAAGGCAGAGCCCCTTCTTAAAAATAATGGCCCCTGCGTCCCTGTGGCATGGTGCCAGAGAGACCCCCACGAACTTGCCCCTATTTGTGGATTCCTTTTCAAGAGACCCCAGCTTGAGCACGAACAGATGCCCACGGCGAGGTTAGAACCTTGAACATGCATTGGTTTTGGTGTCTGGGGGTTAGTACTGTGGTCCCGTGCCCACCCCGCAGCTGGGGCTCCGTGCGCTCCAATGAGCGGACCAAGGAATGAGCGCATGGACCGGTGAGAGTGAAAAATACACGAGTAGCGGGAAGAGGAAAGTCAAGGTCTGTGTCCTTGTCTGTTTCTGAGAAAGAAGCACATTGTTCTTGACCCACCGCCCTGTTTGTGCCTGGGAGGGGGGTCCCAGGACCTTCTCAGTGGTGCATGCATGACCCCACCAGTCGGAGCAGAGGTCAGGGGAACGTCCGGCTGCCTCAGCCTCCCGAACACCCTCCTCGCCTCGGGAGTGCCTCCACAAATGGCGGAGATCACGGTTCTGAGCCCGGGGATGGGAGAGGGAGTAGGAAGCCAGAGACCTGGGGCACCAAGTCACACCTTCCCTGGTCCTAGTGGGAGAGCACGCCCCTGCTTTCAGGAGGAGGGGGCGTCCGGGTCAGTGAGGGGGGCTGATTCCTTCTGGGGGCTCAGAAAATCAAAAGGGCCAGCATTCCTAAGCAAAGTCGAAACAGAGGCAGAAGGAGCCCAGGTCCATGGGACCCGCCTCTCCACAGGAACATTCTGGAATGGGACGCAGGACCCAGTGCAGAATCACCTCTGATCAACGGCAATGAGAGAAAACCCCGCCCTGAGGCCCTGCCTTCCCGACCACAGCTGCCTGGAAAGGGAGGCCAGAGAGCCACCTTGCCCCTGCCACGCCGCTGGGGGCCTCCCCCTTGCCTTGCAGGGAGAGGAACCACTGCGTGAGTGTCTCCCCAGCCAGTAAACCATCGTCGGGACATGCAGTCGCCCGAAGGGGATGGTGAGAGCCACCTGACAGGACCATGAATCTTCCAACACCATCAGCCTGAGACTGGCAGAGAGAGGCCTTAACTTCCAGACTTGCCAGGCGGCCTGGGGCCGGGGATGCAGGCCTATCCATCACTATTAGCTGAGCTTGGCCAAGGAACTCCTTGTCTTTGTCTTAGTTTTCTTATTTACGGAATGATAATAGCCTCTCTGCTGTAAGGTCACAGGGAGAGCTAGAAATCACACGGGCCTGGCAGGCCTGCACCCCTTCTGGCTGCCCTTCCCTGCCAACAAGTCAGAAGCTGGTTTTATTCAGGTTCTCAGGCAACCTTAGGCTTCAGGAGAAGCAGCGACCCTTCTTCCCAGGCCCCCAGGGGTGGGTCTTCATGGGTCTAAGCCAGTTATGGCGACCCCATTCTTCTCAGTTTATGAACAAGTGTGTCACTTCATTCTGGCTAAGGGAACATAAGGGCAAGTCTCTGGGGGAATTGGGGGCTTCCCTCATCTTAATAAGAACCATAAAGAAGGGACTTTCTTTTACTGGCCTTTGGGAGTTGCTGGATGATGATGTGATACTTGGAGCTGCTGCAGCCCTGCTGTGACATGGAGGGATATGCTGCGCACAGAAGCCAAGAGGCTAAGGATTGGCAGGGCATAAAGTTCATGAAAAGAACCCCAGTCCTTGGTGATGAGGGAATTGCCCTTGGCCTGTCCTTACCTTAGGACATCTTGTTAAATGAGAGAATTCTAATCTCTGGTTAAATTCATCATATGGTGGCAGTCAAGAGCAAAGTCTCTGGAGCTGGACTGGCAAATCCAGGCTCCACCACTTATGCCTTTTGGCAGGTTTATTACACCTCTCTCTTCTTAGTCTCCACATCTGTAAAATGGGCATGGAGATAGCACCTAGGTCTACTTTATGAGATTGTTGCTGGGATTAAAAAGTGGATGCATGGAAAGTATTTCAGATAGTCTCTGGCACCCTGTAGTGTCCTGTACTTGAAACCAGGTACAGTGAGTTGAGGAAATATCCTGACTTCCTTGGGAAGACCGTCCTGATGGATGTGAAAGCCCAGCAGTGCCTCTTGTGGATTGGGAATTGCCCAATGGCAAACAGAAAATTTCAGAGATTCTGGAATTTTCAGACCACGTTGTTCCCCTGAGTCATCTAGCTTGATACCTTCGCCTGCCAGGAAGGCAAAGAAAGAAGAGGAGTTTCTCAGTGAATCTGAGTCATTCGGGGGCATTAGCCCCACCCCCTCATCTTACAATCAAGGAAACTGAGGCCCAGCCAACATAAATGACTGGCTTCAAGCTGCTTGGCAGCCTGTGTGAATATGACCCAGTCTCCACGTCTGATTCCCTTTCTCCCTCCTTGTTTTCTCATCCCCAAACTACCGACCTGCCTGGATCACTGGGAAGCCAACCCGCAAGTGCCTGTGTCGCCTTCTCTGTCGTATCCAGACGCTGTTCCGGACGGTCACAACCTAGCATGACAAACCCCCCCGCCCCCCCGGTTCCCGGAGTGAACTTTTCCATGTTTCCAAAACGCGCCTTGATGTGACGGTTTCACAACAGCAGAATTATATGTTTTCAAGCGCAGCTCTTGTAAAACATGCAATTTTGAAAAGAACATTGGTCTCGAGCTTTAACAATTATTCCCTATTCAATTAGGAAAGCTGAGTTCGGCTCCAGAGCAAGTCAAGAGTTTTAAACGTTCGTGACAAAATCTGCATAAACACTCATTTCAAGTAAAAAAGAAAACCCAGGCCTCGGATGACAGGCTTTGCTTGAACACAAACTTCCCTGAATTTGGGCTCTAATTTAATTGTTTTCTCTTTGGAAACACAGGTTTCTGGGTCCTTCGGGCTATACCAGCTCCTTGCGGAGATAAAGAGGCGGATTTTTGGAGCCAGAGCTGGCTGTGGACCAGAAACAAATCTCAGATTCTGTCTTACACTGCACCAGCCCTTTGGGGCGCCTGGAATGACCCGGGTCAGTGGATTCCGGGCAAGGAAGAGAGAGGACCACCAAAGACTTGCCCTGAGCTTCCCCGGGTAAGATGCGGGGTGCGGTGACCAGCAATGAGTTGGCCAATGTTTTGAGCTTATCCAGGAAGGAGCTGTACAGAGTTGGCAAAAGACAGGAGACGGAGCATGTTTTCTGCCTTTATGCAGACCGAAGCTCAATGATTGACCCTGGACACGTCACTTACCCTCCCTGAGACCTCTTTTAGTTCACCTGTTCGGTGGCACGCACCATGGATACGACAAGCATGTTGTAATAACGAGATGGTAGAGACCCTGCCCAGAAGAGGAGAGGACAACATGATTAGGGGAAAGTGGGGAAGCTAAAACCCTCAAAGCCTGGAAATGAGTGAATTCTGCTGTGGTGACACCAGAATTTTAAACTTGCTCATGACTTGACCTGAATTGCTCTGCAGATGGATCTGAGCTGACGCACTCACTGCCAGGCTGGGCACCACTTTGATGTGGACCAGATATAAGGCTCTTTCCAAGGGTCTGGGGGTGGGCACAGGGTATAGCGGTGTATTGGATTAGAAAGAGCATTGAATGCGGGTGTGAGGTCCACTCTGGTCTTAACAACTATGACAGCTCAGACATTTCCATCTCTGGGGCTCCTTCCCATCTCTCTGGCCAGAGCAGTGGGCGTCAGCCCTGGCTGCATTTAGAGTCACTTCAGGAACTTTAAAAGAATATCAGCACCCTGGCCTTCCCCAGAAATTCTGATTTATCTGGTCTGGGGTGGGGCCCCCACATGAGGATCTCTGGGTGAATCAAATGGGCAGCAAGATAGAGAACCCCCAGACCAAACACCCTCTAAGGGCTGTGCCTTCCAGGAGGCACCTTCCTAATGCCAGGAAAAGATATGATATAGAACACAGGGGAGCCGGCCCACCTGGGAGTCAGCAGGCTTCAATCTCATTGTCTTGCTGTGTGGCCTTGAGGAATACATCCTCCCTTTCTGGCCATCAGCAGCAAAGTGGAGAAAGGGGAAGACTGGGGGGTGCTGATTTCAAATTATGTGGGTCTAGGAGACCCAGACACCCTCTACTAAGCAGATCCACCAGGAGAACTGAACTCAGGAGGTTCTAGCTCCATTTTCCTAGAAACTTTGGCCTGAGAGGTTTGGTAGACCACACGCTCTGTGTCTTTCAGGGGCTTGAATAAGAACTCCCATTGTTTTTCCTCTTGAGTCCAAGAGGACAACTGTCTGGGTCTCCCATTTGGGTATCTTGCATAGTAAGCAATTTAAGGTATAGATTTCCCTGTATTTGCCGGCATTTCTTGATGAAGAAACCCAGTATTAAGGATCTCTCCATATGCATGCATAGGAGACCAATAAAAGAGAAAGCAAACCCTGCTTGTTCCCTACCATGGGCTCTTGGAGAGCTCACCTGTCCCAGTGTCCCCCGTGGAACCACAGGGAGAGATCTCTAGCTACCTCCAAGCCCGGAAGGAGGTACCATGGGTAAAGCACTTAGCACATAGCAAGTGCTCAACGGATCTCAGCCATCTCTTCCATTTTGGGAAGACTCCCATGTTCCTTACAGCAGGCACCCTCCGACACACGCGCAGGTGTGAACTCGGCTAATTCTCATAAAGTCCAGTCAGGGAAGTGCTGCCATGATCCCAATCTTCCAGATAAGGAAGCAAGCACAGAGGGGTTCAGTAGCATACCTAAGATCACACAGCAGGGAAGAGAGGGAGCTGGGATTCAAGCTAAAGAGTTGGAGTCAGGGCTTGCTTAGCTCTATTACCTTCTTGGGCGGTTGAGAAAGTACACTCAGCTCTGGAGGGAGCCAAGAGGAAAGGCCAGGAGGCAGGGCCGGGCACCTCTCCTGATGGCGCCTGGGCCCTCTGTGGGACTCTGGGTGAGATTCAGAAGGAGGTGCTCGTGTGACTTGAAGTTGAATCATGAACGCTGCTGTTAGAAACCTTCCTGTACATGTCTTTGGGTGAACAGATGAAATGTATGAATATGTGCCCAATCGAGCTTGTATCCAGAAGCAGAACAGCTAGGGCATGGGAGATGCTAACACTCAGCTTTAGAGCTGGTCGGGAAAGCCTCCAGGAGGAGGTAGCTTGTGAGTCAGGGATGGGGGAAGGGGGCTCAGCCCTGCGCCATCCACCAAAGATGGGCTCAGAGAGGAGAAGCCAGTGCAGGACCCAGGCTTTCGAGACTAGGAACGGGCAGGTGACCGGTGCCTTGGGGTGGGGGGAAGGCAGAGGTGGCGGGTGGAGGAGGTACCCAGGAGACTCCAGGCTGCTGGTGTGAGAGGAGCCGGGCAGGAGCCCTTGTGCAGGTCTTAAGGACACTGTACACGTGAGCCTGGAGTTCAGGGAAGGGTCTGGAAGGGGATCGTGAGTGTAGATCCAAAAAAAAAAAAAAAAAATGCTAGTGCATGTCCACGCTATGGGGAATAACCCCCCGGAGGGAAAGCCGACGCAGGAGGGAGGCGCTAGGTGGGGTTGTGCACATTGAGAAGGGCTATGGACAGTTCATGAAATCAGGCTGGGGGACGAGCTGCCGGAGTTCTGGAGGGACGACAAGGGCTGAGATGGTCACCGAGGAGAGTGAAGGAACAACGGTGAGTCGCCATTTGAGTCTGGCGGCTGTGGACCACCTCTGTGATCACCCGGAGTCGCTGTCACCGCTAGTGACAAGGTTAGGTCTGATGGCTACACTGGATCCTCTGACTTATTTAACCCGAAGCCCATGGACGCTGAAGCTGTCCCCACCCGTCTGCAGACCAGCAGGGCTCCAGGGCTGCGACGAGTGCCTCCGGCAGGCACGGGCCTTCTGCAGGTGCGGACGCAGCTGGAGGACAGATCCGCGGGGGCCTGGCGGGTCCACGGGCTGCGCACTCGCACTCGAGGTGTGACGGGTGTGCCCCACGGATCTTCTCTGGTGTGGGATCCATTCACACATGCACCAGAAAGCCGAGAGCTGGCGAATCTGGCCCCTCTCTCTGCATCGTGCTCTGAAACCGTTTGCTCCCCATCTGTCTGCTCCGCATCCGTCTGGTAGCTGCGAATGGTGTCCCCGGTAGCCTGACTTTCCATTTCTCTCACCATCAGTGAACTGGCGTCTTCTCTTCCATTTGTGGGCAGCCCTTACCTAGTTTTGTGCTGGTTGTTAAGTCTTTTTTAAAGTGATTTGTATGTACTCTTTATTTATTCATTATGGCACATTTTTAGTTAATACTTAGCCTTTCTTGCTGTAAATAATAAAAACGGTGTCCTTCCTTTTAAAAGCTCTGCCTGCTGTGCTGCTTTCTTTTTCTTATTTCTTTAGAGAGGGAGAGAGTGCAAGCGAGGGGAGGAGCAGAGGGAGAGGGAGAGAAAGAAACCCAAGCAGACTCCTTGCAGAGTGCAGAGCTCCATCTCCTGACCCTGGGATCCTGACCCTGAGCCAAAACCAAGAGTCAGTACTGCTGCATCCACGTGTCCCCATTTGATGCGATGTGCCCATTTGTACGACAAGGACCGGAGGATGGCACTTGTCCCACCCGGGGGCACCACACCTTACTAGCCTCTGGATAACAATCCTTTTCTTTCCTTGGCTCCTCCAACTGCTCCCTTTCCCTTCTGTTCTTCTAACCCTTCTGACACCTTCATATCCAAAACCCTATATTCAAGTCCCTCTGAAGTACAATGGTTCCTGTTTCCCCAGACCCTGGACTTGACACTGACCGTCTTAGTTCAGCTGTTGTAACAAAACACCGCACACTGGGGGGCTCACGAAACAGAAATTTACCACCCACAGCTCTGGGGGCTGCATGTCCGAGCTGAGGGGGCCAGCCAGCCGAGTTCCGGTGAGGCCATCCTCCTGGCCTGTGGACGGCCACCTTCTTGCCGTGACCTCCCATGACGAAGACCAGTGAGCTCTGGTCAGGCACTAACCCCATCCTGAGGACTCCTCCCTCATGACCTCACCTAGACCCCATTACCTCCCAAACACCTCACCTCTGAATACTATCGCCTTACAGATTAAGGCTCCAACCTGTGAACTGCAGAGAGCCCAAACGTTCAGCCCGCAGCACTGACCGACACACCTACTGTGACCTAAAGGTTCTTCATGTCTTCCTCCCAAATTCACCTACTGCCACTCTCCTCCCCACTCATTCTACTCCAGTCATATGGGTCTCCTTTTCCTTCCTTGACCATGCACACCTTTCCTGCCCCAGTGCCTTTGCACGTGCAATGCCTCCTGCTTAAGGTGCCCTTGCCCCTGTGCCCTGCCCAGGGGACTCACTGTAAGCCTTCACCTGCTCTGAGAGAGGCCTGTCCTCACCACACCATCTCAGAAGGTGTAGCCCACAGACATACTAATCTCTCACTGGGTGCCCTGTGTGTTTCCTTCACAATACTGGTCAAAATTTGTAATTATTTTATTTCCTGTCTGAACATCATGGACAATTCTGATGTTGCTTTTGTGGTGATTATTGTTAGCCTTGTATTATTTCTTTCCACTCCTGCCATGGCGTCCTGGGCCCCCCACCGGACTTCATTTTCACATGGGCACAGCCCTCACTGAGCTGGAGGGAGAGGTGGTGGCTGCGAGGTTGCCATGACAATGGCTTGACGGTGAGAAGGGTAATTAGAGCCCCCTCCGTGGCCCACCTGCCGTCTGTGGCGGAGGGCAGGGCAGCTCTTGGGTACTGGGGGGCCTTATTCACGGACTTCGTGGTGGGCCCATAAGGGGGCTGCAAGTTCCCCAGGAGAGTGAGACCCAGGCCTGTGGTCGCCACAGCTGGGTGGCCAGGTTGCTGACAAACAACCTGCTGACAAAACACCTGTGCTTGGCAATCAGGGAGTGATGAGCAAACAGACAGAAGCTGGTGATCTGGGGTCAAGTCACCTAAGAGGCAGCCAGTTCCCAGCAGAAAGTCAGGAGTCCCCGAACGCCCCTGGCCAAATCTCACCCTGGCCCGTTTTTGTTAATAAAGTTTTACTAGAAGAAACTGTAACCTATTATGTACTGCCTCTGGTTGCCTTTGAGCTTCAGTAGCAGAGCTGGGTAATTGGGACCAAGACTGTGTAGGCCCCGTAAAGCCTGAAATATTTACTGACCTGGACCTTAAAGGAAAAGTTGACCAAGCCCTGGGTAGGAAGGGTTTGAAGGTTGGGAAAAGGCCAGAGATCGTGTATACAGCCTCCTACGGAAGTCTACGTTTTCATGGTTAACACTCATTGAAAGTTATTTTATCCTTTAATGTATTACTACCATCCCTTTTTACAACAGCCCTACTTTGGCCTTTTCCCTCTTTTAATTCAAAGAATCATTACAATTGCCAGGTGTCTTATTCTGCTCTGGCTGCTACAGCAAAATGCCAGAGGCAGGGCAGCTTAGAAATAGCAGAAATGTATGCTGCCCGGCTCCGAAGGCTGGAGGTCCGAGCTCAGGTGACCCGCAGCTTGGAGTCTGGTGAGAACCCACGTCGCGGGTCACAGAGGGTTGGTCTCTGGTACGAGGGCGCTCATCTCATTCATGGGGGCTCTGCCTTCCTGACCTGATGCAAAGGCCCCACCTCCCAGTCCCATCACCTTGAGGGGTAGGATTTCGGCACTTCGTCTATAGTACCAGACTTAGCAAACATTCCCTGGGACATACTTGTACTAAAAAACTATTTGTTGTTGGGGCGCCTGGGTGGCTCAGTGGGTTAAGCATCTGCCTTGGGCTCAGGTCATGATCTCAGGGCCCTGGGATTGAACCCCCTGTCTGGCTCCCCACTCTGTGGGGAGTCTGCTTCTCCCTTTCCCCCTCCCCCACCATTTGTGCTCTCCCGAATGCATTCTCTCTCTCTCTCTCAAATAAATGGATAGAATCTTAAAAAAAATAAAACTGTTGTTTATCTGAAACTCAAATTTAACTAGATAGTCTACATTTTATCTGGACACCCTATTAATAATAAATGCTCTAGCTCACACAGCCGGTAAGTAGAAAAGATGGTTTTTCACCCAAGGCTTAAAGCCCTTGCTGAAAAATATCATCGTGGGCAGGAGCAGGCCAGAGAAAGTCCCCTGACTTAGAAGGCAGAACTGGAGTTCTGGTCTACCACGAGCAAGCTATGACCACAGGCAGGTCATCTACCTCTCCACGCCTCCAGCTGTTAGGCGCATAGAATGAAATAAGCTCCTTTCCCCTATCTTGTTGATTAAACAAACTAAATAATAGAATTCTCATGGCAGTGCAACCCGTGTAGAAGAGAAAACACCCGGGAGCCCACCGAGGGTTTAATGAGGAAGTCTCTTGTCTTTCCAAAGTGGCTCCTGTTCTCCAGAAACATCAGGAAAAAACCTTTCCCAGAGAGAATTTTCCCTCTCCCAGATCCACAGGGCTCAGCGAGGCTTCTGCTCACCGTGCAGGTGCTAGCCTCACCCCTCTTCCCTGGCCACAGTTGGATTCCTAAGTGGAGAAGGGACAGGCTGAGATGACCCCTAACCCTGAGGTCATCACGGTGCTGACTCGGGACCCGAGAAGAGTCAGATGCCGCCTGCCTCCGCTCCTGCTGCTCCTCTCAGCCAGAAGCTGCTCTCTCCAGCGGAAATCCCGATTCAGGCTCTGCTCGCCACCTGCCGCTGAGACCCCAGTGAACCCGTGGGTAGAATGAATCCCTTGGGATTCTGCTTGGCAAAATCACCTCGATGTAAATGAACCGGAGTTTCTTAGTTTGGCATTCAAGGCCTACACAGGATAGAAACCACCATCCCCATTCTGAAACCGGAGAAACTGAGACTCAGTGAGACAAACGGGCTTGTCCTTGGGTGGTCTTCTAGCTGGTGAGAGCCACAGGCAGGGCAGGCCAAAGGTTCCACCCACAGCTCAGCCCCACAGAGGACCTACAGCCCCGCAGAGTCGCGTGTACCAAACTACAGCTCCCAAGGCCTGGGTAGCTCTGAATTGTTGGAGGGTAGGCTGCTTCCTCCGGGAAGCCTCCCAGACACACAGAGCTCCTACAGGGAGATGTGTCTGATGGGTTCTGATGAGCCTGGTTTACAGTGGAGAGCCAGAGACATGCCAAAGGCCCTCATTGACACTTACTCCATGCCTGGCAGAGAGGCATCTAGAAGGTCCATTCTCGAGGAACCAGAGAGAATGCCCCGTTCTTAAGGGTATGCTGCTCCCCGCCAGCCAGTCAGGAGCACACAGTGGATGCAAACAGCACCAGCTTTAAGAGTGAGAAGCCTGAGTGCACACCAGCCACGGCACCCTTGGGATCACCTGACCTCTCCTGACCTCTCCGTTGCTTCCATGAGGATCAGAAAAAGGCAGGTAGAGAGGCCACTCCACCAATGAGAACGTTCACAAACTTGCACTGATTTTATATACTTTACATATTTATGCAGAGAAAGTATAGAAATAAAGATAAGGGGAAAACCCCATAAAAAACACCTATAATCTCACCACTTGGAGATAAGCCACATAACACGCTCGCACCCACCCGACTGGAATGGGGTGGAGGGTCCTGTCTTCAGGTCAGATTAAATAGATTTCATTTTATTTTATTATTATTATTATTATTTTTAGATTTAACAGATTTTAAAAGGCAAATACAAAATGAGACAAAACTCACTCTACCATGCATGCTGGTGATTAGGTTCAATCATACAGTGGTATTTGCTTTCCGCACTTGTTTTTTTTTCTTTTTAAATCATATCTTTACTGGTTGCACACTTTAGGTTTCCTGGTCTTTCATCTAATTTGCAGACCTCAGATAAAAATATAAAATAAAATCTGCATATGAGAGAAATCTTAATGATTTACGAAAGCTTTTCATATATATTCTTTTTTTTCCCCAGAGAGAGAGAGCACACAGCCGGAGGGGGAGAGAGAGAGAGAGAGAGAAACTCAAGCAGACTCTCCGCTGATCATGGAGCCTGACGCAGGGCTTGATCCCACGACCCTGAGATCATGACCTGAGGCAAAACCAAGAGTTGGTCCTTAACCGACTGTGCCACCCAGACGCCCTCCCGTATATAGTCTTTTTTGTCAGAACATGTTAGTGAAGTAACCTGGAAGGAAACTGTCCCCATCTGACGTGAGTGCTGAGTCTTCAGGGAGAGAAGTATGACATCAAGTTCCCCAAGGGGTAGAAACCACACTCGAAACCAGATATCCAGACTTCCGAGTCCAGAATATTCTCCACGAGCCCCATGGGCAGAGCAAGAGGTCAGAAACTCTGCCCTTAGAGCCACGGTGATTGAGTTCTTCGGCTCTGGGTCTCGGTTTCCCATCTGTGTGTCCCTGCAGCATTAGCCATGAGAGACCCACGTGGACAGAAGGGATTGATGACGTGTCACTGCATCTGGCTCCGTGTGGCCATGGCAGTCGCCGTCGTCAGCAGGGCGGGGAATTGCCTGCTCTTGAGCCAATGCCGCCGACATCCCCGGCCTCAGCTTCCCAGAGGCCTCCCGCCGACACTCATCCCCACGGCCCCTCTCCACGGGGACAGTGCTCCCGTCTTCCCCATGTCACTGCACTTCCATCACTGTGCGTTTGTCAGCAAGTGGCTGAGTCTTGGTTCATCCCTAGAAACGTTCTCGAACCTTCCCTGTGCCGAGCATTTTGCAGGCTGCTGGGGACAGAGGCCAGAAAGATGGTGAGATTCCTTGTTCTTTGGAATCCTTCCGCCCTGAGAAAGACCCTTATGAACAGGACCCCCGGAGGGATCCCAAGGGAAGCACAGAGGAGGTGGCAGGGGGCCGACTCGGCTTCACGGAGGGAGGTGACGTGGGACCCGGCCATGGCAAAGCCAGGAGGAGCTTGGGCAGAGGGAGGGGGAGGGAAAGGCTGGAATAGCTCAGCCCCAGGAGCAGGGCTCAGGATGACGGGGAGAAGTGCGTCAGACTGTGAGGGAAAGTGGGGTGCCCAGGGTGCAAAGAGCCTCGGGAGCCGGGCCGGGAAGCTGGTGTTACCCCGTCCTCCTGCCGCTTGAGCAGGGTTGGCAGTCAGATTTGCCCAAGCCCCTCACTCTGGAAAACACCAAGCGGAAGGGGGAGGAAGAGCCAACTCCCAGAATCCTTGCAGGGGACTGGCATCCATGCAGAGCCCGACTCAGGGCTTGGGCCGGGGGTGGGGGCACTGTGGGGGTGGTGATGCCCAGCCTAACACACCCAGCCACGCAGCTGATTTCCATTTCCCTGGGCCTTCAAGGTCACGGGCAGAAGGTGCCCACAACATAAACTGGAGGGCTTCCCCTGTGGGTTGGGAAACCCTCTCCTCTGCTTTGGGGTTGAATTTTTCCTGCCAGCGTGTCATCTTCCTGCTGCACAAGTCCTATAAAGCACTTTCCTGCCCTAGTTAAGGCTACATTAGACAGTGCTCGATGTTCACGCCCCTGCCAAAATGACCTCAGTAGCAACAACAGTAATAGTAACAGTAACAGCCACCATGTACCAAGGGCAACTGATGCGCCAGGCACCGCCCAAAACCCATTCGCCTTGGCTCCCTTGACCATGAAACTGCCTGCTTGTCCATCCCTCCACGCGGGGACGCCTTCACACTGATGTGGCTTTAAATGAGGCCCTTTAAAGTGCAGAGTTTTGCCAACTAAGTCCGGTTCGAATCCGAGTCAGCTGGTCAACCACGTAAGTGCGGCAGCCAGCGCTCCGAGCAGCAGTGATTGAAACCGGAAGCGAGTCATTCACTCCCACGTGGAAGTCCAGCAGACCTGCTGCTCGGCTGGGCTCCGCAAAGCCTTCAGGGGTCCAGGTTCTTTCCGTCCTACTGCTCTGCTCCCCCTAAGGTGTCACCTGCTTCAGAGGACCTGTGATGGACTTCCCTTTAAGGACACAGCACAGATGTCCCTGGGACCCCCTGCCCTCAGATCCTAGAGGCCGGCCCCTGGCGTGGGGCTAGCACAGCAGCGAAGTAGCATGGAAGGCTAGCGCTGGTTCAACCAGCAGGCCCGTTTTTAGCTGTGTGCCTTCATTCCAGTCTCCACACAGCAGTCACCATGCACCAGCAAGACTAGCCGTGCTAGAGATTTCTTAGGGCGATGTTGGTGAGGAAAGACGGAGCAGGACTAGGGGAGGCTGGGAGAGCTATCAGACCATGAGGCAGGGGTGAGTGGGATGTAGGGGGGTCTCGGGTACATTCTGACAGGGTCCAGCAGGGGCCAAGGATTCGGAGCCAGAGGCACCCAGTGGAGGAAACCCGCCTCTTGCAGTGTGCCCCATCCCTGGTCAGCTGGTGCGGAGCAGCCCTGGGCAGCCCGGCTCACGGAAGCAGGTGTAGGGGCGGCAGCGGGCCGTTGGCACAGAGCTCCCTGCATCAGAGAGCTGAGAAGTGCAGGTGCGTGGCCCCTCCGGTAACTCTGGGCAAGCAGCTTAATCCGCAGACCCCCGTGTCCCCAACTCTAAAATGGGGATATGGGCTCTCACATGGGGTGGGTGTGAGGATGAGAGATGGAATCTGTGACGAGCTTATCCCTGTGCCTGGCACCGGGGAGGCTCCCACTGTCCTTGTATCAGTGCGGATGTCGTCGTAATTCTTTATTCTGGGCTTCCAGGCCAGGGGCCGACGTGAGCAAGAGCTGTGCCTTAGAAAGTTTCGGGCAGCAGAGCACTGCTGCGCCCGCCCCCCACAGGCCTCTGAGAATGTCGCTAAGCACTTGCAAGGAGACATCCCTCTCCTTTCTGAAATGACCGAGATGACAGGCCAGAGAGGGCCCACGCGGAGGAGGCATAGAGCGGACCTGGAAATGGGAGCCGTGAGGCGGGGCAGAGGTGGCGGGGGGAGCGGCAAGCAGGAGCACTGGGCAGCCTGGTGGCCACGTCCCTGTGGCTCCGTGTGCTCCGTGTGCTCCGTGGCCCGTGCCCCGTGGCCCCATGACTCCGTGGGCTTGAGCAGCAGCCCGGCCTCCCAAGGGCCACCTCCTGCCTCAAGGGTGGGAGGGTCACATGCTTCTGCGGGACAGTTTGTCTTTCCAGAACTGCTGACTAATAACGCACTTTTAAAATAAGAAGCCTGTTTCTTAAATATCCAATTCAACTCTATTTGGGAAGTATTTGCCCTTGGCTCTTTGGACTTGGGCCCTGGGAATCAGGGTGAGCAAAATAGAGTCCGGCCCTGGAGGGACCCCCAGGCAAGACAGGCAGCAGCAACAAACACTGGACAGCAGTGCCTTGTGATGATGGGCATACAGGGGACGAGGAGTCCCAGCCAGGTGGTTAGAGAGCTAGCAGTCAGTAGGGACGGAGCCAAGAGGCTGTGAAAACACAGAGGGCGTGTCCCAGAGGCAAGGCCCTGGCTGGGGGTGGGCTGCTGGGAGGAAGCAGACACAGGGTGTGGTCTGCAGGGCCCAGGGAGCCAGCACCAAGGGCCTGAGGTCAGCAAGGGCTTTCCGGTGAGGCACTGGGGAGCCACTCGGAATACAAAGAAGAGTGGTGGGGTCGGGTCTGCATTTCAGGACTGTCGTGCCAAGGAGCGCGGTGGGCTGGGCAGGAGGCACGTGCTTCATCTTACCCCCTACCAAATCTCGAGCCCCCTGAAGCTGCCTTTCCTGGTTCCCCACTGCCAGTTCGCTGACGAATTCACGTGTGGATGCGGAAGAACACATTCAGGCCAACGCTTTCAAAAACAGTCCTAAACTAACACAGGACTAGCTGATAAACGTCTCAAAGGAGGGACCAACTTGCCTGTTATCTACTTCCTGCTACTCCAGGCCAGGCCCTCACCTACATGATCTTGTCCGTTCGGCACTGACAACAGCCCTCCCCTCCCACGAGGTCACCACGAACACTGAGACTCAGAGTCGCTTTCCTGTGAACTTGGACCAGGCAGAGACAAAATCCGAAATTAGCTCTTCTTGTATTAAATTCAATGTTCTTTCTACCAGAGGGCATGTACCTGCATGAGAATAAGCACAGATCAGGCTTTCTAGAAACGCAAATTCTGTATCTTCTGTGAGTGCGTGCATGTGTGCGCATGTGTGCGGGCACACGTGTGTGTAAGTGCATGTGCGTGTGCGCGTCTGCCAGCCATCCTCTGAGATCCTCCACTGAATTACTGTGTGAACGGAGGCCCCCCTGCTCAGGACAGCCCTGCTAGGTTCCCGGAAAAACCCGCCCGAGCTGTCCATGGAGATTTCTGGAAACCCCGGGGCCGCCCGCCCGGGTTAGCTCACCCAGAGGCCGTGCAGCTGAAGGGAGAATGGAGGGCCCTGGGGCTGTTTACAACTGCGTTCCAGCAGGAATGCTTGTCTGTGCAATGATTTGCCTTCTAAAGCCTGATTCTCGGATTAATCCCCCTTCCCAGCAGAATGAGTCCCCTGCCGGGATGATAAACCACAGCAAGGGAAAGGGTTGCGCAGGCCCCTCCTGGCCGCTCTCGGGGGGCTGTCCTGTCAGGGAGGCTGGAGGCTGGGGTCCGATGGTGCCCCAGTTTGGGTCAGCGCTGTGGGGACAGCGTGGTGACCAGAGCGGCCCTCTGCTGCAGGGAGCAAGCCTTTGTCTGCCAGGGAGACAAAGCTCCTGTGGAGCCTGAGGACAGGTTTGTAGTCTCATTGCTTGCCATCTGCCCGGGTTCTCAGAGCACTTTCCACAGACTCCCCCACCGTAGTGGTGTTGTCAGGGCCCAAGTGAGGAAACTGAGGTTAGCTGAGCCAAGAGCAGCCTCTGGCTCTCGATATTGTCACCAATCCCCACCACAGCCCCAAATTGGCTGTGGTCACTGCCTTTTCCACAGGAAGAAACCAAACACTGCAAGATTTGATTACTTGCCCCACGCCATGCGAGCAGGAAGTGACAGAGCCAAGAGTTGAACCAACTCTGGATCCCAAACCATGGCTTCTGGAAGCCGAATTAGAGGGTTAGGCCTGTGAGGTCCAGTGCTGAGTTCACCTGCGAGATAATCACACTTTGTGGACATGTGTGGTGTGTGTGGTATATGTGTGTGTGTGCGTGCACATGGTATGTGGTATGTGGTGTGTAGGGCCGTGTGTAGTGTGTGGTACATGTGTGTGGTGTGTGATGTGAAATATGTGTGTGCTGTGGTACGTGTGTGGTGTGGCATGTGTGTTTTGTGTGGTGTGGTGTGTGAGTGGTGTGAAGTGTGTGTGGTGTGTAGTACGTGTGTGGTATAGCATGTGTGTTTTGTGTGGTGTGAAGCGTGTGAGTGGTGTGAAGTGTGTGGTGTGATGTGTGTGAGTGGTGTGTGTGTGGCGCATGTATCTGATGAACAGGCTTTAATGTGACACCTGCGTAGGACGCACAAGCTGGAGGGCCTCCCGGGACACGCTTGGCCCCCCCTAGAGTAATTAGGTGCGCGAGAGTCACTGTCTCTCTGGCTCTCTGCTGTATCCCGAGAACCTAGAAACATTCCTGGCACTTGCAGGGCCTCAATACAGATTTACTGAACGAAGAGCTCAATAGAGAGTCATCATGTTTATGGCTGTTCTTGTCATGAGGTAAAGAGCGTGGAAAGAGTCAAGGTGTAAGGCGCTTGGTTTTCCAAAATCCCAGGGCAGACGAGGGAAAGTGGGGAGCACACATCGGGGTCTCATCCCTGGGACCCTGATTCACGCCCTCCTGAGTAATAAGGACCTCCTTCCCCCAGAGAGACCCGGAGGCCCCTTTTCTCAGCCCTGCACACTCTCTTTGACCTCGTCCCCTGAGCAAGCCCTTGGGCTCCCACCACCCAAATCTCACCAGCTTCTGAAGACAGCTCCCCGTCTCCCCCTCACCCTGGTTTCCCCTCTCCTATACCTGAAGGAAGCTTCTGCTTCAGACTCCCCGCACAGGTGCCTCCAAGGCCCTGGCACAGGCAAGCAGTGTGTTCACAAGGTCAAGGGTGTTTGTAAAACCGGCAAAAGTAAGCTGTTTTAACCCTGGTGGGCTCAGGTCACTGTTTCTTTCCGCTCTGGCTTACCCTGTTTACTGGGTTGAAGAGTGTCTGTGCTAGTCAAGATATAAACGATGTCTGTGGATATATCAGAAGGGGAGATGTATTGTAGGAATTTTCTCACGCAGTTACAGAGGCTGAAAATTCTCACCATCTGTCATCGGCAAGCTGGAAACCCCAGAAAGCTGCCAGTGTCACTCAATCCATCGCCAAGGCCTGAGAACAGTGGTCCTGATCTGAGTCTAAAAGCCAGTGAACTGGTAACACCGATATCCAAGGGCAGGGGATGGTGGGTGTCCCCACTTGAGCAGAGGGTGAGCTCACTCCCTCTGTCTTGTTCTGCTCAAACTCTCAGTGGACTGGATGACGTCCACTCACGCTGGCAAGAACACCTTCTTAGTGCATTGATTCAAAAGCTCCTCTTTTCCAGAAATATCCTCATAGACATACCCAGAAATGTTTTACAAGACGGCTGGGCATCCCTGAGCCCTGTGAAGCTGACACCCAAAACTAAGCATCCTGGTGGTCCCTTCTCTCCCCAGATTTCATGTTCTTCCTAGAACTTCAGAATATGACCTTATTTGGAAATAGGTTATTTGTAGATGTAACTAGCTAAGGTAAAATGAGGTCACACTGAGGTAGGTGGCCCCTTAATCCAGGATGACCAGTGTCCCCATAAGAAGAGAGGAGACACAGGAGAGAACACTGGGACAGAAGCAGAGATTATAGTGATGGGTCTACAAGCCAGGGAACACCAGAGGCTAGAAGAAACGAAGGATCCTCCCTTAGAGCACTCGGAGAGGAGTGCGTCCCTGCTGACACGTTGAACTTCAGACTTCCAGCCTCCAGAACAGTGAGAAAATGTTACGTGGAGGCACCCAGCTCGAGGCAGTTTGTTACGGCAGCCCCAGCATCAGGTGACATTAGAATAGCCATGTGGGATCCAGCTAAGAGGAAGTGGAGTGGGGGACACTTTCAGCTCAGATTCAGTGGGACACCTTTATGGGATTCATAGCCGCTTCCTTGTAAAGTTTAGGCTTGGGAATAACATCCCGTTGTACAAACTCTCCCAGCTTGCAGCATGGAAGTGAAGGACAGGAGGTCGTATCCTGAGGTCCGCCGGAAGTGGGCGGCGGTGGAAGGAAACAACATAGGATATGAGCGGAGCCGGAAGAGAAGCCCTCCAGCGATCTCACGTGTCACCTCCCTAAATGGGAAATCTGTTCTCATGAAAACTCAGCCAAGACAGAAATTCTCTGCCATCGAGAGCAGAGTCCATTCACATGTATAAACATGCCATATTTTTTTTTCTCTGTTGGTGGGAATTGCACAAAATAAAGTTTATCCAAATTTTTGCCTTTGTAGAGCACAGACTGTAGTGGTTCTATAAATAGCGAGTATGATTTGGCGTGAAGTCACATGCTTATTCCAAGCCAATTACGCATCCCTGTCTCTCTAGAAAACAATACAAAACCATCGTCCTATGAAGAGGCATTCAGAGAGAACAGGGCTTAAAAATGATGCAGAAAAAGTATTATGGAAATGTGTCGGGCAAGGAATTAAAAGAAATACGTTATTTTTTTTGGATTTTGTGTGATTTGTGATATTTATCAGCTTTAAAATTTTGTAATTCTAAATATTACTATCACACCCAATTTTGTATTTCTATTTTGTTCTTTTCTTCATAGAGGGCCTCCCAAGGCTGGACCCACCACGGCTTACCCCCATTTGGAAATCTCCGAATCCAGCTTGAACGCCGAGTGCCTTTGGACGCTGTGTCCGTCAGGATCTGAGCAGCTGTGAAATCACTTGATGGCAAGGAACTGAGAGTCAAAGGACCCCTATTATTGTCACAGCTCCCCGTCTCTGTGACAAGTCACTTAACTGCCTCTGAAAATGAGAATGTTGGTGCTTTGTCCTCTCTACTTATCAAAGCAGAGGTGGGAAATGAATAGTGTGTCCGTCCCAGTGCGGAGAGTGCCCAGAAAACTGGAAAACGGGACAGGAGAGATGTTTAAAACCTCTTGTTTAGTCTAGAAAAATGAAGGAAAGTCAGGGGGAAGCCCACCCGTAATTCTAACACTGAATGAAACCACTGTTAACGTGTTGACATATTCCCCTTGAGTGTTTTCTGTGTGGTCTTTCTCTATGTGGATCATGCTGGTTACACAATTTCACGTGCTATTTTGCCTTTGAACACAGCATTGTAATCATCTTCCCGTGTCACTGGACATGCTTTGGGACCCATGAATATCCCTGTGATGCTTAACTTCTGGGTGCCCGAGTTCCTTCATCAGTAAAATGGACACACCAGGCAGCTAAGCCAAGTCAGGACAGGCCCTGCCCTGTCTTCAGTCCTCGGATGGAGAGCCTTCTGGGGGTTCGGAGTAGCCTGGGCACTGGTGAAGTCCTTGAGGTCTCAGTTTCAAGGACACTAACACTGGCAACGGAGAGGAGGACCAAAGGCTGTTTCCGGGCAGGCAAAGGATGAAGAGGCCACACCCACTAAACCCAGCTCCTTGAGAGATTGGACCCGTTCCTCTTTGTAGACCCACAACAGAGCCCAGTGATGGACAGACCAACAGACAGATGGATGACCAGCCTAAGGGACCCACGTGGCAGACCTCATGGGAGTTGGCTGGACAAGCCACCCAAGCAAGGCTGTCCTGTGGGTTCAAGGCAAGGCTTCAGTCTCCCACTGAAAGCCCTGCAATGCGGGCCTGGTTCTGGGCAAAGACTTTCCCTCAAGACCCCTCTGGCCCCACCTGGGTGTCCAAACAAGACACTGAGAAAGGGAAACCCTTAGCTGTGTTCCTACAGCTCACCTCCAACCCCTCCCTAAAGGGGACATGTCCTCACAGGATGCGGCCCACCAGCTGCAGGACGGCCGGGGTCAAGGTTCTGGGAAGAGCACAGCCAGGTCCTGCTGGCCTGATACCCCCGCGTGAGCTCCGAGCCCCAGGCGGTGTGAGGCTCACTGTCCTCCCACACACCCCCCATGAGGGGGAGATGCTCCAGGACGCCTGACCTTCCAGAAAAGTTTGCTTCTGCTCTGACAGGGAAACAGGAACGGGGGAGACACTGCCTCCAGCGAGCACGAAGGGAGCGCTGACAGAGTGTGGGAGCACCCTGAGTCTCAGGGCTCCTTCAACATGGGATTTTTATTACCCGCTTCACAGATGAGGAGCCCGTGGGGCAGGAGGGTGGGGAGCAGATGTTGGCCCGGCCCCAAGTGGAGGCGTCAGAGTCCACCCAGACCTGAGATGGTGGCAGCCCGAGGGTGTCCCTCCCGGTGTGAGGGTGTTAACACCCCCACAAAACTGTGGGCTCAGCGAGAGGTGGAATCAGGTCTCATTCGGACCTCCCCACTACTCGCCCAGCGCCCGGCACAAAGCAGGCGCTTTGTAAATGTTTGATGAATGAATGAATGACCGAGCACTCGGTTTCGGAGGCGGGAAAGGTTTGATGTGGTCAAATCTACAAGCAAGTCGGGGAAACGTAAACTAGAAAAAATAACCACCTGAAAACACTTCCGCAAACACTGACCCTGATGCCACCACGGAGTAGCCCGTTGTCGGGAGTCCGCTGAGCCCCTGCCGCACCCCCCCGCGCCTCTCCCCTCCCTGCCGAGCCCCTGCCAGCAGCCTCCCCCCAACCCTGGCCTTCAGGCTCTTCTGGCTGAGCCTCACCTGGCGTCTGGCCCAGGCAGGCCACTTGGCCACTGTCATACCAAGTGCCTGCACCTGCCACCTGCGGAATGGGAGTCCTTCAGGAAGTCCACTCCCAGTTTGCGGGGACGAAGTGAACTCGCCGCAGGGGGTTCTGAGAGGAAGGCGGCTCTCCGCCCTATTTGGGTCAGTGGGGCGTTGGGTCGGACGGCGGGAGATGGATGGGGCTCACGGGGTCCATAGAGGAGAGACCAATCCAGCCTGAAGTCCCAGACCACGAGCCTCATCCTGGTCCCCCTGGCCACCAAGGTGACCCCCCGTGGGCCCTGGGGACAGTGCCCCACGCAGCGCTTGAGGCCTCTGCCCGGGGCTGGTCTGCCCCTCCCTGAGCTGCCCTGAGCGGAGCCCGACACCCTCGCCTGCCCGTCCTGCAAACGGTGCCTCTCGCTTTTCCAGCTCTGGTCACTCTGTTCTGTCCTCTGCTTCTCCCCCACCTAGTGAACTCCTACCCACCCCTCCGGGCCCGGCTCAAATGTCCTCCTCTCTGCCATGCTTTCTGTCCTGCAGGCAGTCGGTGGCTGTGTGTCCCTCTGTCCCAGTCTGCATCCTGCAGCATCGAGGCTGTTTCCTCCTGTGTCCCCTATGCAGCCTCATTTGTCCCTTGGCCACTGAGCTCAGACTCAGCAAGCGGCTACTGAATCACAGGGAGGAAAGGTCACAGGATTTGGAATTCATTACCCAGGAAAGGGAGCCCAACGGGGGGCTTGTCCCCAGGACTTTCCTTCCTGTCACTGTCCACACCCCCACACGACCCCCGCTACCCCCCCTCATTGGCTGATCCTCACTTGCTTCCAGAACCCAGCAGGAAGCAGTGTGGGGGTTACACTGCGAAGAGCCCCTCTAGGAGCCCAAGGCCACAAAGGCCGCTGGCAGTGAGGCCAGGACTCAGACCTAGGACTCCCTGGCCTGGCCCCTTTGGCTGCCCTGGCCTTGACTGTGCACAGCTGTGGTCACCCCAAAAGTCCAGTGCATGGAGCCCAGTGGGGGTGGAGGAGAGTTGGGGAGAGCTCTGGGGGGTCCGCTGCTTCCCAGCGCAGGCAGGCAGGCTGTGGTCTGTGGCCCTGGTGGGGAGACAGTGGGGCGCCAGTGCAAACAAAGGGCAGGAAGGGGAGCTTGGGGACCCTGACACCTGAGCGTTAATCGCCAGCCATCCACATCTTCCCTGGACCGGGGCCGCCCAGAGCTCAGAGCCAAGAGACATGGCAGAAGAGCTGGCGTGCGGGTGACTCTGGCAGAAAGGGCCGACCGCAGCCTCGGTGCCGGGTGTGGTGGGTGTTGGCGGCCCAGCTCGGGGAGTGGTGCTGACGGCTGCCTCGTTTCCCCGGCAACACAGTGGGGACCGTTCCACAAATACCAGCCGGTGGACGCCACGCGGGGCGGCCCGGAGGACTGAGGTCTCAGATCTGAGTCTGCCCAGCTACTGCCGGAAGCCTGCGTCCTCGGAGCCCCTCTGGCTCTGGCCCCCTCCCCGGGGGATGCCCTCTGCCGTGGGATCTGCGGGGATTTATCCTCTCATCCAGAACATTCCTGCCATCCACCCACGAACCACTGCATGGCATTGTGCCCTCCCTGCTGGGAGTGTCCTTTCTCCGCTGGCCGGTGAGCTCCTTCCCTAGCTTCAACGTCCACTTCCAAGAGCCCCTGCCGTGGTCACATGACTGCCTGGCAGTCAGCTCAGAACAGTCAGTGGAAAAGATAAGCCTTATTGAAAAGGCTTAGAGGAACCGTAGACGAGCAGATCAGGACCAAGAGCTTGGGTGAGGTGAAGGCGCAGACTGCCAGGGTGAGGAAACCATCCCTCTCCATCAGCCATCTGCAGAAGCATCACGGAAGGAACTGTCTTTCTCGGACCGGCCTGTGACAAGCCCCTTTACCTCTTTGAGCCCCAGGATCCCCTCCCCTGACATGGGGACATTGAAGGGGACAGTTTTCAAGGTCCTCCTGGTCTGACAACTTCAGGTCCCCTCTCCCCTCTCTCGGAGGGTTATCTCTTTTCCCAAGGAGCTTACATGGCTCCCATCCGACTCCCGGGCTGGCCTTGTCCTGTTGGGCTCAGCCCAAGGCAGAGTTCGCTCTGCTTGGCTTTCTAGCATGGGATCCCCAGGCTGGGGGTTCCCTAGAAACCCCACAAGTGTCCCCAACCTATCTGGGACTCTCTGCCACTCCCATCTGCGCCCTGCCAGGATCTTCCCAAGGACCTACAACAGCACTTCACTTGTTTTCTTCTCTACTTCTATCCAAACAATGACCCCCAGTCTGAAAAAGTTCTCACCAGCTCTGCGATAGGAAAAACACTGTGTATTGATGGTGTGCACAGATGCTCGGAGGCCTCTGGACTTCACTCATGATGTTTAAACCAGGCTTCTGGAACATACGGCAGACTGAACAACTAGATTGAATTCCTTGCAAAACCCTCCTGGAGGTACAGTAAAGAGGTTCATGTGTGTGCATATGTACACACACACACACACACACACACAGAGCAAAACAGACCGTAACAGTGTTTCAGAGACTGGAAAGCAGATGTAAGAAGAACAATGGACTTACAAGACCCAAGAAAGGAAACTCTCAAACCCACAGTGAAACTCTCAAACCAACAGTGGACACCTCAGAATTCTCAAGGAAGCTCTGGGACTCGGGACAATTGAGGAGGATTCGTTTAAAGTAGGCAAAGAAGAAGTTGGGTCTCCTGGTCCCTTCTATCCCCTGCTCATGGGCATCCTGGGTGAACACCGGAGATTTACACCCTGGAAAGGGGTGAAAAGTGGCTCTTGGGATGCCAGAATGCCAGGCAGAGCTGAGGGCCTACCTGCTCCCCACAAACAGCGGGGCTCAGTGAACGTGGGACTTCTGAAGCCAGGACAGCTGCCCCCACACCCTGCCCGAGACTGAAAAGCTATGTCTTCACCATCTGGAGACCTCTAGAGAAAATTCAGACCCCATCAGGGCTCATCACTGTGGTATTTCAGAATACCGTGGACCAAGGGAGGGTCCTGTAAGCTTCCAGGACAGGAAACAAGTCACATTCAAAAAGCTAGACATGGGGACGCCTGGGTGGCTCAGCTGGTTAAGCACCTGCTTCTTGATCTCAGCTGAGGTCTTGATCTCAGGGTCATGAGTTCAAGCCCCATGTTGGGCTCCATTCTGGGTGTGGCACCTACTTAAAATATGTACATAGATTCTGTGACTCAGCACAGAAGAGCAGCAGAGGAAGGTCCCCAGATGAAGCAAAAACAGATGCCGGGTGACAGCTGAGCCCCAGATGCGGAGTGACAGGTCCAGAAGGTAAGAAGGAGCCAGAGAGATGGACTTCAGGAAGACAAAACTGAAAGAGCTCCTGATGCTTCTGAAGATCTTCAGAGGACATTTAGACAAGTGCAAGCCTGCATGGAATTAGTGATAAGTATACAGAAAATCAGACTGTGAAACTGAGATGATAATTAACCTCAGGGCTAATGAAGTCCATAGAGCAGGAAAAGGATTTGTAATTCACTCTTTTTTTTTTAACTGTAGAAAGTGTTTCCCTGGCTTACTATCATGGACTTACTCGATCTAACCAAAGTTGCATCCTAGTTCAATAGGGAGGAAGGGCGGTCCTCACGTCTGGGAAGAGCAGGGACGGCAAATGCGCTCAATTTGCATCTTCCTATTGGGAAATCAGTAGATAGCGTCCACACCGAAAAACTGAAGAGTGCCCATGCAAGCGTGTTATCTAGAGATGTGGAGGTCACCCCAGGTCACGGGGGGGGGGCAGTGAGAGTGGCTACTTCAGGGAGGGAAGGATGGGTGAGAGGGGCAGGGGAGTCCCGTCGTGCTTTCACACAGACCTTCTAGAACTATTTGACTCCTTAATAGGTCCTAGTCCATAAAAGTAAAAGCGAAGGAGAAAAACGAGTGGTGTGGCTTATTATTACTGTCTTTGCTCTAGCAAGCAGTGGCGTTCCCGTGCGGAGACGTGGGGCAGCACTGAGGGGCAACAGGCGGTTGACTAGAGTCTGCTTCTTTTTTTAATTTTAATTTTAGGTCGTTAATGTACAGTGCAATATTGGTTCCTGGAGTAGAATCCAGTGCTCACCATCTACGTACAACCCCCAGTGCTCACCATCTACGTGCAACCCCCAGTGCTCACCATCTACGTGCAACCCCCAGTGCTCACCATCTACGTGCAACCCCCAGTGCTCACCATCTACGTGCAACCCCCAGTGCTCACCATCTACGTGCAACCCCCAGTGCTCACCATCTACGTACAACCCCCAGTGCTCACCATCTACGTGCAACCCCCAGTGCTCACCATCTACGTGCAACCCCCAGTGCTCACCATCTACGTGCAACCCCCAGTGCTCACCATCTACGTGCAACCCCCAGTGCTCACCATCTACGTGCAACCCCCAGTGCTCACCACTACGTGCAACCCCAGTGCTCACCATCTACGTGCAACCCCCAGTGCTCACCATCTACGTGCAACCCCCAGTGCTCACCATCTACGTGCAACCCCCAGTGCTCACCCTACGTGCAACCCCCAGTGCTCACCATCTACGTGCAACCCCCAGTGCTCACCATCTACGTGCAACCCCCAGTGCTCACCATCTACGTGCAACCCCCAGTGCTCACCATCTACGTGCAACCCCCAGTGCTCACCATCTACGTACAACCCCCACGTACGTACAACCCCCAGTGCTCACCCAGTGCTCACCATCTACGTGCAACCCCCAGTGCTCACCATCTACGTGCAACCCCCAGTGCTCACCATCTACCAACCCCCAGTGCTCACCATCTACTGCAACCCCCACTCACCATCTACGTGCAACCCCCACCATCTACGTGCAACCCCCAGTGCTCACCATCCCTCCAGCATCCCTGTTTGTTCTCTGTCATTAAGAGTCTCTTATGGCTTGTTTCTGTCTCTCCTTTTTTTCTTCCCCCCTTCCCCTCTGTTCATTTGTTTTAAATTCTACATCTGTGTGAGATCATGTGGCATTTGTCGTTCTCTGACTGACTTACTTCGCTTAGCATGATACTCTCTAGCTCCAATCACGTCCTTACAAATGGCAAGATTCTTTTCGATGGTGCAGTAATATTCCATTGTCTACATCACATCTTCTTTATACATCACCAGTTTACGGACATCTGGGCTCTCTCCACAGTTTGGCTATTGTAGATAATGCTATAAACATCAGGGTGCATGTATTTCTTCGAATCACTATTTTTCTATCTTTTGGGTACATCCCCAGTGGTGCAATTGCTGGACTGTAGGGTAGTTCTATTTTTAACATTTTAGAAAGATTTATTTATTTATTTTAGAGAGCGAGCACGAGCAAGAGGGGCAGAGGGAAAAGGAAAGAGCATCTCGGCACTGAGCACAGAGCCTGACGTGGGGCTTGATCTCACGACCCTGAGGACACGACCTGGGCCAAAACCAAGAGTCAGACACTTAACCAACTACACCACCCAGGTGACCCTATTTTTAACATTTTAAGGAACGTCCATACTGTTCTCTGGAGTGGCTGCCCCGGCTTGTTTTCCCACCCACAGTGTAAGAGCACTCCCCTTTCTCCACATCCTCGCCAACACCTGTTGTTTCTTGTGTTGTTAATTTTAGCCATTCCGACAGGTGTCAGGTGGTAGCTCATCATGGTTTTGATGAAATCCCACCGCATCACTTTTAATGAGTGATGCTGAGCATCTTTTAAGTGTCTGTTGGCCGTCTAGCTAACCCTTTATTGGATACGTCATTTGCAAATCTCTTCTCCCATTCTGTAGGCTGCTTTAGTTGTGTTGGTTGTTTCCTCTGCTGTGCAGAAGAGGTTATCTTGATGAAGTCCCAACAGTTCATTTTCACTTTTGTTTCCCTTGCCTTTGGAGACATGTCTATCTAGAAGTTGCTGCGGCCAAGGTCAAAGAGGTTGCTGCCTGTGTTCTCCTCTAGGATTTTTATGGTTTCCTGTCTCACGTTGAGGTCTTTCATCCATTTTGAGTCTATATTTGGTGTGAAAAAATGGTCCAGTTTCATTCTCCTGCATGTGCTGTCCAGTGTTCCCAACTCTATTTGTTGAAGACACTATCTCTTTTCCACTGGACATTCTTTCCTGTTTTATCAAATATTAGTTGACCATAGAGTTGAGGGTTAGGGATCTGTTAGATCTGTTCCACTGATCTCTGTGTCTGTTTTTGTGCCAGTACCCTGCTGTCTTGATGACTACAGCTTTGCAAGTTTGTTTTGTTTTGTTGTTTTGTTTTTTAATTTAATTATTTTTTCAGTGTTCCAAGATTCATTGTTTATGCAGCACACCCAGTGCTCCGTGCAATCCGTGCCCTCCTTAATACCCACCACCAGGCTCCCCCAACCCACCACCCTCCTCAAAATCTGGAGTCATGATGCCTCCAGTTGTGTTTTCCTTTTTCAGAATTGCTTTGGCTATTCAGGGTCTTTTGTGGGTCCATTCAAATGTTGGGATTGTTTGTTGCAGCTCTGTGAAAAACGCTGGTGGTGTTTTGAGGGGAATTGCACTAAATGTGTAGATTGCTTTGGGCAGCACAAAGCCTGAGCTTCCTGGAGGCAGCCACCGGCAGAGAGGCCCGGAACCAGCGAGAAGGCCTCTTGAGTCAAGCCAGCCCTTAACCGTGATGCACGCGTGAGGCGGACATTCTGCCTCAGTGCTGGGCAGTGGTGGAAGGCAGTCACACACCATCTAATGCCACTCTGCCTTCCGCCCCTCCCGCGGCCGGGCACTCAGTGGGCGCTCGGATGTTTGTGGAATTCTTGTCATGGACAAAACATTGAGCTAAATTTGATCTCCAGTCTGGTGTGGATGCACACTCAAGTCTTTCAGAGACTGTCTTCGGGCTATAAAAAACAAAACAAATGCATATATATCTATATTGTGCTCCCAGAGGCCTACCTCTTCTGACTCTCACATCCTCCCAGGAGGTCTAAGGGAGGCGTTTTGATCTTTCTCTTTGGGAAGAAGACAAAACAGAGAGTCTGGGAAGTCAAACCAGGTCAAGGTCAGAGGGTTCCTTGTGCTAGTGGCTGACTCTCCCCTGTGGATGCAGCATCGGATTTTTACTCTTTCATCCTCCGCTTGCAGCCAGCCTCATGGAAAGGGGGAGGTGGGAGGTAAGAGGCCTGGAGCTCGTCACCCTGCGGCCCTGACCTAGGACAGGGCGGTGACATGTTCAGACAGACGGTCCGTGAGCGGCTTCTTCCCTGCGGTGACCGTGCATGGTTCATTAACGAGGACCTCAGGATGCAATGTGGGGAAGAGCTTTCCTTCCGCAGCCCACATGGGAGTCCGAGGGGAGGGACGAGCAGCAGGAGCCCGGGTCTGCACCGTTGTGCGCCAGAGCCCTCCCTGGAGTACCAGGCAGAGAGGAAGGGTCTGGGAAGGTAGGAACAGACACAGCCTGAGCCCCTAGTCTGGGTGATGCGATCTCATCGACTCCTTCCAGTGACATTATACCTGGGAATAATTATCCCCAATTTCCAGATGAGGAGACTGAGGCTCAGTGGCTCCTGACCCGCCCAGTTCAGCGGCTGGGAAAAGCGACTCAGCAGGAGCCGGGCCTCTCCCCTCTGACCGCCCTGACGAAGCAGGTGGGGTGGCTGCGAGTCAACACGGCCAAGTGTGGCTTGTCCCAGGCCCTCATGTGTGGCACCTAAAACTGGAAGAATGAAGTGATTCAAGGCAGGGCGTTAGCCGGGTGCCGGGCCCGCGGGAGCCCGGTATTTTTAGCCATTGTGTCCTTCAGACCAGGGTGGGAAGATGAGAAGCCACAGGGGCTGGCACAGGCCTCGGGATGGACTCGTGAGCCCTGCACGGGGGAGCCGAGGCCCTCAGACGCAGGTCGCCGCCCAGCGTTGCTGCGGCTTCTTCCTTGCTTTCCTCAGAGCCCTGGACTCTCTTAAGTCAAAGGCTGTGTGAGCCAGCAGCAGCCTTCAAGTTTAAAGAGTCGAATCCCTCTCCACACTAGTGCGGGAACTGAGGCCAAGAGAAGGGACGCTGCGTGGAAGCGAGTGGAAGAGCCGTGACCCCATCCGGGTCCCCTGGCCACATCTTTGCCCCGACACCCTGCTGCCTCACCCGCCAGCCCCCACCCCCCAGCTGCCATCTAGTCTCGGGGTGCGGGATGAGGCGGGGCCTGGAGACCAGAGCTCCACACCAGGGCTTAGAAAGCACTGGGCTGATTCAAGCCCGTCGCTTACAAGCTTAGCGACCACAGATCTGCTGCCTCACTTTTGTGGGGATGCCCATTTCCCAAATCAGGATATCCCGGCTTCTTGGGGAAGTCCACAGAGACAGCATGTGGACGTGACTTCCTGCCCCACCAGCTTCAGGGAATTTCTGGGAGGAAGGGGGTGGGGAGCTGGTGCGGGAGACCCTGCTCACAGCTTCCCAGCAGCTCATTCCTCCTTCCCCCCTTCTAGAAGGACCACACAGTGTCTGGTACCCACTCTCTGGCCAAGCGCCCCAGGGCGGGGGCAGCCCCTGGCACCAGGGCATTGGGACAATGGTAGTGACGTCATTCTCTGGCCACTAACTGTCCTGTCCTGCACAGGTTTGTGACACAGTTCCAGCCAATACAAGGGAAAAGAAGTCTGCTGGGGGCTTCCAGGGAAGCTCCCTTCCCTGATTAAAAGGCGGAAAGGCTCACAGGAGGAAATGGTCACTGTACACTGTCCTGGAAGGTGGTTGCGGGGTCTGTTCGGGCTTTATCACCACCGGGGCTTTACCTGAGGGCAAAGGACCGCAGAGCAGAAGGACAAAAAGAATCCGGGTCCCCCTGAGCGGCCCGCCCTCTGACTGCTGGTCAGAGGTCAGATTTAAAGATCATTCCAGCCACCGTGAGGGGTCCCAACGGATGTACATGGTGATTGTACTTTCAATGCCAAGCCTGACTCAGGACTTGACTCTCCTCGAAGCCCTTTCAAAAGGCGTGCAATCTCATTAATCCAACAAAATCTCCCTCTTCTGTGTGAACTTCCTGACACAGCCCTTCATCTCCTGGCCTGCTCCCAGGGCCTGCGCTTCCTGGTCGAGGCGGGTCACACCGAGAGCATGAGGTCAGGGGTCACCACGATGCCAGCACACACGGCGAGTGCTTGCACGGACGGCTGTTAACCCAGCACGGCTGTGCATCCTTGGGGAGCTTGGCACCAGGACATCCCAGGACGACTCACAAGGTGGGGCAGATCTGTCTTCTGGGTCCCTGCCGGCGAGGTCCCCTCCCCTGGCAGCTCCCCTTCTGCCCTGCGGGTCCCACATCCTCCATGCGCTCCATTCCTCACCTAGCATCACCCTCAGACGGTGAGCAGGGTCAGGCTCTGGGTGGCCATTGCCAGAAGTTCCTAGGGAAGGGCCAAAAGCTGGATTATAACAAGTCCTGCTTCAGCCAAAAACAGTTCTGCGGTTGTCTAGCTCTGGGTTAGATCTTGTTTCTGGTCAAAAAAATTAAAACCCAGGGGACAAGATCACCTGTAAGGGCCCTTCCAGACCTATGGCCTTTCCTCCCCTGGTGGGTGACTGGGAACTGTCAGGCAAGGTCTGCAACACAAATATCCACAGGGCAGGACAAGGGGCAGGATGAATATCCATCGATGGGAACAAGGGAAGGGGCCCAAGGCAGGCGATAGGGTTCGGTGTGGACTATGGCCAAGCGGGATACACTCATACCTCCATAAACGCCTGCTGTGTTTTAGCTATTGCCTTGAGAGAATTCACTATCAGGGCTCTCAGAGGTTCTGACTTTTTAAGAGGAGCTGAGAATCTGGAAATCTATCGGAAATACTGGGAAATAAGCCGAACAAAGCAGATCCAGCCTGCGGGCTGCCAATTTGCAATCCCCTCTCTGACCGACTCCCACACAGAAGGGCCTTAGGGCCGGGAGAATGAATCAAAGCATAAATGGAGGGACAGTCAGAGTCTCTCGAATGCCAGGCCCTGTACTAGGAGCACATGGTTCCATGCCATTCATTCTCTCCACCCTCCTGGCAATTTTGGGGGATACCATAGCCCTCCCGTGTGGATCCTGGTTTGTCTGTCCCTCCTGGAGGAGGCCAGCCTTGTGCATGACTCTCAAACGGCCTCCCCTGCACTCTGCCCTTGCAAACAGAACCAGGGAGTTAAATTGGGGAGCCCACAGGAGAGAGGCACATGAACAGGGTGCCTGACCCAGGGGTGTGGGGCCCTACCAGCAGGGAGAAAGAGCTGTAACCAAACTGTCAGTTCCTGCTAGTCTTGACTCTATTCTCTGCCCTCAAGGCCCAGGTGAGTAGTGTAGTGTGGAGATGAGAAACCAGGAGAGGAGAAAATCAATAGTTACCGAGCAACCACTGCGTCCTGGGCCCTGTCTTTCGTGCATGGTACTTCACTCCGTCCTCACGACTGAAGGAGGCTGATGTCCCCATTCTACAGATGAGAAGACTGAGCTCAGAAGGTGGAAAGCATGGCACGGAGGCCAGGAGTCTGGTCCGTGTATCTCCAATGCCTGTACTTCTGACAGCATCCACGGCTCTTGATACCACGTTGAGGACAGGCAGTGCAGTTGGGCGGGCGGATTAGCGACAGCTCCCGTGCTAGAGAAATTGGACTGCCCTTGGCTCTTCAGAAAAAATAAATGTGCTTATTCCGGAGGTCTGGCCCCTAGGAAGAGTGAGGCTGCCGGCTGCAGCTCAGAGCCCCTGTTTTTCTGGATGCACTGGGGAAGTATGTTTCTTTCCTCGGTTCTTGGCCTCCAGCGGCCCCAGTCGGAGCCTGCCGGTGTCATTCCCAGCCGGTTTCCCACGATCAAACCAGCAGTGGCAGGTGCTCAGAAAAGCAGAAGAGCGTTGCTGTTGACGTACTGAACTCTGGATGTGCCTGTCTGTCTGCCTGTCTGTCTGCATGTAGGGAACACCTGACTTGGTGGGAGGTGAAACTAAAATGTGAGTGTGTGTTTATTTACATGGTTAAGTCCCGAGTGTGTGTGTGTGTGGGGGGGGGGGGAGGCTGGGTTCCCGCCAGGCCCCTGTGGCGGGAGCAGCCGGGCCCTCGCAGCCGACACCGGGAGGGCTGGCAGCCCCGCGGGATTCCTGGCGGAATCTGCCAGACTCGCCGTGAAGCTACACAGCTTTCCTCCCAGATGGGTCTGGACAGGTCTGGATGAATCACAAATTCTGAATCCCCCGCGGCCGCCTTCCCTTCTTCAAATTCCTTTCCGTCTGCTGGAACGAGCGGAGGAAAAGCAGATGGAGGCCGCATGGGTAGAAGCTTCCTGAGATGAAGTGACCTGAGGCCACCCCAGAGCGTGCTGTGTTCCTGCGGTGTCGGGGCCACCGGAAGGCACCCACGCTCTTCCTGGAAGGTGGCCAAGGTCGGACCGTCACCTCCTCACACTCCTCTCTCCTGCGGCCCCAGCCGGGAAAGACACCACCACACAAGCGCGCAGAAGGCACCAAGGGGCCACACAACCTTCTGTCTTCCTATTTCTCTCTCCCAGTGGTGTTTGCTAAGGGACTCTGGAGCTGGTGCCTACCTCACTCTTGCCTTCCTTTTATTTAATTTTATTTTATTTTACCTCATTTTATTTTACTTTATTTTATTTGGCCTTCCCTTTTAAAGACCCTCCCCTTCCACCCCCCCCCCACACCCCAAGCTCTACCTGTCACTGGACCCCAGACCTCCACCTTCTCAGTGGATTTCCAGCCCCTCCCCCACCCCAGGAACCCCCACACCTTCTTCTCAGGCCTCGTGAAGCACCATGGCGTGTGGAGGGGGTAGTCATCTGGGTGTTGGGACCCTGACCTGGAGTCCAGACTCTGCCCCTCACCAGTGGGGGGGTGGGGGTGGGCCGCGGGGGAACCCTGAGTCAATCAGCTTCCAGAGCCTTCTTTTCCTCATTTGTAAGTGGGGTAAGGGCTCCTCCTGTCTCAGGTGAGATCAGCACTTCTATTATTTATTTTCCACATTCCTAAATCTTTATGTTTTTGATATAAATAGCATAAAGTGAGATTTTGTTTCTTATCCAATCTTACAATTTTTGTCTTTAAAAAGACTATTTAGGGATACCTGAGTGGCTCAGTTAAGTGTCTGCCTTCGGCTTAGGTCATGATCCTGGAGCTCTGGGATCAAGTCCCAAATCAGACTCTCTGCTCAGTGGAGAATCTTCTTCTCCCTCTCCCTCTGTGCCGTCTACCCCACTCATGCCCTCTCTCTTTTAAATAAATAAATAAATAAATTTTAAAAAAAATCCATTTATGTGTAACATAACTTCTGATATATTTCTATTTAGCTATACCACTTCCGTGAGAACAGTATTGTGGTGCCATATTTTTAAGTCCTTATCTGATAAAGATACATATTAGGATATTTATGAATGAAATGATGTGATGTCTAAGATTTGTCTTATTTTTATTTATTTATTTTTAAAATATTTTATTTATTTATTTGACAGAGAGAGAGCTCAAGTAGGTAGAGTGGCAGGCAGAAGGAGAGGGAGAGACAGGTTCGCCATTGAGCAGGGAGCCCAATGCAGGGCTCCATCCCAGGACTCCGGGATCATGACCTGAGCTGAAGTCAGATGCTTATCCACCCAACTACCCTAAGATTTGTTTTAAATTATGTTAGGGAAAAAAAAAATGCAAGAGGGAAATATAGCTAGAGCACAAAGTGTTAGGGTGATGGGGGCATGAGTTCTATGATACTATTCTGTTCATTTGTGTACATTGTCTAAATTTTCTATAATAGAAAGTTTTAAGAGGCACCTGGGTGGCTCAGTCAGTTAAGCATCTGCCTTTGTCTCAGGTCATGATCCCAGGGTCCTGGGATTGAGCCCCACAGTGGGCTCCCTGCTCAGCAGGGAGTCTGCTTCTCCCTCTGCCTCTGCCTGCCTTCCCCACCCCCCAACTCGTATTCCCACTTGCTCACTCTGCTCTCTGTCTCAAATAAATAAATAAATAATATATTTTTGTTCTGCCCATTTTGTTTCTTCTTCTCTCGTATCTTGCCTTCCTTTAGACTGATTATCTTTTAGCATTCAACCCCCCCCTCCCCATTCATTTAGGAGTTACATATTCTGTTTGAATATATTCAGATTTTACTTTGAAGTGACAACATGCATGTTTAGCCTAACCAAGTCTAAGTTCAGTGAATATTCTTCCCTTTAACCCCATTGCCTCCACCCTCAATTTCTATGCAGTTGTCACCTATTTTATTTTATTTTTTAAGTTTTTTTCATGGGATTCTTTCTTTCTTTCTTTCTTTTTTTTTTTTTTGTAATCTCTACACCCAACCTGGTGCTTGAAATCAGGACCCCAAGATCGAGTCGCCTGCTCTTCCGACTGAGTTAGCCAGGAGCCCCGGTTGTCACCTATTTTAATTCTTATTTTTCAAATCGTACAGGACATTATTAAATTGCCTAATATAGTCCATGTTACATTTAAATTTATTCATACATTTTCTAGTTTCTTTGTTCCTCATTTCTTCTTGCACTTCAGTCTTTCCAGCTGGGGTTCTCTTTCTTCTACCTGAAGTACATCTTTTAGAATTTCCTTCAGTGGAGGGCTTTGTGTGACAGATTCTCTTGACTGTCCTTGATGTGAAACTGTCTTTATTTTTACTTTGATCTTGAAAGATGTTTCTATTTGAGTGTAGGAGGCGAAGTTACAATTATTTTCAGCATATGGGATTCTATTGTCTTCTGGCCTCTATTGCTGCGTTGAGATGTCAACTCTCAGTCCAGCTGTTGCTCACGTGACGTTTCCTTCTGGCTGCTTTTAGGATGATCACTTTTGGTGTTTTTCTGAAACTTCACAACAATATATCTCAGAGTAGATCCAGCATGAGATTTATTGCAATTAAAATTTGTGAATCAGTATCTTTTATTTGTTCCAGAAAATTCTCGACCATTATCTCTTCAAATATCACTGCTGCCATTTTATCTTACTTACTCTTCTTTCTCTAGGTCTCAAATTATATACATTTTATATATATATTATACATCTCAACACGCACTGGACTTTTTCACTCTTTGCCTCTTGTCTTTACAACCTGAAATTTCCATCTTTCTGTCTTTCCGTGTTGTACTCGAGAAGAATTTCTTCCTACTTATCTTACAATTCACAAATATTCTCTTTAGCTATGTGCAGTCTGTGGAGCCCATCCTTTTAGTTCTTTTCTTCTTTTTTAAATTCCAATATAGTTAACATAAATGTTACATTTGTTTCAGGTGTACAATATAGTGATTCAACTATATATTCAAGTATATATTCAACTATATATATTCAAGCTCACCTCTCTATACATTACTCAGTGCTCATCATGATTCAGTACTCTTAATACCCTTCAACTATGTCCACCACCCCCCTCCCACCTCCCTTTAAGTAACCACCAGTTTGCTCTCTATAATTTAAAGACTCTGTTTGTTGTTGTTTCTTAAAGTTCACATAGGAGCAAAATCATACAGTATTTGTCTTCCTCTGGCTGACTTATTTCACTTGACATTATACTCTCCAGATCCATCTGTGTTGCTGCAAATAGCAAGATTTCATTCTTTTTCATGGCTGAGTAATAATCCACTGTACGGACATACCACCTCTTCTTCATCCAGTTACCTGTTGATGGACACTTGGGCTGCTTCTTAGTTCGACTATTGTAAATAATTCTGCAATAAACATAGGGTGCTTATATCTTTCTGAATTTTTTTATTCTTTGGATATCCCTTTAGTTTTTATTTCAATTACTGAACATTTTTGTTTCTACAAGTTCTATTAGGTTCTTTTTCTCATTGGCCCTATGACTCTTGTTAGCTTTCTATTCTCTGAGGACATTTCCAAGCCTACCTTTGTTTTGTTAAACATAACATAGTTCTCTTACAGTGTGGTCTTGTTCATGGAGCCTATTTTCCTTGGGAGCCTATTTGTGACTGTTCCAATTGTTGTATTTAGAAAACCACTTGTGGGAATAATTTGTCACCCATGCTAAACATACCTTCCTCAGAGAGGATTTCCATTTGTTTTTCCAGGCACCTGGGAACATTACCAAGTTCAAGGCTTGAGAGTTTCTGACTCAGGGGCTTTTCCACTTTCAGGTTTTTATTCTCTATTTCTCACCCTGAGAATCTGTCAAAACTTGAGTTCTAATTTTCCAGATTTACCAAACCACTTCAGGGGAAAAAACTTCTTTAGTTCAAGCTCACCTCTCTGAATGAATGTGCCCTTCATGTTGAGTATGGTAGTTTCTTGCTGTTTTGAAATCTTTTCAATGCTTTAATGAAGATAACACCTTACCCATATTTTAGTTTCTCTCAGTAGGAGAATTAATCTAAGTAACTTGGCAACCATACTGGAAACTGGAAGCCCTTTTGAATTTTAGACTCTGATTCTGAAGTGCTTCTCCTAGAGCCGGGCCTCACGAACTTTAATGTGCTTACAAATTACTCGGGAATCTTCTCAACATGTATATTTTGACTTAGTAGTCTAGAAAGAGGATGATGAATTTGCATCTTTAATGAGCCACAGAAAATGCTGAGGCTGCTCTGCTGGTCCATGGACCACTACTTCGGAGTAGCAAGTCTATAGAAAAAAATTCCCCCAAAATAAAACAAGATGAAATCAGAGATGGAGAGAGACTGCAGGAGACTCTTAATCCTAGGAAACAAACTGAGGGCTGCTGGAGGGCAGGTGGCGTGGGACGGGGTAACGGGTGATGGGCATGAAGCAGGGCACGTGATGGAATGAGCACTGGGTGTTACATGCGACTGATGAATCACTGACCTCTAGCTCTGAGATGAATAATACAGCATATGTTAATTAACTGAATTTAAATTTTTTGAAAAAAGAAAACATTTTCCCAGAAAACACTGGGAATCTATACATTCCTAAACCAGGGCCTGTGAGTTTCCTAAATTAGTGTTATAAAATTGAGAACCTAAGTGAGAAAGAGAGAGAAAAAAAAAGGAGGGTCTTTACTCTCTCTTCTTGCTTCATTTAGAACCTATTGATTCAAATTTATACTTAAGTTTAACAAACCTGAAAACCAGAAGTGTGTATGTGCATGTGTTGGGTGTTGAGACTCTGCCAGACATGGGGACATAGATCATTTGCACAATGGATCTTTGGTTCTTTTTTTTTTTTTTAAAAGATTGTATTTATTTATTTATTTCTCAGAAAGAGGGAGCACAAGCAAGGAAAGCAGAGCAAGCTGAGGAAGCAGCAGACCCCCCGCTGAGCAGGGAGCCCGATGCGGGGCTCCATCCCAGGACTCTGGGATCACGACCTGAGCCCGAAGGCAGACGCTTCACCGACTGAGCCAAACAGGTGCTCCTGATCTTTGGTTCTTGAATGACCTTGAGCCTCCTGTGTTGTCCAAAGTAGGTCAAGTATAACAACGAGGCTCCAGGTCTGAGAACTCATTATCTAGAGCAGCGATCTTCGGATGCTTTCGTCTCAGGACATCTTTAAGTTCTTAAAAATTATTGAAGAACCTGGGCTTGCCTGGGTGGTGCAGTCGGTGGAGCCCCTGGTTCAGGTCGTGATCTCAGGGTTGTGAGATCGATCCCCACACCCAGCTCTGTGCTGAGTACAGAGTCTGCTAGAGTTTCTCTCTCCCTCTGCCCCTCCCTGCCTCACTCTCTCTCTCTCAAATAAATAAATAAATCTTTTAAAAAATTTATCAAAGAACCCCAAAAGCTTAAAATTCTGTGGGCAGATCTATCAATAGGGACATATTGGAAAGTAAAACTGATTAAATTCTAAAATACCTATTGGGGCACCTGGATGGCTCAGTGGGTTAAAGCCTCTGCCTTCGGCTTAGGTCGTGATCTCAGGGTCCTGGGATCGAGCCCTGTGTCAGGGTCTCTGCTCAGCAGGGAGCCTGCTTCCCTTCCTCTCTCTCTGTCTGCCTCTCTGCCTACTTGTGATCTCTCTCTCTCTCTCTGTCAAATAAATAAATAAATAATTTAAAAAAATACCTATTAATGAATTTAAAATAATAATTACCCATCACATGGAAACACAAATAATATATGTTTGTGAAAAATAATTATACATTTTAAACACATATAAAACTTAGGAGAGGGGCGCCTGGGTGGCTCAGTGGGTTGAAGCCTCTGCCTTAGACTCAGGTCATGGTCCTGGGGTCCTGGGATTGAGCCCCGCATCGGGTTCTCTGCTCAGCAGGGAGACAGCTCCCCCCTCTCTCTGCCTGCCTCTCTGCCTACTCGACATCTCTGTCTGTCAAATAAATAAATAAAATAAAATAAAAACTTAGGAGAGCAACACTGTCCTAGACTCACAGCTGGAGTCCTACACCACACACTTTCTTTTTTTTTTTTTTTTTTTTTTAAGATTTTATTTATTTATTTGACAGACAGAGATCACAAGTAGGCAGAGAGGCAGGCAGAGAGAGAGAGAGAGAGAGAGAGAGAGAGAGAAGCAGGCTTCCCGCAGAGCAGGGAGCCCGATGCGGGGCTCGATCCCAGGACCCTGAGATCATGACCCGAGCCGAAGGCAGCAGCCCAAACCACTGAGCCACCCAGGCGCCCCCACCACACACTTTCAATCCATCGGGATATATTGGTTTGTTTGAAGAACGGCTGCACTTATAGACAGTGTAGTTTAAAAAGGGAACAGTATTGAAGTAGCCTTTTTCAGACTATTGTAAATATTCCTCTTCGACAGTATTTCTCAGTAGTTTCTCGAAGATAGTTGCAACGTGGAATCTGCATATCCATATCCATATCAATACTCTTTTTATACCGTTACATTAAAATCTGTCGTTTTGTCTTGAACTTTGAATGGATCTTTTGTCCATGCATGATTTTGTAACATAATGCATTTGTTGTTTGGAAAATATTGGTTCTCTGAGTTATACAGCTTCCAACTGTTGACACATTTCATCACACGATATTAAAAAACATACACGCACTCATTAATTTTTAACCACGTCTCATCAGTCTTTAAGTCCTGGGAGGCTACCGAGCATACGGTGGCAGATAGAAGGTTTCCAAAGTCTAATTTTTTTTGCTTGAAAACTTGAATCTTCTCATTGGCAACAAACACTGTCAGTTGTTTTGCTTGAAGAGACAGTTCACGTCTTTCATTCCGTGGAAATATTTGCCAAATATCAAGTCGGAGTCATCGTCTTCTGCCTATCAGCTGTGCTTTCCGAGCCAAAACGATGTTCTATGGAAAATGCAGCTAGTTCTGCTCACAAGCTGGTCCCGCTGTGCCTTTCTTCCCCCACCATGTTTCAGGATGTGTAGATGTGCTTTACGGTCGTTTTCCAGTTTCCGACACAGAAGATTGAAAGGCTGTTTATTTAAAATTTGAGATTTAATAACATTAGTAATTTCTACTGCTTCATCAAAGACATTCTCAAGTGAAACTGGACTGTTTTTCCATTGTGGGGTGTGGGGTGCTGAAGACCTCTGTGGCCACTGGAGCACTATGGGGGTCCCTGCCTGATGCCTCACTGAGGCACCAGCCCTTTGCCCACCGTGTTCTCGAACCGCCCACAGAACTGTCAGCACAGTGGCAAAGGCAGAGCAGCTCAGCGTCGGTATGAAAATAGCTTTGATTTCAAGGACTCCCTGAGGATTCCAGATTTCCTGAGGGGTTTAAGGACCATGAATATTTGAGAAGGTTTCATGTAACATTTTTTAAATGATGGTTAACCCTAATGCCAAGGGGCAACTGGGTACTGCAGTCAGTTAAGTGTCTGGTTCTCGGTTTCCGGTCAGGTTGAGATCTCCGGGTCGTGGGATCGAGCTCCATGTCAGGCTCCGTGCTAAGGGGGTGTCTGCTTTTCTCCCTCTCCTTCTGTCCCTCCCCCCCAAAATAAACAAATAAATCTTTCAAAAATATCCTACTGGGGCACCTGGGTGGCTCAGTTGGTTAAGTGTCTGCCTCTGGCTCAGGTCGTGATCCCCAGGGTCCTGGGTTCGAGCCCCACGTCAGGCTCCCTGCTCTGCCGGGAGTCTGCTTCTCCCTCTGCCTGCTCATGAGATCTCTCTCAAGTAAACAAACAAACAAACAAATCTTTAAAAAACAAAATTAAAAATACCCTACTCTCAAATATGCCATAACTTTGAGAAACCACGAAATAGAATGTGTATTTTTATATGAAATTTTTTTCCAAATCAAATGAAATATGCCAAAAATATTTTTAAAATCATAGAACAGTTGCATTTTATGTTTCATGTAGTATAACATCATCACATTACATTAGTACATGTATGTGGGTGACATTTACACAATACACACTGTCCTGTTAATAATTTCTTCTGAGGACCTTCAAGTTTCTTAGGATGTCTGTAGTTGAATTGATTCTGATAATACTCTCGTATGTTGTCTCATTCGATGACTAAACAATTTTTAAAGATGTTCTAAGAAGGGAAGAAAAAACCCATTATCCTAGCTCAACACCTCTCTCCGTCAGTCCTTGCGTCCCTGACAGGCCGCACAAAAAGCACTAACCAGATTCCTTCCCAGGAATATCACAGCATGTGTTCCTTGGAGAGGAACAAGGTGGCCTGGGGCCGGACGAGGGGTACAGGGCTGGTCTCCGGCTAGCACCATGCTGGGAGCAGGGCCTCCAATCTGCCGGGGGGCCGGGGGGAGCAACCCTCCTTGCTGTCAAGATTTACAAATAGCCTGGCTTTTCGCAGTTTGCGGGGGATGACGGGGAACTGGATGCTTTTTCCCCTTATTGTTTAGACATTTGTGAAACCTGTAGGGGCAGAACAGGCACCCTCTTGTACATCAGGATGGCCAACGGTGGCTGGGGATGGCCCGGGAGAGGCTGGACTGACTCCCTGCTTCTCGGGGGTGGGGGGCGCTCTGTGCTAGGGGACAAGCCCACAGCAGGGCCTCGAAGGAAATTCCACTCGGCAGGTGGCGCGTGATGCCCGAAGGGGCCTCAAGGACTCCAGGTGCGGAAAGAGACGGTTGGTGTCCTGACCCCGCCCCTCAAGATCCCGAAATCTCAGACACCTGACGTCGTTCCCTGACTCTCGGAGTTGCAGATGGGCCTATAACAGCACTCTCAGGACTCTGTTGGTGGAGGATAAAGGAGACAATCTGTGTAAAGCTTCAAGCAGAGTCAGGCACACAGACACTCAATAGATGGCCGTTTAATCGGACGAAGATATGTACTAACCAGGTAAGCTGTGGGAGGGGCGTCCACTAGTCCCACGTCCCTTTAGGGAAAAACCGGGCCTAAGGCTGGCAGGCGGGAGGGGGAGGGTGACGCTGGCAGGTGCTGGGGCTCAGGCATAAGTCTGAGGTCCAGACCCAGAACAACCACACCTGTGGGCATGGAAGGGGGAGTGGCTGCAGGAAGGCAGGTGGTCGGGAAAGAGCCCAAGCCCGGGAGACAAGGAGAACTCAGTGGGAGTTCTTGGAAGCAGCCAGACCCACGCAGAGCGCCCGCTGTGTGTACCCCAACCACAGCGTCACCATTGGTGGCCTGAAGGCAGCAGCTGCCCCTCAACTCCAGGCCAGCAAGGAATTCGAGAAGGAATGGTGGTCGGTGAAGGCTGACCGCCCTCCTCACATGTCAGCCCCACCACCTGCGGAGACCCGGGCATGGGGACCCAGCTGCTCAGACTCTCCCGGTCTGGGGCCCAGAGGGGTCCTAGCCCGGGCTGGGCTTCTCCCTGCTGCTCAGATCCCTGTGCGCGGAGGAAGGAGGCCAGAGCTGGTGCCCAGCGGGGCGGGGCCCTCGAGGTCTGTGAGGCCAGAGAGCCGGGCCTTGGGGCCTGCGTGGTATCTGGGCAAAACCTAAGCACTTAGTGTTAGTGCCTCGGGCGCTGTGGGGGACGGAGAAGCAGCGACAGCGAGTCTAGCTTTCAATGTAGTTGGAGACATAACGTCACACATGAGAAAATAATAATGTAGCGTGTAAATTCTAAAATGTGGTACAGGCACCCCAGGAACTTGTTTATTCTTCCGTTTATTTACTTCTGTGTAATAAGCCCACGTTCCCAGAAGCCCCAAGAACGTTGATAGAGTTACCTACTGACTTAAGACTTGGGTGTGGGGGGGCGCCTGGGTGGTTCAGTGGGTTAAGCCTCTGCCTTCGCTCAGGCATGATCTCAGGGTCTTGGGATCGAGCCCCGCATCGGGCTCTCTGCTCAGGAGGGAGCCTGCTTCCCCCTCTCTCTGTCTCTGCTTCTCTGCCTACTTGTGATCTCTGTCTGTCAAATAAATAAATAAAATCTTAAAAAAAAAAAAAGACATTGGTGTGTCAAAAATAAGCAAGAAGAAAGAAGAAAGAATATTAAACAAAAACTAAAAAAATTCACTGCATATATGAAAACGGACTAATGTCCTTAAAATAGGAAGGACGGACTTCTACAGATCAATAGGAAAGTGAGAAATAACCAAATATGACAACGGACAAAGGACATCATAATGACACAGTTCATAAAAGAGAAGTGGACATGGATAAAGTGCCTGGAAAGTCAACCTCCCTCATCAATAAATGAGTGCAGGTTCGGGACAGTGAGTTACATTTTTCAGACTGATAAAAATTACAGTTTGATCAGACATCCTGCTAGTCCGGGTTTCTAGAGAAAGCCACTCCTACTCCATACCCAGGAATTTAATTGGCTGCCGTGTTTCTGCAGAGCATTGAGAAATTCCAAATACCTTTTTTATGTCTTGGGAGTTTGATTTCTAGAAAGGCATCTGATGACTATCCCTGCCCCGGGGGCAGAAAGGTACATAAAAATACCCTCCCTACGGCCTTGTTTTATATGTGAAGGGAAAATGAAAATCCCATCTTCATGAATACGGGATCGCGTAAACACGTTTCCTTACGCTTACGTTACGGTGTGTTATGCTATCTATAGAAAGAATGAGGCTGATCTAGCCATGCTGACATGGGAGTTATCTAAGATACACTGATAAAAAACAAAATGGGAAGCAGCGAAGCGCGTGTGTCATGTGACCTGCGGGGTGCACGTTGGCTCGTGAGGTCTGCTTGTCCATACAGCGAACACCCAGAAATGCCTCTGAGGAGTGGGGTGGAGACCGGACAGGAAACAGGATTTATTGTTTTATTTATTATTTATTTCGGACCCTTCTGCAATACTGGAAATACTTTTCAAACCAGCTGGAAATAGGTGCTGAGCGCCATTCTGTACCTAGCACTCTGTCGGGCCCTGGGAGAACAGAGAGGAAGGTCACACGTGCTGACCTTGAGCAGCCCCACAGATAAGACAGGAATATAAACAGACGGGGGGGGGCACCTTTTGGGAGCGACAGAGTGGGCAGGGTCTGCAGGGAGAGGGAGGAAGGGTAGGGGGCTGAAGGGGGAGAAGTCTACCTTTGGAGGAGCCCATGTGTGCGTGAGGGCTGAGGACTCAGTGAGGGCAGGTAGCGGACCCTAGGCTGGGAAGGAGAACGTGCACAAGGGCATAGAGATCTGCCCGCAAGCGGGGTGCTTGGGGGGTACTGTGGCTTGTGACGGCAGGTGGCCATGAGCACGTGAGGAGAGGCATTGCTGTGGAAGGAGGCCAGAGCACATGGGCCTGGGACTTCCTGCAGGCGGTGGTCAGCTGCTCACACCCCAGGAGTTCTGAGTATGAAATCATTTGGGACTGCAGCAAAAATGGAGGTCACTTGGAGGAAGAAGCTTCTGGTAGCTTCTAGAAACTTCTAGGACTGTCTGAGCAAGATCCCAAACGCCATCTCCTTTGTTGTTGGTTTTTTAAAATCTTGCTGTGATGGGGAGAGTGTGAAGGGCCGAGCAGAGAGAAGCCAGAAGCTGGGATCAGGTCGTCTCAATCACTCCTTTGTAGAGGATGTGTTTCCGCAACTGACTCTGGGCTGCTGTAAGTGAAAATTGTGGAGAGAGTTTGCAGGTGGGTGTGTGGGTAACAGTTCCCCCAGGGGCCTGGCTGTGAACATGGCTGAGGTCCTTCTTCACAGCTGTCCAGGATGTCCAGGGCTGTGTGGCTTCCTGAAGCCACCTCTGTGACCTCTCAGCTGTGGAGGAAGGACAGGGGAAGAAGAGCAGGTGACACGTTTGTAAACGTGTGGTTCCTTTTCGTTCATCTCTGCCTGCATTTATATCCAGACTCTCTGAGGGAATCAATTGTGGATGACATCAGCAAGCCCGAGGAGTGTGACTCCTGAGTCATCCTCAAGGGAACGGGGTATCTGGTTAATTGAATTCTATGGCTCCAACTGAGTTACCACAGTGACAAAGGATGACGGATGTGCCAGAGCCGAGAGCATTAAGACATTAAGAGTGAATTCAATGCTCCTGCCCCACGATGGGAATTCAGTCTTGCTGTGGGAGTTCAAGGAACCCCAGCGGTTCACAAGGCCTGACTCATGGGCCTTGTGATGACGGGCATCAGTTTTCATTGCCCAAGATTCTAGACCTAAGAGGTGCTGGAGTTTGGACTGAATCAACAGTTTCATGTATGTCTTGGCTCAAACCCCTTCACGGCTCCCTGGTTCGGATGGCCAGACTTAGCAAACAGAAATGCAGAATGCCTGGTTCGGTCTGAATGTCAGATACTAAATGAATAATTGTCTAGTGTCATTATGTCCATGCACGTGTTAGTTGCTGTTTATCTGAAACTTAGATTTAACCAAGCATCCTATATGTCATCTGGCAATCCTATTCCCAATGGCTACAAACTAAAGCCCAAATTCTGGCATCCAGTTCTCCAGGATTTAGCCCCGATCTGCCTTTGCAACCTCATTTCCCACACACTGTTCCCTTTCTGGTCTCCAGTTTAGTTTCTAGACAAAGCTTACTACCTCCTATGTGTTGCTTTGCCTTTTGTTTCCTGCCTCTCTAACCTTTCCATCTTAAAGGTCATGTCTAGTCTGCCATCCCTAATCGCCAATGGGGCAGAACCTCTCTCCTCTTTAAACATTCTTGGTATCCTTTTGAGTGAGCATCTACAATCGTAGAGGACACTTACGGCTTTATCGGCCTGGTACCTCTTCCTTCACCTGGAAAAAAAATCCCTACTTTTGACAATTGTTCCTCTGACTCCAACCACTTGATTCTGACAGGAGTTTCCATATTCTCCTTGACTCCGTCCTCTGGCCACAGATGATTGGCCCAAAAGTGGAAACATGATCCAAGCTGGGCCAATGAGATCCTTCCCTAGGTGATGTTTATAGCTCATCTTGTCAGGCACTCAGCCCAGACCCCACTCCAACATCTGAACTGAGCACTGAGCCAGGAGCCCCTCTGAGGTCAAGGACGTCATCATTTCACCTGTAATGATCTATAGTCCTAGCTGCCCTGTCACCTAAGGACACTCATCCCCATGTGACCCTGGTGATGGAAGAGGATGTAATGGGAAAGGCACTGCCCCAGGAGTCCAGAGGGAGACCTGGGCTCTAGTCAGAGCTCGGCTACTAACTCCCTGCAAGAGCCATCATCGCAACAGTTGGCAAACCCTTCAAGAGCAAGACCGCACCTTACTCTTCGTACCGTCAGCTACGTACACTCGGCAGGTGTTAGATAGATGGCAGAGGACGGTGGTGATGATAGTGACGGTCACAACGACAGAGCAAGCCACTGCCTCCCTCTGGGACTCCGCTCTCCTGACTATCAAACTGGGGAATTGGATTTGATGAGTCTTAAGAGCACCTCCATTTCAAAGAGTCTTGTCACCACCAACACCAGCCCTGGAAGACCCTGATGACTGCCTCACAACACCTACAGGCCACTGACCCACGACTGATGTGGCTGTCAAAGACAGAGCCATCTTGGGGCCCCTGGGTGGCTCAGTCTGTTAAGCATCTGCTTTCGGCTCAGGTTACGATCGCAGGGTCCTGGTATCGAGCCCGGCGTCGGGCTCCCTGCTCGGCGGGGAGTTGGCTTCTCCCTCTCCCTCTCCCCCTGCCTGCTACTCTGCCTATTTGCGTGCATTCTCTCTCTCTCTCTCTCTCCCTCTGTCAAATAAATAAATAAATAAATAAAATCTTTTAAAATAAATAAAATAAAACCCGCATATCTCAGCAAAGTTGCACTTCAATTGAACTTCTGCTAAGGCCAGACGTGTAGTGGTGTTTATGTGGCATTTAGTCCTTTAAAAAAAAATTAAAAATGACAGGGCCTGTGAGAAACCCATCAGCCACTTTGTGTCATAGTCAGAGAGTCACTAATGGCTTTGCCCCCCTGGCTATGGCTGCCCAGAGGGTATCGAGAAGGATTAAAAGGTATCGAGGGAGTAATTCTAAGTTGAGACTTCAAATGCCTTTAATATGTCACGGTGAGAAAATGAAAGAGCTTGTACATCTCTGTGCTGACCAGAGGGCTTTGAGACACATTGTCAGGAAGAGCCAGAAATCCCAGGTCAGGGCCGGGAAGCTGAAGTAGGAGCCAGGCTGAGGCTGGGGCGGGGGAGCTGCCTGTGGGAGGGGGCGTTGCCCACAGCAGGTGCAGCAAACGCCAGAAGTCCAGAAAACTTGGGCAGAGGAGGCTCCGAGGCATGAGGAGGGGCTCATGGTTCCTTCTGGAAAATAAGATCATGCAGCTGAAGAGTCTTCCGGGCCATCCCAAGAGTCGGGAATGTTCTGTCAGTTGTCCGCTGCCTAAAACGGTTTACTTTGTAAGTAGAGTAAATATCTACTCTTCATTCAAGGAAACAAAGCTGAGAAAGTCGAAGGCAGCAGAGTGTAAACTTGATGACTGTGGTTTCAAATCTACACATTGTAAGCCGAGAGCTGTCTCCAGGTGGCTGTCTCGTCCTCAGGCTCAAGTCACCAGGACCTGGACGCAGTCCCGCCAGGCACTGCCTCAGCTCCTCTACCCAAGCCTCGGGGTCTCCAGACAGCCCCCGAGAAGGACCTGCCAGTCAGCAAACCAAATCCTCCAATAGGGTCTGGCCCCAGCCCAAGGAAAGCAAACGCAGGCCAGGCATGAGCAAGGACAAGACAGAGGCCATCCCAACAGACTTTGCCCTTCCCAGGCTCACCTCCAGAGAGGACGCAGCGGCCACGACATGTATTTTCCCAATCAATTCCTACAGAGGGTCTCGTACTTTGTACCTTGAGAGCGAAGAGGGTAGCTGCAGAAAATCGTCCCCACGCTCTAGAGTGGACGGGTCAGGTGCGTCTCTTTACGCATGTGTGTTTCTGATTACTCAGACGCAGGAACATCCACAGAGAACGGCAAGGTCACGCCTTTTGCCTCGTTGTGCCTGAGACGGCAAGATGGGTCCCCGGAGGCTCTACTGGGGCGCCATCCAGGGAAATCTGGCCAGGGTTCTTGCTCTTGCCGAGTCTGCTCTAACCAGCTCAGTCTGATCCAGTAACGAGGCCACAAAAGGTGCCACTGGTATTTCCATCAGGATGCAGCGGACACAGGCTGCGTTAGGTTGGATTAAACGAATTTTCTTGAATGGAGTCATCCAGGGTCCCTGCCTTCATGCTGATTCATTGTACATCAAATACAAATACTTTTTAAAAGATTTTAAAAATTATGAGTGTTTTAATGTGAAAAAATTCAATTTAATTTAGAGGTGGCTCCAGATATAAAGGTACATATAAACACACAAGCAGAATAAAAGTATGACCGCAGAGGGAGTCTGGCATGACCAGCCAGGATCACCCCGGTGGGTGTTGCTTAAACCCCCAGTGGGGGGCATTGGGTGCCGTCTCCCAGTTCCAGCCCAGGTCAGTTTTTCTCATCACCGTCTTGGAGTTTGATCCATTCCAGCCCCAAAAAACCATGACGAAACAGGATCTGTGGGTGTCCATGAACTCTACAGAGAGGTCTCCTTCTTTCTGTCTGCCAAGTCCCCTCTCAGCGGCCGGGGCTTTACCCGCCGTCCTCCTGCCTGGATGTTTCCCTTTGTCCTGCGGGATCTGTGTGTGGATCCGAAGCTGCCGTGGGGATGGCTGTTCTCTCCGGGCACTTTCCTTCCAGGGGGAACAATTCTGAAAACCTTCCTCTCTATATGTCGGTCACAGCAGCAGGGCCTGGGGGACGTTTTGTAGACTGCCTTTCTTTATGCAGGAAGACAAGTTCTAGAGCTGAATGGAAGACCTCCCTCATCCATGGCTTCTTCTTGTGTTCCCTTGTTGCGCGGTCCGTTAGTGGGAACGGTCAGGGTTCAGCACCGTCCCCGTTCTAGTCCCTCCTCTCTAGGGCTTTGCAATATGGCCATCTCAGGCCCGGATCACCTACGATATCCTCTCCACAATGACCCATTAGTCCCTGCAAAACAGAAGACCCTGATTTAAAGCTCCCTGTGGAAGTCTCGTCCAGAACCCCAAACCCACCAGGGCATATGGGGAATCCCTTCTCCTCCTCCTCCTCCTCTTCCTTGTTCTTCTTCTTCCTCTTCCTCTTCCTCCTCCTCCTCCTTCGAGAGAAAGACAGAGAGTCAGAGAGCAGGGGGACAGGAGGGAGAGGCAGAGGGAGAGAGAGAATCTGGCTCCATGCCCAGTGCAGAGCCTGATGCAGGGCTCGAATCCCATGACCCTGAGATCATGATCTGGGCCAAAATCAAGACTTGGATGCTTAACCGACCGAGTCACTCAGACACCCCATGGAGTCCCTTCTTTTTCACTCAGATGAGCCATTTCTGCCAAACACAATGGTTGCTAAAGTTGTACCCAAGTAAAATTTGTGTAAATTGAAATTTTAACAGCAACCCTGCAAATAATCTATTATTTTCAATTTAGTGTACTTTGTTGTACAATTGCTTAATACCTCTATATTTTAGCTTTTGTGAATTGTGTTTTTCTAAGAGTGTGTGGTTTTAAAGAAGAAACTATCTCTGGAGACAAGGTTTCACTAAACAGTAATCAAGATAGAAAGGGTTAACGGCAGAAAAATTAAGTAACAGAAGAGCATTGCGTCTTGTCCCCTGGAAGCAAGACCAGGTCCCAGCTGGAGGAGGCAGCCTCAGTCTGAGGGCAAGGGAATGAGAGCTGGAGCAAATGTATGCATGAGAGAAGAGGTACACTCCCAGACCGAGAGTGGGGGCCTGCGGGACCTGCCAACAACCCGAGTCACATAGACAACATGAGGTGGCCTGTCCATGGCCTGAGGGGCCTGTCCTCATCCTGGGCCTGTCCTTTACGATGGGAATGTATCCTGGTCAAATTTCCTCCATGGTTCTTTGGTTTTGAATTCTCTGAGCCACTTTGGGTCCCTGGCTAGAGACTGTTTACTCATCAGTGCACTTCTGTTGGGATGCAAAGTGCCCCATGAGCATTGTTAAATGGAGTTCCTCCAGCTTGTCCAATAATTTTCTCTCCCCCTGGGTCACATCCCTGAGGACACACACGGCCATCCTAAGGCCCACACTTTGTCTTTATAGGTCTTACCTCCAGACCAAATTGTCCATTGCTACTGCTGTTTCGGGACTTCAGCAAGTTCCTTTTCCCGGGGAGGCAGCTTCTAAGGTCTGTTCAGCAACTATTTCCTGGATGCCTATAATCGAATGCAAGGGCGTGGGACACCTGCTACAAAGGCACACACCAGTAGCAGGTACACTTCCTGCCCTAAACATCCTAGAACAATTACAAAAACAAGACAGGTGCTGTATTTTGTTGCAGAGATCTTCCCCGGGCAAGCTGACCACAGCCCACACAAAGCCCCCAGCAGACATGATATCGACATGGTCACCACATTCGGTGTCTGATCTCAGGCAAACACCTGAGACTGGTTCACACGACCAAGCTCCTGAGACTAGCAGATTAGCTGGTCACCTGTGTGTGAGCTAAAGACCCAAAGACGGCTGTCTAGCATCCCAGAATGTTTGGATCAACTCGCCAGCACACCTGAGGGTGTCTACATAGGAGGCAGATGCCAGAGGAAGGTGGAGGAGTGAGAGACTAGGCCAATGTCATCAGCAATGTTTGTCACACACCTTCATTTCCGCTGCAAGGCAGGCTGTCGTGGGGACGCTGAGCTCATGTCACCTGGTCAGGGCCAAAGACACACTGCCTGTGATGGCCTCTCTCACCCCTGCTTTTCTATAGTCCGTGTTCACTTCCACTGAAACATTTTTTTTTTATTTCATCCATTAATTCCACTGAATGGATTACAGTCAAGTCATGAAATCATGCTCGTCCTGCTCCTTTCCTGAGAGAGGTTCTGCCTAGGAGATGATTCTGTCTTTCAGTCGCTGCTTTAACCAGCTTGACTCTGGGACTCTGACATGCTTCCCTGTCACAAGTAACCACCTTCACGGTACAGACTCCATTGTGCCAACTCAATGAAGCAGGCTGGGTTAAGTGTCCAGCAGGAGAGCTATGGAAGGACAGAAGGGAGAGGGTCACCGAGATGCTCTGAAGACCATCACGGAGGAGATGGTATTGGCAGAGGGCTTTGGGAAATGTTGCGATTTCAAAAGGCAGAAGGGGGGAGGATGTTTAGATGAGCAGAGACTTGGAAGAAAGCAAGCAAAAAGTTTTGGTGGTATTGCTAAAGAGACAGTTATAAAGGAGAGTCTGGGGAGATGGAGGTATGGAGGGGCGGAGCCCCAGGAGTTGGTTCCAAGGCAAGGAGAAGCCGTTGAAGGGTTTTGTACAGGACAGTGACACGATCAAAGTAGAACTTTAAGAAAATGAAGTCAGCAATGGGAGAGGAAAAGCCCAGTTTTAGATAGACTGAGTGCCAAATAAAGGATTCCCAAAATAGAATTATGGTGTTTTCACAAGTACAAAGACCTTTGCCCGGAGGGAGTTTAGAATTTGTTACAAATGGAACCAAAAAATGGGTAATAAAGTAATACTGAGCTTCTATATCCAAAAATAATCTCTGGCAGCAGGAAATTGTTTTGCAAGTCAGGCTGTTATCTAAGGAAAAGATTTTCCAAATTCCTTTATTCCTTTGGTGTATCAAATATGGGAGCTTGGCGTTCTCCCCCGTGGTCTACAGAGTTCCCATGAGGCTTGTAGGAGAGATCTAGTTCATCACTGAAGTTTAGCTGGAGGGTCAGTGAGACAGATATGAGGTAAGGGAAGGACAGGAAAAGTCCACCCTTTCCCTGGTTTCATGGATGGAAGAAAGAGAGGGAAGATAGTGAGGAGAAAAAGCACATGACATGTGAGTCCCAAAATCCACTATCCAAGCTCAGACATGGACAGGGAAAGAGAGCACCCAACCAGTTCAAGGTGATATCAAAGGCAGAAGGCCTTACCTAAGGAGGTTGTCGGGACAGGAGGACAAGAACCGTGGCAGAACTTGGGGAGGGAAGCCAGGCATGGCAGGGTGCCAAACAGGGCAAACACTCAGGGATCTGCAGTCACGGTGCCCGGCCAAACCCATGCCAAGTAGGCGGAAGCCAGGTAGCAAGTTCCATTAGCTTCAGACTTTGGCAAACAGGAGGAGTCCAGGTAGACCAAACCTATAAGCCAGGGACAGAGAGGAGAGGACACCATCACTGGGCACCCCCAAGTCCCCACTGTGGCTATAAACAAAGGTATAGTCTTCTCCATACACCCATACACCATCTCAGAGCCCGAGAGACAAAAGGAGAAGAGTCTTATCAATTGACCATCTTTATCCAAACGGAAGTTCCCTAACAGGTCCAGTTAAATGGACAGATCTGACCATGTTTAAACAGGATTCAGTAGTAAATTAATTGTTGTCATTAATCAGCAAGTGGGAGGGTGGAGGAGAGGGGTACCAGGAGGAAGACCATATTAATTATGGAAAATCTAAAAATTGCACTTACTTTTCTCTGCACGTCTAAGTGAGTGATACCGAGTTACATTTTCCACCTCTCAAGTCATGGATGAAACAGGAGACGTGGCCGCTATGGGGCTGACTAGAACTTCAAGACAGAGACAGAGAGCTTACATACAGCCAGTAGAAGACGGAGGGCCACCTCTTGGAAATGCCCTCTGACTGTATCTAGCAAACCCCGTGACCTTGACTTTAGTGATCCTGTGCGTGTAGTTGTTTCTACAAAAGCCACTGTTAATTGAAGCCTCTGCCTGTCCAGCCTATATGAAGTGGGCTTCCATGTGACAAATTCCCAACAGCGACTAGCACTTGGCAATAATCAGATTACCGCCTGGAGGGCCAACTGTACGTATTGCAATGCCTCATCTGTCAAAGAAACAAGGCCATAAGCTGGGGGCAGCTCAGCACTTCACAGCCCGTGTTATTTTGAAGTTCTTATGTCAAGAAGACAGCATCTCTTTTTCTCCTGCGGAAGTCAGGTCTGTTGGCTGGTGGGTTCAGAGGCAGGATGAGTGCTGGATCATGGTCTCAAGAGAAACAGAAGTGGACAAATTAGAAATAAGCCTTTTTCCAGCCAAGAGCGCAGCGTTCTCCTCCCGTGAGGACAATTCACACAAATATGATCAGGGATGGGGCGCTGGATGAGGAGACTCGCATTGTAAAATCTGGCAGAAGAAGGGTGAAGGAGTCCTAGCAGCAAAGAAACATTGCACAGGGTTTAGCAATGGGCCACTTGCTAGAGTCTTGGGAATCAACTTTTCTGAAGGGAGAGACAGAGACAGAGAGAGAGAGAGAGGCAGGTGTCCACATTACCAGCACCTCTGACCTGCATTTGTTTCCTCCACTTTGCAACTGGATCCTTCTTGGTGTAGCACACGGGGATGCTGGTCAGGTTTGGGGTACTGTAACATCATTCCCCAAGGAGTTCTTGTTTTGCCTGTAAGTATGTATCTCAGAATCCTTGCTGCATTTCTTAAGTTCCTTTCAGGAAAAAGTGTTTATAAATAAAAATCACCTATAATCCCAACCCCAAATAATTCTTTTCTATTTTGCACATTAGTTCCCATACACACAATTCTCTTAAACACTTCTAATCAAGCACGGATACAAGTTAGCCTGCTCCTTTGCTTTTCATTAGCATATATGAAAAGCATCTTCCCACATTTTCATCAGAACTGTTAGTAATGGCTACAAATGACTTCACTCTGTGGCATTCCATTGTTTACATGATTTCTGTTTTAGAGCAGAAATGATCTATGTCAGGGCACCTGGGTGGCTCAGTTGTTAAGCATCTGCCTTTGGTTCAGGTCATGATCCCGGGGTCCTGGCATGGAGTCCTGAGTCGGCTCCCTGCTCAATGGGGAGCCTGCTTCTGTCTCTCCATCTGGCCCTCCCCCTGCTTGTGTTCCCTCTCTTGCTATCTCTCTCTCTCTGTCAAAAAAAAAGAAAAAAGAAATGACCTATGTCCTGTCTATTATCTGGCCGCCATGATACTCAGCCACTGTCGTTCCTTGACAAGTATCTGTCAGGAAGTCTTGGTCAATAATCAATAATCAATAGTATGACAGCATCAGTGTTTATTTTGGCCTCCATCAGCCTCCCACCTCATCCCACTGGTGCTCCTGCTTATTGATCTGGGAATCTCCTCCCTCAGTGTTTCCCAGCATGGACATGGAGACACCAGTGGCCCACAGACCCAGCTTCCCACAAGGGGGCACAGACAGTGACTGGGCCCCTCAGCGGCCCACCCAGATGCTGCCAAAGGAACAGGGCCCACAGAGAACCATCTGGTAGCAAGAGGTACCAACTGCCCCAGGACACAAACCTTTCATTCCAGAGCAAGCTGCACCGTCCCGAGCTCACAAGTGGCCATGCCAGTGTCCCAAGTCCATAGCACGGTCTTGGCCATGACTGTGGTCATTGCCCAGAGCTGCTCCTTCCTGATCCTCAAACTCACCTGTCAGGTCTGAAAACCTCTCGATAGACTGTTGAAAAGTGTCTTGTCTCCTTCGCTTAGGCTGAGTTTGCTCCTGTTGTTCGCAACTAAGCACCCTGTCTGGTTTGATCTCCTTCCTTTATTCCTATCAAAACCTGTCCAAGGAAATATTGAAAATCTATCCCCACTGAGACAGGAAAATATCCCCGTTTGTTCATACAAGCTTTTACTATTGACAGTATTCTTTTTTTCATAATGCACTCTCATTTCATTTATTAAGTTAAAGTGTTCTAACACATAGTTTTATTATACCCAACTTAAAGGGAAGAAAAATCAAGCCCGTAGTGGTTCAGCGACTGCCCAGGGTCACACAGTGAACCATCAGATCGTCTAACTCAAAATCCCATGCTATCCTCACTATGGAGCTACCTTCTACCTTACCGTGTTCCATTTCAGGCATTTTGCACAGGGAGGGGGTGGATACTTGGGGCTAATGAGTGGAATAAGAAGGGGGAAGGCTTTTCAGAAGGAAAAACTATTCTGAGTAGGGAGTGATCTGTACCACCCAAGGGGAAAGAGGTCTTGTGTGCACATGCACACGCACACGCACGCGCACATACACGCACTCACACGCCCACACTCATGCCCTCGCCCAGCCACCGTAGTCCCCCCTCTGCTTTTCCATTACAAGGTGCTAAGCCTCCCATGAATTGGTTAACAGCCAGCCAGCTGAGCAAAACACACCTTGGATGAGCTTCTATTTTTGTGATACCAAGTGTTCCGTCCACGAGGACTTGAAAACACACAGACCCCCAGCAGAAATGACTCATGCACGAAGGCTCTATGGAGGGGAGGGGAACTAAATGCTGCTGCTTTGGGAGACACATGAGGGGGGCCAGACACGTCACCTCCTGTTGAACGGAAAGCGTGCTACCTAAAGGCAGAAAACATCTATCAGCAGTGGAAGAGCTTAGCTATAAATGCAGGGGGAGTCCGTCCAGAATGGTTGCAAGGTAAGATCAGAGGAAGGCTCTGGAAGCTTCCCGCTGGATCCCTGATATTCTAAGGCACAAATACTAGCAGGACCCCATCGGACACGCTGCCGGGGCAGTAAGGGACAACAGAAAGCACACTGCAGCACCTGAGACGCCAAACTACCAAAAAGAGAAAAAGAAAAGGAACCTAAATCTGGCCAACCCTCTGGAGTCACCAGAGGAAGGGCTTGAGACGAGGGTTTGGGGCAGACGGGTTTCACGTGGGAGACGGTCCCCGGAAGAAGTGAGGGAAGGAGGAAAGTGAAACCTGGGGGAACAGAAAACAAAGCAGTTGCTCACCCTTTACTAATACATTAACAACAAGACCAATCAGGGATGGTTACCCCTGGGTGACTGGGCTCAGTCCAGCTGGGGACCTCCTGAAGAACCATCTAGAACAGGGCCCACAGAAGGTGGGGAAGCTGGGGAATGTATCTGTCCCTGGTGAAGGGTTCCCAGGAGTTAGTCCTCCCTGTTTCAACATGGGGCCACAACTTTTGTCATTTAAGCTACGCTGAAAAAACACCAAGGCCCAGGCCATCTGGCACCAGGACGGGGGGCCCCATGGGTGGAACACAGACCATGACCCGGCTTCTCCTACCTGGCATCCTGAAAACAGACATAGAGACATACCAATCCAGTGTCACATGCACTCTTTTAGGGTCCTAATTTGAACAAAACAGCTGTAAAAAGAATCTTTTCAGATAGTTGAGGAAAACTGCATCTGGCCCAAGTATTAAGATGATATTAAGAAGGACACCTGAGTGGCTCATTTTGTTGGGTGTCTGCCCTCGACTCAGGTCATGATCATGGGGTCCTAGGATAGAGTCCTGCATTGGGCTTCTTACTCAGAGGGGAGTCTGCTTCTCCCTCTGCCCCTCCTCCCACATAAGCACATGTGTGTGCTCTCTCTTTCTCTCTCTCATAAATAAATAAAGTATTTTTTAATCCTGTCCTATTAGAAGTCTATACTGAAGTCTTAAAATTTCATGATGACTAAGATTTGCTTTAAACTACTCCAGCAAAAAAGCAAAACTGTTGCTGCATATGTCGATGAAACAAGAAGAGCAAAATGATCATTGCAGAAAGGGGGTGATAGATTTTGGTGGTCCATATGCAATTCTCTCTACTTCTATGTACAGAAAATGTCTATCAACAAAAGTGAACTTGGAAAGAAAGGCAGAAAGCGGTAATAGACTCAGGCAAGCAATGATCCCTCCACTGCTTTTCTACTGGGCAGCTGTTCTGTCCAAAAATGACGGAACAAATCTCTACCCTGTGTGAGTTTAAGAAAGAGAAGCATTCAGAGGCACCCGGGTGGCTCAGTCGGTTAAGCGCCCAACTCTCAGTTTCATCTCAGGTTATGATCACAGGGTTGTGGGATCGAGCCCCGTGTCTGGCTCTGCACTCAGTGGGGAGTCTGCTTGAGACCCTCTCTCTTCCTCTGCGCCTCCCCCTACTCACAGGCTATCTCTCTCTCTCTCTCTAAAATAAAAATCAATAAATTTTTATAAAAGAAAGTAAAGTACTCAAACGTCACATGGGCATTCAGTGGTTAAGTGACAATACCAGACAACGATAGACAGTCCCTTCACATTTGTGATTCATTAACTTCTCTAGGAGCAACTGTGCAATAAGAAACATATATGTATATTGTCCCCGGTTCCTGACACAGAGCTACTAAATCCCTTGGGATTTCCTGCGCAAGGGGCGCATCTCTTGTTCTGATGAGACGACTCTCCCTGGGCTCCACGGTGGCTTCGGAAACGGTCTGGTCACCAGGAAGAACCAAACCATGATTAGAAGTGTGGAACTTTCGGCCCCAGCCCCCATCCTTCGTGGAGGAAAGAGGGGCTAGGATTGAGTTAATAATGGGTCATTCCTACATGACGAAGCAGCCATAAAAATCCCTACATTATGCAGGTCAGAGAGCTTCCCGTTTGGGGAACACACCCTCATGTGGGAGGGCAGAATGTCCCAAGGCCACAGGGACAGAAGCCTCTGCACTTGGGGCCCTTCCGGACCTTGCCCTGTGCACCCCTTCGCCTGGATGTTCACCTGTGTCCTTCCTTATCTAGTAGACTGGCGAGTGGTGTGTGTAATATTTCCTCGAGTTCTGCGAGCCATGAGAACGGATTATTGAAACTGCGGGTGGGTATGGGAACCCTCAGCTTGTAGCAATATTAGAAGTACAGGCGAAGCTGGGGCTCCACTCCTTGCTGTTGGCATCGGAAATGAAGGCGGTCTTGTGGTACCCGCCCTTCGTCTCTGCGATCTGCACTAACCACAGGGAGTCGGTGTCCAAACTGAATTAACTGTAGGAACCCAGATGGTGCCGAGTGTTGGGAGAATTAGTTAGTGTGGGGTGAAAACCCACACATTTTGCACCAGAAGTGTAGGTGTGAGTGTGAGTAGAAGAAACAGGGGTTTTTCTTGTAGTAGTGCTGACAGTAAGTGCTAGAGGAAAGCCAGGCTGAGAAAGAGAGAAAAGGTGTGGGACCTCGTGCCTTCCCCCAGTCAGGACCTGTGACTTAGTTGCCCATATGGAAACCTCCCTTCTAAATCCACGTTTTAAAAAGATCCCAACCTATTTCTGATTTTTAATTTGATTTGATTTGATTTTCTGTGCATTCTGTTAACTGATATACTCAAGTGGTGTTGTTTAATGTCTTTAGATCTCCTGGGAAAAGCAGAACTGGGTGGTGGTCAGAGGTTGAGAAGAGAGACAGGAGATGGTGGGGAAGCTGGAAGTGGGTAGCTTGGTCAGAGTTCCACAGGGTTCATTCGGGACGGGGCCCACACCTACTGAGAAAGGAGGGACCAGGCTTGCAGGGTGGGGTGAGAGTCCTGTTAGGTTGTATCTCTGTAGCCCACAGACTGAAAGGGAAGTCAACACCACTAAATTCCACCCAATGGCTTTGAGACCTGCTGTGTGTTTGGCCGCTTACCGTATCTGGGGGCACGAAGACGAAGAAAGCACCATCTTTGGTTGGGTTCTTTGACTGTAAGAGGTGGAAGGGCCCTCCGACTGGGTACCTCACAGTGTTGACAGAAGAGATGAAGAGCCAGCTTCTCAGAGGAGAAAACCCAAGGAGCCAGAGGACGGGCTCTTCAAAACCAGGTTCCAGACATTTCCATCTTTTTGTCACCAAGGACCAAGGAAGGACAAGGCCCTTTGATCACAGTTCCACCCAACAAAACCCGGAGGCCGTCTCAGAGGAGGGAACGGAGGCAGAACCGGCAAACAGCAAGGTCTGGCTCACATCCTAACACACAGGGCCTGCCTTCACGGAGCTTGACCCAGTGCGGAGTTGGATGCGCAGAGGAAAATGGCGCTGGGTAACGTGTGGCAGTGGCAGGAAGGAGCCCAGGGCCCGCACCAGGGGAAGGCGATCAGCAGTGTGCTTCCTGGCGGATGTGTTCCACTCCAATAAAAAAGTCTTGAAAAGGGAAAGGTTTGAGCACCCCTTGGCTGTTGCGTCTCTGGGTTCTGGAGGGTGTGGGGCTCTGAGCAGGGGTGGGGGGGCAGCCGAGCATGGGGTTGGTGGGGGGGTGCTGGGGTGTGCGGGTGTGAGCCTTGCTTCACATAGCTGTGGTTTCTGTTTACAGTCAGCTGTAGGTGAACTGGGGTCAGGCCTGCGGTTCTCACTTCAAAGTCTGAGATAATCTGCAAATGGTTTTCTCCCTGGTTTCCTTTCCCAGCAGTAGTTAACCAAAAAAACATAAAATAAAAAATTTTTTTGCAGGAAGGGGGGGGGTCAAAACTTGATCATTGATCTTGCTTTGTTTTACAAGTTTCTAAACAATGTTTAGAATCATGCAGCAGATCCCAGCCCACCGAGGGAGCTGCCAGTTGTGTCTGTAGGGCCCGGTGGCAGGAAGCATTGTGAGATGAAAGAGGAAAGTGGGTAGAGGAGGGAGAGGGAAGGAAGAAAACGAAGAGGAGAGGAAAAGCCAAGGAGGAAGGGCAGGTGACTGTCAACCCACACTTCCGGTCAGGTAGGTTCAGCTGGTGAAGGAGCAGGAGGCTGGCTGAGGACAAAGCAAAGGCTGGCGCCTTGCACCCCCCAATTCGCCCGCTCCCCTCCATAGGTGTAGCATTCCTCAGGCACCCCTGACTGCCATAAAACGATAAATAGTTAACTTGCAGAGATCACAGTCCTGCAAGGTAGGAGTCTCCCTTGGTTTGCAAATGTCCTTGAGATTTACAACAAAGAAGTTACCTTATCAATAGCCCAATTTCCAGGGACACAGAACTCAGTTCCTCAAGCCCTAATGTCACCCTCCCCTCCATGAAAACGGAAGGAGGCGGAGGTAGAAGGAAAAGTAAATAAAGTTCAATTTCTTCTAAACCTAAATCTCATTAACAAGGATGCTTGATAGCAGGAATGTAACATTCCACCAGGAGACTCCCAATTGTCTTTACTTGATAGTAACTAGGCCTTCAATATCCTGATAGTGCTTTTTTCCGCACTAACCGCACTAACCGGCCAGTTCTGCTTCTGTAAGATTGCTTTGTCTGCTTTCGCGCAGGGTCCCCTGACCCAATTCACTGACGCCAAGTATGCCTGTTCAAACTATCAATCAATCAGCTCAGCCCCACCCGAAACTTGTTTGTACCTGTCTATAAAAACCCTGCACCAACCCAGCTCTGGACCTCTCGGCGTTATCGGCAACGAGCGCCGCAGAGGTCCAGGTTCGAACCTGCAATAAACGACCCTTGCTGATTGGCTTTGACTCACGTCTCTGGTGGTCTTTTAAGGTGGGGGTAATATTCAATTGGCATTTCACTGGAGCTGTGCCTGCCCCACCCCCACCCCTTGGGAGGGCTGGGGTGGGCTGGGCTGTCCTGGGCCCATTACCCCCCCTACCCTGTGCACCCACTTACTTGCAGGCTCTTTGAAAGCCTGGCTCTTGATGGAATCCGCAGCTTCTCAGCTAAAGCTGCCCAGGAATGGGGCCCCAGGGAAAGGGCAGTGTACACAGATGACTAGGGGAGACTGAGGCAGCTCAGACTTGGAGCTGGGGTCCAAGGACAGTGTTTCTGGAAGCTGCTGGCCCAATCCAGTCGGTGGCCACTGTGCTGCCAGTAGGAGGACACACTTCTGAATTCATCCCGGGACTTGCTCACCTCATTCTGGAGCCAAGGGAGAACAGATACATGATGAGTAGAGCAAGGACCAGACGCCATTTTAATTAACAAAGCACTTTCGTATTCATTCTTTGGTCAGTTCACTGGGACTTGTATTTCCCCATTTCACATATGCACCAACTGAGGCTCCGAGAGACTTGCTCAGGGTCCATCACAGCATCACACGGGGAGCGTCGTCCTCTAGTCGTACAGACCACACGCTTTAAGGGCCAAAGCCCAGGCTGTGTCTCCCATACCTTCTCTCCCAGCCCAGGAAGAGGGACGCTCCCGTGCCAACTTTAGCAGAGAATTAGGTGAGGGACCCAGGGTCACACAACGAACGAGTGACAGACTCCGGATTCACCACCAGCTCTGTGTCTACTTATTTATTGGGAGGTTTCCTCCCATGCAGATAGAACACCCTATTTAGATAACAATACAAATAATCTGCATGAAAAGTCTGTTCTGTTCTGCTCTTGTGCTAACTCCCTAGTCTGTAGAGCTCCAGAAAACAAAGCATTTCACAGACATCCAATGCAAGCAATGAGAATGTCCTCATTGTCTTTTCAGTGACGTGCTCCTAAGAGGAAAACTGATGGGCCAACAAAGATTGGCCCCAAGCACAGAATCTATATGAAAGAACAAAGGTTTAAAAAAAAAAAGGGGGGCTTTGTAAGCAGAATGCAAAATGGTATGCTCGGTGTGAGTACCACTGAGTGTAAAAAGCGCACGCATACAGACAAAGGCTGGAAGGGAAATGCAAAGATTGAATCGTTCTATGGTAAAGAGATGGTATGCTTTTCCTTCCTTAAAAATATATGCAATGTTTTTATCCTACTGGTGCAATAGCAAAAAGACTGCTATCATGCGTGGAGATTCATCACGTGAAATACGAAAGATCTTCATGCGGTGCTATAAAACCCAAGAAACAGCCACTGGAGTTCCTGGGAGGACTGATGCTAGGTTGACCACATTTGACCTTGACCAGTCCCAGTGATGGTCACCATAGAGATAGACAGGAAGAGAGAGGGGAGGGAGCTGCCTTTCCACCCAGCCGGTTTGCTGATTGCCTGTTAGCGTAACATTCTGAATGCAGACTGTTCCCCATGTATCCATTTCTGTAGCGCTTCATGGCCAGGTCAGAATCAACTCATTGCTGTCAAGTGCACCTACTGTGTACTGAGCCCGGAGAGGTGCAGACAATATAGGACAGGATCTCTGCCTTGTGAGAGCTCACACCCAATTCAATTCTAGTTTTTGGAGCCCGTGGAGGGGGACCTGTGTGGTCATCGTATACCCCTTCCTCCCACAGCCGATCTCTCCCTCGTCCCCAAGCAGAAGCCCTCCAGAGTTCGAGGCTGTCTCTCTGCATCTGTTGTGTCGAACTTTCAGACAATGCCAGGCACATGGTAGACACTCCGTATGTATTTATTAAACAAATCTCAGCTAACACCTGCCCACTGGAGGCATGACCTAGGCAAATCTCCCGAACCCGTGCATCATTCTCAATACAGCTAAGTTATGAAGTGGGCGCCAGGGTGGTTCGGTTGGTTAAGCAACTGCCTTCAGCTCAGGTCATGATCCCAGAGTGCTGGGATGGAGTCCGCATTGGGCTCCCTGCTCAGCGGGGAGTCTGCTTCTTCCTCTGACATGGGCTGTGCCCAGAATCTGAGTGGCCTCCGGCTTGCCTCCCTTTCCCTGATCCCATGTTTGGTCTCAGAACTTGTCTCCCTTCTGGGTGGACCAGAGAATGATGGAGGCCTGGCTCCGGGCGCCAAGGAAGAGCCATCCTCCCAGGATATAGTAGGTGGCATCTGGCCATCTGGGAACCTTTTTCAGAGGGAGACGTTGATTATTTAATCTGGTCTCCTAGAAGACAAACAAAACATTTTAGAGCCAAATTACTTCAAAATTAAAAAAATAACAGAGTGCAGAAAGTACCTCCTAATCCCTCTCCAAATTGTGCTGAGTAATTCCCCAGGTTTTTCTTTTGTTCTGCCACTGGATACAGAGAACTATCAGGGAAGGGAGTGGATATATTTTATCCGTATCTGTGGACTATAACACCGGCTTCTGGAGAATAAGCATTGTGTATTATTTGCTACATTCTTGGCACAAGACCTAAAGCTGGCCACAGCCAGAACCACAGTGCTTAGTGTTTGCTGAGGTTTGAGCATCCACAGTGAAATCTGCATGTGCAGAGCAGAAGGGGAAGGGAAGGGTGGTCGGATGGATGGGTGGATGGATGGATCATGAGTGAACGGGTACGGATGGACAGAGAGGTGGATGGTGGGCGGACAGGTGCATGGATGGATGAATGGAAGGCTGGCGGGGGGATGGGTGAGTGCAAAGGTAAACGGATAATAAGGCACATCCAGAAACAGAAGCACAAATTGGGAAACTGGAGAGAGTGTAATCAAGAGCTGTTTACAAAGAGGTGGACAAGCGTTTAGGGAAATCAACAAGATAGGGACGCAGTTCCAGGGCAAAGGGGAAATGTAATTACCAGAACCCAGGAAGAGTAGCTGACAGGAGAGGAAGCTGTGGCTGCCAGTCGCGGAGAGCAGTGAGATTGGGGAGAAGGCAAGATCTTGATTTCAGCTCCTGCTGAGGTACGACATGTTGAATTATATCCCCCAGAAGGAGCTGTTGAAATCCTGACCCCAGTACGTCAGAATGTGACCTTCTTTGGAAATAGAGTCCCTGCAGATGTAATTAATTAAAGTGGGGTCGTACTGGAGTAGAAAAGCTCCTTAATCCAATAGGGCTAGAGTCCTGGTAAGAGAGGAAAATGCCACATGAAGACAAAGACACAGAGGGAGAGGATCATTTCCACCGAACGATGCGCTACAAGCCAAGGAGCATCTAGTGGCAAAACAAAAAGCAAAACAAACAAAACAAAACCTAAAAATCAAATAGCACCTGGGGAATGACTCAGCACCAGGGGCCTGGCCATTCGAGAGACAAAGAAGTTTAGGTTTGGAAAGAAGGAGTAGCTGTCTCAGGTCACCCAGACTGTAGTGGCAAAGCCAACGCCAGAAGATCCTGCTGCATCCACAGTCTACACCCAGTGCTCCCCCAGCGTGGGGCCTCGGGGCCCAGGCCAGGTGTGGGAAGACGGCATGCTCTCTCTGCGGCACGCCACCGACAGCCAGTCCAGCCGAGTCTCTAGTCCCCGCTGGAGCCAGCATTGGAGGGAATCCAGTGTGTCTTTGAGTTCCAGCTCCCAGTCAGGACTAGCCACAACTCAAGGGTTGAGTAGCCACATGTGGTTCGTGGTTACCATACTAGACAGCACTGGTCTACACCTATTTCAAAAATAGAGGCCCAGAAAAGACAGGTAAACTTTCACAGTCACACAGCAAGTAGAGCTGAGATATGCGCTTTGCTATGTGACCCCAGACCACCACCCCGCACAAGCAGGACGTCTCAGGGTGCACACACACAACCGGTCCCGAGCATCCCACACTGGCTGGGCAGAGGTGCTTCCCACTGCCTACCAGGTCAGGAGATGGCCCTTGAGATGGGGTGGGGGGCCCAGAGGAAGGAACCTGGGGCAGAAGTTGCAGTCCCACACCTGGGCTGCAGGGAGGAATGGTATTAAAGCATCCCAGGAGTATTTAAGGAATGAAGCTCTCAGCCAGAGACCGCCCCGCCCCCCCCAGGAAAGGCCTCCGCAGACCCTTAGCCCAAGCGCTGGCCCCTACCTCCCGCTTACTTCTGTCCCTGCAAACCCAACTTGGTTGCAGGGCCTGGCGCCTTCCGGGAAAAACCAGGAGCACTCAGCTTCGAATCTCCCATATTTGCTGTCTCTGCAAACCAGCAAGGCCGCTGTCAGCAGAGAATGCCGATGGGGAGGATGGCAGGGGAGGGCGACTTTGGGAAAGAGCTGGCAGGAGCCTGAGAGCACAGCCACAGGTCATGACGTCAGTTTGGGACCCAGGAGAGGCCTCACACCGTGCAGGTGGACCGCGTGCAGGCCAGCAACAGACAAGCCAGCCTCCAAAGTGGGCCTCTAAGGGAATCTGGAAGGAGGCTCTTGCAAGCAGAAAGATGCTGATGAAATGGACGTCTGTTCAACAAGTCATGGACTTCAGATTCCTGAACCTCAGATGAGAGTCTGGATTTCTTTGACCTGAATGTCATTTCATGGCCCTTTTCGATTCCTAAAGAAATAAGAAGCAGTTTCAGCCTTGAGGGGCTTGCTTTGCCCACCAACTATAAGGCACTGGGAAATCTGGAGATCTAGCTACCAGTCTTGGTTCTGCCACTAAGCCATCGGGAGCTCTCCGATGTCACACTCCCTAGTTGGAGTTCAGTTTCCTCATCTGTAGAATGGGTCTCGACTGTGTGGCGTCTCAGACATCCCCAGGAATTAGCGGCAGAGGTCAATGAGGACGGAGAAGGTCAGAAGACAAGCAGCTTGCATACAGAAGGAGCTCAGTAAATGACAGCGAGCTGAATGAGTGCGGCGTGTAACTCACAGATCTCTCTGCAAACATGAAATCTGTTGACGGTCTGTCTGGCTCTCCCTCCCGCCTCGGTCTCCAGCCCTGCTCCTCGTCTCCCTGCCCCGGATGTGAGGCCCCCACCCGTTCATGCTTTCCCGGGGCCCACTGTGTTCCCACATATGATTCTGTGACTTTGCATATGCTGTTCCCCCAGCCTGGATTTTCTTCCCCCCTGCCCAGGCTGGGCTGCATTTATTCATTCTTTAAAACCCAAGTTAGATGCCATTTCCTCTAGGAAGTCCTTCTCTCCATATTGCTTGGGGATGTCCTTTCCTAGAGGGCATTCATCTCTTTCTCTTTCTCTGGGGCTACCGCAGCGTCCGGGGCAAGCTTTTTCCTCCCGTACACCCTGTATTGCACTGTAGCAAGGTTTACGCTCCCCCCCCCCCCCCAGACCTGGGAACTCCTCAGGGGCACAGGGTCCCTGTTCTCCTCTGTGGCCCCTGCTGGGACAGGGCGCAGGAAAAGTGACCACCACTCTGACAGGCCCTTGGCACCTGTTTCTCTGAAGGCACCTGAGGATGTGACAGACACCCTGTCTGGGGAGGTCCCTTCCTTGTCCCTGAAACCCTGAGACAGGTCCCCTGAAGGGTCCCCTATCCCCAAACACACCCTGTGAGACGTGAGCCTGCACTGAGTTATGCTCTCCCCGACCCGACACACAGCGGAGACCGTGGGGCTGGGCAGGTGGAGGCCGGGGGAGGAGCCCTCCTAGCGGCCAGGAAGCCCCTGAGACTACCCCGGCCTTCGGCTGTGTCCACTGCTGCCCTCCTCCCTCCGAGGCTGTCCCTGTCTGGAAGAGGAGCAGGGCACCCGGGGCGCTGGGGACCTTGCGGTAAAGACTCTTTCCTTCCCCCCACCCCTGGCCCTGGCCCTGTAGTTCTCTTTCTCCTTGAGGCAAACTTTTGTGAACTGGCCGCCATGTGGCCCCGTCTCTCAGCTAGCTGCCCGGGGCCCAGAAACAGACACTGTAGTCCCCGGCTTTGGAGAGGCCACAAGAAGGAAACCACGACTGCAACAGAGGGCGCGAAATGCAATGCCCACGGCTTCCAGGGCCTGAGCACGCCGTGCGGGGTGATCGATCCACCGGGCCGCTGTGTCCTACCAGGCCGAGGCTGCGGGGGACGGGGGAATGGCCTCCCAGATGACCTGCCCGATGGGTAGACCGGTCGGGGCTGCATCAGCAGGGTCTCTTCTTGGGCTGTGTCTTCCTGAACCTTGCAAAGACACCACCAGGTGCGTGGTGGCTCTGGGCTCAGGGCAGTTTGGAGAAGAGTCCAGGTAAGTTTGAAAGAGGAGAATATTGGTTTTGAGGATAAATGGATCCTCACTGGTCACAAAGGTGGCAGACGCTGGAAGCGGAGGAAAGGTACAAGTGCAGGGAGGGAGGCGGGCAGGAGCAGGCCAGGAGCAGGAGGAGGGCCGGGAGGGAGGCAAAAACCAAGAGTGGGGGCCGGGTGCCTCACCTGGAGGTTCAGAGGTATCCTGTATCCTGCGTGTGAAACCTCAGAGAGGGGGGCGCCTGGGTGGCTCTCCCTCTGTCAAAAAAATAAATAAAATTAAAAAACAAAACAAAACAAAACATCTCAGAGAAGTTTCCGCTGGGGAGGGTCCTCATCCTGTCCTTCCTCCAGTCTCTCTCTCTAATCACTTCTCGGCTGTGCCATCGCTTCTCAAGGACGCCAGCCGAGTAAGGGTCAGCACGTGAGTCCCCAACCACCTGTTGTCCCATCATGAGGTACAAGTCCCTTGTAGCAACTGACATCCCGCTCCTGAAATGCTCATGGGCGTGGCTCCCTGGCGCATCAGCTTTAAGCCCACGACCCAGCGGTGATCGCGAAAATATTTAACCACCCAACGCGTCTGCCACCAAATGATACACTTAAACATGGTTAAAATGGTCGCTCTTAGGTTCTATCTATTTTACCATAATAAAAATAAATAAGTAAAAATAGGGATGCCTGGTTGGCGCAGTCGGTAGAGTATGTGACTCTTTTTCTCTTTTTTAAGATTTTATTTATTTATTTGACAGATAGAGATCATAAGTAGGCAGAGAGACAGGCAGAGAGAGAGGAGGAAGCAGGCTCCCTGCTGAGCAGAGAGCCCAATGTGGGGCTCGATCCCAGGACCCTGGGATCATGACCTGAGTTGAAGGCAGAGGCTTTAACCCACTGAGCCACCCAGGTGCCCCGAGTATGTGACTCTTGATCTTGGCGTCATGAATTGAAGCCCCACATTGGGCATAGAGCTTCTTAAAAATTTTAATAAATAAAGAAAGAAAGAAAATAAAGAGAATCTGGTGATTCCTAGTGGTCTCAGGATGCGACACCCATTCTTCAGAAAGACAGGCAAGGCTCCTCAGAATGTGGCCCCGCCCTTCATTGGCGACCCAGTCTCCCACTTCCTTGCAGGCGGCCACACCCTCACACCAAGTCGCGCCCATTCTATTACCCAGACACACTGCGCTTTCTCGGTACTCCCTGCCTTTGCCTGCGCTTTACTCCTCTCTAGAGTGTACTTCTCTCCCTGCCCCCAGTGATCAAGATCATCTTACTCTCCAAGACTCATTTAAACCAGGTCACCTCCTCTGGGAAGCCTTCCCACCTCGACACACCTGGCACAGATATGACCTTCTTCTCTCAGGCACAGGCCCTGCCTTTGTCCCCTCAGTCTCCCCAAGGCCGAGCAGACACTCAATAAATGTTTGTTAACTGTTTAATGAATAAGATTTTTGTCTCCATCCTGGGGGAGCTTTGCAAGACATACATAAATGAAGTGATTCATTTCTTAAAAGTATGATGCAATCTAAATGTGGAATAGCATCTTCCATGAGAGAGAGAGAGAGAGATCTTTGTGGATCTGGGAGGAAGCCAAGTTTAAGTGGGGACAAGGCTTCCAGGTGGAGATGTCAATGACAGCAAAGCCCCGTCTCCTTCTTCCGGAGAAAGATGGGATCCAAGCTAAGTCTTTTCCCAGACTCCAACTTTCATGTGCCCCCAAGCTTTTACCCAGTATAACTGCAAGCGACATGGGCCGTTTCCAGGCTGCCCAGCATTTGGAACCCCTTCTGCTGCTTGAGGAATTCCTCACTTTATGAATTTTAGTGGGAGGTAAAGCCCCTTTTCCTCCCTGGAAAGTCAATATTCCTGACACCTCCTTCCCCACCTCCGCCTTACCCAGAGTTGTGGTGCCTGACTCTGGCTTGGCCAGACGCCCTGCCCAGGATTTTGATTCTAGAATGAATGACCCGAAGAAATGGGGATGGTGGCGAACAATCCCTTCTGGGGCAGCAGCGAGGCTGCCTTGGATTTCAAATGAGGACGGAGCCAATGCAGGGTCTAAGGCCCAGTGTCTTATGCCCATGTCTTGTTCCAGCAGCAGGGGCGGGTGTCTGGAGTCCAGTGGCTGGAACAGCAGGGATCTGAGCAAGGTCTGCAATGTGATTTGGCCTGTGGTTCCAGCTACGTACCTGCCCCAGTGCCCGGCCATCCTAGACGCCTGGTTTGCCAGCCTTTCTCATGATCAGTAAGAAGTAATGGTCTCATAGGTAAGTTGACGTGAGTCAGTTTCTATGACTTGCAGCTAAGGCCTCTGATGTAATAATTAACCTTGTCCAAGCTGGGTCCCAGGTCTTCCGGAAGGGGAAGGGAAACCTGAATTTCCTGAGCACCTTCTAGCTTATGTGGCTACAGATGCTTTTCTCATTGAGGCTTTAAGGGTCCTTCGGATGCTCTGATGCTCTGGTCTGGGCCAGGCTGAGCATCAGCAGGATGCCTCCCAATCCCCCCATACAGGCAACCAGAACCTTCCATCAAAGCCCCAGCCCAAAGGCTTCTGCCTGCTGTTGGTGAACAAAGTCTCATTTCACTGACTTACTGGAGGCTGGGTTTTTTTTTAAATCTCTCTCATTTTGGTTTCGTGTTCTAAAAACATTGGGTCAAGAAACGACAAGTTGCTGCCTTTCCCCCTTTATTTCCAGAAGCTGTGGGGCAGCTGTTGCAGCACTGAGCACACGGGCTGGCTGGCCAGTCTCCGAGCTTCAGGACCAGGAGCAGGGAGAGGACCTGTGCAGCCTTTGTCCGCTGGCATTGATTAGAGTGATAGTGGTCCCCGGGCCCCTCGTGGCATATTCCGGGGGGAGCGGGGTGGCGTGGGCGCCTTTCTTCCAGGGGCTGCTTTTGATGGAACACACTTTCCTGTGTTTCGTTTCCATGTATGGAAACAAATTTCTTACCTGGGCTTATGCTGGCTTTCAGGAAATCCAGAAGAGAAACTGTCCAAATTAATCAGGGAGTTATTACATTCAGAAGAATTCCTTTTTCTGCCAAAGGCTGCTTGCCTGGGTTTTCTTTGTCGGCCGGGCCGGGGCAGTTGGGAGTCAGTTTACAGAGCTGGAAGGGACTGCGGGTAAGGGGCGCCCTAGGGGGCTGCTTGGAGCTTCCAGCCCCTCTCGCCTGGAGTCATGGGTGCCTCCGGCTGGGGGCTGGACCCAGGCCAGCCTCAAAGCCTTCCTGAGCAAGCAGCCTCAGCTCACCCTGTCCGTGGCCTTGACTTCTCCCACCATCCATCGTTGGTACATGTGTCCACTTGGCCGTTGGTGTCTCAGCACCCAGTGTATCCATCGAGCCCTCTGCCGAGCGCTGGGCCAGGCACCAGGGCTACTTAAGCAAATCGCAGAGGCATAACCCTGCCTTCCTGGTGCCTCAGCCTGTCAGGGGGTCGGACCAGGAGAAGGGATGTTGTGGGCTTCACGCTCAGGGAGCTCACCCAGCTGGGAGGGGAGAGGAGGGTCATTTCTGCTGAGACCCTGGAAATGGGAAGGTGAAGATGTAGGAAAGAGGGTAGCAGGGGCAGAGCTCGGAGGGAGCAGAGGCCCAAGAGGAAGAGAGGAAAGCCAAGAGATAAGGAGAGGGGCTTCAGGAAGATCCCTGGGGGCTCGTGAGTCCCCGGAAGGATTCTGAGTTAATTTGATTTATCTCAGGAGCATGTAAATGGCACTGTTCAAAGCGCTTGATTGATATGAACTCATCAAATCCTCCTATTGGCCCATTTGAAGAGGTATTAATGTAATCATCATCCCCATTTCACAGATGAGGAAACTGAGGCATGGACTCATTCGGGGAACTTGCCCAAGATCACACATCTAGTGAGTATCAGAGTCAGGACTCAAACCCAGGCCGTCCCAACTAGGAGCTGCTGCTAAGTGCTGCCGAAGGATTTTTTTTTTTTTTTTAAAGATTTATTTATTTATTTATTTGACAGAGAGAGATCACAAGTAGGCAGAGAGGCAGGCAGAGAGAGAGGAGGAAGCAGGCTCCCTGCTGAGCAGAGAGCCCGATGCGGGACTCGATCCCAGGACTCTGAGATCATGACCTGAGCCGAAGGCAGCGGCTTAACCCACTGAGCCACCCAGGCGCCCCTGCCGAAGGATTTTTAAGCAGGAAAGTAATGCAAAGGTTTGACTCGCATTTTTTACAAGATCCTTTCTGGGAAGAGGCCAGGAGGTAAGGGTTCCCACCTCCCCAGTGTGACTGAGCTGGTTATGGCCGAAGGAGGTAAAGAGGCAGAAGAGATTCTAGCTCTGGATACCGAGCTCCCCTGGGTGGTCTGCGTTCCAACACGCTGTCCAGAGCTACCTTCTTGGGGCCGGCCCTGTCCAAAGCTGACCCCACACAAGGAGGAGCAAGGGAAGCCTTTCCGCCCTTCCAGAGGCATCCACTGGGGCAGCAGACAGGCGGGAAACACAGACCTGCCGCCTCTCCGTGGCTCTCCCCTTTTCCTACCGGGACCCTTTTTCTGCCCAAGCTTTCTGATGCGTGACATCTGTCGGCACAATCTCTCCAGCCCACGCTTGAGTCTCCCTTCTCTCGACTCGCACAGCACTTACTGTGAGAGCCACACAATCGATGCCTGTGTGCATTGTTCTCGAACTGTTCTGTGTTCGTTCCGCCGTTCAACTGTCCTGAATTGTCTGCTGATGAGTCATAATTTGGGAGACGGTGAAGATTTGTTGCTTTGTGGACCAAAACTCAAATACATAGATATAGATAGAATGTACATAATGGACTTCTTCAACAGCAACAACACGAGAACATCATGAACATTTTTGTGTGATGATGAAGGCCCATGGCTATACCCCTCAGCCCTGTCCAAGTTTTCTTTGCTCTGTGCCCTTAGACTAAGGGGCACCAACCTCTTGAGCTTTTTCATGTGTTTTTTGTGGGTTTGATGTCTCCACCCTGACAAGTGATTGCCTTGCATAGAGGGAATTCCCAGTTAGCTCCTGGGGACAGGCCTTCTAAAGCCTCAGCTGTCACTCCACTTGAATCATCAGGTGAGAAGTTTCAATGGATTCGTAGGGACTCCCAGGCACAGTTCTACTTCTGCCTTCTAAACAGCCATCTCTAGACCCCACAGGCTTGAAGCCGGGTAGGCGAGCACGTGAGAACCGCAAAAGGGAGGGCGAGCCTCCCTGCTCCTGCTGAGCTCCAGGTTTGGCACCCGCATTTGGGCTCTCCTCCAAGGTCATCATAGGCACAGGTTGTGTCTTAATCATTTGGGGAATCCCAGCCTCTAGGACAGTATCTGGCACGTGGTAGCCCCTTCAATACTTTGTTGAAAGACCTAGCAAGAAACTGATCCTGAGTTAGGAGTGTAGCGCATACAAGCGTGTTCGTGCAGGAAGTTAAGGAAGGATTTCTGACGGCTCAGCGACTTTCCGTGCTAACTTCAAAGCTCTTCATATGCTCTTCATAGCACATGCAATCCTGTGTTTATGGCATTTGTGAATATCCTACCATTCTAGTGATTTCATATATGGTTCGGTGCAAACAATAGCTGTTATTGGAAATGTCCCCTTGATGACCTTGATTCACTCACAAAACAAAACTTCGCTAAATACCTTCTGGGTCCATCAGACACCAGGGACACGGAAGGCAGAGGAAGGCCTGCCCGCTGGAAGGCCATAGGCTAAACGGAGAGATGGGCATGTAATTAACTAAAGGGAACAGACCGGACCGAGAGGGTGCCCTTTCCCTGCAGATGTGTTGAGTGTAAAAACAGACTTCCACCCACCAGCGTCAAATGACTAAACATTATTCCTGGGCTGCAAACATCACAGCTTCTGTCTTCTTCCATCACAGGTGGCTCAGAGTCTGGTTTATTGTGGCAGAAGTAGATGGAAATCAGACAGGCCTGTTTGTGAATCTTAACTCTACTGCTTACCAATTTGGACAGGTAATGTAGCCTCCCCAAAGATCAATTTGTTCAACCATACAGTGGGAATTATAATACCTGCCTTTTGTTGAGAGGGTAGTAGACATACAAGATCAAAAAAGAACTCTTGGGGCACCTGGATGGTTCAGTCCTTAAGCATCTGCCTTTGGCTCAGGTCATGATTCCAGGGGCCTGGGATCAAGTCCTACATCAGGCTCCCTGCTCAGCAGGAAACCTGCTTCTTCCTCTCCCACTCCCCATGCTTGTGTTCCCTCTCTCGCTGTCTTTCTCTGTCAAATAAATAAATAAAATCTTAAAAAAGAAGAAGAAGAAGAAGAAAATGTTGGGGGTGCCTAGCTGGCTGGCTGAGTTGGTAGAGCATATGACTCTTGATCTTGGGGTCATGAGTTCAAGCCCTACATTAGGCATAGAGCTTATATTAAAAATTTAAAAAGTGGGGCGCCTGGGTGGCTCAGTCGGTTGGGTATCTGACTCTGGATTTTGCCTCAGGTCATGATCTCAGGGTCCTGGGATCAAGCCCCAGGTTGGGCTCTGCTCTCAGCAAGAAGTCTGCTTTAGTATTCTCTCTCTCCTTCTCCCTCTGCCCCTTCCCTGTTTGGGTATTATCTCTCTCTCTCTCTCTTTAAAATAAATAAATAAATCTTAAAAATGAAAGGAAGGAAGGAAGAAAGAAGGGAAGGAAGGAGAGAAGGAAAATTCTTACCCTCAGGAAGCTCATAGTCTTACTGAGAGAAATCATTATGTCATAGACATATGCTTAAAGGTGTTTAAAAATATCATATCATTTTTTGGGTAAAAAAAGAACGTTATTGGTTGCAATAGTCAAGATTCTCCAGAGAAAGAAAACCGATAGGATGTGTATACATACAGAAAAATACTTATTGCAAAAAAAAAAAAAATACTTATTGCAAGGAATCAGCAAATCCAAAATCTGTAGGGTGGGCCTATGGACTGAGGACCCAGGAGAACCAATGTTTCTGTCTGAGTCTGAAGGCTGTCTGCTGCAAACTGAAGAAGAGCTGATATTTCAGATGAAGTTCAAAGACCATCTGCTGGAGAAGTCTCTCTTGCTCAAGTGAAACTACTCTTGTTTTCAGGCCTTTGACTGATTGGATGTGGCCCACCCACATTACACAGAGCACAATCTGCTTACTCAAAGCCCACCAACTTACATATTAATCTCTACTCAAAACTCTGTCACAGAATAATGTTTGATTAAATACCTGGGCACCCCATGACTCAACCAGGTTGAGCCATTAAATTAGCCATCACACTGAACAAAGTGAGGAATGCCATCTCATTAATGTAAAACCACATACATGTATCCACACAAAAAGAGAGCTCTAGAAGGCGATCAACAAAACACTAGCAGCGGTCACCTCTCAGAGTCAGGCTCTCAAGATGTTTGGATTGTCCCTTCAACATTTATGTATTGTTTCCTTTTTTGGTAGAATGAATGCTATTTCATTTTCAGTTAACATTATCGTCACTATCATCATTACGAAAGCGATCAAACGTTTTAAAAAATACTCTGTTGCCTGGCACATAGGAAATGCTGGGGAAATGGCAGGGTACCGGGACCCTTCCCCAAGAGGCCAGGTGACCAAAAGCTGCTTCAGGAAGCCTGACATCCTACCAGTGAAGTTTTATTCTTCAAATGGAAGAGCTAGCTTACTCTCCTCTTAAAACACAAGTCGTGACAGAAGTATTGTTTGAAGACTTACATGTTTGTTTGTTTTTAAGTAGGCTCCACACTGCACTCAATGCAGGACTCGAACTTAAGACCCTCGGATTGTAACCTGAGCTGAGGTCAAGAGTCAGATGCTTAACCAACTGAGCCACCCAGGCGCCCTTAGACTTACATGGTTTTTAATGAAGGAATGACCTGGTATATTTTTTTCCTTAAAGTACACAGTTATGTGGCCCCAGGGATGTCCAGGAGATGCCAAAAATGGGGTAACTATGGGCACAGAGGTATGCCTAGAGATGGTAGGAATAAGCTTCTCCCATGGCAGGCCTGATGGGAAACTGAGTCCTGACCTTAAGCCAGGGAAAGTCTGGAAGACTTCCCTGACCAAGCTCCCTTGATTTCTCTGCCTGTCTGGGCTCTATGTGGATCTCATTTAGTGCCTCCAGGTAGAGTGAACAGAGGGGGCAGCTCTTCAACAAGCCACTAAACAGAAATATTGATCATGATTACACAGGGATTCAGGTGAAGAGTCTTACTCAAATGTTTGTTTGTTGGTAAAATATCCGCCATATGGCGGGGAGAGGAAGAAGTTCCTCTGAAATGACCTACTGCTCTGTGCAAATAAACCACCGAAACAATTTATGAGTAAACTCAACTGGGAGGACTCATTCATTCTGAAATGTACACTGACAGTGGCCATTCTGCAGGCCATTAACTCCACTAATTAGGCAGTGATTCAAGCGATGAGGCTCCTTGCTGTGGGCGGGCATCTTCCTCCTCCTCTGTGTCCTATCCCCAAACAGAGGGAAGGAAGGAAGAAAACTAGCATTTACTGAACATTTGCGATACGCCCAACATCTTCCTATGTGATAGCTCTACAACAATCGTGTGATGCACCATGATTTTTGCGGGTTAGGGAACCCTGGAGGGGATCAGGGAGTCCAAGGTCAGACTGGAAATAAATAGCAGGGCTGGAATGTCAGATCTTCAGGCTTCAGAATCAGTGTGCTTCCTCTGGCTCCAGCAGCTTCTTCTCACCAAGGAATTTAGTGAAAATAACAAGAACATCAGACAAATAAGTAGTAACTTGTCAGTACTTTCTTTGCGAGCTGTCTGTTCCCTAGAGGGCTTGCCAGCACGTTGGATGTGAAGGTTTAACATATTTTATCTTTACAGGAGGTGAAACTCCTGGAGGACAGAGAATAGTCTGATCTTTCCTCGAGTCCCGACAGCATTGAGCAAAGATCTGGCAGACCGGAAACAGAAATGGGCTTGGGTGCCCAGGTCACCTGCAAAGGTCCACATCCAGCTAGGAGTTCTGCACATAATACTTAATCTCTCTGTGCTTCAGATTCCTTATCCGTGAGACAGAGGGGATGATTAGAGTAGTGTGGACTTCACGTGGCATTAAGCAGATTAAATGAGTTAATACAAAAGACTTAAAATGGTGTCTGACGCATGTATTCACTCAGTAAGTGTTAGATTTTTATGTGTCGGGGAACCTGAAGTGCCCAGGGCTTTAATTTTCTCTTCCCAAGTTCTGTCCGTGTAGAGGTGTTCAGGTATGCCCGTGTCCCTCGAGACCCCCATAAAATACTTTGTAATTTCATAGTGTGCCATTATTTTGAAGTACATTTCACCCACGATTGCAGATGATTGTAACTGTATGAGCTGGTGCTCAATGAATATTTGATGATTGAAGGAAAGCAGACATTTTAGAGACTGAGTTACAGAGAGCAGCAAAAACTTGCCCAAGGTCACCAAGGGAGATGGCAGCACAGCCCAGACTTTCCAACAACGAATTAGTGTGCTTGCCCCTTCCCTCCCTGCCTACCACAGAGGGCCAGTCCCCTGACGATCGCCTTCAAGCGTCTCTGTCCCCTGTCTACCTCCACCGGTATGTCCCCTTGCCTGTGCTGTCTCTAATTTCTAAGCTTGAAGTTCACTGGTTATACAGAATGCATTTTATCTGACCTTCCACATGCAAATTCTTTCTATTGGGATTTCTTGGTGTCCGGCTCCATCCCAGCCCACATGGCCATAAACACTGTGTGTCTGCAGCTTGGCCCCAGGAATTCCAGAAATAACAGCAGGGCCCTATGTTAGAATGCTAGGACATAGTGAGGCATTTTTGCATTGACACGGGCCCTTTCCAACCCAGGCCTCTCCTGTCCATCAAAGCACAAAGCAACCTTTACAAGTTAGGACAGGGAGGGGTACATAGGAGGGAGTTTACATTTCTGGAGAGTCTGTACCTTCTCCTGCCATCTGTGCGAACTCTCAGATCATCCATTCTGGAGATTCTCCAGATCTGCTCCAGCCGCCCTAGCACCATTGGATCTGAAATTCTTTCTCTGCTGTGGCATTCTTTGGCTTTCAAAGATCCATTCCCTTGGACTTGCTGGAACTGAAATCACAGCAGTGTGAGCCCAGATGGCGATTTTCATCTTAAGATGGCACAGAGGCCTCTTCCCGGATACCCGGGGACAGGCACCTGATTTGTCAGGCCAGGAGAGAAGGGAGTGGCTGGAGGGGTGTGCCTAGTGTAAAGAGAAAAGAAAGTGCTAGTGATGACCCCGATAAAAGGCATCTGGGGCAAACTTTCTCACTTCTGAAGGGTCTGAACAGGAAAAGTCTAGGAGAAGTCTAAAGCGAGCATCTAGAAGTCTAGGTTTTCCAGTGTCCCCTCAAAAATAACATCAGAAAATAAAATCCATTTACACATAAAACGTGGAAAAAAACATGTATTTAGACAATAACCTGGAAAGACTAGACGGAGATATAAGAACAGCTGCTTTGGGCGGGCAGGGGAGTTTAATGCGTGCTTTACTCCGGATTATCCCGAGTGTCAGAATAAAATCAGAATACCCGGCCATTGCGGGAGAGACCTGCCTGGAGTTTCTTGGGAATTTTCCAAGGGAATTTTTGGCTTTGGGTGCCCGTCTGAAAGCTTGAGCTGATCCTAAAAAGTCGTTCTTAAGCGAATTCTCTTAAGCGAATTCCTCTTCAGTGGGGATGGGATAATTTCTAATTCGGAGCTCCAGTCGCAACGTCATTCAAGGCTGGGTTCAGGGTATGGAACTCCAAACCTTTGTCACGAACGGGAAGGTGGAGGAAAGACCGGAGCTCGTGCGACCCGCAGCCGCCTCTGTCACCATCCCGGGCCCTGCTCAGCGGAGCCGAGGAGAGCCGCAGCGGCGTTAGCCCGCAAGATGCACTGCACCATCTGCAGCGGTGCGGCGGCAGGGGACGCGGCCACCGCCGGAGAGGTGGGGCGAGCCTCCCGCTCCCGTGCCGCACCCACAAGTGCTGGGGCTGGCGGGGAGGATGAGGGGAGTTGGTAACAGCATCGCCATGGCAACAGTGACGTCCTTTTACCCTGGATCTAATTGGAGGAAACCCCGTGGCCGAAGCCGCAGCCTGCCGGCCAACCGAACTTGCCCAAGCCGACCCACCCTCCTAGCCTCCGCTTCCCCTCCCGCCCCGCCCTCTTTGCCCCCTTCCGCGCGCTCAGTCTTCATTGGCCAGCCGCCGAGCTGGAGGCGGGACTCTCGGGAGCAGCGCGGCGCGTCATTGGGCGGCAGGAGCGAGGGCCGCGGCGCGGCGGCCCGCCCCTCGGCTCCGGGCTAGGCTGAGACGGGAGGGTCCTCGGCTAAAGCCAAAAGCGGATCAAAGTGGTGGGACTCGCGCCGCGGCCGCGGAGACGTGAAGGTGAGCGCCGCCGTCGCCCCTGGCCCTTCCCGGGCCTGGCCGGGCCTGAGGGCAGGGCGGGAGGCCGGCCCCCGGGAGCGGCCGGCCTCGACGCCGCGCTCCTCAGGGACGGCTCTGGCGGCAAGGTGTGGGCCAACGGCCGCTTCCATCTTGGGCCGGGCGGGCGCGGGAGCGGCCCTTCCTCCTCCCCTGCCGCGGGCCGCCTCCGCGGGGCGCCCCTCGGCCTCCCGGGCGCCTGCGGGGAGCGTGGGCGGGGGAGGGAAATTCAACTGGGCGGCGCGTGCGGGGACGGACAAAAGGGGCGGCTGGCGGGCGGCGGGCGGCCGGGGGCGGCGGGCGCATTGTCTGACGGCGCCGCCCCCGCCTTTCTGTCTGCGCCCCCGCCCGCAGGCCGTCCGCACGCCTCCTCGCGATCCGGGTCGGTGCTCGCCCTCGCCCTCGCTCTCCTCTCCGCGTCCCCATGGAGAAGACGGAGCTGATCCAGAAGGCGAAGCTGGCCGAACAGGCCGAGCGCTACGACGACATGGCCACCTGCATGAAGGCCGTGACCGAGCAGGGCGCCGAGCTGTCCAACGAGGAGCGCAACCTGCTCTCGGTGGCCTATAAGAACGTGGTCGGCGGCCGGAGGTCCGCCTGGAGGGTCATCTCGAGCATCGAGCAGAAAACCGACACCTCGGACAAGAAGTTGCAGCTGATTAAGGACTATCGGGAGAAAGTGGAGTCCGAGCTGAGGTCCATCTGCACCACGGTGCTGGTGAGTCTCCTGCACTGGTCCGGGCTGGGGAGAGACCGGGCGGCGGGAGCCCGGGAATTGTGCGACCGGGGCGCCAAGGCCCTTTTGTGTGTGAAGCCTTTCATTGAGAATTTCATGGGAATGGGAGAGAGACGTGTGCGCCGGGGCTTGCTGAGTCGTCTGCCGACGTGTGGAGGGTTTGACAAGCTTAGCCTTGGCCCTCCTGGATGTGTCGTTTCAGTTCTTAACACTCAAAAAGCTGCTTTTCCAAACTGTGTAACTTTGAAACATCCAAGTAGGTTTGTGCAAGACTGAAAATCCTTTTCTCAGGCGTACTGAGGCGATCTGGGAACCCCTTTAAACGAACGGAATCCACTCACAGGCTCCCGCCTGTTTGAAAGGACGTGCAGGCACCTTTTCGATAGAGACAGTATGTGTGTAGTAGGTTTTCGTCCCAAACCTAGTAATGGAAATCTACTTCGCAAATCTGAACAGATAACTTCATTTTTCAAGTAACAGTTATCTGTTGAGCTTTTCCGTGCTAAAAGGAGTGGAGGGGATGGGGAAAGTTCCGTAACTGTGAAAAAGGTACAGATAAATCCGAAGGACAAAATGTCCTGATAAATTTCAGTATTTGGTAACATTGTCTTGCTGTTACTTAGTTACACTTAAATACTAATGCGTGGAATCAAATTCATTTCTGGTGTGGAGCAGGCAAGGAAAGCTTTCCAGGTTTTGAACTGTCCAGTCTTAACAAGGGCGGCTATTGGGTGGAGTAGGTGACCCCTCTGATTCACTCTTACTAGTGGGAGAGAGTATTTTTAGCTTTGTCATGGCATTGGAGCTTTTGATCAGTAACGTAAGTTTTTAAATTTTAAATTCCAGCATTATATCCTGGAGTGGTTTTTGTTTTTTTTAAGTACCATTTTTACAAAAGGCCTATTGATTCTCGGCATTTTAGGTGGGCTTTGAAAGGCAAGCGTGCTAGATTGGTGATTATTCAGGAAGCAGTAGCAGAGAAAATGCTTCTTTCCTTCCCAGCACTCTCTTTCTTGCCCCATCAGATAACATGTGGCAGGAAATTTTCCTTTTTACTTCTTTAACCTCGTTTTTTAATACAAATAATGGGTGATCTGGTCAAAATTATGGCTAATGGAGCTAGCAGGTAAAGGGGCAATGCACAGAGTGTACTTTATGTTATATTTATAGGTCTTAGCTCCACTCGGGCTGGCATTGAAGAGGCACTTTAAAAGCTTTTCAAACTGAATTGCTGCAAGTTGTCTTCAAGAAATTTGCCAACTTGAAAGTGATGGCAAACTTCAGTAGCATATTGTAATGGTTATACATAACACTGACTCTGTTAGCAGATTCCGTTATGTTAAGGAGAGGCTTCTCCCTGTATGTCCTACTTTGGTGGCTCTCACAGCATGTTTCAGTCTCTTTCTCTTCAGTTTTATTATTTCGCATTTTATTACTTACCTTGCCCCCATTCAGAATTACCACAGAGCTTTTCCTGTTCTCCCGCAAGTGAACTCTGGGCCGAAGGAATAACCCTATTTTGTGGTTCTTAGGAATTTAGTTTTTATGATGGCACGAATAGAGAAGAGTTGTGTTTAGTTAACAAGTGATTTGAAAGAGACTGGCAAGTAGAGGAGAGAACCCCTGAAATGAGGACAATTTTTTTCTGCCAAGTGAAAAAGAATTGAGTTTGATTAGAGATGCCAAGGGTGTCTAAAATATTTTTACTAACAAAATGTGGCTTCAGAAACTAGTTGCTACTTGATGTGCAGCCTATAAAGAAATCCCAGGAAAGCCGATCTTCAAGTTGGCAACTGTATTTGAGAGCTTGGTATATGTGCAAGGCACTTTGCTAAGCAGTATGGGGAAGAACAAAACCAAGAACTGTAGATTTTGTCCTCTAATAATTGATAACACGGAGTGCCTGTGAAAAATCCCAAATAAATAATTCCCATAGGGTGCTCATGAACAAAATGCTACATAGTTCAAAGGAAATTGAAACCCTCAGGAGAGGCTTCACAAAGCGTGGTTTTTGGAGTGAGCTTTGTTGGAGGAGAATGAGGAAAGGGAGGTGGGAACCATACAAGAGAAGGTCAAGAGTGAGATGTTTTCATTTGGTTGACAGTGAGGGAGGTGAGGATTTTTGAATGGTGTACATGTTGCCGTATCTAGAATTCATGGTTTGAGTGCTGATTACCTGCTGGTAGCCTTAATTGACAGACAAGGAGGAAGTGATAGACCAGTGAGCAAGAGTTTGATGATCGGTAAGTTAGTAATTTAATGCAAAGTCTACCAAAATAATGAGGAAAGAAGAGTGAGATTTCTGAACCTGGGTGCTAAAATGAGGTTTTCTCTTTTTTCTTTTGGTGAGCAGGAAGATGAATCTCGTGCAGAGAAAGTGAGTACAACTGACTTGTTACAGAAGACCAGTAAAGAGTAACCTGAAGGATGGGCAAAATTTTCGTCCTAAATGCCAGAGATTCTCAGCCTCTTTCTCTGTTACAGAGCAGTGGGTCGGGAGTTATTTGGACTGTTTACTCAAAATGACAGTGGCGGGTGGCCACTGTACTGAGAGAGGATACTGAACGGTAGAGGCAGGGAAAAGTGTTAAAATCCAAATGAGTAAGCAGAAGAGCACAGCAGATTAAGAGGGCCCAAATGGCCAAGACTAAACTCTTTTTATCTCCAAGAGTTATCTTAGGTTAGAGATTTCACACAGTTACCTGCATCTCAGTGTTCTTTGTAAAACCAGAGTGTTGGGCTAAATTTCTGGGTCACTTTTCATTCTCATTTTGGAGGACCAGAAAGTTCTACATACAGGTCCTAGCCATTTGACCCCTGTTCTGACTTTCTCCCAACTCTAAGATGAGTAATTTTTAAAAGTCCAGGTTGAAGAACATGTCATTGACAGTGTATGTATGTAATGTTGGAAAACTAACAACTATAGTGAAACGGTTTCAGGAGAAGGAGGTGATGCACCAGTTGTTGGTTTATGGGGAGGAGCAAAGTTGAAGCAAGAAAGATTAGTAAGTTACATGACAGCCAGCCAGAGTAATAGCATGTGTGGCGTGTTTGGGAGTCATTAAGGACTTAGGTGTAAGATAAGGGCAAATCAAAGAAATCCAGAGTTTCACCAGAGCCTTCTGGGACTTGGGAACAAAATCTGTCATTTACAAAGTCAGTGACCTTGGAGTAAGAACAGGATACTTAGTGAATGTATACAAGATAACCTCTGACTCAGACAACCCTGTGTTATCCTTGGGTGTTGATGATCTTTTAGTAGACTAATTTTAATAAGCTGCTTTGGTATAACATATAAATAATGTCTGAAACTAAGGTACATATAAATAAGAACCATTTAAAATGGGATAACAAAACTGAACTTTGTCTATGTTCCTGTATAAAAGCGGTGTGACCTTAATTCAGTAATATGCTAGAATTTAGTTAAGGGTTCTAAATTAATCTTTACTGAAAATGTCTTGTGTTGGTTATTTTGAAGTAAGACTGATCTTGATAGTTCATGAATCTTAATGTAGTTTTATTGACATAATGGAAAAATTATGGACCCTGGAATCATACGGACTGTTGTTGAATCATTGCACCATAACCTTACAGTTTTGTGACACAGACAAGTTTCTTAATCTCTTGGCCTGTTTCTTCAGCTGTAAATTGGTGATCATGGTGCCTGCCTTAATGGGCTTCTAGTTAAAATAATACCAAATCACTGATATTTATTGGGCACTTACTAAACACTAAGCACTATTTTAAGCATTTTATATTCACCTTGTTCCCATAAATGAAGTTGACTGTTATTACTTCTGTTTTAAACTTGAGAGATCTGAGGCATAAGGAAGTTAAGTAACTTGGTCAACATCATGGAATTAGTAAATGGTAGAGCAGGGATTTGAACCCAAGCGGTATGACTAGATGAAATTAAATGAAATCCATTTGGCCCTAAATATAGGGTCGCTAACTGAAGATGACGGTGTGAATCTCTGTTTCAAGGAATTTGTTCAGTTTAATATAAGCCATTGTATTATGTCTGTAAGTTGTGAAGGAGGGAAGATAGGTCTGTGGTGGGCAAAACTCCTACAGTCTTTAATTTTAAAGCCCTCCTTATATACAGGATATTGCAATAAAGTTCTAAAAGTTCTTGACTCTAGCATCTTTTGCCTTTAGATTATTAACTCCTTGAAGCCAAGAGTTGTTTTTTGAAGAGTGAGATGGAATGGAATGTTGTGCATACAGACATACAAGTGTAAAAGTTAGATGAGTGGTTCTCAGCCAGGGTGAATTTACCCTCAGCAGACATTTAGGAAGTTCTGGAAACCTTTTTTGCTTGTTGAGAATGGGAGGGCTACTACTAACATAGGATGAGTTAGAGGTCTGAATGCCTCTAAGCGTTATCTTATGCATGAGAAAAGGCACAGCAGTAAAGAATTAGCCCAAAGTGTCTGTGATGCCAAGCTTGAGAGGCTCTGGGCTGGATCATGGACAAAGTGAGCAGTATTGCGTTGTACTAGATTGTGTAATGCTTCCTTCGGGTTCTTCTTCTTCTTCTTCTTTTTTTTTTTTTTTTTTTTTTTTGAAGATTTTATTTATTAGAGAGAGAGAAAAACAGGGATAGAGAGAGAACAGGAGCAGGAAGGAGAGAGAGAGAGGGGAGCCCAAGGCAGACCCTTAACCGACTGAGCTACCTAGGTACCCCTCCCTTTGAGTTCTTAGTAACATGCTGCCATCTTGTCAGAACGCTTTGTCTAGATTTCATTTTTTTTTTCTTGTTATTATTGTGTGTATGCTATTTTAATTCTAGAGTTCACTTTGCTGGAACTTAATCATTGAGTCCTGTATTTTCAAGGATGTATATTGTGTGTATGCCAAAACTCTTAAGCTTTGCTCTTTGAAAAATTTGGCACAGATTAAGAAGATGCAGCTGAAATTAAAATGAAATTTATTAGATAGAGGTAGTTAAAATTGATGAACAGCAAGTGTTCCCCTCTCATTTGTAACATGTATGCTATTTTTATGTGCATATGCATATGTGGTTTTAGGCATTTAAACCCTTGGTGTGTGTTTATTTGGATGTTGCTTAATTATGGTAATTCCCTGTTGAACATTTACATTGTAAACAGTTTTTCTCCACTATAAACAACACTGGGAAGAACATCCTTGCTGCATGCTTTATGCTGGGATTTACTTAGGTTAAGTTCTTGGAAGTGAAATTTCCAGATCAGAAGATGGGCTTTTCTTTTTTCCACATGGCCCTCTGAGAAGATTGTGTGCATTCCACTGTCAGCAGCAGTCGTGGAGAATGGCCATTTCTCCTTATTTCCAGCACAGATAGGTTTTTAAGGCTAACAAAAATCTAGTGACGGCAAGGGTTCAAATTTTACCTCCTTGTTCAGTATTGGAGGTAATGAGAACTACCTTTGTTCTTAGAAAGGGATAGTTACCAGACTTTTTTTTAAGTCTCGTGTATAGTTTCACTTATAAAATGGTACCATAGCATGGATTAGTTAATTTAGGGTGCTTAACAGTTGGGAGATCGGCTTGATCATACTGATATTTTTATGTGATATTTCTCAATACCAGGTTTTGTGTTTAGCTCTAGTTGTTTCAGAGTAAGAACAGAATGTATCTTTGTACTAGTGACTCTCTAGGTATTAAGGAGGGGTGGTAGAGAAGGCATCATTTAAAAGATATGAAGAGAAGAAAAATTGTAGTTTATCCATTGATACTTTAAACTCTTAATTCATATAGGTAAATCAGTGATGAAAGTTTCTTGACTATTTCATGAAAAATAATCTGACCAGATTTGAAAACATTGTTTGCATATTGAGGTATTTAAAGAAAAAATGTTGTTGATGCTATCTAGGACCTCCAAATAATGGGTGGGGGCATAAATGAAACAAGAGGGTTTCTAAACCAGTACAGGGGGAGCTGGCTTCACTAGGAATCCCTTATACTGTTCTCTCTCATGCATATGTTTGAAATTCTCCATAATTAAGAAGGTTTTTCCCTCCTAGAAATTTCACTCCTAAGTATTTACACAAGAGGGATGAAGGGACAGGTCCAGAAAAAGACCTGGACAAGAATGTTTATGACAGCTTTATTTTAAGAACCAAAAACTGGTGACAGTCCATTAATAGTAAAGTGGGTAAACTGTGGTATATTCATATGCTGGAATACTACTCAGCAGTAAAAAGGAATGGACTTGGTATACACTATGATATAGATGAATTTCAAAAATATAAGTAAAGGCAGCTGTGCAGAAAAGTACACAATGGGGGCACCTGGGTGGCTCAGTCGGTTAATTGTTTGCCTTCAGCTCAGGTCATGATCTCAGGATCCTGGGATCAAGCCCCCATTGGGTTGATTGTCTGCTTCTGACTCTTACTCTGCCACTTCCCCCTCTCCCCCATTGCTTCTGTGCGAGTGCACTTTCTCTGAAATAAATACAATTTTTTTTTTTTTTTTTTAAGTACATTATGGGGATTCCTGGGTGGCTCAGTCGTTAAGCATCTGCCTTTGGCTTGGATCATGATCCTAGGATCCTGGGATCGAGCCCCATATCCAGCTCCCTGCTCAGCTGGGAGACTGCTTCTCCCTTTCCCACTCCCCCTGTTTGTGTTCCCTCTCTGGATGTGTCTGTCAAATATATAAATAAAATCTTCAAAAAAAACAATGACAAAAAGATAAAAAGTACGTTATGTAATTTCATTTATATGAATTCTAGAGCAAGCAAAAGTAGTCCATGGGTGACAAGTCAGAAGAATGGTGGCCTCTCTAGGGATGGAGGCAGAGATTAACTTGACTGGAGGGAACTTTTTGTGGTGATTGTAATGTTCTTTATGTTGATACGGGTTTGAGTGCCACAGGTGTATGCATTTGTGAAAACTCACCAAATGTATATCTAACATTTATGCCTTTCATTTTATTTAAATTAATAGTAAAATCTTCGTGGTGGGTATAGGGGTGTTCACTGTAGCTGGTGGTAGCCGTGAATTAGGGATTTGACATTTTACACTGCTGTGATTGATTGTCTTTAAAACCTGTGGCAAGTAAACAGTAAAATTTAGGTCTTACCGATGTCAAGATAATAAACATGTATATAGAAAGTATCAGTATCCACCTCAGAGAAAGGACTGGTTGGTAGATTTGGCACCAAAGCTTTTGTTTTATTTGGTGATGAATGTTAATTGGATTGATGGAGTTACGGGTTACAGTGCAAGACTTCCTAACTGAGTATTGGTCAGTGTTTTTTGTGGCAGTGTCTTTTTTTTTTTTTTAAGATTTTTTATTTATTTATTTGACAGAGAGACATCACAAGTAGGCAGAGAGAGAGAGAGAGAGGAGGAAGCAGGCTCCCTGCCAAGCAGAGAGCCTGATGCGGGACTTGATCCCAGGACCCTGAGATCATGACCTGAGCCGAAGGCAGGGGTTTAACCCACTGAGCCACCCAGGCGCCCTGTGGCAGTGTCTTTTTGTCTTTGTTTTGTTCTTAGTAAACTGTGTGCCCAATGTGGTGCTCGAACTTACCATCCCAAGATCAAAAGTCCCATGCTGGCTGAGCCAGCCAACCCTACCTCTAGGGCAGTGGTTTTCAAACTTACTGGACTCAAGAGCCATCTTTACAAACCTAAAAATATTGTGGAGCCCGAAAGCTTTTGTTTGTACAGATTATACCTGTAGATGTTTACATTAGTAGAAATTAAAAGTGAGAATTTTGTGATCCATTTAGAATATATTTGGAGTAATAAACTCATAGAAATTAACATACTGTGTGGCTTTAAAAATTGTGGTGAAATAGGGGTGGCTCAGTTGGTTAAAACCTCTGCCTTCAGCTCGGCTTATGATCGCAGGGTCCTGGGATCGAGCCCCGCATTGGGCTTTCTGCTCAGCAGGGAGTATGCTTCCCCTTCTCTCTCTGCCTGTCTCTCTACCTACTTGTGATGTGTCTGTCAAATAAATAAAATCTTTTTAAAAAATTGTGGTGAAATATACATAACCTAAAAATTTACTATTTTAAGTGTGCAGTTCTGGGGCATGAAGTACATTTACTTTGTGCAACCATCACCACCATCCATCTCCAGAACCTTTTTGTCTTCTCCAGCTGAACTCCTTATTCTCCCCTTCTGTCAACCACCATTCTCCTTTCCATCTCTAAATTTGACTTCTCTAGATACTTCATATAAGTGGAATAATAACTTTTAAGAGAAAAGTATCGGTGTTGCTTTATGTTAGTCTATTGCAGTATCCCATCTCTTACAGCTTCTGGAAAACTCCACTCATCTAACAATGACCATGAAAGAGCAAATAGCATCTTAATATTGTGAAAATGGATTGACTTCGTGCCCCTTCCCCAAAGAGTGCAAGAGAGACTCCTAAAGGTCCCCACATCACACTTTGAAAATTGCTACTCTGTGGGGATTCTGCACTGAAACTTGCTAATCATTGCCTATCATCACCAGGTGTTGGAGCAGTTTTCTGAGTAGTTGTCATTCATTATGTGGTGATAATGAAATTTGTAAAGCCTCCTCCCTTCTCATTGCCCCATCCCTTCATCCCTTAAATTATTTTAAGAATATAGGTTTGGGGACCAGGAAAAGTCACAGACTTGGTAACAAAGAAAAAGGAAAAGTTGATTTTAGATATCGAGTAATACCCTATTCCTGAAAAAAAATTAAAGAATTGGTATGTTGGAATGACTTCTGCTTCCTTATATTGAGAATGGTAGTAAAAGATTAAGATGATCTCTCTCTCTCTTTTTTTTTTTTTTTAAAGATTTTATTTATTTATTTGACAGAGAGATCACAGTAGACAGAGAGGCAGGCAGAGAGAGAGAGAGAGAGAGAGGGAAGCAGGCTCCCTGCTGAGCAGAGAGCCCGATGCGGGACTCGATCCCAGGACCCTGAGATCATGACCTGAGCCGAAGGCAGCGGCTTAATCCACTAAGCCACCCAGGCACCCTTAAGATGGTCTCTCTTTTTACTCCTGAATTACCAACCCCAAAGTAGAGTTGGCATGAATGAAATATGTAGGTAATGATCTTTTGCAGTTGGTTTCATTTAGGTTTGAAAGTTACAAAGCTTTTGGAGATAGGTCTGCTATTAGCCAGCACGACTGAAGACTGAAGTATCTCAAGGAAACTTGTCTTTCACACAGATCTTCACTGTCTATTTCACATGAGCTGTTTTCCATGACTTTTTGTCCTCTGGACCTTTTATTCCAATTGGATTTGGTAATAAGCATGTCTCATGTATTATCCTTAGTTTACTAACTTTAACTGAACATTCCTTCCCTCTCCTGTATGTTTACGTAGGCTTTACTTGGAGAAGTGGGGAAACAGTGGTACAGGTGGTAAGAAAAAAAAAGTCTAAGGACTTTTTTTTTTAAGGTTATTTGTTGGAGAGAAAGAAAGGAGAGAGAGAGCACAAGCAGGGGGAGCAGCAGGCAGAAGGGGAAGCAGGTGTCCCACTGAGCAAGGAGCTTGATGCAGGACTCTGGGATCATGACCTGAGCCAGATGGACACCCCAACTATAAGGGCTAATATAAACTTAACGTAAATGCTTGCTTCTTAAAGGGCAGTCTTAGATCACTGTTTATAAATATCTGGGTAACCATGTGAAATGAGTGGGGAAGTAAGTGAAAATGCTTTAAAACTAATGATACTGATGTTTAGATTAGACTTTTCACCGGCCAAGATGCTCTTGCTGGCGTTACTCAACTCGTATTAGTACTCCCATTTCCAGTATTGTTTTGCTTATTCACCAAGCAGCATTACTTGAATACGCTCAGAAAAGTTTTGTTCTTTAAAGGACTACTGTATTAGACACCTGCTGAGACACACACATACATACACATACACACAGAGAGAGACACACACACACACACACACACACACAGAGCATTCTGATCTTTCAGCTTGGTACTATTTCCAAGTATTTAACAATATATTATTTATTTATTTATTCAAGGATTGTTTTAAAAAAGTACTCTGCATCCAGCGTGGGGCTTGAACCACAACCCCAAGGTCAGGAGTCACATGCTCCATCGACTGAGCCAGCCAGGCACCCCTAGCAATATATTTTTTAGATCTTCTATGCACGTGTTCCCCTGCCATAATTTGATGGAGTAGGGATGAGGTTAGAAAGGTTACGGTTAAGGGTTTATGCATCCTTTAATCAGAAAATAATTTAGATTATTCAAAGGCTCATTACAGAGACCAGGTATTGGTTCTTGGTGATGTCATAAACTTGACATCAAGTTCGGCATGATTGAGTGTCAGTTAATATAATCATGCTATATGAAAGTTATTTTTAATGTAATTTAGTTTTTACTGTATTTAATTTTTAAATAATAATTAAACATCCAGGACTGACTTTTGAAGTGGGAAATGGTGCTATGTTGAAGTGACTTCAAATGGAGATGGGACCTTTATCAGATACTGATTTTCCCCGGAAAGTTTTAATTTCTTCCTCCTTCCCCATACCTGCCAAGATATTTGAGGTAGAAGAAAACTTGGGAACCATTTAATTAGAGACATGATCAGGAGAATAACAACTTCAGTCAATGGGGGAAGGAAGTAAAGGAGTGTGCATTGGCTGTGTTCAGTGGCAAAGTTGAAGAGTAAAGAAAATACTTAAATAGTAGTGTTTATTTGTTTGGCAAATATCTTTTCTATATCCAAGTTTGCATTTCATTTATTTTGCACAGAGATGAGCTTTGTCAAGAAAATGACATTTTTAAAAATTATTTCTTGTTACAATTTTTTGTCTTGAATTATTACTGTGTTTAAATATGCTGAACAAGGTGCCTGGTTGGCTCAGTTGGAGGGGTGGCAACCCTTGATCTGGGGCTTTAGTTCGAACCTCATGTTGGGTATAGAGATTACTTAAAAATAAAATTTTTAAATTTTTTTCTTTTAAGATTTTATTTATTTCTTTGAGAGATAATGAGTGAGAGAGAACAAGGTCAGAGGGAGAAGCAGACTCCCCAAGGAGCTGGGAGCCCGATGCAGGACTCGATCCTGGAAGTCCAGGATCATGACCTGAGCCAAAGGCAGCTGCTCAACCAACTGAGCCACCCAGGTGCCCTAAAATCTTTTTTTAAAAATAGATTAATATATAGTGTGCGCAGAGTAACCTGGTACAGTTTGAATAATTAAGCAGGCTGTATCTCTGTTTTATTTATAACCAGCTGTACATTCTTGGGAAGAAAAAAGGTGATCCTCTTTACGTAGATATCAGAAAAACACTTCGTGATTCATTTTTGTCTGACAAGACTTCTGAGAATTTCTGCTTTTAATGTAAATGGCCTGGCAGATGTTTATAAAACTTATTTCGGCTATTGATGGAAATAATTTCCTTTCAGTTTTCTTTGAAGATACCAAAGCAGCATATCCCCGAATCTTGAGTCTTTGGAGGACCTACTAAGAATTGTTTTAAAATATTTTTCTATAGGAGGCTCCTGGCTGGCCCAGTTGGTAGAACATGCAACTCTTAATCTTGGGGGTCATAAGATCAAGCCTCATTTGGGCATAGAGCTTACTTACAAAAATAAAATAGGAGCACCTGGGTGGCTCAGTAGGTTAATATCTCAGGTCATGATCCCAGGGTCCTGGGATGCAGTCCCATATTGGGCTCCCTGAAGCAGGGAGTCGGCTTCTACCTCTGCTCCCTCCCCGTACTTGCACGCATGTGCGCGCGCTTCTTGCACGCATGCTCAAAGATAAAAGTTTTTTTTTTTTTAAATAAAATAAAACACATTTTTCCATAAGATACAATACTGTCTTTCCTGCAGTAGAACTTATGATTAGAGAGTTTATGGGGAAAACAGGATTGAAGGGATGGATGGAAGTTAAAAATTAATCTCTAAAACTCCGAACAGAATTTAACAAGTGTTCTCTGATCATCTGATCCTGTGTGCTACTGTTGTTTGTTCTGTTTTTAAATATTTCCTAAAATAAGACAAAGACAATGCACTCAAAATTTTAGTGATATTTTACTTCTATTTTCAAGTTATAATAATGAGTGCTATACAAGTAATTTCCTTTTTTTCCCCCTATTCTTCCTCTAAAGACACTTAATGATCTTCCTCTAGTTTCGAAGAAATGCTTGCAAAGTAGTTTGTCTTAGTTGCAGATACTCTTTATATTAGAGAAGTTTCTTTCTCCACTATCTTTATTTAATGACTTGGGAGTATCCGTTCATATTTATCCTTTTTTGTTTTGTTTTGTTTTTTAAATTAAACTCCATGCCCAGCATGGGGCCTGAACTCTTGAAGCAAAGATATCAAGAGTCTTATATACTCTATTGACTGAGCTAGCCAGTTGTTTTAATTAAATATAACTCAAATACTCTAAAATTCACCTATTTAAAGTATATGATTCAGTGGTTTTTAGCATATTTACAAAATTGAGCAGCACCACTATTATCTGATTTATTTTCATCATCACAAAAATCCTGTGCCCATTAGCAGTTATCCCCTCTCTCCACTTCTGCCAGCCCCTGACAACTACTAATTTACTTTCATTTTCTGTAGATTTGCCTATTCTGGACATTTCATCATATAAATGTAATTATACACTCTATTATCTGTTTGACTTAGTGTAATGTCTTAAAGATGCATCCATGTTGGGACACCTGGGTGGCTCAGTGGGTTAAGCCTCTGCCTTTGGCTTGGGTCATGATCTCAGGGTTGTGGGATGATGGAGCCCTATGCCAGGTGCTCTGCTCAGCGGGGAGCCTGCTTCCTTGCCTCTCTGCTTACTTGTGATCTCTTTCTGTCAAAAAAAAAAAAAAAAAAAAAAAAAAAAGATTCATCATGCCTTTTTATGCCTGAATAATATTCCATTGTATGGACATTTCATCATATAAATGTAATTATACACTCTATTATCTGTTTGACTTAGTGTAATGTCTTAAAGATGCATCCATGTTGGGACACCTGGGTGGCTCAGTGGGTTAAGCCTCTGCCTTTGGCTTGGGTCATGATCTCAGGGTTGTGGGATGATGGAGCCCTATGCCAGGTGCTCTGCTCAGCGGGGAGCCTGCTTCCTTGCCTCTCTGCTTACTTGTGATCTCTTTCTGTCAAAAAAAAAAAAAAAAAAAAAAAAAGATTCATCATGCCTTTTTATGCCTGAATAATATTCCATTGTATGGATGTACCACATTTTTTATCTAGTCATCTGTCTTTGGACATTCGGTTGCTTCCATCTTTTGACTATTTGAAATAATGCTACTATGAGCATTCATGTACCCTTTTTTCTATTTTTTTTTTTTTGAAAATTTTTAAAAGATTTTATTTATTTTAGAGAAAGTGAGTGCATGAGTGGGGGGAAGCATAGAGAGAAGCAGAGAGGGAGAGAAAGATGATCTCCAGCAGACTCGTGGCCAAGCACAGAGCCGGATATGGGGCTTGATCCATGACCCATGAGATCATGACCTGAGCCAAAACCAAGGCTTAACTCACTGGGCCATCTAGATGTCCCTGAGATTTTATTTTTAAGTAATCTCTGTACCCAACGTTGGACTCGAGCTAACAACCCTGAGATCAGGAGTCACATGCTCCAACAACTGAGCCAGCCGGGGCCCCCCCAGGTACGTTTCTGTGTGGACATCTTTTCATTCTCTTGGTCCTATCCCTGGGTCATATGATAACACTGTTTAGCCACTTGAGAAATTACCATAGTGCCAGAGTGCCTGCACCATTTTAAATTTCCACTAGAGTTCCAGTATCTCTGCATCCTCACCAACAGTCATAGTGGATATGAAGTGCTTTTGATTTGCATTTTCTAGATGATTAATGGATGTTATGCATATTTTCCTATGCTCACTGGCCATTTGTCAATCTTTGTAGAATTGTTGATTCAAATCCTTGATCATTTTTTAATTGGGTTGTCTTTGTTGGGTTGTAATAGTACTTTATTCTGGATACCATACATTTATCAGTTATATAATTTACAAATATATTCTCCCATTCTGTAGGTTGTCTTTCACTTGCTTGATAGTGTCTTTTGAAACACGAAAGTTAGTTTTGATGAAGTTCGGCTTACTTGTTTTCTTCGGTTGCTTGTGCTCTTGGTGTAATATGTAAGGAACCATTGTCTAATCCAAAGTCACAAAGATTTACACTTATGTTTTCATCTAATATTTATAACGTCTTGGGTTTTACGTTTAGGTTTTTGGTCCATTTTGAGTCCGCTTTTGTATATGGTGGGAAGAAAGGGATCCAACGTTCGTTCTTTCCATGTAGTTATTCAGTTGCCTTGCACCAGTTGTTGAAATGTTAATTAGTATATCCTTGATCTGCAATTCTCAGCTTATGGAAAAAATAATCAAATGGTTTGGCATAACAATTCACTTAAGGAAAACTTGTGGCTACACCATCCTAATGCTCCAGCCAATTGTTTGCCCAAAACACTCTGGAGCTTGTTTCCATCCCTCTGCTTACTGCTATTCTCACGTGTACAGCTTTCCGTCTACTGTTTCTGTGTGTTAAAATCACATGTGTCCTGCAAGATAATTTAGGTGTCCCTGCACTCGTTTTGTAGTCAGTTACAAGTTATAGCTTATTAATACTTTCACATCTGTTATCTTAGACTATTCTGTGTGCAATTATGGATAAATGAGATGTGTTTACTTGTATGAGAACTGAGGCCAGTTAGCTGTGAACTCAAATTCAGTTTGTCTAGAGAAGTGCTCTTTGGGGCGCCTGGGTGGCTCAGTGGGCTAAAGCCTTTGCCTTTGGCTCAGGTCATGATCTCAGGGTCCTGGGATTGAGCCCCGCATTGGGCTCTCTGCTCGGCAGGGAGCCTGCTTCCTCCTCTCTCTCTGCCTACTTGTGGTCTCTGTCAAATAAATAAATAAAATCTTTAAAAAAAAAAAAAGGAAAGAAAAAGAAGTGCTCTTTCCGTTTCCACTGCCTTTGTTGTAAAGCCTCCTTCTGCAGACCCCATTCTTCGGAAATCTGCTCTCCTTTCTCTGGATTCTCTTGTGTGGAAATAGGGGCAAAGTGGGGCCTTACGTAAGCACGTTCTTCAGCTAGAACAGCTGCCTTTTATCTCTTTCGATATATGCTTCTCTTGCTTTAGAAGACTTGGGGGAGGAAATAATCACTGACTGTTAGAATTTTGTAACTATTACCATGTTAGGAGGAGTCCAGGTTCCTGAATGGGACTTAGGAGACTCTTCAGCCTCTTTTCTCGACCTTCCTTCCCTCTGCTCCAGCCACAAGGAACTACTTCCTGTTCTATACTGTGAACTTTCTTACCTTCGTAATTCTTTCCCTGTGTAAGAATGTGTTGTTCCGTTAATGTAACATTTTCTTTCTCACCAAGCCTTGTTGTGAGGCAAAATTCCGTGTGGTTTGGAGTTTACCGATGTCCTGAGTTCCTCTTGTGGCTGCCCCCAAAACAAATTACAACCAATTCAGATCAGTATTGGTAAGCTTTAAGGGTATGTGGGAATAAGGACTTCATCTTTCTTTTCTCCTCTCTATACTATAAGCACTACTTTATTTTTCAAGGTTATTTTTTGTGCTGTACCCAGTAGTTCAGTTGAATGTAATCAGTCAACCATACAAATTTGGTTCCAAATGCAGAATAATTTTCTTACCACAGTTTCTTTTTCTTTCTTTCTTTCTTTCTTTCTTTCTTTTTTTTTTTAGATTTTATATATTTGTTTAATAGATCACAAGTAGGCAGAGGCAGGGGGGAGGGCAGACTCCCTGCTGAGCAGAGAGTTGATGGGCTGGACCCTGGGATTATGATTTGAGCTGATGGCAGAGTCTTTAACCCACTGAGCCACCCAGGTGCCTCCTTACCACAGTTTGTTAAATTCCTTTTGACTCTGTTCTTCTGTTTGTGCCCTGTAACAGGGCTGGTAGACTAGAGCTGTGTGTGTGTGTGTGTGTGTGTGTGTGTGCGCTTATGTATATATTGCAGAGATAATTGTATGTGGTATAGCTTAGCCACAGATGGAAAAATTAGTCTGCAAATAATTATATAATTTCTGTAATGTAGAAATTGCTTAATCCAATTTGTCATAGACTTAACAAAAGACAAAGTTCATATGAAAGTATACTGGTATTTTGCTAGTGTAAGCTATTACCTTTTTTTTTTTTTTGTAGTTTTCCTAGGATATCTCAAAACTTGACCCATACACCAAGTTAGCAAGACAGTTTTAACCTGTTTTTAATTACTAGAACAGCTTTCTATTAGGTATCAGGATGTCTGTCAGTACTAAACTTACAATTTGACTTCCTGTTTTGTTTTGTTTCCTTTAAGGAAAATTTGTTTTTTCACTGTCATTTTTCTTTTTCTTTGCAAATCAGTGGCTAGAGTAGTTTCTGGATACCAGTAAATTACAAGTTCTCTAGGGGGAAGTAAGTACAGACAGTGGTATTAGCCTTGGTTCTTTTGGTAGCAGTGATCTGTAAATGTTGGTTATCTTGTGGTTGTGTATGTGTAATTGTTTTTCTGTACAGATTGACAAATTTAGAAAGTAGTGTTGGTACTACCAGTTGGGTGTATTAAACTGTCGTTCCAAACCTGCATATCTTGGCCAGAGAGTTGAGAATCTTTGAACAGAGAGTCTAACATCCCTATTTTGCTGTTAAGACCACTAATATCCACCTGCTAAAATGTGAGGACATACAGCAGATAGGTCAGAGATCAAGGACTGAGCATGACATTTGTTTCTCATCTCTGGAATTGGGTCAGCTGCTTTGTGTGAAGTGAGGGTACAGGGACAGTGATTTTCTTTGATGCTGGCATGTGGGCGTCCATAGACACCCCTCTATGTGTTAGAGGCTTACACTCTTTGGTATGTGTCTTCAACACCGTAGTCATAACAGCTCTGTAGCTGAGTTGGAAGAAAGGGTGAACATTCTATACAAGAGCATTTTATTCGTTTTGGGTTTTGTGAAGGACTAATTGTTGAGGGGAGCAGAGGGAGTGCTCTGTGTCATAGAAAGGCCATCTTCGCCTAATATGCTCAATGAACTTTGCTTTGCTGCCCAGCCTTCTTCCCCCACCCCCTGCCCAAATGGGGAGGAGGCAGAGAAATAGATAAAGCTTTTTCTCTCTTACTGAATATTGAGAGCTCTGGAATTTTTTTCTGCCTTTCCTCTCTGCTTGTTTATCGTGTGATTGATTGATTGATTGATTTTAGCTCTTTACTTTCTTTGCCCACAAAAATAAATAAGCAATTGATTGTATGAACTAATCTGGCTTACTTTTTTACTTTCATTATAACTAGAGTAGCACATACCCCTTTGGGTCTGCAGAATCCATATTTATTCTCTAACCATGATGACAATTTATCATGACACAGTAGTCATATTGATTTGTAAATTTGACAAATATCCCAGCCAGTGTTGAACTTTATGTCTTTGTTACCTTTAGAATTACGTTTCAAAAGTTTGAACATAAATGGTGGTTTTTAGTCTTTCACTAACAATTCTTTCTCCCAAGAATGCACATGCACATTCATGAGTACCCTGGAGTTGTATGAATTTTAGTAAATAGCGACTATTGCTGTAATGGCCTAATAACACTTTTTCAAGGATTCCCCCACTGCCACCAATGTCAGGATAAAGAAGAATTCGTTTGTTTGGCGGGAGTGCCAGATCACTAAAACAACAGTAGTGTGTAGTGTCCAGTTATGGTCCAGGATTTGTCCCCTTAGATGGGCTCCACATCTAATTTGTTGGTCCAGTGAGAGTGGAACTGAGAGTATGATGGTCTAGTCATGTTTATTGCCTACGGATACATTTACAGGAGGAATCGAATTTAGCCTTTGGAAATTGGTGAGCATAGAAATCCAACAAAAGGCAATAGTTGGATAATCTCAATGACTCATTACTCTGACACCTGCTGCATTCAGCCTCTGTAGAGGTAATCTGCTGTTACTGTGCCAGTGGACTGTGTTCGTGGACCTAAGTACCGTCTCCTCAGAATAGTGCTAGAGATGACTCCATGTTTGTTTTCGCACTCCCCCAAGTACCTGCTGTTGCCAGCTTCTACTGCACTGCTTGCCGGTACTCTTTCCTTCTGGCATTTGGGAGGCACCTCTCCCTGCTGTGGAAGGAATGGTAAAGGTCGGGCATCGGTCAAGACAGTGCTACCCAGTATATATGATACACTGGAGAAGGTGGATTTTTCTCCCAGCTTCACCTTGCTCGTGCGATGGCAGCGGGGATGAGTATCTCTTTACCATTTATGTGAGTTGGAGGCTGTAGGTTAGAGTCTGATTCTGGAGGATGATAAGTGTAAGCCTAGAAATTTATTCTTTCTTTAACCAGCCCTTGGGATTTTTGAACAGGGGATTATTAACAAACCCAGAATGGAATTTAAGGTTAATCTGGCAGCAGGGTATAAAATGGATTAGAGAGAGAAGACCGCTAAAGCCTGGTAGATCAGTTAGGTGATTGGATTAGTTGAGGTGAAATGATACGCTTAACTTGGGTAATAGAAATAGGAATGGGACTGAGAAGACCGATCCCCGCACTGCTACCGAGGCACAGTCCGTAGCGCTTGACCTCAGCTGGTGGGCTGGGGAAAGCAGAGTGAAAGTCAGGGGCATTGCTGGCGGCTTGCGTAGCTAGGAGATGGAAGAGGGTGGTGGGAAGAGTAAAGTAGGAAGAAGGAATGTAAATATAGAAACAGGTTTGGAAATAAATTTATTTCTGTTGAAGGCATAGTGAGATCTATTAGATCTAATAGAAAATCATTTACAAATGTACGAGGATACTCAACTATGTAACACTACAGGGAAGTTGGGAGTGTGAATGGCTTGCTGGAGGGGTTGTATTACCTCCTTGAGTTTCCTGCACTTCAGAGTACAACCTTTATCCTTGTGGATTCAAACACACTGTGTAGTTGGGGGGGTTGGTTCAGGGGTAGATCCCAAACAGTCAAGATGATGTGACTGGTATATAAAACCAAAAACATTATTCGTCTAGAGTAAGGGATAACTAGCACAAAACTTGACAGTACCTGTGTTGGTATGACCAGTATGTTCTCTTTCAGTAGGCAGATAGACTCACCCAGAAATCAAGTCATCATCAGGAAGTTATTTCATAAATGTGGCCTCATGATGAGGAATTCTGTGGCTGTTCAAATGTGTAATGGCCATGATGTCTACAGCAAGGCATGCGTTTGTCAGTGGGTTGATGGACTGTGGCTCACACTCCTTGCTATATATTGGATTGTTTTCTTCATCCTCTTCTGTTCCATGTCTCTTTCTGTTCTTTCTGATTGATTAATCCTTATTTTTAAGGTATATTTACTTTCCATTATGTCAGATTATAGTCAAGTCTTGCATTTTTATTAATTTGCTATACAAATTTTCATATATCAAAACTAGAAAGTCTTTTCCTTCAGTGGGTTACAGTTCAGGAGAGGAAGATGCATGTTCCCAAAGTATACCATGCTTATTGGTCTGAGGTTTCCAAGTGAAATCTAGACTTGGATAAAATTACATCCATGGGTTTGGGTCGCTGAATATCAGAGGGCTAGGGGAGTAAGACCAAAGGAAACATCAGGATGATACCCATGTTTCCAACCTAAGGCAACTGAGTGCTTTTTCTAAGAAAAATTGAGTAGGGGAGGAGAGTCAACACATTATGTTCACAAGGCAAATTTTATTTTTTAATGAGTAAAGTTTAAAGTCCTAGTGGCCCATCCAGGGTGTTCTGTGTGTGTGTGTTTGTGTGCCCGCGCACAAGTGCATGTGTTGAGGAGCCCTCAGTCTAGTGTGTGAGAGAAAGATGTGTGTGTTGGTATATGTTCTTTGAGGTTTATGTACAAGCAGTATTCTGAGTAATTTGAATTAATTCACTTAATCTTCATGACAGCCCAGTGAAGTAATAGTGATTGGCATTAACTCTGTTTTATAGATGAATAAACTGAGGTACAGAGCTGTAAAGTAAATTGCCCAAATAAGCAAGGGGCAAATTTCTGAGTCATTAACATGTAGATATTGGTTAAAGTCATGCCAATAAATACTTCAAATTAACCTATACCTTGTCAGTTACTTTAAAATGGATGTGAACTCTTAAAATATTTGAGATTCTAGATTATTCTAATGAAACATTTCTTCCTGATAGCAAATTTTCATAGTCATCAGAGTTTTGAAAGTGTAGCCATAAAGGCAGACACTTGTTTAAAAAAATTACTATACTTAAAAATGTAGATAATCCTCTAAAAGAGAGTTGGGAGACACACGTCCTTTTATAGCCAACTCAGTTCTTTGCACATACAACGTTTGAGAGAATTTCTGTCTTTCTAGGTAATCTGAAATACTACCCACTACACACATTATGTATCACACATGTATTGTTATTCAGAATCTTCACAATAATGCTGTGTTGTTACAGTTTTAGGAGTGTGGAAACTTCACAGATTAAGACCAGGAATTTTTCAGTTACTTGAAATTTTAGTTACTGTAATTATTCTAATTGGTGCCTTCTCTTTTATTCCATTACTTCTTCCTTCCCACTCTAAAAGGGTTCTTTCAGTATAGGTCTGAGTGGGAACTTCTGTCTTTGTCTGGATAGATAATTTATTTTGCAGCTGACAGTTGATTTTCTCAGCACTTTGAAGATACTTGTTTTCTGATGAAAAATCAGTCGTCAGTCATATTGTTGTTTCTTCCTTTATAGGTAATGTGTCATTTCTCTGGTTGCTTTTAAGAATTTTCTTGTCTTTGGCATTCTTCAGTTTTACATGAGGGTCTAGGTATGAGTTTATTTTTATTTTCTTTCTTGGGATTCAGTGTGTGTTTCTACTCGGAAGATTACTGTCTTCTGTAGTGTTACTGGGAGAGCCTCAGCCTTACTCCTGCATTCGTGAATAGCATCTCTTCCTCATTCTTTCTCGTCTCTCTAGAATTCCTATCACATATTATCTTAAACATCTTTTTTTTTTTTTCCTTGAGAGAGTGAGACAGAGTGCGAGGGGAAGAGGGAGAGAGAATCTTAAGCAGACTCCATGCCCAGCTCAGAGCCTGACCCAAGACCTCTACCTGAGCCAAAATCAAGAGTCAGCGCTTAACAGATGGAGTCACCCAGGCGCTCCTAAACATCGTATTTTAGACCTCTGTTTGCATCTTTAGACTTATCCATAATTTTCTCATCTTGTTAGTTATTTGTTCTGTGTTCTGATTAGTTTATTAAAATGGGCCTTCTATTTTACTAATTTTTTCTTTTAATTCTAAAAACCTTTTCCCCTCCCCCTTCACTTCCAGACTTCCCCTTTTTAAAAAAAATTTATTGTATCATGTACTTCCCCCTAGCTTCTTATTCCTTTTTTTTTTTTTTAATCTTTTTTGGTTATTTTAATCAAATAAAAGTGTCAGACTTCTACAGAAACAACGAGAATGTTCTAATAACTCATAACCCAGCTTCAGCGATTATGAATTGTGTTTTCTTTATATCCCCACCAGAAACACTCCTTCCCATCCACCCCTCTTTTGAAGCTAGACCTGGGCAGCAGCATCTGTTTAATCCGTAACTACTAAAATGTGTATCTTTAATCATTTTTAACATGCTTATTTTATGTTTTGTTACACACTCATTTTCTGAGTTCTTGGGTACTAACCTCTTGTTTGCGTGCTGATCCCTCATTATGATGAGTTTGTTATTTTCAATAGCAGGGATGTAGTTTTTTCCATGGAACTTGTGTGTGTCTTGGATTGTGGAAGCATATTTGCGGTGGTTTGGTGATTCGTTTCTGCGGGCACACTAGGCTTTGCCCCATTTCTGCGTACATGTTTAGCTTGTGGACTCACACGTCATGTATGGAATAAAACTCTGAATAGCACCTGCACGGGACATGGGTTCAGGTTTCACTTTGTTATGGGAGACTCTGCGCACCGGCCTCAAAGCCCAGGAAATAGTTTTCTTGCTATTTCTCAGCGGTGACAGACGGAAGTTTTTCTAGGCCCCTACTCCCTGTACACAACCATTGTCATTATTATAAACTGACACTTTTAGAGCTCTTTGTTTTATCTTTCTGTCCAGCACCTCAAGATCTCCCTTTCTTCTTTTGGAGCTCTGTTACAGTTTTTCTGTTTTATTTGCTTCTCTTTGGGATTTTGTTTATTTTTTAGAAGGGAAAGTCTGCTCAGTCTCCCTATGCTGCCAGAATCAGAAAGTCTTGTTTTTGCCCATCTCTTTGAAGATAATGAGTCACAGATTTCTGAAGTACTCCATATTAAATTGATCGAGGTATGTTCTGTCTCTGTGTGTGGAGGTATTTTTTTCTGATATACTGCCATTTGGGTAGCAGTTAAAATATGTTACCGTTTGGTGAGGTCAGGTGGACAGCACAGTAAACCTGCATTCAGACTTGTATTTTAGTTAGAAGTCTTCTGTTCGTGAATTTTGTGTTCAAATTGAATAAGTCCCATTAATTTGTGCTTCTCATATTGGTCAGAAATGTTGGTAATATGATATATGACTTAATATAATAGAAGATATTAACAAATGCTGTTTAATTGCCAGTCTTTAAAATACATGAGATTTATATAAGATACATCTGGGAACTGAACTCATATCATGAACTTATAAAGAGTTTCTACAAATCAGTTTAAGAAAATAGCAAATGATGTAGATACAGTGTTAACAGAAAAGGACATTCAGCTGGTTTGACTTCATTTATAATAAAACTACAAACAAAACTCTAATAATATATTTTTCCCTTACAGACTGGAAAAAAAAAAAGAACGTTTTTTTTTCTGAGTTCAGAAGATGTTGAGAACTAGGAACATTCAGAACATTGTTAGTGGGATTGTAAATTGAAAACGGCCTCCAGGGAGGGCAGTTTATCCTTAGCATAAAGTGTACATTTGGTGCATTGTGGGAAATATCAAAAGTTGCCTGTTTGGTGGACTACTATGCAGTCATCTGTGTACAAAGAGGCAGTTATATGGATATGGAATGATCCAGAGGGGTTATTATATGGAGAAAGCAAGGTATAGAGCAGTGGTATAGTATGGTGACATGAGGGAGGGAGAACATGGATTTTTAAATGTATAAAATATCTGGGGGAATGTACAAGAAAGTAGTAATGATGGTTTCCTTGAGGGAGGGGAAGAACTGGATGGCTAAGAACCTAGGGAGAGGAGAGAAGCTTTATCACTTTCGAATTTTCTGTGATGTCCATGTATTATGCATTATTTTAATAGAAACCAGAGTCTTACTGTGCTTCGAGAAAATACAGATAAGGAAGGGAGAATCCTTCCCCTAAATCTAAAGATTTTATTTCTTTGATAGAGAGAGAAAGAGAGTGTGTGAGTGCATTGGGGGGGTGTGGAGCAAGGAAGGGGGTAAGCAGACTGCTGAGCACGGAGCCCAGTGCAGGTCTTCCCTGTTCAATTATTCTTTCAAATAACTCCATCTATAACTAGTATTTTCTGTGTCCTTAACTAAATTAAAATGAAGTTAGTAAGTAATATACCTACACATAATTTTAAATATACATTAAGACTAATGGGAGAAATAAAAGGAATTTGTAGTAAAACAATATGTATTTCCATATGTAAGTGTATACATGTCTAAAGTGTAAAGCATAACAAAGTCAGATGTTGCCCCTAAGAATCACCGCGAGTGCAAGAACCTTCAAATACAGATTCCAGTCTGTACTAGAGTCTCCCTCTGCTCCTCCCACCCGCCCCTCCTTGCACACATGCACTCTCCCACTCTCTCATAAGTAAATCTTTAAAAAATAAAAATAAAAGCTGTTCAGGGGTGCCTGGGTGGCTCAGTCAGTTACGTGTCTGATTTTTTTTTTCAGCTCAGGGTCATGATCCTCAGGGTTGTGAGATTGAGGCCCAAGTCAGACTCCTTACTCAGCCAGGAGTCTACTTGAGATTCTCTTTCTCCCTCTCCCCTCTGTCCTCTCCCCCCAATAAATAAATCTTTTTAAAAAAAAATAATAAAAAACCAAAAATTTAAAAATGTTCAGAGAAAGAACCGTTACTATTAACATGACTTCACCTTCCGTTCTCAGCACATGCCTAAAAATGTTAGCACCTTCTATGCGAATGTTAAGTGGTAGAGCAAGAGATGTAGTTCCTTACTTTTTAGTATTGAAATAACGCTCTGAATTACGACTGATGCCTTATCTTGAGAAGGAGTATTTATCTTCCGAAGTGGGGTACTTATTAAGAATGAAATATGTAGTGGGGCCTAGGTGGCTCAATGGGTTAAAGCCTCTGCCTTCGGCTCAGGTCATGATCCCAGGGTCCTGGGATCGAGTCCCACTTCGGGCTCTCTGCTCAGCAGGGTACCTGCTTCTAACTTCTCTCTCTCTCTGCCTGCTTCTCTGCCTACCTGTGATCTCTGTCAAATAAATAAATAAAATCTTAAAAAAAAAGAACGAAATATGTAGCAGGCTTAAGCAGGGGCGGTCCTGGGCTAACCAGGACATACTACTCCTGTGGTACAATTTACTGTTGAAATTTTGTTTGTTTGTTTGAAGAGTCTTGAGATTTGATACAAGCTTTCAAGTAAAGGAAGTAACGGACCAGAATAGGCTTTGCAACTTGAGTTTGAACTGTAACTGATCTCATCTGCTGGTGTGATGTCCACTAAATCACACAGCCCTTGGGATCTCTCACATTGGTCATTGACCTCTTATTTCTGAAAAGCTTTACTACATTCTTTTTTTTAGCCATCCACCAGAGTTGGAGTTCAACACTTGGATTCCAAGACTTGACAGTTCTAAATCAGTAAAATTTTTGAATAGTGCAAGAGCAATTAATTGTTCAAGGCATTCATTTTATTAAGGGTAGAAATTATTTCCATGGATTAATTGATGCTGTGAAATCTGATCAAGTTGGATCATGTTTTGGGTGACTTGTTGCCTTTAGGCAACTCAGCCCTAGCCTCCTGTACTTAAAATGGTAATTTCTGAGAATGGAAGGCCTTTGGATCTTAATACTCATTATATATAAAGAAACAGAGTTTTGAGAAGCTGTGATTTGTGACAAGATCAAAAGCTAATGACAGAAGTCACTTTCATGAATGATAATCTATTTCTAAAATCATACATTCTAAAATAACCTAAAGTTACTCTTGTCCTTTATCTTCGTCTGTCTTGGATCCACCCTGTAATTCCAACCTGTCACGTGCAGCTTCTGAAGGATCCCCTTGGCACCCTCAAATCGGGGTGGTTACATTTGCATAATTTCTTTCTGGATGAAATATGACTTCCTTCTTGAGTCTTGAGTTTTACTTTGATTTCAGTGTCTTGGATTAATCAACCTGAGCAAGAGACAGTCACTGTCTAGAGACTGTTCTTCATACCTACCATGTCAGTGGCTCTTTGTACTGTATATAATACTTAAAGTTAGAGTGTTAGAAGTTTAGCTTTTACCACTTAGTAAATGTTCCATTTGTTAAATAATTATATTGCCCTCTGCACCATATTCTTTTGTTTGGTTTTGTTTTACTAATTATATATCTAACGTATAGCCAAATGCTCTTAGATATTTTGGGCTATATTAATCCTTATTTTATAGGGTAGTAATTAGAAATACTGGCTCTAGTTTCAGATTCTGGCTCCATTTAATTAATTTTATGATTTTGGACTTATTTCTGGACTCTAGTGTTTGTTTGTTTTTTTTTAATTGTCAGTGGTTGTTTATATGTAAGTGATACAGAAAGTGCTCAGGATGGGACTTGGCACATGAAGGACACTGGGATCTTGCTGAGTCAATAGACACAGTTTTTATATGGTAATGTGTGCTGATTAAGCTGATAAAAATATGCAGATGATGATTAGTATATATGCCCTAAAGTCAGAGATCCAGTGTGTTTAATTAATGAATTTCAAGTTACTAATAGGAAAAAGAATATTTTTTGTTTCCTTTTGATTATTTTGTTTGTATTTTAAGGCTTTTCATCAGTTAACCTACTCTTCTCAGTAAATCTTGTTTATTAAGCTATATAATGAGGGACAGAAGCCAGTTTATTTTGTCTGTAAAACAGAAACCACTTAAATGAATTTAAGGTAAAGATACTGTTTTAGCTTGTTGAATTCCAGGGAATATTACCATCAAAGCCTGATGAATTGTTCAGAAAAACTGTTGATACTGGGTGCCTGGGTGGCCCAGTCCCTTGGGCCTCTGCCTTGGCTTAGGTCATGAGCCCCGGATCACGCTCCCTGCTCTGCGGGGAAGCCTGCTTCTCCCTCTCCAACTCCCCCTGCTTGTGTCCTTTCTCTTGCTGTGTCTCTCTCTGTCAAGTAAATAAAATCTTTAAAAACAAAGTCCAAAAAACTGTTGATGTGATGATTATATGCCAAAATAATTCACTCTTAGAGTATGAATGAAGTTTTGTTTTCTTCCTAGCCTTTTCTTCAAGACATGGGGTTGAAGAGGAATGGTTACTATGACTAAATCTGCGTCAGTATTAGTGCTGGACATTTTCATTTCTTACATAGTTCTTCACAGTTTTTCTGATACAATTCTCTTTTTTTTTTTTTTGCCATCCTATCTGTATGAGATTAAGCTTATTCTAAGGTCCTTTAGCATCTCTTAAAATGAGCTGTATAGGCACTGATATTTTTTCCTCTGACTTTGCTCAGGTTTGAGTTTCTGTGGTCTGGAACTCAGTTATTAGTCCGTCTTGTAATTTGGGCAGTCCGTCTTGTCTGACTCTTGGTTTCATCTCAGGTCATGATCTTGGGGGTCATGGGATTGTGCCCTGTGTCGGGCTCCATGCCCAGTGGGGAGTCACCTTGAGATTCTTGAGCTCTCAAATAAATAAATAAATCTTTAAAAATCTTAAAAAAAAAAAATCTATGGTGCACCTGGGTGGCTCAGTGGGTTAAAGCCTTTGCCTTAGGCTCAGGTCATGATCCCAGAGTCCTGGGGTTGAGCCCCACATTGCATCTGGCTCTCTGCTCAGTAGGGAGCCTGCTTCCTCCTCACTCTGCCTGCTTCTCTGCCTACTTGTGATCTCTGTCAAAGAAATAAATAAAATATTTTTAAAAATCTTTAAAAAATCTAAAAAAAAGAATGCATCACTTGCCTTCTACCCAAGTCATTGTCTGTGTTGGAGGGAACTACCAGCTTAGCTCCCCAGACCTTCCAGGATCATAAAATCTGTGGGTTGAAGATCTACAAAAGGGATCTCATGCTTAATCAACAAGAGTAACACACAGGAGAAATTAGCAGGGGAGCTTTTAACTGTGTAGATGTGGTTAACAGATTCCCTTTCTTGTGACTTCTTACAAGTGACCTTATGTGGAAAGATTTCTTATGCATATTGAGTTTTTTTAATGATTTTTTTCTGAAGTTGTATACTTAGGCTATATATCTTAAATATTTATAGTCCTTATTCTATCTGGCATTAATAATTAATACTGGTGTTGATACTACTTGATAACAGCCATGATCAGTTTAGTAATACTGAAGCAGAATCCAGTCTTTTGGGGCTAAAATACACACCTGTGCTACTGATAGCATGTGGAAAGACAGAAGTGTTCTGTAACTTGTTTTCCTTCACAACCGTCTAGTGGCAGATGATGAGGAACCATGTGACCTGGCTGACCCTCCAGGAGGGAAGTGATGTAAAGTCACTGTACAAAAGCCCGTGTTGTCAGTCACATGTAAATAGGGAAAGGAAGAGTTTAAGCTCGAAAGTGGCTGTAGTTACTAGTGCAATAGCTGTTAAGCAGCTTTCCAAAAATCTTTGCAAGGCCAGGAAGCCATCGTCATGAGCACGTGCACATCTGGCTGTGGGACCGAGAGCGGCAGATAGTGCTAGAATCACATCTCTCCTCTCACCACTCCACTCGGGCTTTCTCAGCCTCTTCTCCCACGTTTAATCACCAAGTGCTACGTGTTAAAGGTACCGAGTAGCCTTTTTGTGTGACTAAATGTCTTCACCAGAGTTGGCACCTTTTTGGAGATCCTCTGAGATCTTGTCTTAACAGACTGACTCACTTGGGAGAAAAAGAAAAGTGAGAGGCACTTTGTTTTATGTTACAGTTTCTCAGTTTGGGTACAAGCAGAGGTGGTGATTACCATAGAATAAATACTGTGTTTGCATTATTTAATACAACTTCTCAGAATCCACTCTTGTTTGGTTTTTCTTTTAAGATAGGGGTGACTAGGGCACCTGGGTGGCTCAGTTGGTTAAGTGTCTGCCTTGGGCTCAGGTCATGGTCCCAGGGTCGTGGGATCGAGCCCCACGATGGCTTTCTGCTCATTTGCTCTCTCTCACTCACCAATCTCTCAAATAAATAAATCTTTAAAAAGAGAAGATAGGAATGACTGTGAGTCAGTTTGAGATTTGAGAACAAGTAAACTTTTTTGGCAGTCTCACAGGGTTGTCCACCCTCCCTACAAAAATCCTAAATTCAGGTGTTCCCCAAAGTAGTTTTTTTTTTTTTTTCCCAAAGTAGTTTTTGAACTGAAAATCATCTGTGATAGATAAAAATGGTATTCGAGTAAAAAGTTAAAGTTGTACAAATTTCTAAGATTCTGAGAAAGAGTTTCTCAGGTTTATTTATTTGACAGACAGAGATCACAGGTAGACAGAGAGGCAGGCAGAGAGAGAGAGAAAGAGAGGAGGAAGCAGGCTCCCTGCCGAGCAGAGAGTCTGATGTGGGGCTTGATTCTAGGACCTTGGGAACATGACCTGAGCCGAAGGCAGAGGCTTTAACCCACTGAGCCACCCAGGTGCCCTACATTTTAATAACTATTAAAATTGGTGATGTTGAGCAGAAGAAATTCTTACAACCCAGTCTTTTGAATCTTGTCTCAGTTAAGAGGATGGTGCTTTGGAGGCATTAGTTTCTACACTCGCCGCTCTTGTTTGGGTGTGGCCCTTCCTGACCTCTATTGCTGCGTTCCTGGTCCAGCAGCTTTCCAGACTGAAGCCACAATTTTATAATATATAGCCTTCAGGGGCTTTGTGAGCTAATTTTAAAATTAAGAATTTTGCCTGAGCTTTAGACTCTTTTTAAAAATATCTTTATGTAAGTTGTAAAAATTAAGAATTTAAAATGTTTTTCTTTTTTAACATTTTTGTTTATTGTCTTCAAAATAACTTACGGATGTAACCACTGCATTTTGTTTAGGCCATTTTTAGATAAACAACAGGAAAGTTCTTGCGTTAGAACTACATTTTCTAAACTTTTCCTTAGCCTTTTTTAAAAGTCTGTAAACAATCTTTTACTTCTTTGGTAATATACTTAAGTGAATTTGAAAGTCTTCACTGAGTTCCTCCAAACTTGTAATTCCGTATTGTAGTTGGTATCTTTATGTAATGTTTAGTTGATAATATGGGAGGCTATTTTTCCAGAACGCAAGCATGGCTGTGTCAGTGCCTTGCTTATACTTTGTAACTAGTGTTGCATTGTCTAGATCAGTACTTCTCAAACTTTGCACCTAGGCAGAAGAGTGGGAGCACCTGGCTGGTTAATCACTAACATTGAGTACTTAATATGCGGAAACTATACCATGCTTTCACATCCATTTATTGGTTTTATTGCCCAAACAAACCTGTGAGGTACAGGTATTAGTATCTTAAAATTTCTATGATAATTTTATTTTCTTCCATAATATTTTTCATCACAAAACAATTTTTACTTACCATCACATAAAATCGATAGTCCAAAAAGATCTCTTTCATATTTGACTTCTGTGACTTTTTTGTTTTAAGTGATCTCTACGCCCAGCGCAGGACTGGAACTCAAAACCCGGAGATCAGGGCTGCATGCTGCACTGACTGAGCCCGCAACTTTTTATTCTTCTGCACACCTTGTGCATATCCCTCAGTTTGAGAGGCACTAGCTCACTGGTTCAAGGGTACGTTTCTTTGAATAAAATAGAGAATGAAGACGTACTTAATTGCTAACCCGATTTTTTCAAGTAATTGATTTGACATGACTGTCAGATTGCTCTGTGTGTCTCTAGACTGCTGTCTCTTGGTCCCTGTACTTAACCTTATTTCGGATGAGTATTGCCCTGCAGAAGACCTTGAAAATAGCCAGTCCTGCTCTGGGCCACGCTGGCTGACTTGTTCTGTGCCTACACTGTTCTTCATACTTGATGTCTTTCCCCAGTCTGAAGTGGCTGGCTGGCTCAGTCAGTAGAGCAGGTGACTCTTGATGTGGGGGTTATGAGATCAAACCCCGTGTTAGGCCTGGAATTTTTTTATACACACACACACCCTAAAAAAAATATGACTGTACATCCCACTTTCAAACTGCTACAATCCTGCTCTCTCCTTAACAAGTCAAATATTTCTTCAGGGGCAGCCTGTCTGCGGCAGCCATCACCAGCACAGCTAGATGCTCTCTCTGTGCCACCATTGTCCCTTAGTCACATATCTCTTAATGCCTGGCGTATGGTAGTGGTGTACTTACTGCTTTTCTTATTAGATTGTGAGCTCTTTGAGGGCAAGAACTTTGTTTTCTTTATATCCCTTCTGGCAAATACAGCGCCTGGTCCCCAGCCAGTACCAAGAAATGCTTGAATGGAGGGTGAATAGACTTGACTTTTTCTGTTTAGTCTTTGATGTACCCTGGCTCTACTGTTGGAAACTGCCTTGCTGTGAGCCAGACCATTCAACTCATGACAGTCACAGGGCCCCTGCTCTCGGCCCAGGCTTCAAATCCAAGGCGGGATGGTTGTAGTTACTGTGGTAGTTCATGATTCAAATGCATATCGTTGTTCTTGTCTGTAATAAAATAGCTTTTTATTGGTACCTGATATTTTATCTTCTTTCTTTCAGGAATTGTTGGATAAGTATTTAATAGCCAATGCAACTAATCCAGAGAGTAAGGTCTTCTATCTGAAAATGAAGGGAGATTACTTCCGGTACCTTGCTGAAGTTGCATGTGGTGACGATCGAAAGCGTAAGTATGTTTGGTTTATGGGTGAAATTGAAAATAAAAAAGGAAGGGAGGATAAGCTGGACACTGTAACGGTAATCTCTGTGTAATCTCCAGGCCCTCTGTAACTTTTTAAATATCTTGAAATCCTTAAAAAAATAATAAATCTGGGAATCTTTGTAAAAGAAAATTAATAACGTTACCTTAATGTTCTGAAAAATAAAAACAGTCTCAATTTACATTATGTGCTGTTTTTGAAAAACTCAAAAGCTCTTTGATAATAATCTGCTAAGATATTATTTAAAGGAGGCTTACTCATGGCAGCCTGGGTGGCTTAGTTGGTTAAACACCTTTAAGCATCCTACTCTTGATCTCAGCCCAGGTCACAGTCCTGAATTCAGGCCCTGCGATGGGCTCCACACTGGCATGGAGCCTACTTAAAAAATAAAAGAGGTATAATCTTTTATACCTCAGAATTTGGTTCAGCATTTTTTTTTTTTTTTTTTTTTGGTTCAGCATATTTTTGCCCCCTAGTCATTTGCATATGATTTGAGAGATTGTATTATAACATGGTCCTTTGTATCATTGTACCTTGAAACTTTTTTTTTTTTTTTTAAATTTTGTTTATTTGACAGAGAGTGAGTACAAGTAGGGGGAGCAGCAGGCAGAGGGAGAGGGAGAAACAGTCTCTCCACCAAGCAGGGAGCCTGACACGGGGCTTGATTCCAGGACCCTGGGATCATGACCTGAGCTGAGGGCAGACACTGAATAACTGAGCCCCCCAGTCACCTGTGTACCTTGAAACTTAATTGGAAGTTACAATCAGATTAAAGAAACAGGATGTTGTACTTCTTCTGTTTGACACTGTTATTTATTAACTACTACCTACCTATTTCGAAGGATCATTACGTGTACTGCGAATTTTATATAACCAAATTTCTGAGGAAGAGTGGTGAGATGAGAGGATTGCTGGTATATAATTTGTCTTAGAAAATATAGACACAGGGAAGAGAATACCTTAATTGCTGGACTTGATTGTAAAAAGAAAATCAAAGTGATTTATTAGCAGTGGACTCCGTCTCCTGGAGTTAGCAGTAGCTGAGGTCCTGTTAAATATTGTGTATGTGCCTGCTCATACTTAAAAGTTCTAGATAGAAGTTGCACCTAATTCCTTATTTCCAGTAAGCTCATTATTCTTGTTTTTAATCTTGCCCCATCCAAAAAGAGTGTGTACTCTCAAGGAGTTACCGTGGCTTTGTGCCCTCACAGAGAGGTACTAACAAGAGTGGAACAGTTTTTACCATCCCAAATACCAGTGTAATTGTGAAGCTACAAAGAGGACACTGTCATATTCTGCTGTGATAAAATTTGTATACTTAACTTAATGATGCATAATTTCTGTTGCCTTAAAGATAGCAAAACTGAAAGTGACAGATATTTGCAAATCATAAGGGATGTCTCTGGAATACTTAGTTCCAGCATTAATCTGATTTAACCTTCTCTGGCTCATGGCATTTCTGTTCCTATCCATAAAATACTCCAATAGTCTGGGACTCATAGATAGTCTATATTTACAGCCTAGGAGCTGAGACACCTTACTGTTACTCATGATAGTATTTCTTTCTGTGCGAAACAGCAAGAACTCCTTACTATGTGAGGGCTGTACCAGCTATATTTAGATCAATAAATGTGCCACTTCGAGGGAAGAAAATGCACATATTCACACCATAAAAGGCTCACTTTACATTTCTGTTTGGTCAGTATTTCTAAAGCTGTATGTAATGGGCCAGTGGTCTCATTGAGAAAACCTCCTTACCCTTTTGAAAGCATGGGTACAATCAGAGTAGTATTGGTCATAATTATTGAACAGTTTTTTCAGGAAGGTGACATTTTTGTCGGCCAGTATTCAACCTCTGGTCAGAGTAGATTTTGTTCTTTATACTGACACTTTTATATGGCCTTTCACATAATACATCTTGATAGCAAGGATCAGTATTGTCTTCACAAATCACAAAAATAGAGATTTTGGTGGTGGTGATCTTTGTAAAGTGTTTCTGTTATTTTTAGAAGAGGTATTAGAGCCAAATTTTTTTTCCTAGCGTTATTGAGATATTATTGACGTATCAAATTTTTTTAATCAAATTATTTTTAAATTGATGCATTTCCAGTTAGTAAAATTAAAAGATACCAAAAAAGAAAATTGTTTTAGTCACAGATTTAGAAAAATTGATTGAATTGTCTCATGTTGTTGGGGTTTTTTTAAAAGCTGAAACAAGCAACTTGTTAAAGTAGTTTCTCAGTAACCCAGTAGGAGGTACTGTTTTGGTTTACTGCTATGCTTTTAAAAGAAGGCCACAGAACGGGGGCGCCTGGGTGGCTCAGTGGGTTAAGCCACTGCCTTCGGCTCAGGTCAAGATCTCAGGGTCCTGGGATCAAGCCCCGCATCGGGCTCTCTGCTCAGCAAGGAGCCTGCTTCCTCCTCTCTCTCTGCCTGCCTCTCTGCCTGCTTGTCATCTCTCTCTGTCAAATAAATAAATAAATAAATAAAATCTTTAAAAAAAAAAAAAAGAAGGCCACAGAAAAATCTAGCTCTGCATGAGTTAGTAGCATATTTTAAAGGCTAATACGCTCTCTGTATACTTGACGGATATTTTCAGTATTGTGCTTTTATTTCCCCCCTTCGCAGAAACGATAGATAATTCCCAAGGAGCTTACCAAGAAGCTTTTGATATAAGCAAGAAAGAGATGCAGCCCACGCACCCAATCCGCCTGGGGCTGGCTCTTAACTTTTCTGTATTTTACTATGAGATCCTTAATAACCCAGAGCTTGCCTGCACACTGGCTAAAACGGTAAGTTTCAGGTCATTCTCAGAAATTCCTTCCCATACTGTTAAGATTGTTATCATAAACTGGGAATCTGTGAAAATGATTCCACTGAATTTTGTTTTTAATTGATAGTAGAACATAAAGTGGATGTTTAGCTATTTTATAAAAATGGTTTGTAATTGTAATCAGTTTGTGTTGACACAGATACTGTTTACCATGGGTATTACGATTTTTCTCAGGCTTTTGATGAGGCCATCGCAGAACTTGACACACTGAATGAAGATTCCTACAAAGACAGCACCCTCATCATGCAGTTGCTTAGAGACAACCTAACAGTGAGTTGCTCATTCTTTTTAATTTCATTTCCTTTTTAAGAAAAAAGGTATTTACATTCTACTTCAGCCTCCCTGTCTTTTGAGGTGGGTTGTGTAAGAGCTACACTCTCTCTCAGAAAATGAATGTAGAGATACGCAAGTAAAAGTATTCAGTGCTTGTTAGTATATTGTATTGGCCAGCTGTTCTTCTGCGGGCAGATTTCCAAGTTGAATGGGCATTTTATCAGACCTAGCCCTTCCTGAGAAGGTACTAAGACTATAGGAACTCTTTTTTTTTTTTAAGATTTTATTTATTTGTCAGGAGCGAGATCGAGCACAGACAGACAGAGTGGCAGGCAGAGGGAGAAGCAGGCTCCCTGCCAAGCAAGGAGCCCGATACGGGACTCGATCCCAGGACACTGGGATCATGGTCTGAGCCGAAGGTAGCTGCTTAACCAACTGAGCCACCCAGGCATCCCTAGACTATAGGAACTCTTAATAATCCTCACTATATCATTGGAACAAAAATGTTGATAAATTATGTTAATATAGAAAGTTGTTGTGGTTGCAATATTTTCTTCCCTTGGGTAAATTAGCTACAGCAAGTTAGGCACTATAAGCTTTCCTAAAATCACTTTGAAGTGCTTGGTTTTAATAAACATTTATCTTGTGAAATCTACCATGTCTTACAGGCATTTGACGGGATTAACCCTTACCCTCCATTTATCGCACCTATGCCTCTGGGACAAAACTTGTTCCATTTAATTGTCTTTGTTTTCTTTTGTTTCTCTCCCTACTTCTTGGATGGGCAGATAATGAAGGGAAAAGTAATGGAGAAAAAAAAAAAAAGAATTTCAACTTTACTTAGCTTCTTTTATAGGTGCGAATAAATTTGATATGTCAAAAATTTTAGACAACATGTGGCAGAGGGCACTGTGCCTTTTAATGTGAGTGTGATTCTCCACGGCCTCAGTTTGGACCTTTATCTTTTGCTGGAAAGGATTTTTTTTTTTTCTTAAGTTAGTATCGTATCTGTTCAACTTTGCTAAACAAGGAAATCGTGACACTTCATTCCCAGCCATTAGAATTCCCGGTTCTCGTGGTGACAGCAGAACCATGAGCATAAACCACTTCCATAGAAGAAAAGCTCTGAGCCAGTACCCCTCGGGAATACCGTGGAGCTGCTGTCTCTCTTAGTTGGCTTTGTTTTATTTCTCTCTTACAGTGCTTTAGAGATACTTGTTTTTGTTTTTGTTTTTAAATTTATTTTAGTACATTAACAATAACTTAAAGATCTATAAGATTCTAGCTTTTCTAGAATGCTGGAAATACCACTAGTCTCCTGGTGTTGCTGTAGGCTGTGGTCAGTAGCTGTTGACGATTCCCTTCTTTTGCTTCCATCATTCCATCCTACAGTTGGAGAGTTCCTTGGAGATCTTAACATCCTGGCTAATGCAGGAAGGCTTTGTGCATCTGCATGCCCGCTGCTCCTTTGTTCTCACTTTGTCACCTGCTGCCACTTAACCCTCGGCCAGAGGTGCAGTAGGTCTGCCCCTTTTCCATATGGTGGACTTTCAAATATTTGGAAACTGCTATCATGACGGTAGTTCGCCTCCCCCTTAAAATTTTTTTTTGCCTTATTCATCTCATAAATTATATTTCAGTAGTGCTTTCAGAAGAGCATTGGGCTGCTGCAAATGGAGAGAACTTTAAATTCTAAGGATATTGCCTTTTTTGTTGTTTTGATGTTACACTTTTAAAAGAGAAAGCTTGAAAAATGTACTCAAATAGTGTATGATTGTGTATCAATTTTAAATACATAGTGAAAGGTTTACAAAGATACACTTTGGAGGAGGAGTTGGTGGTGGTTGAGATTTTGAGAAATCTTAACATCCGTTCTTAGTCACGGTCTCTGTTGTCTGGATAACATTATGATTTTTTTTTTTCCCCTAGTTATGGACATCAGACAGTGCAGGAGAAGAATGTGATGCGGCAGAAGGGGCAGAAAACTAAATGCATACAGGGTGGTCATCCTTCCCCTCAAGAAACCTTTTTACTCATCTCCATTCCTTATTCCATTTGGATTTCCTATAGCAAAGAACCCACTCATGTGTATGGAATCAACTGTTTATAGTCTTTTCACACTGCAGCTTTGGGAAAAACTCCATTCCTTGATTTTGTGTTTGTCTTGGCCTTCCTGGTGTGCAGTTACTGCTGTAGAAAAGTATTAATAGCTTCATTTCATATAAACACAAGTAACTTCCAAACACTTCTGTAGAGGACTAAAAATGTATCTGGTATTGAAGTAATCTGAACCAGTTCTGCAAGTGACTGTGTTTTGTATTACTGTGAAGATATGAAAATGTAGTCATTACAATTTACAAAGTGTTCTGCATAACTTCCTAATTTCTACATTCCCTCCTTCCCTCTTCAGGGGTTTCCTTTCCGTAAGCAACTTTTCCATGCTCTTAATGTATTCCTTTTTGATAGGAATCTAGAAGTATTCGATTGAATGGAAAAGCATTTGGCATTTCTGCGCTGGGGGTCACAAATTAAAATGCCTCCTGTATCATATATGACGGAGGTCTTGTGTATCTGTGACAACAGGAGGTTTCCTTATTCATTCTTCATTTGCTGCTGTTTAAGTTGACAACTTCCCTTCCCAATAAAAATTCACTTACACCTTCTGCCTTTGTAGTTCTGGTGTTCACTTTACTGTGTAATAGAAATAGCACGTTGCTGCAAGTGTACAAGCATTGCTTTTGGCAAATGAAAGTGCATGTCATTTCTTACTACCCTAGAAAGGGGAAATCAAGCACACAAGTCCAGGTCTAAAACGTTACTACTTTTCCAAGCAGATTTATGCACATACGAGAGGGTGTCCGGTTTGTCTAGTGCCTGTCGTGTAGAGAGTTGAACCGCAATTGTGTGTTGCTGATCATTGACTGTAGTCCCAAAAAGGCCTTGTGAAAAATGTTATGCCCTGTGTAACAGCAGAGTAACGTAAAATAAAACTACATTTTATAAACCATTCACTATGGCTTTGTAACAGTTGCACACTCATTTTAAGGGGCAGATGAATTTACTACTTTATGAAGTTTATTGATAACTTCCCTTTTATCTTACGTAAACTGTAGTAATGATTTGTACCTGATTTGTGATTCACTTGTCTAGGGATGCCTGGAAATGTGTAAAATTGGACTACATGTCTTAAGAGCTAGTGTTTTACCAGAGATCAGTAGTGCGAGCCATCTCTTCCTCAGATGTAAATGATGCCTAGTTACATGTTATAGGGAATAAAGTGGAGATTTTGAAACTAGAAAAGTTAATTATATGAATATGAGTGCTTTGGCTGGTGTTAGAAGTACGTTTCAGTGCGTATTCAAGCAGAATGCCAAAATTTGAGAGTATATTGTTTAGCTTTCAAGTAATTCGGTTTTTGTAAACATTGAGTTGTACCATTAGAGAGTTTCAGATAATTTTGGTTTTATAATATTACATGGGCTGTTATACTAACCTTTCTTAAGTACTGTTCTGAGAATTTATTTTAAAGTCACAGTTTTATGTAAAGCTGTATAGCTTTATCTCCTAAAATGTGACCATGAAGAGAATTTAATGGGACTTTAAATATGGACTTCGGTCCCCAGAAATCTAAATCAGTAATACTGCTTTTTAAATAAAAATTTCAGTGAACATAGGAAGAACATTGTGAATTAGAAGAAAGAACTATTACATCTTAACAAGTACTGGTAAGTACTGTGTAATCACTGAGTTACAAAAGCAGCCTTCCTTCTTCAAGTTTTGTTTTTGTTTCTGTTTTTTTTTAAGATTTTATTTATGTATTTGAGAGAGCAAGCATGAGCAAAGGGGGAGGGAAGAGCATACTCCCTGCCGAAGAGGGAGCCCGAGGCAGGACTCCATCCCACGACTGTGGGGTCATGACCTGAGCCAGAGGCAGATGCTTAACCAGTTGAGCCACCCAGGTGCCCCCAAAGTAGACCCGCCTTCTTAAAAAGCAGATTATTCTCAGCATTTAGTCTCATTGAAATCTCTCCTTGCTTTAGGAGAACGTGGCATCTTTAAAAGGAATGCAGCCTTGTGGTATCTCCTCTGACCCTCTGATGCTGGGACTTGCCTACACTAGATGTAGAGGATATTTGTAGATCACTGCTGAAAACTGAGTAGGAGAGAAAACACCTTTTCACAGGGGAAGGGAATACGTGAGCAAAGTTTCTGGTGGAGGGAAGGTTCAAAGTCGTGTTTGTATTTGAACTTTTTAAATCACTTTCAGACCTCAGAAATGTTAAATGTTAACACCTATTTTGTAGTTTGAGCTTAATTGGCAGGGTGGTTTTTTTTTTTTTTTTAATGTCCTTTCAGTTTTAATAACAAAATAATTTGGGGGGGTTGCATTCTGACATTGACTATCCAAAATAGAAACATTTGGAATTTCTTTTCCAGCATACAGTGTGAGCTATGATTTGTTGGTTTTAGATTGGAAAAGAAAAACTTTTTCGTTGTGGGGGCAGAATTGGCCAAATATATGTAGGTATATAACTTTAAATATTGATCAGTAGAGATTGTTCCTTTGGTTTTTTAAAATCACGAAAACTCCCTAAGGGAGCTGTGTAAAAATTCTAGTAGAAGAGCAAAATAATTTGAGAAAATCAGAACTGTAATTTTTTTTTTAAAAGATTTTATTTATTTATCTGACAGAGATCACAAGTAGGCAGAGAGGCAGGCAGAGAGAGAGAGGAGGAAGCAGGCTCCCTGTGGAGCAGAGAGACTGATGTGGGGCTCGATCCCAGAACCCTGGGATCATGACCTGAGCCGAAGGCAGAGGCCCTAACCCACTGAGCCACCCAGGCACCCCAGAACTGTAATTTTTAAACACACTGATTTTTATGGAGTTGAGCCAAACATTGAAAAACATTTGAGGTCTATGACAGGCATGGACATGTGATTGTTACTGTCACATTGTGAGCTGGATTTTATTTGGACTGATTATGGGTGAGTGCCATCTAAATATATTAAAACTAACACTTAACCATACCATCATTCTTTACATAGTTCAGGAAGATTTTCACTTTAAAGTGGTGAAGGCATTTACACTGTATGTTTTCTTCTGACATGCATCTGTTGTCTTCCCTTCTCAGTTTGTATTTGATGAGCTTTGCAAGAGGTCATCATGTATGTATGCCATGTGTAGTACTATGGAATTTTGAGGACATTGCAGTTAAGTTCCAATATAAACCACAGTGAACTTTTTTGGATCCCTTCAGCGGGAGCTAAGGTAAGGGAACCCACAGTAACTGAAGACACGAAGATCATCATCATCATCATCATCGTCGTGAAATCCAATTTGAAGCAGACGTGCCATTTACTGCTTATCCACATTTTACTTGTCAGTGACTATATGCCTTCATAACTTAGGTTTTGAAGGGAGTAAGTAGTAATAAATACCCAGGGAAGAAAGCTGGAGGATTCCTCTTCACTTTAAAATTATAGCTCCTGGAGCATTTCCGTAAATGTTCCAGCCCTTTTGCCTTACAGGGAACCAGTATTGACTAAGTAGATTCCGGCACCTGGTCAAGTGCCATGCACATTGATATTTAATCCTGTCAACCGCCCTGCCAAGTGCATTTCCCCTTGACTGATGGGACATCTGATCAGAAAAAAAATGAAATTATTTGTCCAAAATTATGTGTCTTTATTAAGTGGTAGACCTAGAGTTTGAACGCAGATGCCACACCAAGTTCATTTCATGCCACTGTTCTGCTCTAGGTGCTTCGGTTTGCAGAGTGAATAAATGACAGTGTGTATCCTCCTATCATATTTGGAAGGTTGGGGATTTTTTTGTTTTTGTTTTACCTCTTCCTCAACTCCTGCCAGTCCCCTTAATCTGTCAGTTTTGCCCTTTGAGTAAAACTGAAGAAGCAGCTTGAGAAATTGTGGGATATGTTAAACCTAACTCATGGTATGGAAACATTCAGAAAGACCAACTGACTTACTGAGGGCCCAGCAACTAGCTAATGTTTGGCCTGAAAATAGAAGAACTAGATGCAAATAAGCAAATTCTCCGTAATTCTGTACTGGCTAGGTTGAAAAGGATTTTCAATGAAAATTACTCTCTTCTGGTCACTCAGATTTAGAAAATGAAGGCTTTAATGTACGTTTCTCTGATTTATTTTTTAAGGTGTGAGCCCTTTGACAATCTTCAGAAAAGTAAGGAAATAACATTCATTGCCAAGCATTATTTGTCAAATTTACAGTTTACATATGTTGTTTGTTGTGTATGCTTCCCGTTGAAGGCCCTTGAATAATCAGTCTTCGTCATTATTCGGTGAGTACAGTGGGAGGGCCATCAGGCCGTTCCAGCCCAGGCTGCCGTTCCTGCTGCTACATGTGGTCTGGGGCCAGCATATTGAGGCCTGACTTTCCCATCTCAGCAGTTTCTTAAGCATCTTAAGCATCTTAACAGATAAAACTCTGTTTCATGAGATTTGGAGGTTAGATTTTTCTCCTGATTTTTGGAGGAGAAAATTGAAGCACAGACGCCAGGCAAGGTAGTGGTGTCAGGATTTGAAATGGAGTAGCCTACTTTCAGGTTGGTGCTCAGCTGCGGCACTACCTTGCCCTTTTTGGAGTTTAAACCAATGATAGTAGATTGCTACTTATATCATGTTTTAGATGATGTCCAGGTGGTGGATCGTGGGAACTTTGTCACTGTCAAGTTTTTTTTTGTTGTTGTTTTGTTTTTTTCTTAAGGGTGGAAAATAGGGTGCCTGGTTGTCTCAGATCGTTGGACTTCTGATGTTGTGGTTTTAAATTAAAACCCACCTTGGGGCACCTGGGTGGCTCAGTGGGTTAATCCTCTGCCTTGGGCTCAGGTCACGATCCCAGGGTCCTGGGATCAAGTCCCGCATCGGACACTCTGCTCAGCAGGAAGCCTGCTTCCCTCTCACTCTCTGCCTGCCTCTCTGCCTACTTGTGACCTCTCTCTCTTTGTGTCAAATAAATAAATAAAATCTTTAAAAAAATAATAATAAATTCAAGCCCACCACTGGGTGTAAAGATTACTTTAAAAAAAAAAAAAAACTTTGGGATGCGCCGGGGTGACTCAGTTAAGCATCTGCCTTTGGCTCAGGTTGTATCCCAGGACACTGGGATCCAGCCCTAGAGTCTAGGTCCCTGCTCAGCAGGGAGTCTGCTTCTCCTTCCCTCTATTCTCCGCCTCCCAAGTCATGCTCATGCGCCTGCGCACTTGGATTCTCTCTTGAATAAATAAAATCTTTAAAAAAAATCGTTGAGGGGTGCCTGGGTGGCTCAGTGGGTTGAGCCTCTGCCTTCGGCTAAGGTCATGATCCCAGAGTCCTGGGATCGAGCCCCGCATGGGGCTCTCTGCTCAGCGGGAAGCCGGCTTCCTCCTTTCTGCCTGCCTCTCTGCCTATTTGTGATCGCTCTCTCTCAAATAAATAAATAAAATCTTAAAAAAAAAAATGGGATGCCTAGTTGGCTCATTTGGTACAGCATGTGATTTTCGATCTTGGGGTCGTGAGTTCAAGACTCATGCTGGTTATAGAGCTTACACTAAAATAATAGGATAGAAAATACATGACATGTTAATAAGGGTAATAGTTTATAAAAATCAGTTTATGTAAACAGTGGATTATGTAAAATTGATTTCAAATGAGTTTGGAAACCATGTCTTTTAGGTGATCTTACAGGGTTTTTGTTTTTTTTTTAATCCATGCCCTTGGACTATAAATTCATAATTTTCCTGTAGTGAATAATACCAGTTTTTAATAGTTGGTCCCTTCCATTTACAGTATTGTGATCATGGCAACACTTTCTACTTTAGAATGTGCTGAGCAATGAGTCCTTTGATGCCCTTTAGAAAAAAGAGGATACCCCCTCTTTTGAAAGTGATGCTTTTATTCCACATTACGTGAATGATTATGGAAAGCTTAATTCTTCTATCTTTCCTTTGTCCTCAGATACCGTTTCTGCAACATGTCACAGCCTTGGCCTGAGATTCCCAAGGAAGTACTTAGATGCTGGAAGGAGGGCGGGGTTAGCATTCACTCCACTAGCAAAGAGGCTTATCCAGGGCTTTCCTGCAATATGAATTCTAAGTGCAATCCCTTTGAAACTCCAGGTTGAGCTCTGAGTTTTAAAAAAAAGTCCAAGAGGCCTTACAATTCTAGGCCCTTCATTTCTTTTGTGTGAGCTGGAATACAGCTGTTCAGGGATATCTGGGGTTCTCACTCAAATGCTTATCAAAAGGGTTAAGTACTATAATTTGAACTAAAGGTTTAGTAATTTCCTTGCTAATTCAGACATAAAATTACATGCTCTAGGCTCATCTGTTTGAGATGCTGGGCTGTGGGAGGCTGGCTCCGTTCTCTGCTTTGCTAGGGCATTTGCTCTGCTTTTGCTTGTGATAATGTGGATAGCTGTCACTGTCACCTCGGCTATTTAGAAATGCCCTGTTGTTATTAATAGATATTTGACTATATAGACAAAAATCAGTTTTCTGGGGCGCCTGGGTGGCTCAGTGGGTTAAGCCACTGCCTTCGGTTCAGGTCATGATCAGGGTCCTGGGATCGAGCCCCACATCGGTCTCTCTGCTCAGCAGGGAGTCGGCTTCCTCCTTTCTCTCTGCCTGCCTCTCTGTCTACTTGTGATCTCTCTCTCTGTCAAACAAATAAAATCTTTGGGGAAAAAGGTCAGTTTTCTTTGACAGCCTACCATTGTTTCCTAGATGTCATTGGTGAAAATGTGAAGAGGTTTGTTTAAAGCCAACTGAAATTTAACTTAGAGGGCAACCTCTATGGCGATGTAGAAGAACTAAGGAATTAAGCTGATTCAGTGATGCTCAGGTTAACCTCACTTCTGAGTATGCATGGTTGTGTATCCTGGAAGTTGGCGTTTATTGTAAAAATAAACCTGTCATTCAGGGCGCCTGGGTGGCTCAGATGCTTAAGCGTCTGCCTTCAGCACAGGTCATGATCCCAGGATCCTGGGATCGAGTCCCACATCATGCCCCCTGCTCTCTGGGGAGCCTGCTTCTCCCCCTGCCTCCCTCCCTCCCTCTCTGTCTCATGAATAAATAATAAAATCTTAAAAATATATATGTGCCTTTCATTCAATAATACTCTCTGACTTGAAGAACTCAGACACCTGGCAGAGACTAGACCTCCTGTTTCTCATTTTCAGCCGACATCACAACGGTGTTTTTTAACCGTCTGGACTTAGTACTTCGCTCTCTTTCTCCATCCTAGACCTGAGGGTCTTCAGAGAAGGCCCTACATTTTGGCCATTTTGTCCTTGACAGATGGGTGTTCTTTCAGCTATTCTGGAACTTGATAAGAACCTTGGAGGATTCACCGCGAAGATCTCCGAAGACTTGTGTTCTCTGATTGCTGGCAACACGGCAACTTAGAGCTGGGACAATGAATGGGACCAGATTATTAACTCCTCCAAGACTTGTCTGTTCCCACAGTTGCATAATATGAAAGACAGTGTGACCTAAGTGGAAAGAGTAGCAGCCTAGAAGTCAAACGGTCTAACTAACATGTTCATTCAGCTGTTTATTCATTCACTATTGAATGCCTACTATGAGCCAAGGACTGTACTTGTCCTAGAACTTGCAACTCTGCCCCCCTCCGGTTGTAGGCTTAATCTCGCTCAGCTTCAGTTTTCTTACCAATGAAAGGTAGACACCTGTTTTGCCCATGAGCCTATATGTGTATTTCCAAGGGTAAAGGGTTGTGGAATATATGTATGTGCAACACTTACATGGGGCAGAAGCCTAATTTCAGAATTGGAAAGATCTAATAAAATGAAAACAGTCTTGTGGTTCAGAAAATCAACCACACTTTGAACAGACCTATTGCCCTAGATTTTCAAGGACGTAGACACAAAAAGAAAATGACAGTGTAACTTGGGAATGCAAAGTTAAAAAAAAAAAATTAAGCAGTAGTTTTGCTTCTAATTAGCATTCTCTGGTGGAATAAAATGGGGAGAGGTCATTGTGTTAAAATTAGAAAAATCAAGACCCAGAGAGTAGGCATATATAGAAATGCCTCCCTTTCTCAAGAGTTAACTGATAAGTGATTGATGGTGGCTCCAGGTCGTAATGATCAACTTCAGGCAGCCAGAGTACCTGGAGGGCGTGCTGAAATAGTTTTTGATTCAGTGGGTGTAGGAGAAATAACGTGCATTTGTAACAAATTCCAAAGTGGTGCTGATGCTGCTCAGGGCTTGGTAATTCTGAACCATTGCTTTAAGGAAGCTCGAACAATTATTTAACACCAGGGAAGTACAAAGTTAACAGGATTCTGGGCGGAGCAGGACACTTGAGATCTGTGCTCCCCTGAAGCTGATGAATGAGAGGGTTGTCCTTTCAGCAACTGAAATGGATTGGGTTGTATATGCAGAAGAGCACCAGAGACTGGATAATTCTGTCTCGGCCCCCAGTCATTGCCCAGGTCAACAGTGTTTTATTAAAAGTAAAAATAAAATACAGCTTTACACTTACCCTGACCAAAAAGATTTCATGATACAATGTTGAAAACTTAGTGACTTTATCCTTAAGAACACAGGTAAGGAAGCCAAGGATCTGGGTGCTGGGTGAGGCCAGAAGTCTGTATTAGGTGTTAGTGGGAGATTAGTGTTGATGGGAAATTGCCCCCAAACTTGAGGCAGAAAGCCAGGGATGTATCAGCAATGGGCAGGAGGCCTAGAAACTTGTTAGGGCATTATGTAAGCTAATGGTTCTGTGGGTCATCAGGGCCAAACTGGGGGCCCAATATTCCCGTTAGAAGTAGAGCACTTGAGTTCCTCTATATGTATTCACCAATCCTTCCTGCTTCTCTTTTTAAAAGATCTAAAAGAAGAACTAATATGTAGGCATATAGTGTTGTGTTCACATATTTCATTTGCTTCTTAAGGTGCAGGGCTATAGTAAAAGGATTAGAAAGCTCTATCAGGCTGGGCCACAGGTGTTTCCTGTAGGGGGACAGAGATCCCGAAGTGAGCTCTGCAAGTTTTGCTTAAGTTTCTAATAGAGGAAATAAGGGGGACGTTGCTCACCTGGTATGTTTCCAGTCCTGTGTTTGGCAATAGGATTTGATGATCTAAAAGGGCTGGCTTCACTTCTCAAATGTTTGGTCTGAGGGGATGTGTGTCATAAACACCTCGGACACCAAAAACCCAAAATGATGTCGCACATAGTGGCTCAGTAGATCTCCGTAAATGGAACGTGTGGAGTGTGCTAGCAGAAATGGTTTGAGTTTGGGCATGGGACATGAGTGCAGCCTGCAGAAGTGTGGAAAAGTAGGCTGATCTCCATATTATAGGATGCTGGTTAGAAGGTTTTACCACCTGCTAATAGAGGTCTCGAACTTATGCCAAATTCTTCAGGTGTTTGTTATGAAGGTGAAGTCAAATGGCTCTGGATTTCAATCTTGCGACCTTGGGTGAGTCACTACCTCATATGTAAGATAGGGATAATGCTTCAAAGGATTACTAGAGGATTAGATGCAGTAATTTATGTATCTTGCATGCAGTCAATATTTGATTGTGACATGCCAGATTTTTTCCCAGATAAACAGAACAAGGACCTGGTTTAGGCAACAGTAGGAATCTGGTAGATGTCTCCATAACATACTGTGTTTCATGCCACTATATCATTTTGCTTTAATTCTCTCTTTTTTTTTTTTCCCTAAGATTATTTATTTATTTATTTGACAGACAGAGATCCCAAGTAGGCAGAGAGGCAGGCAGCGAGAGAGGAAGGGTCCCCGCTGAGCAGAGAGCCCGATGCGGGGCTCGATCCCAGGACCCTGGGATCATGACCTGAGCCAAAGGCAGAGGCTTTAACCCACTGAGCCACCCAGGCACCCCTATTTTTAAATAATTTATTATCCTGGGGCGCCTGGGTGGCTCAGTGGGTTAAGCCGCTGCCTTCAGCTCGGGTCATGATCTCAGGGTCCTGGGATCGAGTCCCGCATCGGGCTCTCTGCTCAGTGGGGAGCCTGCTTCCTCCTCTCTCTGTCTGCCTCTCTGCCTACTTGTGATCTCTCTCTGTCAAATAAATAAATAAAATCTTTTAAAAAAAATAATTTATTATCCTTTGCTGAAGTATTTTGAAGCAAATAACAGACATTCTGTATTTTTACTACTACATAATTCAGTGTGCAGCTCTTAAAAAATAGACCGTTTTCTGTTAATAACAGCCATTTTCACACCCAACAAAATCACATTCATGCTTTGGCATCGTCCAGTCAGTTCATAGTCCTGCTTCCCCAGTTGTCTCAAAAATACGTTTCTAGTGGTTTGTTGGAATCTGGGTGCAGAAAGGGACCACATGTTGTGTTTGTTGGCAATGTTCTCTCTTAATCTAGAGCACGCCTCTTTTTTGGGGAGGGAGCATAGGTTTGCTGCAGAAGCAGGGGTAGGTTCCCTTAGAATGTCTCCCATTTTATTAAATTCAGGTTCAGCTTATATGGCAAGAAATCTTGAGCTGTACTGTGTGCCTCACTGTGGCCCATCAAGATGTGCCCTGTGCCTGTGGGTCTTTATCAGTACTGTTCCCTATGACTAGAATGTCCTTCCTTTCCCTTTCTACCTTGCAAACTCATTGGTCCTTCAAAACCTTGTTTTGTTGGAGTAAAGCTAGAGAAAACCCACTGTAAGTTATTCAAAGTGAAGAAGGTTCCTGATGATTCTGGGGAGATGTTACTTCTTAGGTAGAAATGGAATACTAATCATTTTCTCCTCAATTCTTTAGGGGTTAAACCAGAGTAAGAGAGATTACAAACCCAAATTAGGCTGCCCTCCCTAACTTTCTCTTCTTCTTCTTTTTTTTTTTTTTTTAAGTTTTATTTATTTATCTGTCAGACAGAGATCACAAGCAGGCAGAGAGGCAGGAAGAGAGAGAGAGGAAGGGAAGCAGGCTCCCTGCTGAGCAGCGAGCCTGATGTGGGACTCGATCCCAGGACCCTGGGATCATGACCTGAGCCAAGGCAGAGGCTTTAACCCACTGAGCCACCCAGGTGCTCCTAACTTTCTCTTCTTAAGAAGAATCTTAAGGGCAAATATCCCCCTACCTCTCCAGGAGCTGAGAGTTCCTAACTGTTTAAAGAGAACATTGTACCCTCTTGCGTCTCCCAAAACTCATTTTAGTTTTGTGTAAAGCACTTAACTTTGCCCTGTTACTAAGGCATCAGAGGTGACAACTGGTGAATAATTGGCCTTCCAGATGTTCTTTTTGCATATACCGTGCTGTGTGGATGTCCCTGTTACTACCAGTGTTGGACTGCACGCTCATCCTACAGTTGGCAATCAAAACCTAACTCATCTCAGCTGGGACCCAATTTTAGGAATCCTCTAAAGAGTTAACCAGTGTTTAAACGACAGAGCCCCCAGACTGGAGATCAGAGGCCTGAGCTATTATTCCTGCTATTAACTTTCTGGGGACTTTGAGAAAATCCCTAGATTTTCTCTTTCTGGAGCCTCTTTCTGGAAGTTTCAAGAAGGCTTAGGGATTCTATGAAGATGTTTTGTGAGTATTTCAGATCAAAGGCTCTGCTTTGGTCTATATAAAATGGATTTTTGCATTGTTTCTGCAAAAGATTCCTTTTGGGGAGAGAGTGCTATAGCTAAAAGTAACAACAATCCCAAAAAAAGGGGGGGCTTGAAAACATCACTGAACTAGATGGCAACCATGACCCTTTGTATATTTAAAAATCACATCCATGTCATTAACTGGAGGTTTGTTTTTTTCAGTTTTCTTTTCTTTCTTTTGTTTTTTTTATAAACATATATTTTTATGCCCAGGGTGTTTTTTCAGTTTTCTGTTTGCTTGTTTTTTAAGTACTCTCCACTCCCAACATGTGGCCAGGTGCCCCATTACCTGGATTTTTTTTTTTTTTAATAGAGAGGACAGAATCTTTTTTTTTTTTTTTCTTCAAGATTTATTTTAAAGAGAGCAGTGGGAGGGGCAGAGGAAGAATGAGAATTCTGAAGCAGATTCCTCACTGAGCACAGAGCCTGACACGGAGCTGGATCCCAAGACCATGACCTGAGCCAAAATCAGAGTCAGACACTCAACTCACTGAGCCCCGGGCGCCCCTACCTAGAATTTTTTTTTAAGTTTTTTAAAATTTATTTGAGAAAAAGAGAGATCACAATTAGGCAGAGAGGCAGGCAGAGAGAGGGGAAAGCAGTCTCCCTGCCGAGCATGGAGCCCGATGTGGGGCTCCATCCCAGGACTCTGAGATCATGACCCGAGCTGAAGGCAGAGGCTTAACCCACTGAGCCACCCATCTACCTAGAATTTTTAATGGATACCTGCTTTGAAATTATTTCTAGAATCCTGCAGACTGTAAATAAGTCAATATATAACTAAATTGTCATACTGATGAAGTATTAAGGGCTGTACATGATGCCGGAAATAAGCTAGTGTTGTAATGCAGAATGAATTTACTTATCTGGTCTACGTTGTTCTGAGTAAGCCAATAAATAAAAGGTAATGTTCCCCCACCTACCCACCCCTTCAGGTCTTAATGTTCTGGCTCTTTGGTGTGATCCGTCCCTCAGAAGCAAAGTACAGGACTGCGCAGTGACCACGTAGATCAGAATCAAGGAATTACCACACTGGAGACGCCTGGGTGACTCAGTTGGTTAAGCGTCTGCCTTTGGCTCAGGTCGTGATCCTGGGGTCCTGGGATTGAGTCCCGCATCACGCTCCCAGGAGCCTGCTTCTCCCTCTGCTTGTGCTCTCTCTCTCTGTCTCAAATAAAAATAAAATCTTAAAAACAAAAATAGAAAAGGAATTCCCACACTGGAGAGAGGCACCACTAGACCAACAGTTCTTGCTGGTTTTCATGGACAATCTGAATGGCATGAAAACAAGAGTGTTCCTTTCTGTTATCTAGATGCTACAATGGTTCTATAAGCGTAGCTCGCTGATCAAGATCCCAGACCCTGACCTCTTGGCTCCCTGCAGTGATGCCATGGTCAGATGTGTGCACTGTGCACTGCCCAACTCAGGACGCCATTCACATGGAGTGTTACCACCTTAGAGCAAGGAGTCAGCAGCACAGACCCTCAGCCCTGTGACCTCTTTCTCCTAAACCACATGTTGGGTAAAAAAATCTGCTTTTGTATAAAAAGGACAGACTCATTCCTAATCAGAATCATTCCTAATCAGAACTCGCCAAGCCTAAATTTGTTTCTCTCTTTAATAAACTTTAATTGAGCACCAACTGTGCATGGGGCTCCTCTCCTCTGCCCCTCAGCTGACCTGGTTTATGGAAAATTATTGAGTTATTTTAAAGGTGTAAAAAGCCCTCTCCTAAGATCCTGACACTTCTCCTTCAGGACCTACTTACCTCCAGCTTTGCTGCTTTCCTCTCTTGCTGCCTGATGTCTGGGTTATCTTAGTCACTCTCTACCAGCAGGCCAGCCAGGGGGAGGGGAGGGGCAGGAGGCCAGGCACACAGCTACTTCTTAGGACTTTTGGCAAGTGGGTGAGGAGATTAAATTGCTAGGCTAGGTCAAAAAATGTGGGAGTGTGCTGTGAATTGTATTGTTTACCCTCAAGCAAGAATCAACTGGAATTTTCCCAAAAGCAAAGAACAAATCATTCAAGACTGTTAACCAGTTATTTTAGTTTCTGGGAACAGATTCATGAACCAAGGTTCCTTAAATGGAGTCAGTCCCCATGCCCACTAAACACGTTTGCTCTGAATGGCGTATAGACAAGGACAGGGACTGCTTTCCCCCAACCGGGAACAGAAGCAAAGAGCTTGGGTCCATACGGCCCAGGTGACCTAGCCTCAGGGATTCTTAGAGAGCATGGAATCAGTTGAACAATGATGATTAAGTCACAAGAGCTTTACTATTAAAATTTAGAAGAAGACAGGGAGGAGTGGAAGAAAATGTAAATTTATTCTCTTCATTGCGGCTACCTGTCATTGTCATCATCCTTCTGTCCAAATGGCTTCGAAAGACCAAATATTTGCATAATGTACGGCTTTTTTGTTTCTGCTTTGATCATGCTACCACCCCAACAGATTGCTTCCGAATGCTACAGTTATTTTCCTGTATCCCTCCCAGACAACACCGGCCTCTCATTTAAACCCAATGAGGCTGGTTCTCTTAACTCCCTGTTTTATATTTTTTTTTATTTTTATTTGAGAGAGAGAGAGTACATGTGTACACGAGAGAGAGAAAGAGAGAAGCAGGCTCCCCGCTGAGCAGGGAGCCCCACATGGGCTGGATCCTAGGAGCCCTGGATCATGACCTGAGCCAAAGGCAGACGCTTAACCCACTGAGCCACCCAGGCGACCCTTAACTCCCTGTTTTAAACATGAGGTGACTCGTCCAGTTGCCAAGTGTTCAAGCCCAGACTGTGTGGCTGCAAAGTCCATACCCTCCTTTCTTAGCCATAATGAAATCGTCAAAGAACAGAGCAGAAACTAGAGGTAAAGTGTAAACAAAGGATGAGACGTAGCTCCTGGACCAGACAGCATTTGTCCTTCTGCACCTTTTGATAGGAGGGCTGCCATGGTTGAAAATGACACAGTATTTAGAAAAACCCTGGGGGGAAATACTGAATAATGTTGAAATTAATTAAATCTCCATGAAAGCTTCACTTTGGTTTGGATTAGGGGACTGGCTAATTCTCATGGACACTTTGTGTCCAGCAGAAAAATGTCTCCTAAACTCCCCTGGTTAACTGTTCTCTGCCTACTCTTTTTCAGTTACCATGGAATCTTCCAAAGGGGAAAAGTACTGAAAAATGGTCCAGGAGACCTGGAATCTACATCAGTATCTTAAGTTGGCCACTGAAGTGTAGTTAAGGTTTTTTTTTTTAAGATTTTATTTATTTATTTATTTGGCACAAAGAGAAATCACAACTAGGCAGAGAGGCAGGCAGAGAGAGAGGGGGGAAGGAGGCTCCCTGCTGAGTAGAGATCCTGAGATCCTGAGGCGGGGGCTCGATCCCAGGACCCTGAGACCATGACCCAGGGTGAAGGCAGAGGCTTAACCCACTGAGCCACCCAGGCGCCCCAAGGGTCGTTAAGTTTTTGATGGCCAGAAATACGTTCTAGGCAAGAGGAATTCCAGAAGAAAAGGCAAAGGGGAGGAGACGTCCCAACCCCCACCCCGGTGTTCCATGGAGGTCTGTGTAACAAATAATCACAAACTGGGTGGCTCAAAACAACAGAAATTTATTCTCTCACAGTCCAGTTGGCCAGAGTCCAAAATCAAGGTGTTGGCAGAGCCATTTTCCCCTCTGAAGGCTCTAGAAGAGAATCCTTCCCTGCCCCTTCCTGGCCTCTGGTAGTTATGGGCAACACTTGACATTCTTGGTGTGGGGCTGCATCACTCCAACTCTTTTTTTTTTTTTTTTTTTTAAAGTAAGCTCTGCTCAATATGGGGCTCAAACTCATGACTCAAGAACCGCATGTTCCGCTCTGAGCCAGCCAGGTCCCCCTACTCCCAACTCTGCCTCTCCATCATCATATGGTGTGTGTGTCTGTGTGTGTGTGTGGCTTCTCTTTCACATGAGCTCTAGTCATGGGACTTGGGGCCCACCTAATCCAGCATGACCTCATCTCAGCTTGATTACATCTGCAAAGATGTTCTTTTCAAATAAGGTCACATTTGTAAATTCTGGGGGTTAGGACTTGAACATATCTTTTTGGGAGGACACAGTACTACCCACTACAAGCATTAAATTACTTAATTTGTTTGATTAAAATGGGGAAATTGAGACATCTGGCTATATGTCAGATAACTTATTCATTATTTAATAAACACCATTGACTTCCTTATGCATAGCAGTGTTACTTGCTATGGAAGGCAGCAGGGTCCCTCCCTTTGGAGCTTTTGCTCTGATGGAGAAAAGTGAGATACTGTCAGTAGACAACAAGGCAGTTAAAAACAAATGGACAATAAGGGCACCTGGGTGGCTCAGTCGATTAAGTCCCCAACAGTTCAGCTCAGGTTTTGATCTCAAGGTCATGAGTTCAAGTCTCATGTTGGGCCATTGCTGGACCTGGAGCCTACTTAAAAAAAAGAAAAAAACAAATGGATGATGAAAGCAGCAAGAAACAGGCCACGAGGAGAAGACATTTAGCCAGCCCAACCTAGTTAAGTTGGGGTGTCGGTAGGGAGCAAGCGGAGGCAAGAAAGTCCCATCAGAAGCTATGAGAGCAGTGCAGAGGGGAGGTGGTGAGGCATCACACTGGACAATTTCCTTGAAAACCAATTAAGCAAATTAACTCATGCTTCTCTACAGAATGAACTATTTAGAAAGAGTTTATGAAACCTAAAGAGTAAAACAGTGTTACTGGGACACTGGGGGTACCTGGCTGGCTCAGTTAGAAGAACATGGGACTCTTGATCTCAGGGTCATGAGTTCGAGATTACTGCAAAAAAAAAAAAAAAAGGTCAATGTAACTAGACGCAGCATGGTATCCTGAGTTGGACTGGGAAACACAGAAAGATTATGAGTAGCCAAACTGTGTGATCCAATTAGGCTTGCTAGGTCCTTGAAGGGGGTAATGGAGAGTGATTTGGGTATGGAATTTTCTTTTGGGGTGATTAAAATATTCTGGAACCAGATAGTGGTGAAGGTGGGACAAACACTATGAATGTACTGTCACTAATGGTAAATTTTGTTATGTGTTTTATCACTGTTTTGAAAGGCCACAAAAAGACACAATATCTTAAAAGTTATGAAATCTGTCATTAACTTTTTAGTTTTGACAAATACTATGATTATGTTAGATGTGAACATTAGGGGAGGCTGGGTGATAAGTGTGTGGGAACTGTGTATGAACTTTGCTACTTTTCTGTAAATCTAAAATTATTCCAAAATGAAAATTCTATTTTAAAAAAATATGAAAAAAATGCATGTGTCCAGGTTTTTTTTTTTTTTTAAGGTATCACATTGTGTGTGTTTCTGTTTCTATGCACCTTTCATCTTCTGAAATAGAAGTCCTTTTGAGGGCAAATGTACAATGTGGGTCTTTTTGGTATAATTTTTCCCCCAGTTTTACTGAGGTATAATTGACAAATAAAAATTGTGTATATTTAAGATGTACAATGTGATAATTTGATATACCTATACATACATTGTGAAATAATTTACACCATCAAGCTATTTAACACGTCTGCTACCTCGCACAGTTACCATTTGTATGTGTATAGTAAGAACACTTACTCTCAGCAAATTTCAAGTATAGAATACAGTATCATTAACTATAGTCACCATACAGTACATTAGATCCCCAGAACTATTTTATTCTTAAAATACTAGTAGAATTGCCAGAGTTTAAACATTCAACAAATGGAGTTCTGCTAAAAAGTGCTAAATAGAACGGGCTTTCAGTGAGGGTCACTAGCCACTGTAGAATCTGAGGAAAATCAATGGCCTCCTCTCTGGGGCCTGTCAAACTAATGACTTGTGGCCACTTTAGACCTGAGGTCATTTCAAACCAGCACAAGTTTTTTTTTTTTTTTTTTTTCTCTTTATCCAGTCTACTGTCTGTGTTTAGTTATTCATATAGCTTAATTACGCTGAGATCTCAAGGGTGAAAGAAAGGATTGAAGAACAAAAAGAACCAACCCAGCTTCCTATTTTCTACGGCATACAATATACAGGAGGTGTGATTTCTCTGCTCACCATGTCCAGAGAGTGGCTGCAAAGAATCCTGTGATAAAGATGCCTGATAAGAAAAAGTCATTAAGGGGCACCTGGGTGGCTCAGTGGGTTAAGCCTCTGCCTTTGGCTCAGGTCATGATCCCAGGGTCCTGGAATCAAGTCCCACATTGGACTCTGCTCAGTGGGGAGCCTGCTTCCCTTCCTCTCTCTCTGCCTGCCTCTCTGCCTACTTGTGATCTCTGTCTGTCAAATAAATAAATAAAATCTTTTAAAAAAATGAAAGAAAAGACATTAAAAAAGTGTGTGTGTGTGTGTGTGTGTGTGTGAGAGAGAGAGAGAGAGAAACAGTTACTAAAATTTTATAAGTGAATCTCCTTGAAATAATATTTTCAATGAAATGGCTGGGTTCCTTTTCTCTTTGAACTTGGGGGGGGGTATTATTCAATTTTCAACTAGGCCTGGTTATTTCCTTTCCCAGTTAAAAAATTTGCAAAAGAGTCATCTGTTGATTGGCGAGGACCCTCACATATTATGCTTTGCCCCACGCATGATTTATTTTTCACTTTTCTTTCTGAAAGAATCTGAAATAGGTTACCATTTCTGACCTAAGATCTCAGAAACTAGAGTTCTTGGTCAATGATTTTGTAGATAGTTGTATTTCAGCAGTGGAGTTTGTTATTGGATGGAGATTTATGAATGGGCTCATGTTTCTTTTTTTTTTTTAATATTTTATTTATTTATTTGACAGAGATCACAAGTAGGCAGAGAGGCAGGCAGAGAGAGAAAGGAGGAAGCAGGGTCCCTGCTGAGCAGAGAGCCCGATGGGGGACTTGATCCCAGGACCCTGAGATCATGACCTGAGCCGAAGGCAGCGGCTTAACCCACTGAGCCACCCAGGCGCCCATAGGCTCATGTTTCTTGAAGTGCTAACTTCACACAGACTTGTTCACTGGCAAAACAAAAACAAAAAACAAAACCAAAAAACAACAACATACAGATGCAGCAATAATCTGCACTTTAGAAATGGAGGGAGAAAGGCACTATTCATCTAGAAGTCGTGGCAGGACTAGAATAGGACAGAGAGCGGCTACGAAGAGAAAGAGAGCTAGGATGACAGGAAAAAAGCCCAAACTCAGCCAGAACCAAAGAGCTATTTCTCTGATCAGTTATACCATCTTATCAATACTTGTACAGATCTGGTAGTTAACTCTGCAACCATATGTGGTGATAGGTGTTTAATCATTGTAAATATTTTACTCTTTGTAATTTACTCTTTAGTTCACTTATAATAAGTATATAAATGATAAAAAATTCATTTTTTAGCATGAGATTGGTGAATCCCAAGAATCTTTTAATTACCTTTATTGAATCCTAAATTAAAAGAACCACTTCTGGTGTTAAGAAGAGGATCCTAGGGGGCGCCTGGGTGGCTCAATGGGTTGAGCCTCTGTCTTGAGCTCAGGTCATGATCTCAGGGTCCTGGGATCTAGCCTCACATCAAGCTCTCTGCTCAGTGGGGAGCCTGCTTCTCCCCCTCTCTCTCTCTGCCTCCTTGTGATCTCTGTCTGTCAAATAAATAAAATCTTCAAAAGAAAAAAAAAAAAGAGGAACCTAGGATCTAGCCAACCCGCTCATGTATTATTATTATTTTTTTTAAGGAGGTGGTATGCCCAACATGGGACTTGAACTCCTGACCCTGAGATCAAGAGTTGCACGCCCTACGGACTGAGCCAAGCAGGTGTCCCTGGCTGGTTTTTGTTTGTTTGTTTGTTTGTTTGTTTGTTTAAGCAGATGATAGTGGCTGTGTAACAGATTACTTCTAACATAGTAGTTTAAGACAGCATTTATTCTCTCCTACAGTTTTTGAGAGGAATCAGGGAATGGTTTTGGGTCCCCAGAGGTTGCTGCCAAGTTGTTCCGTTGGGGAACTAATGTCACCTAGAAGCTTGCCTAGGGCTAGAGAATTCACTTCCAAGCTCACTCATGTAGTCTTCTGTAAGTCTCAGTATTTGCTGGCTGTGGGATGGTGATCTCCATTCCTGTGGGCCTCTCTGGAGGCTTCCTGAATGTTCCACTGAGTGACCTGTGAAAGCAAGCAAGCAAGAGAGCGCCACAGATGGAAAAAGTAGTCTCTTAAAGTCTTGGAAGTGAAATATGATCACCTCTGCTCTATGCTATTGGTCCAATGTGTTAGGAGACTGACTATACGAGAGTGCAAATATCAAGAAGCAGGGATCATTGAGGGGGGTTGTGTGGGAGCTGGTGACCACCGTGGTTACCAAATCTCTCAGATATTTATATCCTATTTGGTAAACTTAAAAGAACAACCTCTAATAATTTCAATTTTAAATGTACTTACATTATACATTATGCTGCAAATTTCATTCTGATCAGTTCTTTTGGCGATAATGTTTGAAGATCACTGGACTAGTAGTTCTTCTATCCAGTGTGTCCCTCTTCTGTTCCTCTTGTCCTTTCTCTCTCCCACGTGGTGTTAATTTATCTTAAAGATAGGGACTGCTGATAAATGAAAAGACAAATCTCAAATTGGAAATCCTAATCTGAGTATGTATTTGTAAATGGGAGAGACTGCTTCATATTGGACTATCCTTGAAAATCTAGGACTTCTGGATATAAATAAGAAAATGGATCAAGAACATTACTTTTAAATAAACAGCATTTATTGGGTCTTCTGGCTGGCTCACTGGGTGGAGTATGTGACTCTAGGTCTCAGGGCCATGAGTTCAAGCCCCACGTTGAGCATGGAGCCTTCTTTAAAAAAATTAAAAATGGCATTTATTAAACAGCTAAGTGCCTCCTATGAGCAAGACACCTTAGGGCTGTGAAAGACACCAAATGAATATAATCTAGGATCTACTAAAGTTACAAGCTACAGAGTATGGTGCCTGGATGTTCGGGAGATGATATTCTAATTGTGTTTTAAAATTGTATACAATGGTCACATTTTTATGGGATACAATTGATACAGTTTTAAAATCTTCTTACTTTTTTTAGGTAGGCTCCACACCCAAGCTTGGAGCCCAAAGCAGAGCTTGAACTCACAACCCTGAGATGAAGATCTGAGCTGAGGGGAAGGGATTAAAAAAAAAAAAAAAGATGAAATCAGAGAGGGAGACAGACCATAAGATACCTTTTTTTTTTTTTTAAAGATTTTATTTATCAGAGAGAGGGAAGAGGGTGAGAGAGCATGGCGGGGGAGGGGCAGAGGGAGAGGGAGAAGCGAACTTCGTCCTGAGCAGGGAGTTCAATGTGGGGCTCTATCTCAGGACCCCGAGATCATGATCCAAGCTGAAGGCAGACACTTAACCCACACAGCCACTCAGGCACCCCTCATGAGACTCTTAATCATACCTCAAATTGAGGGTTGCTGGAGAGTATGTGGGTGGAGGGATGGGGTAACTGGGTGATACGCCCTCCTTAATGCCCATGGTATAATGCGCACTGGGTGTTACATGCAACTGCCGAATAACTGAATTCTACCTCTGAAACTAATACACTGTATGTTAGTTAGTTGAAATTATAAAAAAAAGTTTCTACAAAAAACCCCCCAAAACAACAACAACAAAACTGGGCTGAGATCAAGAGCCAGTCACCCTAAGGAATACAATTTTTTTTAAAGCTGTGTGCAATTTACAGAGATGAAATCTGCTTACGTTTCCATTAGGTAAGCCACGTGTTTATATTTAATGAAGGCATAGCTCAGATGAACGTACCAGGTTCACTTAAGCCAAAAACGCAAAGCCAGTAACTATGGGTAACAACTGTTGGAAAGATGCTGAGATTTTACTGAGGCAAACCACAATAAACCTGTTTAAACTAGTTTGTGTATTTTATCAGGAACTAGCCTCGAAAGTTCACCGAGCAAGGCTACATCCTATTCCTAACAATTTACCACTTCATAGTGGAGACAAAGCTGTTGCACTCACTTTTAAGTGGAAAATCTGCTATGTCCTACTTGTATAAATCTTAGTTGAACCAAAAGAGCAATAAGCATCCAACGCTGTTAGAATGTTTTCTTCAGTACTATAAACACTCTCAACTACACGAGCTAAAATTATGGAAAGGACTGCAAAACAAAACACAAACTGCTTTGGGAAATCTCCAGTCGAAGCTACACGAAGCAAGCAGAACTTTGTAAAAAGCCGGCCGAAGAGTCTGGCTCCCGCGCTCACCGGATGAGCAGTTAGGGCTGGGGTTCTGGAATCTTCGTTGCGTTTGCAGACCCCCTGCCTACAGCGGGGCCGACAAGAAAACGCGCGTGCAGACAGTTCGCGAGCATTTCCCTCCGCCGAGCCCGGCTCGCTACGACGGACGCCGCCGGTGGCCGCACGCTGGGCGCGGACAGCCGGGCGGGACTCTCCACTTGGGTCCGGGAGGCTGGCGCGTGCACGGGCTTCTCCGGGGTCAGGCGCAGGGCCTCGGCTGTCCTGCGTCCCAAGAGCTTCGAGGCTGGGTCGTTCCCCGGAGCACAACGGGCCAGGCGCCCCTCCCCGTCCGCCCTCGGGCGCAAGGTGGTAGGATAACGGGGATCCTAACCAGAAGGAGGACCCAGACCACGGAGGCGGGAGGACGCGCCTGTGAGGGCCTACTCCCGAGCTCCCGCCTCCTTCGTGGCGGTCACCCGGGGACACACGCGAGGCCACGATGGGTCGAGTCAGGACGTTCCGGGCCGCGTCCGAGCAGACGCCGGCCGCACCCAGACGGGCGGTGAGGGGGCGGGGCGCCGGCACGGGGCGGGGCGAGCGAGGGGCTCCCGGCATGCCGCGCGGCGCCCGGCTTCCGGCTGTGGGCGGTGTGGGGGTCGGCGGCGGCCGGAAGCTGGCTGAGCCGCCTTCTCGGAGCGCCCCCTGCACTTCCGGGGGCCTAGAGTCGGGCTCTAGAGTCTTCCGGTAGGCGGCGCGGGAGGAGAAAGGCTTGAGGGGCAGGGCCGGGCGGTTCCCCTTCTCTCCCAATGTGAGCAGTGTCCCGAGCCCCCGTCAGGCGAAAGGCTGCCTAGAGAGGTGGAGCCGGTAGCCGGGCCGGGAACATGAGGCAGTGTCTCCTCTTCTTGACCAGCGTGGTTCCTTTCGTGCTGGCGCCACGACCTCCGGGCGATTCCCCGGAGCGACTCGGTAAAGACCCGGGAGAGTTGGCTTAGGGCCGGCCGGGCGCCTGGAGCGCGCTGCTTTCGGGGAAGAGCGGGGGAGCAGAACTTTCAGGTGTTTAGGGGCGGGGTATTGGACGGTGGCGCGTCCCAAAGTTTTCGGTGCAGAAAGGGGGTGTGGCTGTCGGAGTTAGGGAAGGCCGGGAGAAGGGCTTGTCCTTCTGAATGGGAGAGGGATACGGGCAGGGCCCCCCGGTGGCGACTGAGGGCCTGGGACGGGTCCGCCTCCAGAGTTGGTGTTCGGGGAGTGTGTTTTGGAAAGCGGTAAGGGGGGGTGTGTGGTCCAGGTCCCTGCCCTACCAAGGTGTTCTGCCAAAGCCGGGACTTGGTGTGTGTGGGGGTGGGGGGCTGCGGATAGGAAGGGCCCAAAGCTCACAGCTCCTTCTGGCTCTGCAAGGAGCGAACTAGAATTTCTGCTGTAGGAGGTTCTTTATGTAGTAATCTGGTTGGAAGGCGGTGACTGGAGAACTCATCTTGGACTTGGGTTTTGCGACCTTTGTAAGCGTGTTAACTTAAATTGCAATTTATGGGGGTGCTGGGAGGGGGCGCTTGAACCTACCAGGCCAACTCTTTTGATACTGCTTGAATGGCTTCCTTGCCATTTTAAACAAAAAAATTACCGGGATGACCAGTTTGAACAGTTTTGAGCCCAGGAAGTAGAGGGTTCTTAGATTTTCTTTCTTTTTAATTTTTTTTTCAACTGACACTTTTAAAAAAAATTTAAATTCACTTTAGTGAACATATACGTTATTGCTAGTTTCAGGGGTAGAATTTAGTGATTCATCCGTTGCGCATAACACCCAGTGCTGGTTATGTCAAGTGCCCTCCTTAATGCCCATCACCCAATTATGCCCCCCCTTACTTAGATTTTCCGAAGAGATTGGATTTTAGGATGGACATACATTAGAAGATGTGCAATTTGTGTAAGCTTACGAAGTCTTAAGATTCTTTGCCTTACGGAAGTTGACATATAAGACAGTTTAGTAATTAAGAACGAATCACAGTATATTTTCCCAGTGTTCAGAGTTGATTTTTTACGGTTGTATTGGTCTCCAGATCCCACCATGATTCTGTGCGTCGTGGTGTGTTGGTTGAGACACCATGTGGGTTTTCTTTGTAGCTAATTAAAACTGTCACATTAGTTTACCTGGCAGCTTTTTAATTTAATGGACAGAAATGGTAAGTGACTGAGGGTATTAAAGCTGTTGAGTGTTCTCACCTGAACAACTGCTTTGTGGTTCTCTCAAACTGAAATGGATTACAGGTGACGAGTGTAACGAAAGGCGAGGGAGCTTGTTAGGAAGGGCTGAGATGTGAGAAGTCAGTACATACTGAAGGGAAATTTTGAGGTAGTGATGGTCAGGGTGGGGATCGAGTAAGGATCTACTTCATAAGAATATATGTTAATACAAACAAACGTACTTTGAGATACTAAAATTATATTTTTACTGTAGCACAGCTGTATCATTTTTATCATCATGCTCTTGTTCACAGGTGGAAAAATAGGTAGCAGGAATCCTAAGGAAGCACATAGTATAGAGGAAAACCTTACTTTCTAGATGAATCCTCCACAACATAGAGGTTTTTTTTTTTGTTTTGTTTTGTTTTTTTGGCTGTGTTTTTAATTTGCAAAGTGCTGACCACAAGTGCCAGAAGAAAGCATAGACTTACCATGTGTTCACGTAATGTTAGAAGAGACTAGCTCTTCTAACCTGAACCTAGCCTGGGAAGGTTATCAAAGGCTCCCTGAAGGAGGCGGAACTCAAGGCCAGACTTTAAGCTTAGGTAGGTGAAGAGGGAAAATAAGTGCACTCCCGGTGGGGGCACTTAGATATTGTAGTGTTGAAATAAACCTTGTAGATCGTGTTTTAGTTTTTAAAATAAAACAATAGGAAAAGAGTCTCAGAAAGGTGTACTGAGTTGTCATATTCTCACAGTGATAAATATATGCCTTATGAGTAATTTTTTCTTTTGAAGAGTGACTGTGTGTGTGTTTTTTAAATTTTTTTTTTTTAAGATTTTTATTTATTTATTTGACAGACAGACATCACAGTAGGCAGAGAGGCAGGCAGAGAGAGGAGGAAGCAGGCAGGCTCCCTGCTGAGCAGAGAGCCCGACGTGGGGCTCGATTCCAGGACCCCGAGACCTCATGACCCGAGCCGAAGGCAGAGGCTTAACCCTCTGAGCCACCCAGGCGCCCCGACTGTGTGTGTGTTTAATGGCTCCAGATGTGAATAGTTGCTTAACTTAACCTTACCATTATTTAGATGGTCAAGATCAAAAAAGAGTTTTATAGTTAAAGAGCATAGTTTATTATAGCCTACTGGTCTTAAAATGTTATTATAATTTCAGTATTAGATTTTTTAAAAGTAAACATTACCCACCATGTGGAGCTCAAACTCACAACCTTGAGATCAAGAGATGCATGCTGTACCAGCTGAGCCAGCAAGGTGCCCCTCAGTACAAAATATTGATTAGGGATTTGATAACTTTTTAAAAAAGATTTTACTTATTTATTTGAGAGACAGAACAAGAACAGGTGTAGGTGCAGAGGGAAAGAGAGAAGTAGGTTCGCTGCTGAGCAGGGAGCCTGCAGTGGGTGGTGGGGGGGACTCAATCCCAGGACCCCGAGATCATGACCTGAGCTGAAGGCAGATGCTTAACTGACTGAGCCACCCACGCCCTCCCCCGGCCATGGATTTGACAACATTTTTCTGAAGGATAGAAATATATACTAGAATCCTGGCTTCTGGAGTACTCCTCAGGACACCAAGATGATTTCAATTGAACTGTTATGAATTGCATAATTCAGGAAAGTTATGAGTCATGTGAACTTAGTCATGATGATATCTTCTTGAAGTTGCAGCTGGGATGTATAAGTCTCACTCTGATTTCAAAAGTGTTTTCCCTTTGTGTTACTTTTAATAAAAGAGGATGTTGTGGGCGGAGGGAAAAAATATAGGTCACAGATGAGGGATGAAGGTTTGAAACTTACATTTTGAAACTTACCTTGAGGTTATTGGTGTGGGGATTCTCCACATTGCAGTGCTTGTTTTTCATTATTGACAGCCCCATTTTGCTCAATATTTTGACATCTGGCTTCCTCTTTTGATGTTAATTTTGCTTACAGGCTGCATTCTTTTGAAACTGAAACACTTAACCACCCTGACTGTTCCAAGGGAGATTTCATGCCAGTCTGCTTGGAACTAGTCAAAGAGAAGACTCTAGTTCTAGAATAGAATGAAGAGTTAAGCAGAGAGCCATGGTGGAGACATTGGGAGAAATTCTATAACTTTTACAGAGTTTGGAGAATATTAAGTGTCAAGTGTCATTGAGGCCAAGTGTCATTGATTTTTGGGTTTTGTACCATTTTTGTATTTGTGAGGGATGGTGTTTTCAGTTGAAAGTATAATTTAAAGAAAGTCTGAAAAAGATTGATAGAGGAAAGGAGGGACTAGAATGGGAAGTGGGTTTTACTGAGGTAGGGAAGTGAAATCAAGTGCTCTTTCATATATCCTTTAACTTAGCCCTGAAATCAACCAAGGGCATTGGTATCTACCTGCCCATACCGCTTCTTTCTCTCCTTTTTCTTTTAACCTGAGTTGTAGGCCTTGACATGTCCCATCTGCTGCCCTGGTTTCACTTACATTTGATTGTATTTGATAACTGCTAAATATATACTCTGATCTAGACTTGTTCTCTGAAACGCCAAACTCATGTATCCAACTGTCCACTTGATATTTCCCTCTCTGTATTCACAGGCACTTCAGATATAATATGTGCAAAATTACTTCCTGTCTACTTGTTTGATGAGAAGGAAGTATAGGATACAATGTTTAGTCTAGGAAGAGACAGAGGTCCTGGAAATTGTGGAAGTAGCCTCAGTGCCTAACTGGGATTTGTGTATGGACCAGTCTGTTTCCTTAGAGGGTCCTTTGGGTTGTGCTGATTTTTCTTGGGCTCAGCATTTCCATGTGATTGGTTTTGCTGGGGAATCTTGTCCCTGCTGAAGAGTTCTTGGTGGGGAATTACTGAGGTAGCTCATCCTCCATCCCCCACTAACTGGTGTAAACCCAGAAAATTAAGTTTTTAATTCCCAAGCTCCGGGTCCACTGCCTAGCAGAGAGCACTGCTCTCCTTTTTCTCATCCTTTAGTCACAGGGAGGGATTCCCCTACATCTAGGGCCTAATTCACGGTACCCTGGCCAGGTCACTGTCTTCTCTTGCATAATTTGGGGAGTCCTGAAGGACATTCAGGTCCCATGGGTCTACTGCACAAGCATACTGAACACTTTACAGCAGTCCTGGCTTTTTCCTTCCCGTTTCTGACGCCAGAAGTGGGAACATGGCACTGAGAGTGTCATCTTGGGAAACCGTCACACAGCAGAACAGTGGAGAATGAGAAGAGGGCTACTGGGTTTCTGCATTACACTTGTAAGTTGTATTCCAAGAATATTCAATTTATTGCAAAAAGAAAAGAGAAATTAAGTAAAAAGTCCACAAATGTTCCTGGACTTATTTTGTACAACAGTTGATTGTTTTTATCCTGGGACACCTCACACAGTGGATTAAGTGTCGGCCTTTGGCTCAGGTCATGATTGCAGGGTCCTGGGATCAAGTCCGGCATTGGGTTCCCTGCTCAGCAGGGAGCCTGCTAATCCCTCTGCATTCTGCTCCCCCTGCTTGTGTGTGCTCACTCTCTTTCTGACAAATAAATAAAATCTTAAAAAATTTTTTTAAAAAACCCTTTAAAATATTGGTTTTATCTTAAAAGTGTTAACTCTGAGCTTGACAAAAGAAATATGGATATAGTTTGTCATTGTAGAAGTCAGTGGCGGTAAAAACATATCCCAGCGATGAAAGAATTTGGGTGTGAACGAAGGGTGGAGTGGCAGGTTTATCAAATCTGTAGGCCACTTCACACCTCCATGGAGAAAGCCAGTTTATTGCAGGCCTGGAGCTCCAGCTTTCTCCTTACTGTTTGAGAACATATAGAAGGAATGAAGTAGGAGCTGCTTTTTACTGCCCATGTCAGTGTTGAGAATCGTACAAAGCACATTTGATTTCTTCCTGCTTAAAATCACTGTACGACTTATCAGTAACATAACTGCAAATATACGATGACTTAATGCAGAAAAGTCCTTTGTAAATGAACAGTGTAATTGCACACTATATAAAGAACAAGATGTAGTTGGGAACTCCAGAATCTTTGAGCATCCAGCTGTCCCCTTCTGTCAGCTCCTCCCCCCAAACTGTTCCTACACATGTGTCTTTTTTTTTTTTTTTTTTTTTTTTTTTTTTTTTAAATCTCAGTGAACGTGGTGCCACTGTCTACCCACGTACCCATGCCAGAAACCTTGGGGGTCTTTGGGTGATCTCTGCCTTCATTGCTTGGGTGCTTACGAGCTGATTTCCCAGACTCTGGCCTTGTTCCCCTCTCACCCACGCTCCACACTGCAGTCCCAGTGAAATTTCTTAACAGCCGTTGCCTGTCCACAGTCCAAAATCCTTAACTTAGTTCCCTGGCCTGTTACAACTGAATTCTGCCTGCCTCCAGTCTCACACCTCTTCCGATCTGTGTGCCATTGCCGCCTCCAGCTTCAGTGAGTTGCATTTTTCTTTGAAAATTATGCTCTGTTTCTTGGGAACCTCAGCGAATGTGTTATGCCCTCTACTTAGAACCCTGTCCTTTCTTTCTTGGCAGTCTCCTCATCCTTCTGGTTTTTTTTTTTTTTTTTTTAGTTCAACTTTATTTATTTATTTATTTATTTTTTAAAAAAATTTATTTATTTATTTGCCAGACAGAGATCACAAGTAGACAGGCAGGCAGAGAGAGAGGGGGGAAAGCAAGCTCCCTACTGAGCAGTCAGCCCGATGCGGGGCTCAATCCCCGGATCCTGGGACCATGACCTGAGCCAAAGGCAGAGGCTTTAACCCACTGAGCCACCCAGGCGCTCTATCATCCTTCTGGTCTTAACTTCAGTACTGCTTCCCTGGGAAAGCGTCCTTGGCTTGCCAGGTGGGGCCCTCCTCCTGCTCTGTCCTTCCATAACTTCTTGCAGCTTCCTCTCTCTTGGTACTTTACATACTTAACGATTTTTTGTGTGGTGGTCTTTCCTCTGGTGTCATAATATCAGAAATACATTTCTCTTTCTTTTCCATTATATCCTTGGTGGCTCGAAGGTGGAACACTTCCAGTCCATGTTGAAGAAATGACTAGGTAGAGTGTGCTAGAAGGGGGGAAACAGGTGCAGGATGTGTATGCAAAAAGGGAACGGTGGGGTGGCAAATTTACAAGAGCAGTAAGGGAGGGCAGGTCTCTAAGACTAGAGGAGGCCAAGGGAGGGAAACCATGGCATGTGGCAGAGAAAAGTGGGGAGGGTTGGGCAGGGAATACCTAAATAAAGGAGTACTCTAGTCTAGTCTGACCTTTTGAATTGTGTCTGTTGTTTTCTAATTTTGTGTTTGTAGCCAGCTAAAATGAGAAAAGCTCAGTTGTTTACAGGACTCCTGGGACAACTTGGAGAAAGCACAGAAGGTGTTTTCATTCTAGAGAGTGCTGGGCAGCCATTGTGGAGTGCTAAGAGAGATAATGGCTTATACTTAAGTTTATTGAGAGATTTGGATACAGATAAAAGTATCTGGGAAGTGTTTCACATTCTGTTGAAACAGCTGTAGAAAGTTGAGATTACCAGTGGTTGGAATTTGGAGGTGAAGTACAGTGAGGTGGCTGAGAGGGTCCTTGCTCGTGAAGGGCAGTAGTGAGCGTGGACTCTCCGCTTGTTGCAGGAGGGAGCGCCTGTACCGTGTTGTCTGCGATGGCTCCAGGGCATCCAGTGTGCGATATCTAGTTATTATAAGAGGACAAATTACAGTTGAAACACATTAGTTAGGTATTTTGAAATGCTTTAGCAAGCCACATTTTCAAAGTGCTTATTACGGAAAATACACTTAAAGATAACCAGTGATGTTACTATCGTGCTCTTTCTTTTTTCTAGACCTATTTTTTTACATAGTTAAGACCATGCAATACATGGGGCACCTCGGTGGCTCAGTGGGTTAAGCTTCTGCCTTCAGCTCAGGTCATGATCTCAGGGTCCTGGGATCGAGTCCCGCATCGGGCTCTCTGCTCGGCGGGGAGCCTGCTTCCTCCTCTCTCTCTGCTTGCCTCTCTGCCTACTTGTGATCTCTCTCTGTCAAATAAATTTAAAAAAAAATCTTAAAATAAATAAAAAAGATAAAGATCATGCAATACAAATAGTTTTTTTAATCTACGCTTGTTTGTTTAATATGATAGTGTAAGTATTTTCCCATGTTCTTAAAAGCCTGTTGTTACCAGCATTTTTAATGACTGTAGTTTTTTTTTTGTCATTTGGAAGTGGCATATAATTTATCTGTTTCTCCATTATTAATTTACCTTCTTTCTGATTTTTGTTCTTGAAAATAATGCAAGGCTGAGTAAGGACCATCTTTGTGCCCAAAGCTTTTATCTTCACTCTGAGCTGCTTCCTTGAGCCTAGTTCAGTGGTTCTCAAACCTGAGTGCATCAGCATCACCTGGAAGGCATTTTAAACACAGATCGCTGGGTCTTAACCCAAGGATTTCTGACTGAGTAGGACTGAGGAGACCTGAAAACTGGCCTTTTTAAAAAAAAAATCATTTTTAAAAATTATTTTTTTAAATATTTCATTTATTTATTTGACAGAGAGATCACAAGTAGGCAGAGAAGCAGGCAGAGAGAGAGAGAGGGAGAAGCAGGTTCCCTGCTGAACAGAGAGCCCGATTCGGGGCTTGATCCCAGGATCCTGAGATCATGACCTGAACTGAAGGCAGAGGCTTAACCCACTGAGCCACCCAGGTGCCCCAAAACTGGCTTTTCTAACAAGTTCCCAGGTGATGTTGCTGTGTGGGGACCACACTTCAAGAACAACTGGCCTGTGTTATTGACAATGACACTACAGTATCGAGGTTAAGTTTCTCAGGCAGTAGGAGTGATTATGATCTTGAATGAAACTGAATTCATGTACCAACCTGTATCAGGGAAGTTGAAGAGCTGTAAAGGGTTGTATCAGCATCTCAGCCTTGAGGATTTGTGCGGCTTGTACACACGGCAGTGCTGTTTTTTGCAAGGTGCTGTGCTAGGTTTTGTGAGATAAGGGTACTGTGAATAATGCAACCCAGCTCCCTTTTGGCTGTTTTACAGTCTGTGAAATAAGACAAATAAAACAGAAAGCCAGAAAAAAGGTATTAACAAAGGGCTACAGAATTCAGAGGGAGAGGAGATCATGTTTGGTTAGCACATCAAAAAGTAGGAGGTCAAGAAGTAGAAAAGGTCCAGGAAGAGCTAGGGTTTTTTTTTTTTTTTTTTAAGATTTTATTTATTTATTTGACAGAGAAAGTGCGAGAGCGCAAGAGTGCAAGCAGGGGGAACGGCAGGGGGAGGGAGAAGCAGGCTCCCCTCTGAGTGAGGAGCCTGATTTGGGGCTTGATCCCAGGACCTTGGGATCATGACCTGAGCCAAAGGTAGACACTTTACTGACTCGACCACCCAGCTGCTCCTAGAATATATATATTTATTTAACTTTAAAAAAAATTGTTTAAAGAAGGCTCCACGCCGAATGCGGGACTTGAACTCATGACCCTGAGATCAAGAGTCACATAATGTACCGACTGAGCCTTCCAGGCACTCCAGAGCTAGGATATTTTTAAGGAATTTCGGAAGTATGATGTCAGTGAAGCTTGGGGTTTTCAGCCAGAGAAGCCCAAGTTCAAATCTTGGTTCTGTGCTAAATTAGCTTTGTGATATATTTCTCCTTGAACTTGTTTCTTCTTCTGTAAAAAGGGGATACTATACCAGGTATGTTGGTGTAGCTTACCTGACAAAACACACACTCAAAAATTATTGAATAGGGGCACCTGGCTGGCTCAGTCGGTAGAGCATGTGAATCTTGATCTTGGGTCCATGAGTTTAGCCCCACATTGGGCATGGAGCCTACATTAAAAAAAAAAAAAAAGTTGAATAAATGGTAAGTTTCTTGAAGGTTTTTCATTGGTGCTGCTAAGTATTGTAATTAACAAGGCCAAATCACCAAGGCCTATCTATTGGCATAAAAGTGATTGATGCCTTTTGAAACAGCCTTTCTATGGATTTTTTTTTTTTAAGATTTTATTTATTTATTTGACAGACAGAGATCACAAGTGGGCAGAGAGGCAGGCAGAGAAGAGGAGGAAGCGGACTCCCAGGACCCTGAGATCATGACCTGAGCCAAAAGCAGAGGTTTTAACTCACTGAGCCACCCAGGTCCCCAGGATTGTATTTTAAAGGAAATCTTATTGATGAAAAACTAGCGGTAGCAAAGAAGTGTGAACTTGCTGTCATTTTATTTAATATTATCTTGAGTTAGAGACTTGGATGGCTTTTTTTTTTTTTTTTTTTTTTTAAGATTTAATGCATTTATTTTAGAGCGAGCTCGAGCACACTGGGGGAGAGGGAAAGGGAGAGAAATAGACTCACCACTGAAAAAAAAAGCTCCACACAGTTCGATCTCATGAGCCTGAGATCATGACCTGAGCCAAAATCAAGAGTCAGTCGCTTATCCGACTGAGCCACTCTGGTGCCCCGACTTGGATGGACTTTGATGGAATTTACTTTTATCGTATAACTGCTTGCTTACCTATTGTTTTCCTCAGGTTTGCCCAAATATTGTGTAACAGCGAAGCATCTTTCTTTTGACCACTCTTTATAAACTGGCCCTGCCTAGTCCCTGTCTTTGCTATTCTGCTTTAATGTCCATGGCACTGACCTGTATTGTGTATCGCCTGTCTGTGCTACTGACCCGAGTGCTGCAGGAAGCAAGGACTTTGCTGTATTTAATGCTGTATCCGCACTGAGACCAGAGTCTGGCATGTAACAGTGAATTAATGATTGGGTGAATGAACCAATTGAGGATCATATTTAGGAGAAGAGGGAAGAGAAGAGTATTGGGTCAGTTCTTTTAAAAGTGGTTTTATGGGCATATTTAACCTCAGTAACAATATACTTGTATTTTAAGCTCCTGGTGGTATATTTTTAAGGCCATTCTAAGTCCGGTGGAATGATTTTGAATACCATTCCCTCTGTAGTGATATTTGTTGAGAGAAACTGAAAGCATCAGCTCACATATTTTTAGACAGTTTGTACAGAGACTCCAGTCACCAAAATTGTCTTCCAAAAACCCTCCTGGTTTTGGAAGAGGTAGCAGAGTTGCTGATGAAAAGTGACTGACATTGTAGCATATACTTTATGGTGTTTACTTTTGCTCTGTACCAAATAAAAACATTTTGTTTTATCTTTGGGGCAGCACATCTTTGCTTTCGTTGGGTTCCAAGTCAGTCGGGTAAAATAATTAATGTTGGTTTTTATTCAGGGATTAGTTTGGTCATATCACTTCTACTTTCTGATGTCCAGTGGATTGTTTGTTTTGCTGTGTCTGTTGAAGGCAGCAATGATTAGGATATTACCACTTTTTTGCTCTTTAATTTGGAAAATGTAATTTTTCTGTAAAGATTTTACCTTTGGTTTACTGAGGTCATTAATACATTTGTTGCTGTTTCATACTACACATTAATTGATAAGGTATTGATACAGCCCCAAGTTAGCAGTGATCAGGTCAAGTTGGTCACCTTCTTCTTAGAAATTCTAAGCAGGCAAGCCAGAAATGCCTTTAATTTAGAATTTAGCTGATTGTGTAATATGATGTAATGTGATACTCAGAGATATCAAAATTATTACATCTAGTATGGATATGAACTCATGATTCCCTAATTGTCACAAGTATCTTTCCTCATTGATTTGTTTGATCTAGGATCTAGGTTCACACATTGTGTTCTTGTCTATAGTAGTCCCTACTTACCTGTGGGGGATACGTCCCAAGACCCCCAGTGGATGCCTGAAACTGTGGATAGTACTGAACCCTAGGATAGAATGTTTTTCCTTTACATACAAACCTGTGGTAAAGTTTCATTTATAAATTAGGCATAGGAAGAGATTAATAACAGTAATAATAAAATAGAACAGTTATAACAATAGACCATAATAAAAGTTACATGAATGCGGTCTCTCCCAGAGTCCTTTTTTTTTTTTTTTTTTTTAAATGAGCTCTCTGCCCAGCGTGGGGCTTGAAATCACAACTCCAAGATCAAGAGTTGCATGATGTATTATCTGAGCCAGCCAGGCAGGCGCCCCTCCTAAGGTCTTACTATACTTACTCGTCTTGTGATGATGTGAGATGATAAACTGCATAAATGTTGAGATGAAGTGAGGTGAGTGATACAGGCATTTTGACCTCGTGTTAGGCTCACATACTGAGAGCCACCCACACTGACAGACTCACTTCTGATAGACCACAGTTGACTTTCGGGAACTGAACCCTCTCAACTGGAAACCGCAGATAAGGGAGGACCATTGTATTATGTCTTTGCTTGTCCCTTCTTTCCCAGACCATTTATTTCCTGAAGAAACTGGGTTGTTTAAAATTTTGTAGGGATTCTGACATTCTGGATGGAACTGATTGTTTTCTAAGGTTGTTAGTTAATTTGGCAATCTAATCCCTTTGTGTCTTAAAAACTGGAAGTTAGGTCTTGATTAAATTCAGCTTAATTTGTGGGTTTTTTTTGCTTTTTATTTATTTTGGCAAGAATGCTTCATAGGTTGTGCTTAGCACTTCAAAATGCATTGTCAGAAAGAGTTTCTTGTCAGACTTTATCATTGTAGTGATACTACAATTAATTAGTAAGTGTAGGTGTTAATAACCTTTTTACCTTTGTTTCAGAAAAGCTTGATTCTTTACTCTCAGACTACGATATCCTCTCTTTATCCAATATCCAACAGCATTCAGTAAGAAAAAGGGATCTACAGGCCTCAACACATTTAGAAACACTACTGACTTTTTCAGCCTTGAAAAGGTAATTTGGATTATTTATAGAAAACTTTGCGGGCAATGGGGGCTTAGTTTGGCAAAAGTAGAAGAATAAGGGTGTTTACTGGGGTCTTAGGAAGTTACATTTTAAAAATTTGTAATATAATTACAGTCAGTAATAATTCTTATATTGCTTATTGCTTATTCCAAAATTCATAGTGATGATTATTAAAAACAAACAAATGGGTGTTCCAAAGGTATTAATGATGGTAATGATGTTTATGGGATTCTAAAAAAGGATTTTAATTAATTGAATGGCTTTTAATACCCTAAAATATTTTTTTTCTACTTTAGAACCATCAGCTGTGTACTAACTAATATCTTTATTTTATGTATGAAGACACTGAGGTTTAGAAATCAAAGATTTGTTCAGGACCCCATAGCCTTGTGGTAATAAATTAATATAGTGCCATAAATCAATATGGTCTCTCTGGGTAGTAATTTTGCTTTCTCTTAGTTTTGCAGATGTAAATCTATTAGATAATTGCAGGTCTCGTTCTAAAGTCTTTTTAGGGAGCTTTACTAATATCAAAACACACCCTGAGAGAATGTAAATGGGCTGAATCACTCTGTATTTGAAGGCGAGGCTACTTCCCCAACAAATGATGAAGGCCTGTTTTTACTTTTTTAAATCTTTTTTTTTTTCTTTAAGATTTTGTTTATTTATTTGAGAGAGAGTGAGAGAGAGAGAATGAGCAGGGGGAGGGGTAGGGGAGAAGCAGACTCTTTGCTGAGCAGGGAGCCTGATGTGGGGCTCAGTCCCAGGACTCTGGGATCATGACCTGAGCTGAAAGCAGTTGCTTAACTGACTGAGCCGCCCAGGCTCCCCACAGCAAATATTTTAAAAAAAGAAAGTAATACATTCACTTGGTTTAAAAAGCGAACTGCGGAGGGTATAAGAAATTTTCAGGTGCTCCTCAAACTTTGCAAATGCATAAGTTTCCCAAATTTCTAAAAGATTTTAGTGCATATTTTTTGCATATAGATCTGTGTACATGTAGGTAATACAGGTAAGTAGATTTATCTCCTTTTTAACAGCTGCATAAATATTTCTATTTCATAGAACTGTAATGGTTTGTTCGCTAATAACCCATAGATACATATTGTTTAACTGAAGTGATTTTTGTTTTCTGTAGCAAACAGCGCTCTGATAACTATCGTTGTGACTATACCTTATTTAGGTATTTTTATAGGATACATTCCTGAAAGGAGAATGAGTCAAGGGTATACATACTGTAAATGTTTACTGTTGTTACCATATTTCTTCCTAAAGACATTAGCCCAGTTTGTTGTTCTAGCAGCAGTGTATGAGCTTACCGATAACCTGTAAGGTTATCCTTAGAGGATATATCCTTATCCTTACATATATCCTTATCCTGTAAGGATAACCTTACAGGTTATAGGTAAGGATATACCTTACAGGTTATCGGTAAGGATATATAATCCTTGGCAATACTCGTTTTTATCAGCCCTTAATTTTTGTCCCTGTGAAAAGGGATAGAGTCTCATAGTTGTCTTGATTTTCATTTTGTGTGAAATTGAGCATCTTTTCATGTGTTTATAAGTCATTTATTTTTCTGTGTCTACCTTTTTGTATCCTTTTATCATTCTTCTGATTGGTTTATTCTGTAATGCTTAGTATATTTATCATATGTATAACTGATATCTCATGCAAATACATTTTATAATATCTTTTTTGGCTTTTTTAAAGTTATTGCCATTATCCTTAGATTATTTCTGAATAATTTCTATCAGAGTTCATAAATTGTTGTGTTGTTTGTTCCAGACCTATAGTAAATTTGAGCAGTGATGATATTAATCATAGTCCTAGTTTGTCCGTTACTTTGTGTAATTCACTTTGTGTGTGCTATCTCTAATTCTCATTGTGCTCCACAAAGTTTTCGTTCCTCTGCTTTTGGGGGGAAAAAATTGAGACTCAGAGAAGTTGGGTAACTTGCTCAAGGTCACTCAACTAGTAAGTGGAAGATAAAGGATTTGAATTCAAGCCTGTGCTATTTTAGCTGTGCTGATAGGGATTTTGGTGAAGGAGCAGGTATAGTAGTAAACGGTAAATAGGAGCAAAGGATAAGGGGAAAACTGCAAAATAAGAACTCAGAAGTTAGCTTTCTAAGTTTCTTTTTTCAGTTTAGGTTGGAGATGTCTTGTAAAGTTTTTTCTATGGGGGAAATACTCCCATAACCTCACACATTCCTCTCTTCTGGGTCTCATAGATGTCACTGATTTTTTTCTTTTTTCAATTTTATTTATTTGCAGGGAACACAAGCAGGGGGGAGTGGGAGAAGTGGGAGCCCAATTCAGGGCTTGATCCCAGGACCCTGGGATCATGATCTGAGCTGAAGGTAGACGCTTAATGCCTGAGCCACCCAGGCGCACCAGATGACATTGATTGTTTAAGAGAATGTTCAACAATATCTGTGTATTATCTCTCTGTGTAAGGAGGCAGGGAGGTTTGTAATTTATCTTACAGAGTTTCCATCAAGTTTTTTTTTTTTTTTTTTTTAAGGTTTATTTATTTATTTGACAGAGAGAGGCATAGCAAGAGTGGGAACACAAGCAGGGGGAGCGGGAGAGGGAGAGGTAGGCTTTCTGCCAAGGCAGGAGCCTGATGTGGGGCACGATCCCAGGAGTCTGGGATCATGACCTGAGCCAAAACTAGGTGCTTAACCACTGAGCCACCCAGGCACCTCCTCTGAAGTGTTTAAATGGAGATGTATCTAACCGTGCAGGAAAACTTTGGACCAGGTACTTTAAAATAGTTTATTTCATTTAACCCTCCAAAACTATTCAGTTAGTAGGTGGTATTATGGTATTATTTTCATTTGTAGATGAAAATACTTAGGTTCAGAGGTAAAGGCCAAGATCAAGCACTAAGTGGTGGAGACAGGATTTGAGCTAGGTTTGTCAGACTCCAAAGCCCTTTCTGTTACACTGTTACACATTTGAAATGATCAGTTTATATAGGGCCGAACTTACCAATGTGAAGATGCTCATTACTAGATGGTAATTGTAAAAGATCAGATTTTCTGGTTTCTGAAACTGAATAATGCATTTAGAATAGGCTTGCCTTTTTTTTTTTTTTTTTTTTTTTTTTTTTTTTTTAAAACAAAGTCATCAGTGTAACGGAAAAAATCGTAGCTGTGAATGTGTGGGAAGATATGTTTTAGGAGAACAGGAGAAGATGGTCTAAGGATTTTTGAAATAATGTTCTATTGTCTCTTTCCCTCTGACCATTAAAAAACCACCAGCGAACTAAAATTACCTTGTTTTGCTCAAAAAGTTAAAAATACTTGTTGCTATGGAGACAGCCCCAGTCTAGATTCTTTCTGGCAGTGTAGACTTAGGCAAACCCACGGGAAGTAACATTTCATAGTTTCAGCCCCACAGTTGACAAAATTTGTTCCTGTGGTTGAGATGAAAAACATACCTTTATCTTTGGTATTCATGGGCACATTGAAAGGGTAAATAATAATTGAAAAATTCTTGCTCACCACACCCAGATTTATGTCAGAACTGAAACTGGTAGAAAACAAAAGAATATTAAGCTGACTAAATAACTAAGTATGTATTTTAATGTCTATGTTGGATATCTTACATTTATTTTCCTCGTAGGAATTGCAGATTAATTTTTTTAAAGAGACGTTCTCTTTAGAAGGAGAAAAAAAAGCATGAGTGCTTTTAAATATAGAAAGTAGCAGTGATTAATTTTGCAGAGCAATAAAACCGGCTTGATTGCTAGAGCAGCACTGTGTAGGCTTTTGAAATACAGCATTTTGGTTTCCAGGTTCATCCTTTACTAGCTGTGTAACCTTGAGTGTGTTGATTGACCTTTAACTGGCGATATTTACTGTGTGAAGTGGAGACAGCATAAGCAGAGCATGTAGCACTGAGTAGGTGTTCAGTAAGTCATACCTAATACCAGGCATTGGTAAATTTTTTAGACAAGCAGGATTTGGACTTAAACTGTCCATGTGTGTTTCCTTATTCTTCAGTCTCCAGGAAATATGAACCCATAAGCTGTTTGAATATTTTTCCTCCTAATTCTAGTCTTTTGTTTTGCTGAATTCTTAACAGCCTAAAGAAATTTGTCAAAAAAATTTTTGTCTATTCGTCTTTGTAGGTGACATAATGCTAAATACCTAGTAAAACAGTGATAACTTGCATAGTCTTTTATTAATGTCAGCTCTCAAGTTATTTTTAAGTAAGCTTAATTTTATGTGCTTAGAATAAAATTTTATGTGAAAATTTTATGTGCAGTAAAATTTTATGTGAAAATTTTATGCGCTTACAGTAAAAAGTGGATGCATGTTTTTCTTTAGGCATTTTAAATTATACCTGACATCAAGTACTGAACACTTTTCCCAAAATTTCAAAGTCGTGGTGGTAGATGGTAAAGACGAAAGTGAGTACACCGTGAAATGGCAGGACTTCTTCAGGGGACACGTAGTTGGTTAGTATGAAGCTTGTTTGTTTGCCCTTGTGTCTGGGGGTATTAGGTGTCCAGATCTAGTTGGATTCATATTCTTTTTTGGTGGGAGGAAGAAGGGGTGTCAAAGGACTGCTTTTCGTTGTATCTAAGCTCTGTAAGTTTGAACGGAGGAACGGTCAAACAGGAGGAAATGAGGATTATCTTAGCATGGATACTGATTGTCTATTTTAATGATTACAGTGAATTTCCTCCTTTTTTTTTTTTTTTAAGATTTTGTTTATTTATTTGTGAGAGAGATCACAAGTCGGCAAAGAGGCAGGTGGGTGGGTGGGGGAGGGAGGGAGCAGGCTCCCTGCTGAGCAGAGGGCCTGGTACAGGGCTTGAACCCAGGACCATAAAATCATGACCTGAGCCACCCAGGTGCAGTATTTCCTCCCATTTGATAAGAATTTAACCTCTTGTCTCCAGGGAAGGATCGTAGGCTTTCTTTATGAGATTTTAAACAGGGAAGCTAGGAGGTAAAATAATTGACTTTATGATTCTGTTAAGTACTTATCTAAGATGATGTATCAAATGAGCAATTGTGGGCTTACTTGTGGAACTTCCTTTGCAGAAAAAGAAATGGCATTAAAATCTGCAAATAGGGCGCCTGGGTGGCTCAGTTGTTAAGCATCTGCCTCCACTCAGGTCATGATCACAGGGTCCTGGGATTGAGGCCCACATTGGGCTCCATGCTTGGCAGGAAGCCTGCTTCTCTCTCTCCCACGCTCCCTGCTTGTGTTCCGGCTCTCTCTGTGTCTCTCTCTGTCAAATAAATAAATAAAATCTTAAAAAAAAATCTGCAAATAGAGCAAGCCTTGTGTGTTCCAGATTATGCTTTCTGCCCTCCTCTTAGTTTATTCGTGTTCTCTCTCTCTCTTTTTTTTTTTTTTTTGAGGAGGGGGTGGAGGGGGCAGAGGCAGAGGGAGAGAGAGAATCCTAAGTAGACTCCACACCAAGCGCAGACCCTGTGGGGGCTTGATCTCACAACCCTTAGATCATGACCAAGCTAAAATCAAGAATTGGATGCTTAATCAACTGAGCCACCCAGGCACCCTTCTCTTAGTTCTTTCTTAACCAGTAATAAGTGATGTTATTTCGGAAGAACATCTACACGTTTGTTTTTGGTTTTGTTTTATAACACACTGGGAAATTTTTACAAGAAGATTGAGGGAAAGAGAAAGGTTTCAGATGAGTTGAGGCTACTCGTTGGAGATGTGACTATCTTGCTGCTTACTGGGGCCTCTGTTTCTTTGTGGCAGATTTCTACAGTACCTAGGCGCATTCCACTCTGATGAAGGACTCTGTTGATTTTTATTGACACTAGTGCATAGTTTATTTTTTGATGTAAGTATTTCTTAATGATGGATTTTTCTTTTTCTCTTAAGGTGAGCCTGACTCTAGAGTTCTAGCCCACATAGGAGATGATGATATTACAATAAGAATCAACACAGATGGGGCGGAATATAATATAGAGGTAAATCTATATGTACATTTTGTTGGGGGAAGAGGGAGCTGTTAAAAAAGCCATTTCCCAGTTGTTTTAAGAAGACAAAGGTCTTTAATTATACTTACTTCTTTTTTCCTTGTGTTTGAAGTTTTTTACCAGTGAATTAGATGATTTTTTAAAATAACTAAAAAAATTTTTTATAAACATATAATGTATTATTAGCCCCAGGGGTACAGGTCGGTGAATCGCCAGTTTTACACACTTCACAGCACTCACCATAGCACATACCCTCCCCAGTGTCCATAACCCCACTGCCCTCTCCTTACCGCCACCCCCCCACTCCCCAGCAACCCTCAGTTTGTTTTGTGAGATTAAAATTCTCTTACGGTTTGTCACCCTTCCGATTCCATCTTGTTTCATTCATTCTTCTCCTACCCCCCAAACCCCCTACGTTGTATCTCCACTTCCTCATATCAGGGAGATCATATGATAGTTGTCTTTCTCCGACTGACTTATTTTGCTCAGCATAATACCCTCTAGTTCCATCCACGTCATCGCAAATGGCAAGATTTCATTTCTTTTGATGGCTGCACAGTATTCCATTGTATACATAGACCACATCTTCTTTATCCATTCATCTGTTGATGGATATCTAGGTTCTTTCCATAGTTTGGCTATTGTGGACATTGTTGCTATAAACATTTGAGTGCACGTGCCCCTTCGGATCACTACGTTTGTATCTTTAGGGTAAATACCCAGTAGTGCAATTGTTGGGTCATAGGGTAGCTCTGTTTTCAACTTTTTGAGGAACCTCCATGCTGTTTTCCAGAGTGGCTGCACCAGCTTGCGTTCCCACCAACAGTGTAGGAGGGTTCCCCTTTCTCTGCATCCTCGCCAGCATCTGTCATTTCCTGACTTGTTAGTTTTAGCCATCCTGACTGTTGTAAGGTGATATCGCATTGTGGTTTAATTTGTATTTCCCTGATGCCAAGTGATCTTGAGCACATTTTTATGTGTCTGTTGGCCATCTGGATGTCTTCTTTGCAGAAATGTCTGGTCATGATCTCTGCCCATTTCTTGATTGGATTATTTGTTCTTTGGGTGTTGAGTTTGCTAAGCTCCCTATAGATTTTGGACAGTAGCCCTTTATCCGATATGTTCTTTGCTAATATCTTCTCCCATTCTGTCATTTGTCTTTTGGTTTTGTTAACTGTTTCCTTTGCTGTGCAAAAGCTTTTAAAAATATGGAACGCTTTACAAATTTGCATGTCATCCTTGTGCAGGAGCCATGGTAATCTTCTCTGTATCACTCCAATTTTAGTATATATGCTGTCGAAGCGAGTACTAGATGATTTTTTATAAAAAAGAAGGTAATATTTTCTACACATCTGAGAAGCCGTCATAAAATGCACCCTGTATTTCTAAATGCCATAACTGAAAGAAGGTCACACGTGGAATGGATAATGGGAGGAAAAACTTTCTTTCTCTCCTGATTCATTTTTTAATTCTTTCTTTAATAATTCTACTGTAAGTATAAATGTTCTTAAAGCCAAAGTCAAGTCTTATTTCTCCTGTTCCCTCTTAGATGCTCAGGAAATGCAAGATCAATAAAAGGTGATAGTTCGTATTCTGAGAAGTTAAAAGAGGAAACTCTTTTAAGGCTCTGGGCTGCTCTTGCACTGAAGTACTAGCAGTAGAAACCAAATTAGCTATTTTGTACAGGCTGTATAACCCTGTGTCCTACACTAAGCCAGAAAACAAAACGTTGCCACAGATTTATGGATTGAAGCTTCTGTTTCTAGGAAGATGCGAATACTCTGGGTGGTCGTGACTCTGAACCAGCAGCTGTGGGGAAACAGTAATTACGGTTGGTCAGATTGAAAGTTTAATGTGGGGGCGCGTGGGTGGCTCAGTGGGTTAAGCCACTGCCTTCGGCTCAGGTCATGATCTCAGGGTCCTGGGATCGAGTCCCGCATCAGGCTCTCTGCTCAGCAGGGAGCCTGCTTCTTCCTCTCTCTTTCTGCCTGCCTCTCTGCCTACTTGTGATCTCTCTCTGTCAAATAAATAAAATCTTTATAAAAAAAAAAAAAAAGAAAGTTTAATGTGTATCTGAGTGCTGATTGGGTTAGGACCACATGCTGGTGCTATAAATGCTGTAAATTTTTTTTTTTAAGATTTTATTTTTTGACAGAGCACAAGCAGGGGGAGGGGCAGAGGGTGAGGGAGAAGCAGGCTCCCTGCCGAGCAGGGAGCCCCATATGGGGCTTGATTCCAGAACCGTGAGATCATGACCTGAGCCAAAGGCAGATGCTTAACAATGGAGCCACCCAGTGTCCCAATACTATAAATTTTAATAACATCCAGTTTGCATGGCTGCTAGTCATTTGTCCATCCTTGTGAAAGAGAAGTCTGTCTCTGGCCTTGCGATCTATTTTGGTCTGCTAGTATGTAGACCATCTAATGTCAGTGTTATGGGGAGCCTAGCTTACCAGAAAGAGTCAGAAAATTAGCACAAATTAAATGAGCATTTAATTTGTAAGTAAATTCTTAAATTTACTTATTCTTTTAGTTAGTCCATTTTTAAAATGTACCTGTATTTTAAAAAGTGCTCCCAGAAATTTTCAGAAAATATATCTGAAATCTTACTGAGAGATGGAACTACTGTTAACATTTTGATGAGTATCCTTCTAAACTTTTTTCTGTACATGTATGCACACTTAGGTGTTTGTACTTTTTCCTATAACATTAGGACCATACAGTATGTACAGTTTGTTGTCATGCAGTTTTTTAAAAAGATTATTTATTTGAGGGGGGAGGAGAGAGAGAGAGAGTGAGCACCAGCAAGGGGGTGGGGCAGGGAGAGAGGGTGAAGGACGATCCTCTCCGAACAGGGAGCCCGACACAGGACTTGATCCCAGGAGTACACGGTCATGACCTCAGCAGAAGGCAGCTGCTTACGCAACTGAGCCACCCAGACACCCCTGTTGTCACATTTTTTCTAAATTTTTTTTAAAAATTCAGTTTAGTTAACATATACTATCATGCGTTTTTTAAAAATTTAAGTATAATTGTGAACATTTTTTCGTATTAATAAATGAAGATCCAAATTAGGGTCGTTAAAAATATTTTATTTATTTATGTGACAGCAGACAAGCTGGCAGAACAGCAAGCAGAGGGAGAGGGAGAAGCAGGCTCCCCGCTGAGCAAGGAGCCCTAGGTGAGCCAGGACCTTGAGATCATGACCTGAGCCAAAGGCAGATGAGTCACCCAGGCGCCACTAAAGTTTTTAATAAATGCTGCCTGTTGGTTCCTTGAAACATGGTACTGTTTATTCAACCAGTCTCCCATTGATGTTCATTTTTTTGTTTGTTTGTTTCTAATTTTTTGAAATAAAAAATGCTACAGGGGCTCCTGGGTGACTCATCGGCTAAGTGCCCGCCTTTGGTTCAGGTCATGATCCCGGAGTCCTGGGATTGGGCCCAGTGTCAGGCTCCAGAGCCTGCTTCTCCCTCTCCCCCTGCCACTCTCCCTGCTTGTGCGCATGCATGCGTACGTGTTCTCTCTGTCAAATAAATAGTATGTTAAAGTGCTATAGCAAACAGCTTGGGCACGCCTTTCGGTGCATGTATTTAGGTAGGACAGTCTTGGTGATCGGAAATCCTGTGGGTTTGGGGAGGACACCGTGTCGGCTGAGCCAGGGTTCCATATTAGCCGCTCTCGCAGCTAGGCAGCTGCAGAGCTTTGTTCCGTCCCCTCACCGAGGTGGATGTGGGTCGGGTCATCCTTCTCCAGCTTGTAGCTCTGATGTCTGGACACATCCTTCAAGGTTGCCACAGATTGGAAGTGAAGCTAGAGAATCCTGCAGGGGCTTTTAAGGGCCAGACCTGGAATTGGCTACATCACTTCCACCCAGGTGGGACTGGAACTCTTGTCTCTGACATGCCTACAAAGCAGCCTGGGAAATATCCTCTTGTCTTGTGCTCAGAAAGAAAACAGTGTAGGGAATGCTCAGCATTGTTTCTGCCACTGTGCCTGTGTCTGCTTATTTCCTTAGAAGAATCTATTCCTTTTTAATTCAAAATGTGTACATGTAGGATCCAAGTTAAATTTACTCAGATTCCTCACTTTTCCAAATAATTTCTTGGGGAGAATTAGCAATTCTGTTTCCATCCATATCTCCTTGTCTCACTAAATAAAAAAAAATGGATATAATTAATATTTTATTGTGTGATGTTTACTTAAAAGTAAACTCAGCAGGTTTATTGAAGGACTTCAATAAAAAATAGAAAAAGTGGTTTACTACAATGGCAGTTTTCATATCCTTTATTATATAATTCTTACCTGCACTTAGCTTGATACAAAAATGATAAAATCTTAGACATCAGAGTCAACAGGAAAATGTATATATCTTGTTTTTAATATTTCACTATTAAAAATTTTAAGCCTTTACTGATTTTATCACCAAAGTTTGCTATTTATATAAATAAGCCTAGGTTAAACTTTAATCATAAGATTATTTTCTCTATTTCAACTTGCTTTGAAAATGTTCAAATTTACAGAAGAATTATAGAATACCCTATAACCCTTCATTAACTAATAATGTAATACCATGTTTGCTTTATTGTCCACCCCCACCACCAATCCTTTGAAAATAAGTTATAGACATCAGGACACTTCACCCCTGAATGCTTTAGTGTGCATCTCCTAACGGTAAGGATATTCTTCTACATGGCCACAAAAACAATAACATACCTAAGTAAACAAACATAATCTAAAAATGCATGGTCAGAACATCTAGTCATCCTCAAAATCTCCTTCATAGTTATTTCCCCCGCAGTTTAGGGTCCAAGAGGTTCTTGCCTCTTACTTAGTTATTCATCAGATGACTTTTTCTGGCAAATTGTTAATAGTGGTGAAAATAGGATTTGCTTTTATTAGCAGTAATGGTAGCTACTCTTATCTTGAAATCTTAGTAAGTAACTGCATTCATTATTTTACGTTATCTTCAAGATAGGTGTATAAGTACTTTACCCAGTGAGAAAAGTTATCTTCAGGTAAGTTACTTGTTGAAGATACACAGTAGGGGTATGGTTGAGGTTTAAACCTGGGTATCCCTGACCCCAAATCCTGAAGTTTTTTTCTGTGTCATACTGACTATATCAGGAAACTTAATATGAATTTAGAAATGTTCGTCCAAAAAAACCATTTTTGTCTTTTACTATTTGTAGGCCAGACGAAGGTCCCTACAGCCAAGGTGTTGGTTAGGTAACTTTCTGAGGTTTCTGCTAGCTCTGCCGCTCATTGTTTCTTAAATCTACCTCATGTGGATTATGAAAGAAGATCCACACACATACCTTTGACCTTTGAACAACATGGATTTGAACTATAGGGGTCCACTTTATATACAGATTTTTTTCAGTAAATGTATTGAAAGATTTGTGGAGATTTGCAACAATTTGAAAAAACTTGCAGATGAACCATGTAGCCTAGAAATAATGAAAAAATTAAGTTAGGTATTATTGTAAGAATATATTGTATAATACATCTAATGTATAAAATATGTAAATTGACTGTGTTGTTGGTAAGGCTATGGTTAACAGTAGGATGTTAGTATTGTTTTGGAGACATCAGAGTTACATATGATGGATTTTCAGCTGCATGGGGGGGGGGGCGTGTCAGTTCCCCTAACCCTGGGCATTGTGGAAGAGTCAACTATATTTAATAGCTTTATTTTTTTTTATTTATTTATTTTTAAGAGTCCGCATTTCTTTCTTTCTTTCTTTCTTTTTTTTTTTTTTTTAAAGATTTTATTTATTTATTTGACAGGGAGAGATCACAGTAGACAGAGAGGCAGGCAGAGAGAGAGAGAGAGGGAAGCAGGCCCCCTGCTGAGCAGAGAGCCCGATGCGGGACTCGATCCCAGGACCCTGAGATCATGACCTGAGCCGAAGGCAGCGGCTTAACCCACTGAGCCACCCAGGTGCCCCTTTAACAGCTTTATTGAGATAAAATTCACATACTATACAGTTCACTCACTGAAAGTATGAAATTCATTGACTTTTAGTATATCCTAGAGTTACGGAAGTCATCACCACCATCCATTTTAGAACACTGTCCTCACCCGCAGAAGCAGTACTGGACCCTTTAGCAGCCCACCACTCTTTGCGCCCACATCTCCAGCCCTAGGACCACTGATCATGGTCTCTTCAGATTCGCTTGGTCATTCACAGAAATGGAATCGCACTATGCGGTCTTTTTTATCACTGGCTTCTTCGAGTGCTTCTAAGGTCCATCCACGTTGTAGCCTGTGCCAGTGCCTCATTTCTTTTTCCTGCCGAACACTGGTTTGCTTTGTGGGGACGCCACGTTGTGCTTACTCATCAGTTGGACGTTTGCGCTGTTTCCCTTTTTGACTGTTAAGAAGAATGCTGCTGTGAATGTTCTCGAGCAGGTTTCTGTGTGAGCATGCGTTTTCAGTTCTCTTGGGGTTATACCAGGAGTGGAATTCCTGGGTCATATGGCAACTCTATTTTTAACCTTTTTTTTTTTTTTTAAACCTTTTTGAGGAACTGCCAGACTGTTTTCCATGGTGGCTGCGCTGCACATTCTCACCATTTTACATTCCCTAGTGTGTGAGGCTTCTGACTTCTCTACATCCTCACCAAAACCTGCCATTACTTGTCTTTGACTCCAGCCATCCTGGTGGATGTGAAGTCACATCCTTGTGGTTTAGATTTTCATCTCCATGATGGATATGAAGGGAGATTGCATATATCCATGTATATATAAAATACAGGGGTGTTTGTATGTGTGTGTACCTATGATGTCTTTTTTGTACTTTCCTCACAAGCTGCCTGGTTGGATGAGACCATCATCCTCATAGGAACTTGGTTCTAGACTTGGTTATCCTTTCAAATATGTTAGTTCTGATTTACTATGACCTTGCAACAGGGGAAGTGAAGATTTTTTTAAGTGCTTTCCCTGAAAGAGGTACGTTTTAGGCACATTGCTGCAAGTTTTCAGTCTTCTCTCCTGTTTATAAAACCTGTATGGCAAGAAGATACTAAGGAAACCAGAATGAGAAGTGTACAGGGACAGAAGGCTCATCTCCCGTTTGTTGCTATAGGTCGTCACCTGGAGTGCGGTTGGTGTGCAGCAGGTGTTACATAAATGTTTTTGAGTGAATGGAAAAGGTTATGTATTTCTTTTTCTGGATCTTTTAAAAGATTTCCTAATTTGTACAAAATAATGCTTTTTTTGTATACAGATATAATCAAAGGGTGAGTAACCCATGTATTTATTTATCAGCATAGAAACTAAGAGAAATTGAAATGATTTATTTATTTTTAAGATTTTATTTGAGACAGAGTGTAAGAGAAGTGTGGGGGTCAGAGGAAGCGGGATCCCTGGATGCTGGGATCATGACCTGACCTGAAGCAGATGCTTAACTGGCTGAGCCACCCAGGGGCTCCTGAAATGATTTATTTTTGATAAAATGACAAGTTAGTTTACTTAACTTGGAAATGAGTGTTATTTAAAAGCAAAGGATGTTGTAAGAATTGAGTATTTAGGAATTCTTATATTTTGCATCTCAATTATGTACGTTTTCTGTTTTAGCCACTCTGGAGACTAATTAATGATACTAAAGACAAAAGAATTTTAGTTTATAAATCTGAAGATATTAAGAATGTTTCACGTCTACAGTCTCCAAAAGTATGTGGTTATATAAAAGCGGATAATGAAGAGTTGCTTCCAAAAGGGCTGGTAGACAGAGAGCCACCTGATGGTAAGACTTAAAAATATATATCAAATAAGAAACAAACATTATGGCTGTCTTCAGTAGGGGTGGTTGTTAATTGATGCATAATTACAGTATTTGACTTGAAAATAGAGTATTATTCAGAAATTTCTTTAATTATTTTGCCTATAATGTAAGAACTGAAAGATACTAGAAAATAATGGTAACAGTAAAGATTGGAAAAAGTCTACAGAAAAAGGAAATTGAATAATCTGAGGGAAATTTTCTTTTTTGGTAAATAGATATTAAATAAGGATTGATAATATATAGTGCTTAAGTGGGTAAGGAGAGGAGGGAAAAATATTTTTCTTGGGTATTTAGAAATGACAAAATAATACTGTTGGAAGACAGTCTTTAGGTTAAGTTTTTAAGAAATTAGTTGGTTCAAGGAGAGGTCTGTACTATTTAGAAAGAGGTTTTCAGTCTTGGGACAGATCGCTCTATATATTTGTATAAATATATGTTTTTAAGATTTTTTTTATTTTTAAGATTTTATGTATGTATTTGAGAGAGAGAGCGAAAGCGTGTGCACATGTGTGCACGCATGTGTTGGGGGAGGGGGAAAGGGAGGGAGAGGGACAAGCAGACTTTCCGTAATGCGGGGCTCCATCACAGGACTCTGAGATCATGACCTGAGCGGAAGTCAGACGATTAACTGACTGAGCCACCCAGACACTCCCAGGATTTATTTTTAAAGTAATCTCCACTCCCAGTGTCAAGCTTGAACTCACAACCCTGAGATCAAGAGTCACCTACTCTACCAACTCTGCCAGTCCAGTATCCCAGGGCCATTAAAAAACTAACCATCTGGGAGAAGTACTCTACTCTCCTGATTTTTGAAGACTTAGAAAATATGACTGACATTTTTGTATATAAATAAATTCTCAGTTGAATATTTGATAAGAAAAAGGACCTGTTACCATAAACTAATTTTAATGTCTGATTATCTTGATAGTTTTACCCCTTTGCATAAATTATAAACTTCTAGAAGAAAAGGACTGTTTCATAGTCCAACAATAAATTAGATGATTGTTTTACTTTAAGTACTTTTTAAGTTTCCTTATTTTAAAAATTAAGGAGGCCCTTTTCCTTGGTTTTGAATTCTATGATTTTAAAACCTCCTATTACTTTTTACTTTTCTGTCTTCTTCCATATGGTTTTTTGGTTGAAGATAATCTTTAAGGATACTAAGCTCAAATAATGTTTGTTTCAAAAATGTGCTAGATTTAAAGTGTTACTATAAAAAAAACTCCTTGTTTTGGTGAATTTTGATTTAATAGTGCATACAAATTCATATTAGAGCTTGTTCATCGAGTGAAGAGAAGAGCCGAGCCCAATCCCATGAAGAACACGTGTAAATTGTTGGTGGTAGCAGATCATCGCTTTTACAGATACATGGGCAGAGGGGAAGAGAGTACAACCACGAATTACTTAGTAAGTATCAGATATTGGATCAGGTCACTGGACACAAAATCGAGGTAGGTAGGCATATTCCATTTAAGAGAAGACTTCTGTGTTGTGAAATGTAATGAAATGAGATCTGTTTCAGTTGCTCTGTTATTTTCTAAGATAACAGGGAGCTCTCTGAGGTCTTACACTACTCAGTAGAGAGTCTAGTTTCCAATTTTTGAAAATCCACTTTACCTTTGAACTAGTGTTTTCTGCACATTAGAATTTTCATGCGTATTAAGGTTTAACATTTTTTATTGAAGTGAACTCTTCGAAAACATCACTGCTGTAGTAATGGCCATGACACATGGATGGATGTATGCTCCAGAGCGAAAAAAAGTATTAGTCTGGACTTGTGTGTGTTCTCTGCTTATAAGTATATTTCAGAGAAGATGGTCAGTTTGGTGTTTATTGTATAAAATAGCTAATTGTTGGAATATAACTTCGTGAGTAGATGGGACTCTTATGGTCATAACTAACTGTAGGGCAAAGATTCAAAGGAAGGGCTACAGAAGTACTGACTCTGGGTGTTTGTGCCTTTGCTATTATAATTTGAAAAACCAGGGAATCCCATTTCATTGACATTTTTTGTTAGTATGATCTCATTCGTCATTATATCTTTGCACTGACAAAATGTTGCTGTTGAAGGAATAAAAGAGAATGCAGCTATTCATGAACCAAGAGCACAGGCCCCCAAAGACGTCTTTCTCATGGTCTTGCTTTTTCCATTCCCTGTGTTTTATTCATACTCTCCCTCACCCTGCTTTCCCTCCCCTTCCAATGTCAAGTGAAAGAATTTCTTATGAGGGTAGTAGGAGTAGTGTGTGAAATCACTGTTCTTGTTCCTAAGTAGGAGAGATTCTTTCTTGAAAATGTTCCTTTCTTAATGCGGGTTTTGTATTAAGGGGTCTTAATTTACTTTTTTGTTCATTACCCCACAAATATGAATATAACAAGAGGCCTAGTCTTAAAAATTGCATTTCTTAGTTTTACACTTAGTATAAGTAAAGAACAGTTTTTAGATCACTGATATGCTTCACATATGCTTGCTAGAACAAGCCTCATGCAGTGAGTTTGTGAACAGTGGACTGGTCCGTTCGAGGAAAAGATGGGTAATGAGCATTTTGTTTTTATGTAGTTGGGGTCACCCTTGTTCCTCCTCCGTCAGTATCCTGTCTACCTTACCTCCCATCCGAAAGCAGAGGACGGAAGGAAGGGGGACCAGTGGAAGCTCACTCTCTCCTTCTCTCTGCCCGGGCCTTGGTGCTGGACTTTGCCCAGTGAGGGCTGGGGGTAGGTTGAGCAGCATCTGTCCGTGCCCTTCCCCTCTTTCTGAGGAAGGCATCTGAGGCTCTTACCGAGAGATGGAGTGGCGTTGGACTGCTTCTTAGAAGGGCAAATTTAAACAAAAACAAAAACCAAAAAAAAAAAGAAGGGCAAATTTTAGGTACACCGGTTGACTTTTAAATTTCATTTTTATAGTTGAATGGAATGGCAGTTTTTTAGAAGCTGTTATTGATATTTTGGTTCATATGCAATTGATATCCTAAAACTTGAAACAAACTATACCGTTTCTTGATTCTGGTAATAATAGTCTAAGCTCGAGGCGAGGAATAATTCTTTGTTTAGTGTCATCAGTGATGAAGAATACCATCTTAATGCTAGTTTTGTGAATCAGTGGAAACTTTTTACAGTGGTGTTTTCTCTGAACTGACCATTTTAATCCCTGCAGAATTTATTTCATGTTGCAGAGCGGTAAACATACACGTCTTTCTCTCATTTTTTGTTCTAAACGCAGATAGAACTCATTGACCGAGTGGATGACATCTATCGGAACACTTCATGGGACAACGCGGGTTTTAAAGGTTATGGAATACAGATTGAGCAGGTATTTACCAATGGATGTGGCTGTGGCTGTATAACTCCGCTGAGTGATGCAATGCAAATATGTGTCACTTGTATTCAGAACCCAAAAACTGATCTTCAACTCTAATCTTAAAAATTTTCAAATGCCAGTGATTTTCATCTGATTTGTATAGTGTTTTTGAATTATTTACAGATTGTGACGTTTTTTGTTCTTAGGCTCATTGAGGCAGGAAGGCTTTTTAGGCTGCTGTGATCTCTTCTTCTTTTTTTTTTTTAAGATTATTTATTTATTTATTTGACACAGAGAGAGAACAAGTAGGCAGAGAGGCAGGCAGAGAGAGAGAGAGAGAGGGAAGCAGGCTCCCTGCTGAGCAGAGAGCCTGATGCAGGGCTGGATCCCAGGACACTGAGACCATGGTCCGAGCCAAAGGCAGATGCCCAACCCACTGAGCCATCCAGGTGCCCCTGCTGTGATCTCTTCTTTCTCTGAAGTTATGTTTTTATCCCCCTTCACTGTTTTACTTTTTTGATTATGCTTTATGTCTTCAGTTAGAATGTTGGCACATATTGTTGAATCCTTAGAAATTTACTCAGAAATACTGTGTGGGGGCACCTGGGTGGCTCAGTGGTTTAAAGCCTCTGCCTTCGGCTTGGGTCATGATCCCAGGGTTCTGGGATCGAGCCCCATATCGGGCTCTCTGCTTGGGGAGCCTGCTTCCCCCTCTCTCTCTGCCTGCCTCTCTGCCTACCTGTGATCTCTGTCTGTCAAATAAATAAATAAAATCTTAGGAAAAAAAAAAAAAAGAAAGAAATACTGTGTGAACATTTGAAAGGAATTTATGCATATAGAACCAGTAGATCTCTTTTCCTCAGAATTTTCTGGTTTCTTCTAATCTGTGAATAGAACATATCCATTGATGGTGTATTGATGTCATTTTAATTATATCTCATAGTAAACATTGTTTGAAAATTATAAGACTAATTAAAAAAATTCTGAAGTTGGGTATTGCTTTGGACAGATATTTAATATACAAATTATTATCTCTTGTTTTTTCCAGGTTCTTTGTGCTAAATTAACCATGTTCTTAAAGGTTTTGTAGTATAGAACTTAGTTAGAGGTTAAGAAACAAAATTTTTGAAATCATGCATATTATATAAATGTTAAACTTTTATAGTACTTGTATAAAACTAAGAGAATTATTTTTCCCTTTTCCATTCTCTTTTACTGTTTTGCATTTTCTTTTAAGTTATTATTTGACCAGGTAATATATACACATGGTACAAAAGCCAGTGAAAAGTAAGTCTCTTCAATCTCTACTCTTGTCAAACCAGTCCCTTTTCCCAGAGACATCCATGTCACAATCTCCTAAGTACCGTCCCGGAGAGATTTGGTGCATGTGTAGCATGTGGATGTGTATGTGTATATTTGACACATGGTGGTGTGCTCTACTCTTTGCACCTTGCTTTTTCATTTTGTGTATATGTTGATGGTTGTTCCATTGTGGTACATAGAAAGCTGCCTCACTTGTCTAAAACAGCAGCATCATGTTCAGATTTTAGGAGACCAATAAATAAAACTCCGTTTTGCTGTAAGAAGTTGGAGCTACTTGGAAGAATGGTGCAGTGTAGATTTGAAATGCCAGCTTTGTAATAATGATCATAGGTGGATGGGGGGGGTGTGATTTAGATGTGCAGTCACGCTGGGGTTCCATCTGTTTCATCCCAGAATTGGTCTTGACCACCCACCACCAAAGCTGCAAAGCCCTCCCCTGTGAGCATGCCACGTGGTGGCCGAGCGGACCAGATTACACCCCCCCAGGCAGGCACATCCAGAAGAGAGGCCAGAAATGGTTAAGCAGAGCATGGCTTTGTTCTTTTCCTTAAAACACACTCACTGGGTGATACGTTTCATCTCCTTTGGAGGAAAGCCCATTTGTTCCTTTTTGTATTAAAGCAGGATTAACATGAATTTTTACTGTATGTCCAAGGAAAAGCCCCTGTTCTTTATCATCTTTTATTTCTGTGGGGTGCAGTGACAGACATCTAGTTCTTTGTCTCTGAATCATTGACTGTGGTTGGAGTAAATATTTTAGGCTTAGGAACCCAGGTTCTCATTTTATCAAACTAAATGTAGAAGAAATAAGAGTTTAGGAATACATTTATAAATTGATCAGTAATATAATAATAAGTAATAAGCCATTGACATACATGTTTACCATATATCATACCAAGCATATTATATACTCAGTTTTTTTTAATGAATATTAGAGCTGAAGAATTTTATGGAATTGTAGTTTTAAAACATTTTTTCTAGAATGGTGGATGATCTTATTTTGCATAGCTAAAACAGTGCAGTATTGTTTCAGTCTTTTGACTTTTTTCTGAAGTGTTCTAAGTATATTGTCTCTTTAAGTATAGATCCGCATTCTCAAGTCTCCACAAGAGGTGAAACCCGGTGAAAGGCACTATAACATGGCAAAAAGTTACCCAAATGAAGAAAAGGATGCTTGGGATGTGAAGATGTTGCTAGAGGTAGGTGGTGGAGTCCCGGATGTGGTGCTGCTGTTAGCACGCTTGGTGGTTTCTCTAGCACATGGGGCATATCTGCATCAATGAAGGGGCGCGCTGAGAAAGGTTACTGAGAGCCAGGAGCAGTGCATCCCAGTAACCCAGCGGTGACTCTTTAGCGGGGCTGACAGCAAGACAGGCCAAAAGGTTGTCAAAATGAAAAATGCTAGAAGGCGGTTCTTCTTGACCTTAATATCTTCAAGAATCCAGTTGAAGTATCGAGACTTTAGAAAATGTATACTCAATATAAATATTTTTTGCACACCATTCTGTTCAGGTTTCTTTGAAACTTATCAGTAGATCTGCTAGGTCAGTAATTGTCAAACGGTATGAAGATGAATCAGTATTAATATAACTTGAAGATGTGAAAGTTTTCTACAGGATTTAAAAATCTTCATGACTATATTCTAGTTAGAAATCTGAAGATAGCCTAAACATTCTGTGCCTTATGAGTCTTGCCTTGATGGGTATGATCGATCCTTTTTGCCACATATTTCAGGGTCTTGAGTTTGTGTATGCAATTGCTTTGTCATAGAATTGCCTTCCGGGAAGTGATAGTGATCTTCTGATATGTTCGTGTGTGTGTTGGTTTCCTCTGGCTGCTCTAACATGTTACCGCAGATTTGCAGCTCATAACAATGCGACTTACCCAAGTTGTTCCTGTGGGTTAGTCCACGTACAGTGTGGCTTATGTCTCACAAGGCAGAAATTAAGTCTTCAGAGCTTAGAGTTAAAGGATATTGCCAGCTCTTCATCCAGGTCGAGATGCGCAGGGTGCTGCCTATGTTACCTACTCTCCATGTCTTCTGGGCTGTGACCCGCTGCCCGGCCAGGTCACTTCTCAAGAGGCTCGGCCAGGGGAGCGGTCCGTCAGGACTGCTGGTAACGAAACGCTGTACACTGGCAGCTTAAACAACGGAAATTTATTTCTCACGGTTCTGGAGGTTGGAAAACCAGAGCAAACTTAAAATGAACAAAAACCCTGGGCACCTGGCTGGCTCCGTCAGAGGAGCACACGAGTCTTGATCATAGGGTTGTGATATCGAGCCCCATGTTGGGTGTAGAGATTACTGAAAATAAAAAAAATAAATAAAATAAAAAACAAAAAACAAAACCACGTACAAAACCAGTGGAGTCCTTGAAATACTTCAGGGGGTTCTGTTTGGTATTCGGTGCTGACATCCCGTGGACAAAATATCCAGGCTCTGAGACTTACGGAATTGGAATGTCTCCAGGGCTGGGCTGCACGGCTTCACACCAGCCCTCTTGGTTTTGAGCTGCTCGAAAAAGCTCCCAAGTTCTTCCCTGTCCTGTCCCCCACCCCAACTAGATGGTACTCCTCTTCTTTCCTGTATCGGTGGGTGCAAATTGTACGCAAGCATTGTGCCGCGGGTGTGTGTTCTGATGGAGAGCTGCAGTCAGTCACACGGCAGTGTTCTCCAGGGTCTGGTTGAAACATGTATGATGTAATTGTTAATCTAATTAAGAATACTTTTTTTCTTAAAGCAATTTAGTTTTGATATAGCCGAAGAAGCATCTAAGGTCTGCCTTGCACATCTTTTCACCTACCAAGATTTTGATATGGGAACCCTTGGGTTGGCTTATGTCGGTTCTCCCAGAGCCAACAGCCACGGAGGTGTTTGCCCAAAGGGTAAGTTTTCTGTTCGTTGTGCGGTGTGTGAGAACGGCAGGCTGATTAGATTATATTGTTATCCTGTGTTCGATAAGCAATTCGTCTCCGTTTCCTTTGTCCTCTAGCGTATTATAGTCCAATTGGAAAGAAGAATATCTATTTGAATAGTGGCTTGACCAGCACAAAAAATTATGGTAAAACCATCCTTACAAAGGTATGTTCTCTTATTTTTTAAAAGGATAGATTTTGAGTTTGTTTTAGTAGAACCTTAGCTGTATATATTTATGTAGGTATCTTTTTAAAAAGTGGTATATACTTCTGTTCGCTTCTGCTTAAAAAAACACATGTGTTTTGGTGGGAAATGTGAAAATAAAAAAATATAAAGAAAAAGATAAAAAGCTACCTGTGAGATTTCTTTGGAGACTGGTCAGGGTCCTTGTTTTTCGTGAAGTCACCCCTCCTGGAGCCCTTCGTCCTGTGCTTTCTTTGGGCTGCTCAGTTCCCAGTCCTGCAGTGTCGCTGTCGTTAAAAGACTTCCCAGACTCTCTCGTTTCCGGACCTCATGTTCTTTCTTTTTCTTATCTTAAGATATTTATTTATTTGAGAGATTGAGAGGGAGATAGCACGAAGATGGAGTGGGGGGAGTGGAGAGGAGGGTCAGAGGGAGAAGCAGACTCCCCACCAAGCAGGGAGCCTGACGCGGGGCTTGATGCTGGGACTCTTGGACCATGACCTGGGCTGAAGGCAGATGCTTCACTGACTGAGCCACCCACGAGCCCCTGCTCATGCTCTTTCTTGATTTATACCGTCGTTTTGGTATAGCATATCTTCCAGGAGTTTCCTAAGAAAAGGATACATGAGAGGCAAATTGAGATTTTTACATATCTGAAATGTCTTTACCCTACACTTAAATTTGATTGATAATTAAATTTTTTCAGCATTTGCAGGCATTGCTGCATTATTGTCTTCTAGTGTTTTGTGTTACCCTTAGAATCTGAAATCACTCTGTTTTCTCATCCTTTGTATGTGACCTGATTTTCCTTTAGAAAATTTTAGGATCTTGTTTTTGCCCAGATACATCCATTAGGAATGTGTTAGGCACATTCCAGCAAATTCATAAACTGAAAATCCAACAAACAGTGACTTCTAAGAGGTGTATTTGCTTCAGTCAACCACAGGGTCATGGCAGCGTCCTGTGGATGCTGAAGCAGCTTAGAGATGCTCCCTTGGGGAACCAGGATCTTCCCGGTTTTCACTCAGCCCCTCTGAGCACAGGCCTTTGTCCTCATGCATATCCTCTGCTCACAAGATGGTTCTCTTCTGTGTTGCAAAAAGGAGGACAGAGCCTCATCTGTCCCTTGTAAAAGAAAAAAACTCTTGAAGTCCCACCCCCTCTGTTTCTATCTCACTGGACAGCCTGACCTACCTTCAAAGAAATACGAGAAGGGGATATTTTAACAGTACACTGCCAACCTGAGCAGGATTAGGATTTTTTAAGGAAGGAAGAAGGGGAGAATGGGCATTGATGGGAAATTCTAGTTTCTGACACACTGGTAGTTTGGCTCCAATGTTATACGTGCTGTAGGTTTTTTATCCCACTGTGCGGGGCCCTTCAGTCTGGACACACCGAACTCCCACAGTCCTGCTGCTGTTCTGTTGTTGATCTGGTTCATCAGTACCCCATTTAAGAAAAGCAGGGCCTCACTGGCCACAGTAGCGGATGGTTGGATATTAAGTCATAGCGTTTTCTTTGCACGATCATTTAAGGAAGCTGACCTGGTAACAACTCATGAATTGGGACACAATTTTGGAGCAGAGCATGATCCGGATGGCCTAGCAGAATGTGCCCCAAATGAGGACCAGGGAGGAAAATACGTTATGTATCCCATCGCCGTGAGTGGAGATCATGAGAACAATAAGGTATGTATCTTCTGGAGCTTTTTTGGGTTAGGAAGGAAAGAGGCTATTCCGTTTAATTATAATGAGAGCTCAGAAGAGCCTTCCATTCCAGGGATGGGATTGTGAATTACAAAGTACCCTCAAACTTGGTTGTGTGCTTTAGAGTGAGGTGTGGTGCATCGAATCTGGTTTAAGTTATCATTTGGACTGTTATCAAAGTTAATTGTGTTGATGGGACTATATGGAAAATTAGTGATAGTAGTGGCTCATGTTAGAGGTTTGGATGATAGGGTCTGGTGCAGGTTAAAAGTTTCATGTCATCTCTTTTTTTTAAAGATTTTATTTATTTGACAGAGCGAGAAAGCACAAGCAGAGGGAGCACTGGGGGTAGAGGGAGAGTGGGGACTCAGTCCCCAGACCCCAGGATCATGACCTGAGCCAGAGGCAGACATTTAATCAACTGACTTAAGTCAGGCTCCCCCAAAATTTCATGTCATTTCTTATACAAGCTGTTGTTCCTTTTAACTCTACTTAATTTGCATGTTTTCATCAACTTTTGCAACAAAATACATAATTTGCCAGATTATAAACCCCTTTGGGAAAGGCCCATGCTTGTCTTGTTCACAGCTCTGTCTCTAGTGCCTAGCAGGGGGACCTGGCATGTAGTATATTTGTTGAATAAATAAATGAAGTTTACTGCCAGGGGTTTCTGAGAGTATACTAATCCCACGGGAGAAAGTAAGCCTGGCTATGACTGACTCTTAGATTTCTGGCCTGCAGGTGTTCACAGGTGTCTGTTTTGTGCATTTCACTCGTTAGGCGGCACAAAGCGTCAGGAGGAGAACACACTGGCGGTGGTGCCGAGTTAGAGAGGGCTGGCTCTAACTGGGAAAGATGGTGAAGTATTTCTCCTGCTTCCGTTTTGGAGCCAGACCCTGGCTGTAATTTAAAGCCTGGCAGGGAGGTAGACGAAGGGATTATTTTTGCGTTTCCCTGGCCCTGACCCTGCTTTTGGAAGTTTCTTTCTTCTGTTCTTTTTGTCATCTTTTTCCTTGGCTCTTACGTATAAACGCTCTCTTCCTCTCTTGTTTTTTGCACCTTAAGCTCCATATTTCCTCTGCCGGACAGCTTGTGCCCCAGGCGTGCTGCCCTCCCTGTCGCACTGTTCCTCCGACTTGCCACGTCCTCTGTTTCTCAGCTTTGTCTCTGCATTTTATTTTTTTTTTTTAATGATTGATTTATTTTTTTTTAATTTTAATTTTTTAAAAAGGTTTTATTTATTTATCAGAGAGAGTGAGCGCAAGCAGGGGGAATAGCAGTCAGAGTAGGCAGAGGGAGAAGCAGGCTCCCCGCTGAGCAAGGAGCCCAATGCGGGACCCAGTCCTAGGACCCTGGGATTATGACCTAAGCTGAAGGCAGCTGCTTAACCAACTGAGCCACCGAGGTGTCCCTGATTTACTTATTTTTAAAGAGAGAATGCGTGCTCCAGGGGGACGAAGGACAGAGGCAGAGGGAGAGAGAGAATCTCAAACAGACTTCCTGTGGAGCCCAGCACAGGGCCCGATCTTACCACCCTGAGATCACAACCTGAGCCAAAGCAAGACAAGAGATGCTTAACTGACTGAGCCAGCCAACCGCCCTCTCTGCATTTCTAATCGTGTACATTGTACTTAGCGCTGTTCAGTAGAAGGTTCTGGGATGACGGAAACATTCTGTGTTAATACAGCAGCACTAGCCATAGGTGCCCGTTGAGCACTCCAGATGTGACCGGAGAGACCAAGTAACCGAATTTTAAATTCTGTTTATTTTATTATTCTTTCTAACTTCTGTTTTATTTAAATTCAATAGTGATTGCCTAGGGCTGGAGCTGGGAATGGGAATTAACTGTAAAAGGACATGAGGGACCTTCCTGGGACAAGAACATGTCCACAAGCTGATTTGTGGTGATGGCTGCCCTGCTTGGTAAAGTTATTGGAAATCACTGACGTGGACACTTGAAATGGGTAAATTTTGTGATATATAAAATATGCCTTAAATAAAGCTATTAAGAAACAAAGAACAACAACAACCCAGCGTGAGCGGAGGTGGTGAGGGCGCAGAGGAGGGGGAAGCCGTAAGGTGATGGTTGTTGAAGCTGGGGAGGAGCATGTGGGCATTCATGATACCATTGTGTCTACTTTGCAGCTGTGTGAACATTTCTATAATAAAAAGTCTGAAGTATGTGGTGAGGACGAAGAAATTGAAATAGCCACATTTGGCTCCTGGCTGTAGTTTGGACAGTACACTCTCTAGTCATTTGCTTCTTTGTTACTGAGGATGGTTTGAGTACTTTGGGGGAAATTGTCTTCCTTTGTAGACTTGTACTCTACAAGTTCTCCTTGTGAAATTTCCCCGAGAGCTCTAGCTCTTCCATGGCCTTGTAATGACTTCTAAGGAGAATAGTGCCTGGCTAGAGACTTTTTTTTTTAATTTAGGGAAGTAGGGGCACCTCGGTGGCTCAGTCAGTTAAGCATCTTCTTTTGGCTCAGGTCATGATCCCCTGGAGTCCTGGGACTGAGCCCCATATTGGGCTCCCTGCTCAGTGAAGATTCTGCTTCTCTCTCTGCCCCTCCCTACTTATGCTCTCTCTCTCTCTCTCTCTAACTCACTCTCTCAAACAGATCAATAAAATCTTAAAAAAAAAAAAAAATTCAAGAAGTGCTAGTCATCCACATTGGGCATAGAGCTTTTTTTTTTTTTAAAAAAAAAAAAAAAAACAACGAAAAAACACAGGCAACTCTCGGGGCACCTGGCTGGTTCGGTCAGTAGAGCATATGACTCTTGATCTCAGGGTTGTGAGTCCAAGCCCCATGTTGGATGGGGAGCTAACCTAGATGAAAAGTGAGGGACAAGAAAAGAAGGTGCTAGTTTATCAAATAAGAACAATTTATCCATTTATTTATTTTGTCCTAAGCACATCATGTTTAGTGTATTTTCTGTTAGTTTGGTTTTCCCAAGAGTGATCCTCTTATAAAAAGATACTGGGTGGGTCGCCTGGGTGGCTCAGTGGGTTAAAGCCTCTGCCTTCGGCTCAGGTCATGATCTCAGGGTCCTGGGATGGAGTCCCGCATCGCATCCGGGCTCTCTGTTCAGCAGGGAGCCTGCTTCCCCCACCCACCCCCTGCCTGCCTCTCTGTCTACTTGTAATCTCTGTCAAATAAATAAATAAAATCTAAAAAAAAAATTTTTTTAAAAAGGAAAAAAGATACTGGGTGTCTTCTAATCTACATTTTAATTGAATTTCTTAATAAAAATGTTTGTAGCTAGGTAAAAAGTGCTCCCGTTTCCTTGACCTCAAAAGACAGGGCCTGGCACCTCGCACAGGCAAGCTGCTGAGGCCTCAGGCCTCACTGTGCTCACGTGGCACAAGGGGGGTGAGTTCGTAGGAGGGTTTGTTGGCACAAGAGGAGAGGGTGTGGGAAGGGTGCAAACAGAAGGCCAGAGGTCTTCAGGCAGCATGAAAATTGTTCTCTGAGCTCTTAGCCCAAGGGCCCCGGCCCTCGGAGTGTAGCTGTGGCAGGTTAGTGAGGAGGCTGCTTCCTGCTTCAGTGTGAATTTGATTGCCTAGCATCTGGTCTCACATGCGTGCACTGCTAAAACTGAGTTCGCGAATCTGCAGTACTCGTGAGTAAACCTAGCAAATTCTAACTGCCCGAGGCCTAGACTGAAATAACCAGACCCCTTAAATATCTTCACCATAGAATAAATAGGAAGATCCTTAAAAAAAAAAAAAAAAAAAAAAAAAAAGCAAAACAAAGATCTGGTTAATATTTCTGTTAAGGGTGATAAGGTCTTGGATATCATTCTAAAAATAATCCTTTCAGTATCTGATTCAGTGATCACTATTCCCTTGGGAGGGTCCTGTGCCCTCCGCTCCTCAGGGGCTCCATGGCTGTCATCTGGGGCAAAAGGGAAGCCATTTTAGCAACTGTGCAATAGTTGTGGAGACGCTGTCTTGAGGAATCCCTGCACAGGTTTTCCTTCAATCTCTTACTCCCTTTCTTGCTAATTGCAGATGGTTTGGGAAATGGACTCCCATTTCAGAGCTCCTGGTAAAAAAAACCCAGATTTATAAGGAAGCCATTTCCCTGGTTCTGTATTGCAAGTAGAGAAGTGAGGGTAGAGGCTTCCTGTGGAACATTGGTCACCTGTAAAAATCTCAAACTTAAAATCCTGGAGACCCATGTGAATGTTTAGGTAACAATTTGGATTTTTATCGTTTAATAGACTGTATGTAATATCCTACCTCTTATTATGCTCATCTCTTTAAAAACCTGAAACATGGGTCATTGGTATACACAGCCCTGGAAAAGGAGGTAAATCAGAGATAGACTCCATTTTGCCTTTCTGAGTCATCCTGTGCAGGAAGATGGCGGCGTGTGCCGTGTTCCCCCGGTCACTGCCGCGGCGCTGGGTGCCAGCGGGCAGTTTGGGGGGTGGGGGTCAGAGCGTCAGCCCTCTGGTTGGTTCTGGCCGGGATGTGCGCTCTCCGTCTTTGTACGGCCTGCCTGGGGAGAAGTCGGGCTCCTAACCAGACGCACGCCAGCTTTAGTGCACCCAGCCAAGGGGGACCGCTTGATTCCACGTAGCCGGCTGTCTGAGGTGACCGTGGTGGAATGTGGCAGACCTTCGAGGTGGCTCTGCATGTGGCTCTTACAGTGAGAGTTTGTCTCCAGAGAAGAAACACAAACACTGCTTGGGAATGACGTGGTGTCATTTTGGTTCCTTTGTGGCCCTTCCTCTTGTAAGATGTTCTCGAACTGCAGTAAGCAGTCCATCTACAAGACCATCGAGAGTAAGTCCCAGGAGTGTTTTCAAGAGCGAAGCAACAAAGTGTGTGGGAACTCCAGGGTGGACGAAGGAGAGGAGTGCGACCCCGGCATCATGTACCTGAACAACGACACGTGCTGCAGCAGCGACTGCATGCTGAGGGCCGGCGTGCAGTGCAGGTGAGCGCGGGCGGCCGTGGCCCGGGGCGGGGGGGGGGGAGGCTCAGGGGCGCCATTGTGTCCTTTCCTCCTTAACAGCAAGGAATCTGCTTTCTGGGAGGCAGTATGACTTTGGGTCACAAAATCTCTAATCTTGTAGACTTTTTGATTCAGGATCCCATAGCTCAAGAGAGTCTTTTTTAAGGAAACGAGAGAGGTGATTAAATGAGGGTGTTCACAGCTGCATTCTGCTTCTTTTTTTTTTAAGATTTTACTTATTTGACAGAGACACAGTGAGCGAGGGAGCACAAGCAGGGGGAGTGGGAGAGGGAGAAGCAGGCTTCCCGCTGAGCAGGGAGCCGGATGCAGGGCTTGATCCCAGGACCCTGGGATCATGACCTGAGCCAAAGGCAGACACTTAACAACTGAGCCACCCAGGGGCCCTGCTGCATTATTTTAGAGTAACAAGATATTAGACCCAGGTGACAGTCCTGAGATCTAAATTGTTGTGTTTCTATGCAATAAAACCGTGTGGAAGACTGTGTTCAGTGGCATACACTAAATGCAGAGGAAGCAGGTTACAAATTAGAAGGTACTGTGTTTGCATGTTGCGACGGGTGCCTGGCTTAGCATAGAGGAGGAGACGTCGAGTTGGTGGTGAGTAGCAGATGTGAACGATGTACGGTGCTTACTGCAGCAGAAATCCTGCTGGGACTTGGATTCCGGCTGCCTCGTTTCCTCCCGCTGATGGCCTTGCAGGCATAGGTCTTCCTTTTTTTTAAAATTACTGTATCAAGTTAATGAAAACCAAGGACACCAAGATGTTCCGAGGTCGAGTCCCCTCGGACTTCTCTGTGCTCCTGCTTGATGCCCCCGCAGGAAGGGCAGACAGTGTGTGCAGGCGGGCCAGCGCCCGGGAAGGATGACTTTGCAGGATCGGGCGGCCCAGCCGAGGGGCCTTCCCCGCCATCTGCAGGGCCCGCTGACATGACCGTAGTGTTTGCTGTGGGGCTGACATTCGACTGGAACTGTTCTGTCTGCTCTGCCTCTGCAGTGACAGGAACAGCCCTTGCTGTAAAAACTGTCAGTTCGAGACTGCCCAGAAGAAGTGCCAAGAGGCGATCAATGCTACTTGCAAAGGCGTGTCTTACTGCACAGGTGAGTCCTTCTGCTGGTTCTCTTGGGATGCTTTTGCGCAGGTGAGCATGTGTATGTTTGAAACAACACTGTATTTCGTTCAGAGGAAAACAGCCTTCAGAACCATACTCCTTCATTTGAGATGCACTTACCAGTGGCCGGCGCCAGGCCCGTTGTGCTTGCTTGCTTATTGTGTCCGCTTCATTCCCATCACCTCCTCCTCTCACGGGCAGTGCTGTAATGCGTCTAATATTTGCCTGGGTATGTGTATTTCCTTGACGATAATATCGTGTTAGTTTGTGTATATATGGGTTTTTAACATGCCAGGATAATACTCCACTTTAGATCTTTTTTTAAACTCAGTGTCAGTTTTTATGAAGTATCTCTGTCATGCCATCTGTGGTGTGTGTATCTGTGTCTGTACATGGTCATTGCTTGGACCCCTGCTGAGTTTACTTGTGTGCTCTAGGGTATCGTACTCACCTGTTCACTAAGTGGTGGCTTGGACTGCCTTCATCTTGAGGGTACCGCAGATAGGAGTTCGACAGATGTCTCCCACCTGTCTCCCAGGTGCTGTAAGGGTTTCCTGGCTGCACGTGGAGGAACAGAGTTGCTTGGTCATAGGAAGTGGCCCCGTGTCGATTTCGCTAGAACAGTCATGATGCACCTGTAGTATGTGTGGATTCCTGTGTCCCAGTGTCCTCATCAACCCTTGCTGTTACTCAGATGGTCTTCTGTTTTTTGCCAATCTGATGAGTATAAAGTGATCTCTCATCCATATTTGCATGTTTCTTGAAGGTACCTGTGTCTCCTTTTATCTGTTAGCTATGCAAAGTTTTCCTTTTGTCAATAGCCAATTCATATATTTGGTCCTTTTTAAAATTTTTTTAAAGTATTCTTCATGCCCAACATGGGGCTTGAACTCACAACCCTGAGGTTAAGAGTTGCATGTTTTGGGGCACTTAAGCAGTCCAGCTCTTGGTTTTGGCTCAGGTCACAGTCTTTGGGTTGTGGAATCAAGACCCATGTTGGGCTCTGTGCTCAGCGGGAATTCTGAGATTCTGTCCCTCTCCCTCTGCCCCTTTCCCTGATCACCTCTTGTGAGCTCTTGCTCTCTCTTCCTATTAAATAAACCTAAAAAGTCGCATGCTCTAATAACTGAGACATCAGGGTGCCCCTATATGGTTCATTTTTAAAAATTTGGGTTTCATGTCTTTTTGATATTATTGACTTAGAGGAGTCATTGTATGATAATTTGATTGGTTTATAAGTTGCATATACCTTCCATCTTGGAACAGAAACTTTAATTTTTCTTTTTAAAGATTTTATTTTTATGTATTTGTCAGAGAGAACAAGTAAAGGGAGCGGCAGGCAGAGGGAGAAGCAGACTCCCTGCCGAGCAGAGAGCCCGATGTGGGGCTCCATCCCAGGACCCTAGGATCATGACCTGAGCCAAAGGCAGATGCTTAACCCACTGAGCCCCCCAGATGCCCTGTTCACCCATTTAAAGTGTACAGTTAGTGGTTTTTAAGGTGTTTGCATTTGTGCAGCTGCCGGCGGTCAGTGTCAGAACGTTTCCATCACCTTAAAGAGAAACCTGTGTCCCGTAGCCATCACTGAATGTCCTCATTCCCTGCCAGCCCCAGAAAACCAGTGATCTTTTTGTCTCTGTGTATTTGCCTGTTCTGGACATTTCATATAAACAGAATCCTACAATACATGGCCGTTTGCAGCTGTCTTCTTTCATTCGGAATCAGGTTTTTGGGACTCCTCGTGTCATAGCATGAAGCCGTCATCATCTGTCCTTGTCACTGAGGGATCGCCCGTTGTGTTCCTCTGTGCCGCATTTTGTTTCTTTTGTTCATCAGTTGATGCACTTTGGGATTATTTCCGCTTTCTGAGGACTAACACCGCTGTGGATATTTCTGTACAAGATTTTGTGTGGTTGTGTGTCTGTTGTTCCCCAGTCGAGACCCAGGAGTGGAGTCGCTGGGTCGGATAGTAACCGTACCCTCGTTTGAGGAGCCTTGGGGCTGTCGCGCTAGCGGTATGCGGTGTCATCGCGGGCCCTCGCTCGAAATGGACGTTGTTGGTCCCTCCGCCGCATTCCTCCAGGCCCAGGGCCCCAGCAGCTTTGAGGACAGGCGCAGTGACCTGTGCCACCTGCTCTGTCTACCCGTGGGATCCGATGCACCCAGAGCCTCGGGAGCCTGGGGACTAGGTGGCTCTGTGTGTTTAATGCTTGTCCTCTGCGTCTGGTGCCCTGACGTTAGTCTGCTGAGAACACGTGCGCAGTGGATACTTGTAGGACATTTTGCACGTGTGTGTTCAGGGCAGCAGCACGCACTGAAAATACCGGGGGGTGTGGTCTCCCTGTCACTGACAGGCTGCCCTGTCCGCATGGCCTCCGTTCAGCAGCCGCACGCTTGTTGCGTGTCCGTCCTGTGGACCCCGAGTGCCCAGCAGCATAAACGGTTTCGTCAGACCAGAGGCACAGGTGATGTGCCCGCGTCAGTGTGTACTGGGTACTTCGTGGAGGGCTTCTTTTGTTTGAGACAGGACAGGTTCCTCTGAGTTTCCTGTCACCACTCCACTGACTTGCAAGTCCTCAGTTCTTCCGGACTCTGGGCTATGGTCCCACTTGTCAGGGGAAGGGCCAGGCCTCTGGCTCTGGCCACCGTCTGCCGTCCGCATGCGGTCATGTTTAACTGCGTGTGCTGCTCGCTTTCTAGAAGGAGCCCCTCACCCCATCCTCTCCCTTGAATTTAACATCCTTCTGTGGCTTTTCTTTTGTTTGGAAGAATCATTAATTCATTTAAGAAATACTTGTGGGGTACTTACGGCGTGTGATAGGGATTAGACGTAAGTTGATTTATTCCTAGTTTTGATCTTTGCTCTCGTGGAGCTCACCAGTCTGAACCGAAACCACATCCTCACATAGACGTCAACTGAGGGGCGCCTGGGTGGCTCAGTCAGATGAGTGCCTGACTCTTGATTTCAGCTCAGGTCATTTTATTTCTTTATTATTTATTAGACAGAGAGAGAGCGGGCGAGCACACAAGCAGAGGGAGCGAGAGAGGGAGAAGCAGGCTCCCCACTGAGCAAGGAGCCCAGTGAGGGGTTTGATCTCAGGACTCTGGGACCGTGACCTGAGCTGAATGAAGGCAGACGCTTAGCCAACTGAACCACCATGCTGTGCCCTTCAGCTTAGGTCTTCATCTCAGGGTCGTGGGTTTGAGCCCTACTTTGGGTTGCCCACTGGGTGTGGAGCCTACTTAAAAAAAAAAAAAAAAGCCATAAATTGCAAAACGTGCGCTTGAAGTAGAGAAGCAGCTGTAGGGAAGGAAGCAGTGGGTGAACGTAGGGCCGCGGGAGGTCTGAGGGAGGTCTTGGAGCCAGATCTGAGGGTGAGAAAAAGCCCGCCAGGGCCCTCCAGGGCAGAAACGAGAACATTCCGGGTAGACTGAACAGCATATGTTACAGTTCCGAGGGAGAGACCTTGGAGAGGGGAAGACACTGGAGGCCGGCCGAGGGCTCGGGGGTGGCCGCTGGTGAGGTTGGAAGGGCCCGGCTGGCCGCTGCCGTGAGCCTCCCGCAGAGCTTGCTTCTCAGGCCGTGGCGGCCCTGACGTCTGCTCCGCGGTGCGTCTGTGCTCCTGTGTGTGTGTCCTGTTACCTGTAGTTCCGTTTCACAAGGGAAAGGTAAAAGCAAGTTGTTAAATAGTGGCTGAGGGGCGGGGTGGGAGCGCCGGGGTGCGCACCGCATGGCGCTGGGTGCATGGCGCTGGGCGCGCAGCCAGGTGCTCGCGGCTCGTTGGCCGGCTGGGCCCGGGCCGCTGGCGTCCTGCCCCCGGGCCACTTTGTGCCCTTTGTGAAGCGCGGTGCCAACTTCTGTGGGCACCCGAGGCCGGCTGCTGCCGCGTGACTCACGGCGACCTGTGTGCTTCCCGCGTGCTTGCAGGTAACAGCAGTGAGTGTCCCCCGCCCGGCAACGCCGCAGACGACACAGTGTGCTTGGATCTCGGCAAGTGTAAAGATGGGAAGTGTGTCCCCTTCTGTGAGCGGGAGCAGCAGCGGGAGTCCTGCGCGTGTAACGGTGAGTGCACGTCCGTGCCGTGTCCTTGCAGACGGAGCGGAGCCGGTCGTGCCTGCCGGGCCCACCTGCAGGGCCACGGTGGTGGTGAGATCCCAGCCGGGGCCGGGGCGGGGCAGCGGGTTCCGGGGGCGCCCTCCAGCTCCGCGTCTGGTCGCTGACTTGACCGTGAGAGCCGCCTGTCGCCTGTCGCCGTGCTTCCTGCTCCACGTTCAGGCCGAGTGGCAGGCTTAGGGGTGGGGGGGGGGGGTGCGGCTGAGCGCGTGGGTGGAGGAGTGTCCTGGCTGCGCCCGCCGCCATGTGGTACCCCGCGTGAGCGCGGCAGGAGCCCGCTGCGGCCACCGGCCGGGGACTCCTGCTCCTTGGGACTCGGCCAGAGGGAGCCGGTCCCAGGGTCTGACCCTGCCCGTTAGGGTGTTTGCTCTCGTCACCAGGGCTGAGCCTGCTGCCTTCTGCTCCCTGCCTGATGTCTGGGGGAGGGGCCTCGCTTAGCGATGGTTGGCGACATCACGCCGGCTTCTTAGACACTTGTCCTCAGGTTTCCACCTTCTATTTTTGGAACTCCCGAGCCTGAGAAGGGACCGACTGGGTTCCAGGCTTCCTGTTGCTTTCAAAACCATGCAGAAGTCGGAGCCAGTGGGCTGGGAACCCCCAGGCACACGGTGTGGGGAGCGACTCTTCTGGGGAAGCAGCAGTAAACACCGGGGATGACACACGGTAGATTCCAAGCCAGTCATTTCCCGAGGGAGTGGCAGGGGACCTGGGATGCCTGGAGAGACCCATAGTAAACGCCCAGGAAATGCTTGACCACTGGACGAATGATGGAAATGTATGTCTCTTTTCCCATTCGAGTGCTTTTGCTGGGTTTTGTGTTCTAGTTGATTCCAGGTTCTCCCACGTAAGTGACCAGGGATTCCTCTGGGTCACATACTGTCCCGAGTTGCGTTGCCAGTTGACATTTTGGCCATTTTTGCTGTTGGTGTGTGTGCCACATGGCCTGTGTGGGCCTAGTTGGTTCCGCGACCCACATGCTGTGGGCAGTAGGTGTAGACGGAGCTTCAGCCCCTGCGCTCATGTCACCCCGTAGCTCCCTGTGGCCCGCACCCAGCTGTTGTGTCACAGTGGTACTGGCTCTCGCTGGAGGCTTGGTTCTCTCGGGGTGTTTTTGAAACGGCGACACCGAGGGTTGAAGTCAGCAGTGTAACAAGAATGTTGGGATGAAGAGAAACTTTGAGAATCATACAGGATCTGAAGGAGAATCTTTCGGCTTTTACTCCGTTAAGGCAGGCTCTTTGGTGTAAATTGTTCTTGTCTTGTGGCCTGAGGACTGAGGAGCCTGAACTCAGAAGTTAGTCTTCGGGGTGCACGAAGGCTAGTTCACTGTTGGAAAACACAGCATTTCCTTCCCCGTGGGGAGCGGGGTGGGGAGGAGAGGAGGGGAGCAGGAGCGAGTCCGCGGTCCGGCTGCCCATGAGCTCCCCGGTTCCGTTCCAGAAACTGACCACTCGTGCAAGGTGTGCTGCAGGGACCCCTCGGGCCGGTGTGTGCCCTACGTTGACGCCGAACAGAAGAATTTATTCTTGAGGAAAGGGAAGCCCTGTACGGTGGGCTTCTGTGACATGAATGTGAGTATTTACTTCCATACAGCTTTTTCTGTGACAGCCAGACGGGCAGTTTTGATACTATGAGGACTTGATTTTGCCAGGGGAGAGAGTCCTGCTGTGCCTTGTCACCCACTGCCTGCTCTCGGCTGTCCGGGCAGGCCATGGGGATGACGCGAGGTGAGGCGCCGGTGCTCTCTGGGAGCTGGAGCACGCTCTGTCCCGAGCAGGGGACCTTGAATCCAGGGACTGCGGGGGAGGGAGCTTTTCTAGTAGAGTCGGCTCATTTTAGGCCGTGTGTGTTAATCACTTGGTTTTCTAGATTAATTATATAATTGACTAAGATTGTGAAATTGCAAGTTTTGATTTAAAACCAGTGCTGATAGAAGAAAGACCCAGAGTGGCTCGATGCACCTCCTCAGGCCCTCTTACCCTCCAGTGAAACACATTTCATTCCCATGGAGTCACAGGCGTGGATTTAAAGGGGTTAGGCCGGCTTCCCAGGCCGTCTGGTTAGGTTTCTCCTGGTGCGTGTGTTCGCGCGCGCGCGTGTGTGTGTGTGGTCAGTGCAGCCCTTGCTAGAGGGCCCTGTCTTAAACAAAATTGGTTTTCTCAAGTTTTGTTTCCTGGGAATTCTAAATTCACTTATAAAAATGGGCTGATTGTGGAAGTGGAAGTGACAAGTGTCTCCTGCTGCGTTAGTTCCCTGTGTCCAAAACTGGGCCCCTGCAGCTCTGATTTCCTGAAGCCTTACATGTCCATCCCTTGTGCCGCTCCTGACGCAGTCCTTTTCGGGCACTGCTGTGTTCTGTGTTCACAGGGCAAGTGTGAGAAGCGAGTACAGGACGTCATCGAGCGGTTTTGGGACTTCATCGACCAGCTGAGCATCAATACTTTTGGTAGGTGATTTCCCCGGCATCTGTTTGCTTGGAATTGAGCAGAGTTTGGTGATGACACGAGGAAAGTGTGCTGTTGGGTTAATACGTCGGATCCTGAAGCGGATGGAAATATTCACGGCGTTTGCTGACGCAGCTTTGTCAGTTGAGATGAAGCACACACCCGGCTCTCCCGCTGTGGCGTGCGGATGCGCAGGTTTTCAGACAAGGGAAGTCCACACGTTGTTGAAATTCTGGCATCTTTAAGAAGTGGACACTGGAACCGTAAGCCTGGTTCAGTCCTGTAGGTGGTAAATCTGAATCCAGTTTCATGTGAGCCTCAAGACAGACAAAAACTGGGCCTCAGGTTTTGCAGAAGCAGCAACATATTCTGTTTTGCAGGGTTGGAATTCACTGTCAGAAAAATAGTACCCGGATGACAGTGACTTTGTCCTGTCATGCATTGTTGCAAGCAGTAGCCTTCCGTGTGCTTGGTCCCTGACACCAGCACTCAGGGGTCGTGTTGAGCACCATGTGATGCAGTCTTTCCTGCACGAGGGTCTCGGGGCTCTGTCCGGAGGAGTGTTCGTAGCTCGGGGGATGGTGTGGGCTGGCACAGGGGACACTGACGCCTCTTGGGCTGCCTTCGTAGTGCCACCTGGCCGGCAGTTTGTCGCATTTGACACCATGGTAATCTACTAAGAGATTTAATTTTGTGTCTAAAGTACTTGATCAGAACACTGACTGTTTGGAATTGTTCACAGGGAAATTTTTAGCAGACAACATCGTAGGTTCCGTCCTGGTTTTCTCCTTGATATTTTGGATCCCCTTCAGCATTCTTGTCCATTGCGTGGTAAGTCACCAACTTGTAGATAATGAGACATTTTATTAGAATTTTGAGCAATTGCAATCTTACAACTTTTGGAAAAGATAAAATTGGTTCTTAGCAAGATCTGACCTGATGTTTCCAGTGACATTTTTTGGTGTTATTCCCTGGGAAAGCTTATTTATTTATTAAAAGATTTTATTTATTTATTTGACAGACAGAGATCACAAGTAGGCAGAGAGGCAGGCAGAGAGAGAGGAGGAAGCAGGCTCCCTGCCAAGCAGAGAGCCCGATGCGGGGCTCGATCCCAGGACCAAGGAATCATGACCTGAGCCAAAGGCAGAGGCTTTAACCCACTGAGCCACCTAGGCGCCCCCTTGGGAAAGCTTATTTTGTGAGAAGTTTAGCTAATCGTTTTTTAAAAAGAATTATGCTTTTTGTATGTGGATATATGTTCTCGTGTGTAATTGGAGGAATGTTATACTTCTGAGCCCGGGAGACTGTTTCACTGGACTTGCCTAGGGCCTCCGAGTGAAGCTTTGAAACAAGAGCGTTTCAGGCTTTGTTAGAGCAAATATCAAACCTCAGCATGCCGCAGACGGCGCCCCTCTACCAAGTGGTTTTTGTTTGCTTTATTGCTTCGGGTGTTCACAGCCCCCCGTCTGGTAAGAGGGAGCAATCTTTATTATCTTCCTTCGAAACGACTAACCACTAACGAGGTGCATTGGGCTTTCCCCCGTGAACTCCATGTGATTCATCAACTTGGAGACTTTAAACAACTCTTACAACTTCATTCACCTGGCTTCTGTGGGAAAAAGGTGACTTGTCTGCTGTTGAGACGAGAAATCAGATCCAGGCTTGCAGACTTGTGTTCTGGAACTCTTGGGCATGCCTCCTCACGTGAGCACTTGGAACATTTGGGCGCAGCTCCGTCATAAGGCGTTACTCCTCTGCTCCGCTCTGGTCTTGCCGGGGCCTCCCTGAGCAGCTCGTCCCGGTGGTGCGCGTGGTGGCAGCCGAGAGTGCCCCCCACCCCCGCTCCCCCGTTACCATTGTTTGACCGCGAGGCCAGTCTGCTTTGTTTGCCTTGAGAGTTGCTGCTGTGCACCGAGGCCTGACCCTGGGTCTTGGAGCAAAGCCGCTAGATAGGCGGGAGGCTGGTGCCTGGTCGCTGACCACGGAATGTGTGGGGGCAGCTGGGCTGGAAGCCAGGCCTAGATTTAAGGGCTCCGCGTCCTGCCTTGCCCGCTGTCATCTGTTCCACGCCGGGCTAGTGCAGGGCGGCGGCTGGAGCCGTGTGTGCAGCAGGTGCTTCGGGCTCAGTTCCTCTGAGAATTTGGGCGACAGTGAACTCTGGGAACAGCTGAGTGTTGAGGCGGGGCGGGCTGGGGCATTCGGAGGCCAGTCCCAGGTGGGCGAGCCCGCAGCATCCCTAACCCCCGGCAGCTGGCCCGGCAGTCAGCAGTGCCCTGGTGTGACCCCTGCCCTCAGGGACCTGCCTCTGGGGAACTCCCCCAGAAGAACCATACTGAAGCGTTTCTTGACTAGTTGTTTACTTGACATCAAAACACCGATGGCCCCAAGGGCAAAGGAAGCACTTCCGGGCTGGTGGCAGAACTCACAAAGTTGATGTAAGAAATTCTTGTCACTGGGGCACCTCGGTGGCTCAGTGGGTTAAGCGTCTGCCTTTAGCTCAGGTCATGATCCCAGGGTCCCAGGATCGAGTGTCTGCTCAGTGGGAGCCTGCTCCTCCCTCTGCCCCTCACCCTGCTTGTGCTTGCTCACTCTTTCAAATAAATTAAGTCTTTAAAAAAATTCTTCTCATCTACTGGCCCTGCTGACACTCGGCACACTCGTGTTCCGAGGCAGTTCATCGCTTAAGGATGACCTTTCCCTGCTCCTTTAACCCCTAGGATAAGAAACTGGACAAGCAGTACGAGTCCCTGTCCCTGTTCCACCCCAGCGTAAGTACCCGCGCGCCGGTCCCGCAGATGCTCGGGCCCCTGCTGGAGCCAAGGCTGCCCGTTGGTCGCCCCAGCGAGGCCCTCGGCCTCTGCAGCCGTGCGTCTCTGCCTGTGGGACGTCCTGCAGTGGGAAGGGTCCAGGCTGGAGCCGCCCTTAGTGGCGGGAGGGAGGCTGAGCGGAGAGGGAGGCTGTACCCGCCCTGGCGCGGACTTAGCTGGTCAGCACTGACCTGGTTTAACGTTTTGACTTTCCCTGTCTTGAGACCCTGACTTGAGGATTGTTTCTTGAGCGCTCTTTTGGGACTCACGTGGCCAGTTGTAGGACACGTGGAAGGTGGGGGAGCCTCACCTCTGGCTTTGTTTAGCGGGAGGGGTCACGGTGCCCGAGGGGACTGCTACGTGCGCGGGGCGGGTGGATCTGTGGGACCTGGGTCGGTGTCTGACTCGGGCTCTTCGCAGAACGTGGAGATGCTGAGCAGCATGGACTCCGCCTCGGTGCGCATCATCAAGCCCTTCCCCGCGCCCCAGACGCCCGGCCGCCCGCAGCCCCTGCAGGTCGCCTCCGCGCCGCCGCCCCCCGCCGCCCCCAAACTGGAGCCCCAGAGAATGGACACGATCCAGGAGGACCCCAGTACGGACTCGCACGCGGACGAGGACGGCTTCGAGAAGGACCCCTTCCCCAACAGCGGCACCGCTGCCAAGTCCTTCGAGGACCTCACCGGCCGTCCGGTGACGAGAAGCGAGAAGGCCGCCTCGTTCAGGCTGCAGCGGCAGAACCGAGTGGGCAGCAAGGAGACCGAGTGCTAGGCCGCGGCTCCCGGCGTGCGGCTCCCGGCGTGCGGCTCCGGCGTGCGGCTCCCGGCGTGGGGCGGCGGCCAGCGCACTGGGGAGCCCCGGGGCCGTGCTGCGAGGGTCGCCGGGGGACGAAGGGACCGCGCAGCGGAGGCCGGTCGCGGGTCTGGACCCGTCACACTCGGGAACTGCTTGTGTGCCGAGGCCCCTGTCCTTTGGAAGAGGTGAAGTGAATCTGGCTTATTTTGAGGCTTTCAGGTTTTAGTTTTTGTTTTTTGTTTTTTTTTGGTTTTTAAAATACCCTTCAACCTGTGGTGCAGAAGCAGAAAATACAGCTGGATTAGGTTTATGAATATTTACATTTTTGTAAATTTACCTTTGTATTGAGAACAGCACTGATTAAGATCAGTTTTGGGGGTTTTTTTGTTTTTTGTTTTTTAATACACTGTAATGGTCCGCTGACCCTTGGGAGGCATTTAGCAGTTACTTGTGAGGACAACTGGAACACAGAGTTTATTTTTTGCCTTCAGGGAAAGACAAAGGAGAGAAAACGGAGTTACAGGTTCTTTCTAAACCGTGGGTTCTGTCTTTAGGCATTCCCAGAGCCTCCAGCAGGGAGAACCACCCGGCTTCTTCCTCAAGATAGATGTGTGAACATGGTTTCCCAGATTCTGAGGTTAGCACTTTCTAGAATGAGAACAGTCTAGCTTACAAGTAGCCAAACTGAATGTACAGACTCCTGCCAACTGTTTAGGGCCCCAGTTCGCCGGGAAGTTTTATATTTTCTAAGTCTGTCTAGTACCGCTGCCGCCCTTAAAACGAGCGCCATTCACAAAACCTGAACGACTTCGAAACGAGAGCGTGGTTTCCTCCTTGCAAACACTAGTGGCCACGAGGTACGTGAGCTGGTTCTCATCAGAGAACAGTGGTCGTGAAAGGCCGAGCTGCTGTGATGAGCAGGGAGGGCCCGCTGCTTCCCTGGGGCCTGCGGCTTTCTGCCGCCACAGCTGGCTCCTGCACACCCTGGGTGGGGACCGCAGGGGACACCGCGTTACTTCCTGCTTTAGGGCTTCAGGGCTGTGTGCATTTACTTTGTGAAGGATAAAAATCATCAAATTGAACTCTGATTTCCTTAAAATTAAGACTTAAAAGCTCCCCCTGCCCCAGTACTGAAATGAGCTCGCAGCCGACACATTCTAACAGATAATTTGTAAATTTTGAGGGCAGTTAACTGAACCTGTGACAAATCAAATCTTTTCTTCTAAGGACGTTCATTACGCAGATGCCTGTTACACTAATACTTGAACTGATACCTTGTGGTGTTTGCTGTCTTAACTAGTCGTCATATAGTTTAGCTATGCTCCTGGAATCTGATAGGTGAGTGGGTGTATGTGAGAGTGAACGGTTCCCAGCTCCATGTAAGAAAATCGTTTTTTATAAAAATTAAGACTTTTTAAACAAATCTTGTCTTTACTTTTTTTTCCATGTATACAGTTAGCAGGCGACCCAGGGTTGCTTCCGTAGCTGGGCACCGAGGACACTGCCTCAGGCAGCTGTCACAACACAGCACACCAAGGGGCAGAGCTTCCCTAAAAATTCTAAGGCTTTTATTGATCTTGGTGGCAGAGGTTCCGTGTTCCAGGGTCACGAGCACAGATCTGACCACGCATCCTGGGATCTTTGTGGCACTGTCCGCGTCCGTAAGTCACCGGGCAGACTGGCTTTTCTGCGGCTAATGGTCCCCGTCTCCCAGGAGACTCCGTTCCGGCCGGGCTTCCGCTATGTCCCGCCAGTACGGGAGCAGCAAGGGCAGACAGGAGACTCTCTTCTCGATGAGAGGCCAGAGGTGAGAGAACAGAAACTCATTTCCCTTTGGCGACAAGTGCAGCCCGTCGGACAGGTAGGATGAGAAGTCCTGCAAGGGGACAGGGAAGGTAACCGCGGGGGTCCGCTGTTCCCCAGCCCTTCGTGGGCTGCCGGCTCTCTGTCCTGTGCACACGGAGCTCCGTGACCCGCGGGCCATGCAGTGCACCCCCCCCCCGCCCCTGCCATTGTTCCGGCTCCTCAGACGGAAGAGGCCGAATGAGCCGACACGGTGCCTTAATGTCAAAAACATGACCTGCTGTTAGGAGAGCTCCGGGCCCGAGGGCCACAGTTTCTGACTCCCCTAGTCCAGGCATGGAGGTGGACAGGCAGGTTTCCAGGCGGAAGGAACTTGTACCCCCAGGCCCAAGCAAGAGCCGCTGCTCCTGGGGAGCAGGCTTTGCCCAAGCCCACCCCTGTCCCTGCTGGCGCCGGCTGGGCCACAGCTCGCCCAGACCAGCGCTTCCCCAGGCCTCGGTGCCCCCCGCCTCCATTTTGGAGATCTCAGGAAAGCCCCCTCCCACCCCACTCTAGAAAATCTCGAAGAACCTTGTAAGAGCCCCCCACGGCAGTGCACGGTTCCCTCCTGGAGCAGGACAGCCGTCCCGGACCTCCTGGATGGACGTTTAGCCCAGACGAAGCCAGGACTCCGGCTGCTCCTGGCCTGCGATGCCACAAGCGGGCCAGGCCCAGCCGACGTTTGGGAGAGGCCTGGAGGCCCGGTGCTGGGCTCATAAGGGAAACGCCCAGCACGGTGGCTGCCGGGTCCTGGTCCTGGGGACACCAGATACGGGGACGCGTCCGACTGCCCTCCTGGGGCTGTACTGCTCTGTGGGGCCAGCTTTCACCTTTGATGGTTGCAAGTGGGCTTTCCGGCTTCAAACAAAAGATTTGGAACCCCCTCCCTCCAACTATGAATTTTAGCCCCCCACCCCCGGCCTGCTTAAGTTCATCATTTTACCTTTTAATGAGTTTTTTAATAGGGGGTGGGGTAGTACAATAATTTGTTGGCCTGCATGTCCTTGAATGTGAACCATTTTTGGCTCATTTCACTCTGTGCTCACTCCTGACCGTCCCGGAGATGGACGCCAGCCGCTGGGTGCAGCCGAGGAACCGGGCTGGGGAAGGGGTTCCCCCGCTAACCCCAGCTTTCTGGTTTAAGTGGTGACAGTGACAAGGGTCGTGCCTACTCAGAGCGGGGTCCCATCTGTGGGCTTGTGCTCACCCTGAGGCCCGAGCCAGCCACGTACCTGAGTGTCTTTCTGCATCAGGGTCCACAGGTCCAGCACGTCGACCCCGCAGTCCTGGGCTACCTGTACACAGGCGCCCGCGTATTCGCCAACAACCGAGTTCAGACGATTTAATTTGCAGCCTGTTGAGAGCGAGTGTGTGGGTGGCTGCTGGCCCTGTGCCAACCCGCTGACCCGGATGCCTCTCTGGGCACGGCCATGGCACGCTCCGATGGCCCCAACTGGGGGAAGATGGTCCCCGCGTGCTGTGCTGCCCGACGCGGGACCAAGGACTGTGGGGACGAGGGAGCCATGGCTGGTCCCCACAGGGGAAGCGGACCGGAAGTCAGAGGCAGGAGAGCCCTGCTGCGGCCGTCTGCTTGGCTGGAACGCAGGCCAGAGGTGGCCAGAGGGGGGCCGGAGGCCAGCAAGGGGGACGCCAGGCAGAGACCCCAAGTTGGGGTATGTGAGGAGAGCCCCCGGCACTGGTGTGAAGCTCGCTGGGGTTCAGCCAGAGAAGGGAGTGGGGAGGGGCTGTGGACACGTCTGCAGAGGGCTGGGCTATGACTGTGGGGACTGTACAGGCAGCTCCCACCCGCCCTTGCTCCAAGGCCACCGTGGCCAGGAAGACGCCTACGGGCCTGTCTTCGGGAGAACTTGCTCGTAGCCTGTGGCTCAAAACCCAGCTGGTGAACCTCTGCGGTCCTCCCAGGCCTCCAGCCGCATTTACAGGAGCCGAACGGGTCTCACAGAGCGAGGCCTACTATGTCCCAGATGCGGACTTTTTTCTGTTCTCAAAAAATGTCACGCCCAGTTTTGGGACCCACGCGGATGGGTTGCGACCGGCAGTCTGAGAAGCGCTGACGTAGCTCTAACTGGCAGCCTGCTCGTCCAGGCTTAGCACGAACCAGCTCCCGAGCCATGGAGGAGGGCCGCTGGGGGTCCCCACTTCACCCTCCAGAGTGAACGACCTCGATTCAGCCGCTTCTTGGGGCTGCCCTTCAGATGCCGCGGACAGTGGAGGCCCCTTCCTCCCTGTCTGCCCTCTTAGGGTAAACTTGCCCTGTTTACCTCCTTTGGGGAACTTTCTGGACATCTCTAGATTCTGCTTCCACACTGTGAATGACGGTTTCAGTCCGTCCGTCAGACCCCCACTCGCACTGCTGCCCTCCCTACTGCCATAGGCAGGAGCCGGATTCCGGTCACTTCTGTGTCCAGAGCACCTGGCCAGGTCCCGACTTAGCACCTAGAGGTACCAAGACGAGCAGCGATGGGGACAAAGTGCCTCCAGGTGCAGCAGGAGAGCCACACATGGTCCCCTCTACCCCAGGAGGACAATAGCGCCTGCCCGTGCCCACCAGAACGCAGAGCCACCTTGGTCCAGGCGCAGAAGCGGTCCCGCTGCCAAGGGCGGGGGTACAGGCGAGGCAGAAGGAGCCACGTTCACACACAAATGAGCAAAGCAGCGGCTGCGAAGTCCAGAGGCCACCCCGTGTGGGGACATCAGGGTTCAGCGCCACTGCAGGCTCTTGGCCTGGGCTCCTGCGGGACCAGCTCAGGCCCCGCAGACCCGGCGCAGCGAGAGACCCGTGGCAGCTGTGGCCTAAGCCCGGGACCCCCATCCCCCCGCCGCCACCGCGGCCCGGCGCTCACCCTGCAGCAGGCACTCCTGCTCCCACGCGGCCTCACAGAGCGGGGGCGGCGTGACGAGGACCACGCGGCTCGCGGGCACGCCGGCGGCAGACAGCTGTCGCACCATGGTGTGCAGGTTCGCTGCGTACTCGGCCAGCGGGACGTGCTGCTTGGGGTTCTCGTCTGTTGGGGGGGGGGGGGACACACAGACACTGCACACACGTGCCTGCTCCAGGTGACTGCAGTGAAGGTGGAGATGGGGTCACAGATCCTGGGACTCCTGATGTTGCTGGTTTGGCACAAGGACAGAAACCAGGCCGGGGCGGGCGGCTCTTCACACCGCGGACCCCCAGACCCCCGAGGCCCTGGCTGGGGGCCCTGCTCAGCCTCTCCGCGCTCGCATCTCACAGGTCACATGAGGGGGAGAACCGGGTCCCCCCATAGGGACCGTGGAAACGACCTTCACGAGGCGCGTGGCGCACCAGAGCCGGGTCCGTGCGCTCACTGGACATGCGGCCGCTGTGGAGTCCACTGTTTGGGCCGTGCAGGCTCCCCGCCGACCCGGCTCCCGTGCAGTGTGCAGGGACTCTCACGGGCCCCCAGCAGGCCACACGTGGGTGCAGTGACAGGAGCAAATCCAAGCACCTGTGGTTCCCCCACGCAGAGCTCCCCGGCGGCTGCCGGATGCTGCGAAGCGCTTCGTGTTGACCCAAGCGCCTCCAAACACAGAGAGGACACAGAGCGCGCGGAGCCACCCTGTTCTCCTCTCATGGAACACGGGGGCACTTCTGTGTCCGTGAGTGGCCCTCAAACACGGTCGGCTGCTGGGGGACCAGCTCGGCATGGCCACTTCGCCACGCGACTCCCCCGCGTTCACTGCTGGGGAGGCTACTATGGGTGTCGCGGCCGCCCGGCCGCCGGAGTGTCAGGCTGCATTTCTAGGTAGCGGAAGTCCTTTGACGCATGCCGCCAGTATCTTTCCAGAAAGATCCCAAGTTTCCCCACCAGTTCCGTAAGCGTGTGCCCATCTCACTCCACACTCGGCAGCTCCAAGTATGAGAGCTTTGGAAATCCCTTCCAGGGTACCTGGGGGACCCAGTCGGTTAAGCATCTGCCTTCGGCTCAGGTCATGATTCTGGGGTCAAGCTCCACGTTGGGCTCCCTGCTCCATGAAGAGCCTGCTTTTCCCTCTGCCCCTCACCCCACTTGTGCTCTCTCCCAAATAAATATTAAAAAAAAAAATCCTCCCTCTCTGACCCCGCCCCCACAGACGTGCGTGCTCACACACATGCACTCTTTCTCAACACAAAATAGCTAAAAATTAATTAGAAAACCATAAGAATGCCTTTACCTTTCAGCGCACTGTCATTGGCACCAAAGAAAATTGTAACTGCTGCTGGGCTGTCCAGACTGTTCCCTTTCGTGATTAATCTTGGAAGAATGATCTTGGCCCATCGGGTATTATAACCTGAAAATCCGCGATTCAGAACATCACATTTTCTGAAATGAAGAATTTAAAAAATGAATTGTGGGCAAAGAACAGTTTCTAGCGCCTCTGCCACGAGCCCCCAGTATGCACCCTCCAGGCCGTGGCACCTGCTGATGTCCCGTGGCTCTGAGCGGCTTTCACTTTTTAAAACTTTAAGTCCCCTCAACACCCAACGCAGTCTCAAACTCATGACCTCGAGATCAAGAGTTGCAGGCTCTCTGGACTGAGCCGGCCGGGTGCTCCCGCCGCATCTTCCCTCTGGGAAGAGCAGTCATGTTGTCGAACGTGGCATCCTTAAGTCTTTCCAAAGTCTAGGTTGTCTTTCCTTGACGAGAAGGGTGATAAGTAACAGCAAAGGGGCCAAGCATCTTGTCTGCTGACTCGCAGACTCATGTTGGGGGTGGGGAGGGAGGGAGGTCCTGTCACCGGGAGGTCACAGCAGACTGGTGTCAATCTGAGCAATCCTGGGCAGAAAGTCAAAAGCTGGGGCTTGAGGCTAACAGTGGTTATTTGGGGACATCATATATAGAAGATTTCTGGGACTTTTTTACAGACTATTTTTTGAGAGTCATTTTAGGGGTACGGCAAATGCAAAGGAACAGAGTTCCTGCACACTCCTGCCCCCCATATGCACAGGCCCCCCTCACCCCCTGGTGGCACAGTTGTTGAAAGTGATAGACCTACATGGACACATCATCATCGGTGCCCCCCCCACCCCGTGGTCTTGAGTCAATAATTTTAATATATATACTTTTATGTACATGTCTGTAGTGTTTGTTTTGCTTCCTTAAAGACATGGTTTGGGGGCACCTGGGTGGCTCAGTGGGTTGAAGCGTCTGCCTTTGGCTCAGGTCATGGTCCCCAGGGTCCTGGGATCAAGCCCGGCATCGGGCTCTCTGAGCCTGCTTCCCTTCCTCTCTCTCTGCCTGGCTCTCTCCCTACTTGTGATCTCTGTCAGTTAAATAAAATCTTAAAAAAAAAAAAAAAAAGCAAACAGCAGGAGCTTTAATAAACTGAAAAAGCCGAGTTTATTCTAACTCCTCCAAATACTTCCAAGTGTTTTTGGTTAAAGAAATACTGAGATACGGCTAAAGAACCCAATGAAAATATATCAGTAAATTTTAAAAGGATTTAAACAGATTTAAGAATTATTAGAATGCTTTCTTAACGCTAAAACACAGACGATGTCCCTGTGGGACACGATGATGTACTTGAGTTCCTGCTCTCCATGCAGCCAGCGCACGGACGGGCACTCACAGTAGCGCCTAATTTAACTGTACAGCTTGGAAACGGTTACATTTAACACTGAATCAGTCCACCTGAAACTAACATAACACTGTATGTTAATTACACTTCAAAAAATACACCAAACCAGCCGTGAATCAGTTCAGGGCTGTGCAAGCGGCTGAAGCAGACACTGAAAATTCACCCCGAGGCGCCTGGGTGGCTCAGTGGGTGGAGCTTCTGACTCTTGGTTTCCACTCAGGTCCGGATCTTGGGGTCGAGATCCACCGCCCCCCTCCTCCCTCCCCTGCACTCCGCGGGGAGTCTGCCTGTGCCTCTCTCTGCCCCCTCCCCCATCCACTCATTTTTTTTCTCTATTCCTCTGAAATCCTTAAAAAGAAAATTCACCCTAACGGCTTGCATAGCTAAAGATGGAAATGCCCACCGAAGGGCCAGTGGTTTGGGTGGACCAGAAAGAACGCGGTTCTGACGCTGAAAAGGGACGGGGGAGTGGAACTGCCTGGCCTCTCACCCCCGCAGCCCCCCACACCTGTCAGCACCGACCATAGCCCCCCGGCTCCCCCGGTGGACCCAGGGAAAGTACAGGGGCCCCCTACGCCTGGGTTCTGCTGCCCCACTGTGGCATTTTAGTTCCTAATACTCCAGTGAACAGGGCCGGGGTGCGCATGCCCAGCAGAGGCAGGCACTCCAGGCAGGGGTGGGGTGGCGGCGGCGGGTGTGGAGCCCAAAGGGGCAAGAGTTCACTGACGTGCAGCCTCTCCGTGGGCTCAGCCAGCAGCCACACCGCCCCGCGGGCCTCAACAGGATGCTTGTCCGCAGTCGGGAGGCAACAGGCCAGACCACACACGGTCTCCGACTGTCTTTTCTTGTAATTGCTCTCAATTCTGAAAAATAACTTCTGAGTGGTCTTCTAGCAAGCATATGTGTAAACTATCAATTCTCACAGGATTTTAGTACTAAAATTAGTCACTAGGAAACATTTGGTTTCCTGGTAAAAATTATGTGTTGGTAAAACATTTGAGATGCGGCTTTCCAGGTTACTTGAGTTATTTAGCTTTTCAGAAAAGGTGAAGAGGCCAATTAAACAGTTATGGGATTACTAAATGTAAAAGCTACTATTTAGGGAGCACTACCAAGTCCCAGGTGCCCAAGTGAGCTCACATTAGCATTTCCAAGCCTCCCAATAAGAAAGCAGGTGACCTTGTCTCCGGAGGCTCAGGACCCAGGGCTCAGGAGCCACACCACCTGCCACTTCTTAGCTGTGAGTGACCTTGTTAAAAACCCTCTCCATCTTATTCGTCTCATCTGTAAAATCCCAGGGTGGTTATAAAGATTCAATGAGTCAATGCACATGAAGCATTTTAGTTTCTGGCACTTGGTAAGCACTCAGTAAAACTTAGCAATTATAACTCTCCCATTTTACAAAAGGGAAAACTGAGTGATAATTCCATGTTTCTAGATTAAGCCCACTTAAATAGGGTGGAACTTGGGAACAGAAAAAGTTGGGAAGGTCAATTTTTTCATTTCTTGTTTAGGGCATAAAAATGAAGGAGAAAGTGAAGACATTTTAAAACACATTTCACATTTGGAAATAAAATACATTTTCTTGGTATATTAATTATACTGGTGAAAATTTTCAAATATTAATAAACTGGTAGTACATCCTGCTTATTTCTTCTAAAGGAGAAGACAAAACTCCGATCTGATCAGTGGACCGATATTCTAAATAGTTGTGTTTAGTGTTTTAAATGTGGAAAATATTTCTAAGTATTTTTTAACCTCCTGAATTGGGGCAGTGTTCCCTGTTTGATGACTTCCTTAGCACAAGCTTACACTACGTCTGGCAAACAGAATGCCAAGATCATTACTATTTCTGACCTATTTTATAAAGAGAATCTGGGGGGACAAAATCCTCTACCCCAAAATGACTCTAACTTTGGTTTATGAATATACTTTGCTTTCTTTCAGTTGAATTCCTCACTACTTGTTTAAACCATACCCCACCCACAGTAATAATTGAAAAAGAACTTGTCTTCTTCAGATGGTCAATAACTGTGTTTGGCTCCAAACCCCCAGTATCTTTTCTACAACTTTTAGGGTTTGATTTCATATCCACAAAACTTCTGCTGAACCCCGAGCGCCTGCCCTTCCCCCTTCCCTTCCCCAACCCTGTATATACTAACCAGGAAAGGCCCGCAAAGACGAAGGAGGGATTTACTGTTTGAAACTCTATCATTCACGCTCTCTTCTGGGATGCAGCTACAGCTTTCCATCAATAAACACTCGATTATCAATCTAGAAACTATTCTCACCTGACCAGCTTGTCAGCCAGTGATGCTCCCCATCCACCCTGCTGGAAAGAAAACTGAAAAAGGAAAAGTCCATTACTACTTATGGATGTAATTGGCACATGGTAGAAAGGGATATTTTGGTCAGCAGCTCCTTTGCTTTCCTCTCCTCCTCCCAGACTTTTTGTCCCTATCAACTGCATCTGAGACCGTCGCCTGCATTTTATTGAGAACTAACATTGGTCATTTTTACCTAGAAAAGCGGCTTAAAATTATGTATGAGAGAAAAAATCGATTGTATGTTCAGTTAAGAAAGAGGGTCCAGGCTGAACTGCACTTCCGTAATCGAAAAGAATAAGGAAGTCAATCACAGAGCTCGGGGTGAACCTTTTTTAAACATACATTCTTATAAATCTGGAGAACCCTTATTGCTCTATTTGCCTAAAAAGTGGTACATACACAGGAAAGTGGTTGCGGAAGTCATATTTGAAGAGACAAAAAAAAAAAAAAAAAAAAAAAGCCGCCGCGGGAGTCATTTTTGAAAGCGTCCTTCCTGCCCGCAGTAGCACGTGTCCTTTTCCTTAACGGGACGGGGTGAAAACGGGATCCGCTCCGTTACTCCCGCAGACGCTGTAGGCCTCACCAGCTTGCTCCGCCAGAGGAAGCAGAGGCGAACCTGGCTCCAAGTGTTTTCTGCGAGGAACGGGCTGCACGAAACCTCAGCAGGGGACCCAGGCGCCCCCGCAGGGAAGCTGCGCGCGGAACACAGAGCGCGGTCCCCAAAAGACAGACTCTAAGGTGAGCGCAAGGCGTCCCCTCCTCGGACCGGGTCTCCGACTATCCCGAAACCTGACGCAAAGCAGCGAACTCGCACTTTGACACTCCGAGGCGCGGCGGGGGCGACTCCCCGCACCTCCCCCCGCCCGAAAAACAGGCTCAACCGAACGGCCGTGCAGGTCCCGCGCCACCCACCCCGGCATCTCGAAGGCGGGGGCAACCAGAAAGGGGACCGCTGCCGGGGGCCCCGAAGGCGCGCTGGAGGCGGCGGCTGCAGGAGGCTGCAGGCGTCCCCGGGCAGATCCCGGCCCGGGGGCGCTCAGCCTTCCGGGCAGCCCGCGCGGGGGAAGCGGGGTGCGGGGAGGCGGCCTCGCTAGCCGCGGGGCAGACGGCAGGACGGGGGCCCGGTGCGGAGCTGCCCGGCCCGCCGCTCTCTCAGCGGGGCAGGGCGCGGCCGTGGGCGCCCGAGGGACCCGCCACGTGAGGACCGAGCGGCGGTACCTGGGTGATGGAGTCTCCGAAGAGCAACACCCGCGGCCAGGCCAGAGAAGCCCCGCCGCTCGCCGCCTCGCACAGCGCCATATTGCCGCCAGCCGAGAGGCGGGGCCGGGCCGGATATCCGGGGCGGGGCGAGCGGCCGGGGGCGGGGCCGCGCGCGGGGCTCCTTGGCGGTAGCGTCGCCCGCGGGGTAACTGCCCTCGGGGCTCCCGGGGCTGCACGGACTGAACCCCTTTGGCGACCGGCCGTGCGCTGGCCGTTGCCCCGTGGGACGCTCGTTTTTGTCCGTTTCCCAGTCGGACTCGCTGCTCGTCGTTCGTCCTGTCAGGCGCGGGGCGCCCGCAGCCCTCTGCCCCCGGGAGCGCGCAGACCCTCCGGGCGGGGCGGCCTGGGCCCGCACCTCCCCGCGCCCGGGCGGGGGGCCCGAAGGGGGAGAGGCCTGGCGCCGCCCCCAGAGCCAGCGCCGACCCCACGCGGGGCCGAGGTTTCCGCCAAAGGCCCGCGTGTGGAGACCGTGGGGAAGTGCTTCCGAGGGGCGCGGCCACCGCACGGCCGCCGCGTTCAGTGAACGGACTCGAGCATTTATCGAGGTTTGGACCTTAAAGAACAGCTTGAGACGTCTGCAGAAGGCGGACCGTTCAAGGGCGAAGATGGGGTTTGCAGGAGCGGGGAGACATGAGGGAAGGGGGGCCACAGCCGACGAGCAGGGTGAAGGGTAGAAGCATCTACGATCACTAGGAACCGGGTTCGTGCTGAAGGCGGGCCGGGGCAAGATGGGGGGAGGGGGATTTGAGCAGGTGCCCGGCCGGACGCCCGAGGGGCCAAGGACCGAGCCACGGGGCGGGTGGGGTCGGGGGCGGCTACTTCGAAGACCCCCAGGAGCTCCAGGGCTCGAGTGCGCTCCGAGCCCTTGTCGCCCCAGCTGCGCGCCGCAGTCCGACGGCCGTCGCTAGAAAACGAGCCAGAAGCCTGTCCTGAAACACCTGAGCATGGAGAACCCGGCGGGCACGCGGCGCCCCGCAGACCTACCGCGCTGCGGCTGGGGCGTGGGGGGGGGCGCCTGGCGGGAGCCGGAGAGGCGGGAGGCGCGACGCAGAGCCTCAAGGCTCCGCGCCAGCAGCTCCCCATCTCCTACTAGAATCGTGGGGAGCTTCCGAATGTGCTCGGAGAGGATCCTCACTCCGGACCAACGACCTTGACGTCCGATGCCGCGCTGTGCGCCTCCGTCAGTTGTTACTGCCCGCAGGCGACTCCCGCTTGTAGCCAAGGTTGAGAACAGCTGGCTTAGCTAAGGCGTTTGGACTTGACCCTAAGGACAGCGAAGCTCTGGCGGGCCTTCAGCAGGGAGGGCTTGAGAGCAGGTGTGTGTTTCCGGAGTCAAACGGAGGGGGGGTGTGTGTGTGTGCGCGCGCGTGTGCTGTGGCTGTGTGTGTGTGTGTGTGCGCGCGCGCGTGTGCTGTGGCTGTGTGTGTGTGTGCGCGCGCGCGCGTGTGCTGTGGCTGTGTGTGTGTGTGTGTGCTGTGGCTGTGTGTGTGCGCGCGCGTGTGCTGTGGCTGTGTGTGTGCGCGCGCGTGTGCTGTGGCTGTGTGTGTGTGCGCGTGTGCTGTGGCTGTGTGTGTGTGTGCGCGTGTGCTGTGGCTGTGTGTGTGTGTGTGTGTGCGCGTGTGCTGTGGCTGTGTGTGTGTGCGCGCGCGCGCGTGTGTGCTGTGGCTGTGTGTGTGTGCGCGCGCGCGCGCGCTGTGGCAGGAACCGGAGGGGCCAGGCTGACTGGGACTTGAGCCACCGTGAGAAGAGGAGGGGAGACTTGAGCAGTTTAGAATCCTTAAATCGGTCACCTCAGGGAGAGGGACTAGGGGAAAAGGCACATTCTCCTTTTACTGTACATATTGTCTTATTAAGATACAGTTTTTTTTTTTTTTAATTAAAAACGTTTTAAATCTCTCAAAACAGGGGCGCTGGCGAGGCTCTGTTGGTTGCGTGCCTGACTCTGGATTTCGGCTTAGGTCGTGAGATCGAGCCCCGCTTTGCACTCCGTGGTGGGCAGCGGTCCGCTTGGGATTCTCTCCCTCTCCCTCTGCCCCTCTTGCTGGTTCTCTTGCTTTCTCTAAACTAAAATCTTTTTTTAAAAGTCTATCATAACAAAATCTTAGGTGACACAAAAGGTGACCCTTAGAGCTTTGGTTTGGGCCAGAGACAAAAGTAGGGTATCTTACAGAAATAAATAATTGAAGTAAAATTTCGGATTTGTGCACTCAAGCTTGTCACAGCAATGCAGAGAAGGAGCGCTTGGTGGCTGCAAGTCACCAAGAGGTGAGGCAAGGAGAGACTAACAGGGTCAGTGGAATTTAGAGACTGTGGTTGGCGAAGGCCTTCAGCTTGATGGTGCGTGTGACCGACTCTCAAGGTGGGCATGAAGGCGAGGGCGAGCTTCTGTGCGTGCTCGCTCCCTGACGGGGCAGTCGGACCTGTGCGTGGAAGCGGACCCCAAGGAACACCCTGACTGACCTGCTCCCGCAGCACACCGCCCCCCACGCTCCTGTGTCCAGTTATCACAAGTCTGAATTACAGGCGCTTCAGGAAACTGGCCTAGTGATTTAATTTATACACAGAGCAATTCCACAACTCACACCTGAATCCCCTGGAGCTTGAGGCATAAAAATAATAGCCTGAGTATTTCTGAATTGCATGTGTAGATACTACACAAAGAAAGTATCACTGAATCCCAAAAGCCTTAATTTTACAAATGTAAAAATTAAGGAATTTGCCAAGAGTATCAGGAAGGAAGAAACCGAAAAGCACTTGGGTGATAATCTCTATTCCCACTCAGAATACAAAATTGAAAATACAAGCCATCATGCGTTTTCTTAAAAAGGACACCAAGACATTCTGATTGAGCTGCTACAAGCAGATCTGGAAGGTTTCACTGGCAGCAGCACACGTGCCTAGAAGCAGAATCAAATTCTAAAATAATAGTTTATTCAGTAGTTCTGGAATAACGGACACATTAGTTGCTAACTTAGTAGCACTCCAGCTGCTGGAATTGAGGCCATTCGAGATCACAGGTAACTAGGCTACTCCCAAGAAACTCATGTATTTTAAGTAACAGAAGTGGAGTCAAGCGTTAAGAAAAAGCGTTCTGGGATCCGGAGCCGTCTGGTCGTCAGTGAGCGGGGGTGAGCGCCTCGTAGAGCCTCCGCGCCGCCAGCTCCACCATTTCCCGCAGCGACTCGTCGTCCTCGCTTCCTTCCTCGCAGTCCACTGTCTGCAAGCGAAAGCACAAACGGCCCCTTCGCCCTACGTGTCTCCCAGGGCTACGTGGAAGACAGGCTGATCCTCTTCAAGAATCCTCTCCCCCAGGGTGGTCACAGAGGCCTGGCCCTGGGGGACCCCAAGCTGCGGCCCTCGGGCCTGCAGGCCTGCGCCACACACGTATCCCCGACAGCACCATCACCGGGTCTAATTAGGGACACACTTTGGGAAAAGGAATAAATGGAAAATCTATATGTACTTCAAAGCCCATACTCTGACCCAGTAAATCACACTAGGAACTCAGTCTGTGTAACACAAATCACTTCGCAAGCGGTGGGTGTCCTCGCACTCAACATTTGCTATTAAATCTGATTTAGACCAATAATCTAGTTATTTCCCAGCTACAAAACACTATATGCTGTTTAAAATTTTTTTTTTATCATAATACTGCTCATATAACAACTTAGGGAAGAAAAAAATAATACCCTTAATTCTAGAACCTACTAACTCCTGTGAACATGTCCGTGTATAACCTTCTAGACTTTGAGCTACACATACGTATTTCTTTAAAACCAAAATAGGGCAATTTATCATACTTGCGATCTAACTTTTCTTGGCCCTCACTAATGCCGGGGGACAACTGTGCCCGTCAGTGATGCATACTGCCGCCTTCCCGACAGCTGGCTGTATGGGCCTGTGTCAAGGTGTACAACATACACATAATCTGTTTATTCAGTGAGTTACTGTCTCATACTCTTGCACAATCCGGTCTCTTGCAGTTTTGTCGCTATTATAATCGATGCTAGAGTAGAAATCCATGTACATAGATCTTTGCTCCAATTATTTTATCATTAACTTGCCTATTTTCTTCGATTCAATCCAGTGAGTGGAATTGTGGGTAAAGGTATTTACTTTTCTGGGCCTTTCCAGGCATTTCACCAAACTCCCCTGCAGAAAGAACACGCCACCTCATTTACAGTCCCCCCCCCGCCCCAAAATGCCCTGAGAATAAATGGCCCAGTTTTCCCTGGCGCCAGGTCCCAGCACTCTGGTTCATCTGGGTCTGCGTGATGAGCAACAGTGAGGCGGTGGCCTTTGATCAGTATTTCCTCTAATTATTAGTGGATTGAACTGAACATTGGCTTTGTGTGCTTGCTGGCTGTCCAGATTTCTTCCCTAGTGAACCACTTGGTTATGTTCTTAGCATATTTGTCTAGTGGGATAAAATCAACTAGTGTCTCCTCAAAGAATATAAAAGGAATTTAAAACCTGTTATTTAGTAGAACTGTTCGAATCTTCAAAATCAAGCCTGAGAGATATACATATTCATTTATGCTTAAATAATGATGCAGGGTTTGTAGTGTGAGAACAGGGCAGGCCCCACGATCCTAAACCCTGCCGTCTGGAAAAGGTACTTGGACCTTGCTGGTAAAGCCAGGAACAGCTTTTCTGAAAAAATCTGGAATCAACCGGATGCCAAACAAGAGAAAGGCTGCGGTGGACTGAGGCCTCTCGTGGAAAAGGGAAACGATAGAAAGTGCACATGGGAAACGCGTGCTGTGCAGATGGGCAAGGAGCAAGAACGTGCGGCGCCCGGCTGGCTCAGTCAGCAGAGCAGCCGACTCTTGATCTTGGGGTCGTGAGTTCAAGTCCCACACTAGGTGTAGAGATTAATAAAAAAATAAATAAGCTGAAAAAGCAGGATTTGGGGCGCCTGGGGGGGCTCAGTGGGTTAAGCCTCTGCCTTCAGCTCAGGTCACGACCCCAGGGTCCTGGGACCGAGCCCCCACATCAGGCTCTCTGCTCAGCGGGGAGCCTGCTTCCTCCTCCCTCTGTCTACTTGTGATCGCTGTCAAATAAATTAATTAAAAAAAAACAACGCAGGGCTGTGTAACTTCACATATAATAACAAACAGCCTGTAAAGAGCAAATGTAGGGGGAAAAAGCAAAGCTGGAAGGAAATGTCAAAACGCTAAAGTGAGCTGTCGGATGGGAGACCAGAGATTACTTGTTTTCACTTTCTCTTCCAAGTGCCCTGAAATGTGGGAAGAAGCGGCTACATACCCGAGTCTCCAAGTTGATATTAGCAGTTTTCCCATCCACTGTGACACTGAGGACAGAACCATCTTTCACACTTACACAGTCTTCTCCAAATATGTCCCTAAGGTAAACAAAGACGCCAGATTAGTGCAGATGCATTAACATCTAAGTCAAGTACCTTTTTATGTCCTGGGGGAAAAGTGATATTGAAGACGGCCCTTGTTCTGAAGTAGACTATGTCTACCTGTTCCTGAGATGTACTTAATTTAAATTTGCTTATTAATTTTATAAAATGGGTAAAATACACAGCTGTCATTAAGACTGCTTTTTTCAGGGGCACCTGGCTGGCTCAGTCCGTAGAACATGTGATTCTTGATCTCAGGCCCATGAGTTCGAGCCCCACGCTGGGCCAAGAGCTTACTTTAAAAAAACCAAAAAAACAAAAAAAAAAAACGTTGTTCAGCTGGCCTTGTGTATGCACTTCATACAAACGATCTGAACTGACAGTAACTTACTGAGAAGCCCCGTCCACGCAGGAGGAAAACAAGACACAGGGAGTCCCCACGAACAGCCGGAGGCTGTGGGGCTGGTGATGAAATCCAGGTATCGCCACTGAACGGACTCAGGCCACGCTGTCTGCTCCCCTGGATGGATTTCAAACGCCTCTTTTGAGTTAAACTCTTTTCACTGAGCATCTGCTATGTGTCGTCTTCTCGGGGATGGACGTCACTAAGACCCTGCGCCTGTCACCGAGGAGCTAGAGTTTAAGCACTAATTTCTACATCCGTCCACGTCAGGTACACAGGCACCTGCCACCGGCGTCCAGGCAGTAGGCTGGGCACAGGCCGGGAAGGGCAGCCCGCAAAGCCGACAAGGCAGCCGGTCAGCCCCCGATGGGCCCTCGCTGTCCATGTGGAGGGCCGGCCAGCCTCCTGCTCTCTCAGGTAATCAATAACAGTAATCAGTTAATGGCAATCAGTATGTTTGAGTAAAACTGACTGGGGAACCTAGTTACTAAGGAAAAATGCTGGATTTTAACCAGAACTATATTCAAAGGTAGGGAAAAATATTTCATGTTCATGTAATCAATTATTGGTTTGTTTAAAGAAACCAATAAACCTATTCCTATACAATCCTAAGTCCTAAGGATTTAAACAACTGGAGTTTTTATTTTATTTTTTAATTTTCTAAAGATTTTATTTATTTGACAGAGAGAGAGACAGAGATCATAAGCAGGTCGAGAGGCAGGGGGAAGCAGGCTCCCCATGGAGCAGAGAGCCTGATGCAGGGTTCGATCCCAGGACTCTGAGATCATGACCCGTGCCAAAGGGAGAGGCCTAACCCACTGAGCCACCCAGGGGGCCCTAAAGAACTAGAGTTTTTAGATTATGATCGACTTGGGAGATTAAGCGCGCTGGTATGGCACGTTCAGGAGGTCAGTGTAAGCTTTAGCTCTTTAGTCCACATTCCTGTTTGTCACAGTTTGAGGCTGTGAGTGGAAGCGTGAGGAAGACGGCCGGGGCGGTGGGTCTGGGCCGGGGCGGTGGGTCTGGGCAAGCAAGCCCTGGGAGCTGCTTTCCGGTCTGTACGACGGAGATGCTTTTCAAAATCAAAATGGCAGCAGCAAGAACATTTTTCTGAAGCCGTGTGGTAGCTTCTTCTAGCAAGGTCACCCCTGAAAGCCTGTCCATTTTTTAAAAGCTGCTAACTGGCTGCCTTAAAAGATTGTCGGTGAGGAATCTGGCAGAAAGAACAGAAATGTTAACGCCAAACCTCCAAACATACAGAGCACCTTCTTTTGTTAAGATGTCTACTCAGGTAATTCTCAATTTAAAAAATAGAGGCAGTTGGTGAAAGTGGAAAAAAGTAGAAGCAGTCACTTATTCAATAAGAATGAGAGATACTATGTTCAAGGAACTGTGCTAGATGTGGAAATTATAAAATTAAATTCAAATCTTTTAATTTTCCTTTTCTTGGCATAATACATAGCTTAAATGGTGGTTATCCCCTATGATGCAAATCATTATTTTACCTGGGTAAAAAACCCCAAGTCAGTATTTGAAAGTTTTTTTATTTTAAGGAGGCTCCACACCCATTGTGGGGTCTGAACTCATGCCCTGATTGAGCCAGCCAGGAGCCCCCCAAAATCAGTCTTAAAGAGTACTACATATCTGGTATTTAGAAAAATACTGAGTTTAAAGGTAATTCATAGTTTGCAGACTTATTATCTGAGACGAGTCCAGAAGAAAACCACTCTTCATGCAGAACTGACACCTGAGGAAAATATATATGTAGTAATTCTTAAGGGCACAGTAACACCAGGCGAAGAGTTCAGTACTTGTCCTCAGTAAAGATGGGTGAATCGTGGTAGACTATGCCAGAAATGGCTAAGCAAGGTCACAGGTACTTGGGACTAACTAAAGTGTTTGCTGGAAGGATGCGGCTCAAACCACTTTACGGACACAGACACAGACCCCCAGAGCAGCTAAGTGACCTGCCCGAGCTTCACCGCCATCGGTGAGCCAGAACCCAGTCCCGGCCTCCCCCTACCCCCACCCTCGCCACCCCTGGGGGGCAGTCATGGGGACAGCACTTACTGCAGCATGATCTCCAGCCTCTTGCTGTAAACGTGCATTTCTAATTTTTTGGAAACCTTCTGCACCACACCTGGGGGAAAGAAAGCCACAGAGTTCAATTTCCAAATTCTTACTGAGATTCGTTCCTGAGTGGATGATCAGAACACAGACTGCTGCGGAGAAGGGAAAGCGGCCACCGTGGGATCCTTGCAGGGACAAACACGCCACCTTCCGACTGAGGCAAACCACTGTTTCCTTCGCTTCGTCTTTTGTTCTTGTTAAATACAGAACCACAAGATGACATTTATTTTTGTAATGTTACATTTTACACTTTATTTGCAATGTTCCTCAAAACTTCTCTATCTCATTTTTGAGCGGAAGAGAACTTGTAATTCAGAATTCCCAGGGCCATGTCTGGGCTTTCCAGAGCTTCTGTCTTACCTACAACACGGTTTAACTTTTGCATTCTCCTCTATGTAACGCACCTCTAGTGATTTTAATAAGAGTACTGTTTAACACCATGCCCCAGTTAGATTACTTAGCTTCCCACCCCAAAACACAGGAAGCTGAGAGTTCAGGAAGGGGAAGTGGAGTTTCAAGTGTGCCCCCGGGACATCAGGAAGTGCCTCCCCGCCCATCACCAGCAGCCAAACTGTGCAGAACTGTCTGGCAGGTCCTCGAAAAGCGAACACTCTGTCAGCATGTGACCTAGCATCTCTACTCCCACGTGCAGACTAAAAGAACTGAAAACACGTTAACACAAAAACACGTACACGAATGCTGAGAGCAACGTTATCCATGACAGCCACATGGGAGAAACAAGCCGCGTGTCTATCAACTAAGGAAAGGAGAAACAAACCGTGGTACGTCTACACAATGGAAAATTACGTTGCCACGAAAAGGAATGAAGACCTGAGTCATGCTACAACATGGATGAAACTTGGAAGCGTTACGCAAAGTGAAAGATGCCAGTCATAAAACCCCACGTATTACGATTCCATTTTAATGGAAGGTCCAGAAGAGAGAAAGTCATAGAGAAAGTGGGAGGGAAAAAAAAGTAAGCAGATTGGTCGCTGTCTTGACTGGGGGCTTATAGCTAAAGAACACGACGTTTCTTTGTGGAGTGATGTTGAATGTTTCAGGTTGATCGCAGGGAACCTACCCTGTGGGAAAGAGCCAGGCTGTCATTTCTCCTCGATTATTCTGTTGACTACAGGTACTCTGATTGCTTTTAATTCATAATGTTTTTCCTTCTTTTTTAAAAATGCAGATCTTAGTGGCATAGGACATATCAATTTCAGGTATACAACATAATGATCTGATATCTGTATATACAGCAAAATGATCACACGCGCAGTTAACCATCCATCACAACCCACAGTGTTGCGGCAGAAAGTTTTTTTCCCTTCTGTTGAAATAGTCTGAGTTTTAACTGAATATACAATGAACCAGATGCCAGCCAAGAAAGCTACATAATACAACTTCATGTTTTAATTGTAATCATTCTATTAAGTATTAAACAAGCATTTAACTGACATGTAAAATCTCATAAAATTCACTAAAAACATAAAAGTTATGAAACTACTGGAAGGAACTTTCCAAACACAGTGCTCAGGCCTGCCTGTCTGCTTATTTACCACTGATCTTTGCGACACACTCCTGAGATCCGCACGATCGGAAGCGGACTGCGGGAAATCAGACAGTGGCTATGCGCGCCTGCCCAGCGGGGGTGCGGGTCAGCACCCGGACGTGCTGAAAACAGGCGCAGGGCCAAACAGAAGGACGTAATGCAACCGAAGAACACAAAAGAACACATTTTGAAACTGCTTCAGCTTGGCTGTGTGTCCTTGACGAGAACAAGGGGATACGGAAATTGAAACTGGGGCTAAACACACACACAGGGACAAACATAACTTGTGTTTCCAGAGTCTGGACCCAAGTCTCGGCAGGATGAGAAAGGAAAGGGGAAAGGATGCTCGCAAAGCAGACTCGGCCCGGTCGCAGAGTGCGTCTCTCGAAGGGACCCAGCCGAGCTCCGAGCGCCGCCCGATCGCATCTGAGGCTGGTGAGCCCCGCGGTCTCTGCTGTAAGCAGCCGGCTCGGCTCCGCTCGCCGGGACAGCAGCGGCAGGCGGGACACCCACATCGCCAGGCGGGACACCCACATCGCCGTCTTCCCATAGGACTTTACAAGGCGGGGAGGGCTGGACTTGGCTTGTGGGTGCGGGTTGCCGACTCTGTTCTAGGAGTTCAAAGACCGAGTCTGGATGGGAGAAAGTTCGTTACACAACAAGTGTATGTGATGACCGCGCTCCACTCCCTCACATGCGGCAAACGGAAAGGGAGTGTGTCAGCCTCGTGCTGTTTTTCATCTTCTGTAGGAGCAAGTTCTGCTTATTAAAAACCCTGTCACGTCGTCCCGCGGGTGACAGCTTTCCAGGCTCACGTAGCGTGAACACTCCTCGGGTCACTGTCTCCCCTCTTTCAAATTCATCTCGTCTGCTCTCTCTCGCCCTCGGTATCTGACCCAGCAGGAAAGACTGCGGGCTCGACCCTCCACCTAGCTCCAGAACCCAAATACTCTTGGCCAGCCCCTCGCCCGCCCCGCCACGAGCGCCCCGGGATGAAACGCCTGCCTCCTTACGAGCGCCAGCCTAATCCTTTAAAAACCTTACAACGCAACCCACTTCACTCAGACTACAAGGCCAAAGTCCTCAAAGTGGTCCATAAACCCCCGCTTCTGCCCCCGCTCCAAGCCCTACGAAGCTGCCCCAGCGCTCACTGGAGCACCAGCTCCCTGGGGGCAGCCACCTGCTGTGTCCTCTGCTGTGCCCTAAGCACCTAGAAATACCCCTGCCCAACAGAAGGTGCTCGATAACTATTTGTCAAATGAATGTTAGCTCTGCAAGCACCTCGTTACTCCAGAAGAACAGACTCTCCTTTGCTGAATACAGGACAAAGCGGGGAAGAACTAGGGAAGCCAGGGCAGCCTGCTGACTCAGCACAGTTAGCTCGGGGACCAACCCTCCTCCAACCTGCGTGCACGGAATCCCTGGGAAGTGCCCAGAGGCCAACCTTAGGAAGCCATGTCTGCACCGTTACTCTGTTTTTAAAAATGATCACTAAGGATAGAGTAGCCATCGTCAGCCGGCACAGAGCAGGGTGAGGGCGCCCTCCCCTCGCACCCGAGTACGAAGAGGCAGCCAGGCCGCTTCACAGCAGCTCCGCACTCGTGTGCTCCGCCCGGACAGACACGTCTGCTGACGTCTGTTTTCGCTTTCCAGCACAGTCGCTAAGCGGCGGCTTCGTCACAGCTGCAGGCGGCATCAGGACAACACAGCGGACGGTCCCAAGCCCAACACGCCCTGTGGTCCCTGGCCCCCCTCACGGTGTGGCACGGGTTCAGGGTGGCTAATACGTGACTCGGCCCAAAGACTCCCCAGCATCCTAACCGGCCTAGAAACACACCATTTTTGCACAGGTGTCTCATTTTTCAGAAGAGTAGCCACATATCTGACAAGAATACTGACATCAGGTGTTATACCACAAGACAGACTTCCTCTTACAAAAGGGTTATCAAAACGCAACGAACAGAAAGGAGCCCGGGAGGTTAAAGCGATTCAGGTCCGAGCGATCGGGCTGAGCGGACCGCATCTGGGCCGGAGGGAAGGCCGTGCTCTCAGGGAAGCGGCGTCCATCCGGAAGGGCGCACCCCGCAGAGCTCTGGGTTTGAACCTTTTCGTGTTCTCTGCCCTCCGCTCTGTCCCTCACCGCGCCACCACTCAGGGGCTGGGACAGCCGCACAAGGAAAGCCCGCCCTCCCACACACGCCCCCACCTGGCGCTCTGCCTGTTCTATTTTTATCACCTAAGAAAAATATAAAATAGTAAAATATGAAAAACCTGACAGCCGCTGTTCTGTCACGTGTGTACTTTTGTGTTCAGGGGCACAGACTGTGACCCTGAGTGAGACTCGTGGAGATGCACCGCTCCCTCCGCCACGCAACACGCACACAGGGGTGTCCGTTCCCCATGAGCCAATTCAACGAACACAACTCATCAGCGGTGTCCACAGGAACGTTTTCACAGTTTTACTATTCCTCAAAACAAATTCGAACGCTTACCAGCACCTCAGATGAATAATTTAGATTTGTCTACGTATTTATTCATCTCATTACGTAGATGCAGTCACAAGACGATGGATCATGGATCCAGTGAAACATTTTCTCCTCCTGCAATCAAACACTACCTATTTGTTTATTTTTTGCAATTTCACGACAGAAAACCGTTCTCTGGGGGACAAGACCTGGTACGAGGAGGAGGGTAAAGGCTGCGGGGCTTCCGCAGACTCTTCAGGGGTTACCGTCCATCCGTGCCACTGAAGCCTTACCCTGAATTATGCATAAAATAGCACAGCTGCAAAGAATCACACACCTGTCTTCACTAGTGTCTTCTGTGACTGAAAATGATGACTTAGAAAAGGAAACATAAAGTGACTGCGAAACTGCCCTAAAGGGAGATTCCATTCTGTTCCATAGGTTTCACCAAACCCCCAGAGGGCCGCAGATTCTCTTACTAGACATGCTAGCTCGGTTCAGCAGTAGTTTGGAATTTCTGATTAAAGTGGTTTTGAGAGGACCATGACTAAGGAATTTTATCCTAGTGTTCAGGGCAACCAGATTTTGGGCAACAGCACAAATAAAAGACCCACGACAAGAAATAAAATGTAAGTGACATGCAGTGTTATGCACATATTGTATCTTGAAGGCTACAGGACGAGAACAAGCAGATTTCAAGTTCTAGGATTCTGTCTTCGCAGACCATGGGAGACATGAAAGAATCAACTGATCAAAATGCAACCATTCCGTACCTTTCCTTATTTTCGGGTTGGACTGGACTTCCAGTATCACGGTTGTTACTGTATCTGCATACATATCATTGGAAGGGTTTGCCAGCCACTGCAAAGCAAAAGGCAGAATTAGGAAGGCGTGAATAGGGCTGACCACAAAAGCCGTGAGTGCTCCCTGCTCATCCACGGACTGTACACACGTGACTTCCGTTTTGTGTATTTTCTCTATGAAACTAACCTGAAATTAACAACGCTGGGCTTTTCTGCGATCTGCTGAGCACAGCATGAGCACAGCCTTTGCGGCAAGCGCTTTGTGGGCATCCCCTCACCTGACCCTCAGAACACTTTCCTTTTTCAGAGGTCACGCATGAGCTAAGCCAGCAGTAACTCCGGTGCAGGGACTCAAGAGCAGATCCCTGAGCACTGGGCCTCATAAGCACACAGCAGTAGTTCTAAACACTTCCTCTGGATTCCCACACGAAGCTTAGGACCCTTTGCTCCTCCATACACCCAGGGCTCCATGACCATTTTCCTCGGGTGGGACCAGGTGAATTACTTCAGGAACAAACGCCTTCCTTAATGTGTAAGGGACCTGGGGACTCAGTCAGCTGAGGTTCCGACTCTTGATTTCAGTTCAGGTCGTGGTCTTGGGGTCGTGAGATCGAGCCCTGCACGTGGGCTCTGCACACAGGAGGGAGTCTGCTTTAAGAATTTTTCCCTTTGTCCCTCTCCCAGCTTGCACATGTGTGCTTTCTCTCTCCTTCTAAAAGAAATGGTTAAAATCTTAAAAAAAAAAAAAATGTGTAAGAACAGAACAGTGAACCATCTGGATGGGGAAGTTACATCAGATTCTATCCCAAGGCGGAGAAACAGAGGAGGTATCTCCCTGGCTCATTTAGTCCCAGGATTCACTCTGAAAGTCCTTCTCCAAACTTAACAGGTGCCAAGTTATCAAATTCAACCATCAAATTAATCTGGTGTCTGGGTTCCAAATTCTACCAGTAGGAATTTAAAATTCTAATAGTAGAAACCATACTCAACGGTTTCTAGCCTTTGTGTATTTGGGTCACCTTACTTTTGCTTACTTAGATTTTTAAAATTCCACTCTCTAAAGAGTGCTGCATGACCAGTCTATTTGTTTCAATGTAATAGAATTTGATTTTTATCTTGGAACGTGGGCTCTTTTGATATAACTGAAGATATCCTGGGTGATCTCAGAATTAGTTGAAACTTCTCACATGAGACCTATATTCACTACATATACAAAATATTAAGCCTTAATTTAATATTAGTTTCCTTTCTTTTCTTTTCAACCAGGTTCCACACCCAGTGTGCAGCCCAACGTGGGGCTTGAACTCATGACCCTGAGATCAAAACCCGAGCCGAGCTCTAGAGTTGGATGCTCAACGAGCTGAGCCACCCAAGGTGCCCCTGATATTAGTTTCTATGTTATTGGAACTCATAGAAAATGCCCAACTGTGTCATATTTTAAACTGATTTGGGCAAGAAAAATATGTACACATACATTATATATTTTTCTGATTGAGAAGAAACAAATTTTCTCTACAATTATATGTGAAGTCTAGAAATTTTTTCCCCCTCCTAGTTAAGGTAAATAATCTTTTTTTTTTTTTTAATTTTTTATTTACTTATTTGACAGAGAGAGAGAGAGATCACAAGTAGGCAGAGAGGCAAGCAGAGAGAGAGGGGGAAGCAGGCTCCCCACCGAGCAGAGAGCCTGACTTGGGGCTCGATCCCAGGACCCTGAGATCATGACCCGAGCCGAAGGCAGAGGCTCAACCCACTGAGCCAACCAGGTGCCCCTAAGGTAAATAATCTTATCTTACTTCTAACACCACCATTCCTGGCTCCTGTATGACAGTAATATTCTTGAACACTTTCAGAGCAGGCTTTTCTTGAATTTCTAATTCTTCCACGTCACCTGAGAAAAAGATGTAACATCAAGATGTATATAATTTTCTGATAATCTTCCAGAGGCATCATTATTCCGTTTATAGACAGTTGAAATAAATTTGATATACAATAAGAAAGTTAATTTACTCATTTATGTAGCCAGATTTCAAATAACTAAGCTTTATGTGAATGTTTGTAGCAACTGAAAGATCTCAACATGTATTTAAAAAATAACAAAGCAGGATTACCTCGGACCTTTAACATTTTATCAGTCACTAACTTTGGTGACTGTCAAACATTTGCATTTATATAAGAGATTTACCCACTAGCACCTTAAATTTAATATGAGACTAGTCAGCTACTACCAACTAGTCACTTCTGCCTTCATCACTCTACAGGAATATTCTGCTATGAGGAGACTTTTCTGGTCCTCCCAGGAACCTTTTAATTAAGGGTTAATTCAGACATATTTTATTAACTTTCTGTGCTAAGACCTATAAATTCTAACAGGAGGATGTGAAGTTTAAAAAAAAAAATTTTTCTTTCTACTGGTTTATTTTATGGTGGTATTTTGCTACCTGAATTATGAAGAGCATATTAATAGAAAATGTAACTTGTTACTCAGAGTTCCTGCTTATTAGAGGGAACCCACACCCTTTGACTTAGTCACTGCCCCTCATAATGTTCACGCACAGAAGTCTCTAACTCAGAATAGTGTAGTATGAAAACAGAACAGGTTTACTGTTCTATTGGCCTTTGGCCAGTGGTCATGTGTTCTTGTAGAACCTGCTGTGTAGACTGGTACTTGATGGAACCAGGAAACTTATTTTCTGAATAAGAAATAGATGAAATTTAGCAATAGTTTACAACAGCAGATTTTAAACACACGGGGCAAAGATTATGGATGTTCTTAGAATTTTCAGTGAATCAAGGATTAAAAAGTATAACATAATTTAACAAATTTATGAGTACATTTTCAAAAATTCACCTAAAGCTGATAACATGTCCAAGCAAAGTGCGAATAAAATTTGTACAAATTCTTGGATCATTACCCAAATTAAATAACATCCTTTCCCAAATATATACCTATCTTACTCAAAAGCAGAAAACAATTTGGTGCATTTTAACAAGTATACACACCTGTCAATTTCTGTAGCTGGTAACAGAGCAAATTAAAAGGGCCGGTATAGGGAATGGCTTGGGTCTGTTTCACAGTGCTCATGGCCAAGTCAGTATAATCTGAAGAGGAAATCAGAATAAATAAACTTTAAGTAACACTACGAGTTGCACAAAATATAATCTGCAACGTACAACTTGCATGTATAGGGACGGAGGGGAGTTAAAGCAAGGTAAATCCGAACATGTTTCTCAGGAAGCGCGTGAGGTGCTCCTTAATTTGTTCCCGCCCTACATTTCCCCCCTGAACTCCCATGGCCCCCCTGCTCCCTGACTAGTTGGCTTATGCTTCAGCAGTACGACAGCAGTCTCAACTGCCTTGGAAACATCAGGTCCCTGAGGGTCTCCCGGCCAGCGCGCCAGCTGTCCTCTGCTGTCTTCTGGGCTTAGCCACTTCCGACAATCCTTCACTGTGAGGTGCAAGTGTTGCCTGGTCTGCAAAACCTTTCCCGACTCTTCTAGGCCGGTTCTCTCCTCGTATACTTAGGCACCTCTCTGTATCACTCATCAGCACGGTGCCCAGCTCTGGACAAGAATGCTTCTCTCATGAGGCAGCTTTCCAGGGGCTGGAGCTGGGCTTTGTAACGCATCTCCGGTCCTCCAGCAGCCGGCACCCTCCAGCACCCATGGCTCGGAGGAGGCCTGCTCTCACTGCTAGAGAGGGGAACAAGGTATACCCCACCGCGGCATGTGCCAAAGCTGACGGCTGGCCCAGCTCACAGAGGACTACCTAAATGCTGCTGTTCCTTGTCCTTCCACAGGCCTGGTCCAATGGTGGAGGAGCAGGAGGTCTAAATTTCATCTGGGCCCAGAATTTCAGCAAGGTAGTTATCAAACCATTCTGAACACCTACGACCTCCATAGGAGACGGAAGAAAAGAACAGCAGCAATTCTAGGAACAGAAAGGCGACCACTTTCTGGAAGGTGGGAGGTGCAGAGAGGTGAATCCGAGGAGATATACGGGAAGACAGACCGTGGGGCCGGCGGGGAGAGCCTCCGTCAGCTGGCTGCCAGCAAGCGAGAGAGGAGCAGAGCACAAAATCGGAACTTTGAGAAGTCTGCTCCACGGAGGGATGTTGCTCTAGAGGCTAGGCAGGGAGTGGAACCCTTGCTGGGACAGTGTAGTCTCAGGACCCTTAGGGTGACAGAAAGACCAGGGTCGTCTGAGGGTGGCAGAGCCCCCAGGTGTTGGAGCAGGGACGCTGGCTGTAGAGGTGGAGCCGAGGGGGGCTCTCAGCTCGGGGTTGCCATAAACCACCATCCGAGGCACACTCGGGCCACTACTCTTCGAGCGGGGACCCCACAAGCGGCAGATCCGGAGAGACCCACCTTCCTCCTCCGGGAGGAGCAGCATAGCATGGGAACACGGCAGGAATCTGCTGGGTTTGGAGACTCCAAAGGGGGCCGAGCGCCAGAGACAGAAATGCTTGGTCACAGGCCGGGTGAGCTCGGAGCGCGGCCGGAGACCAGAGAGACGGGAGGGACTGACTGCTTTTCTCTGAGGGCGCAGTGAGGAGTAGGGCCCCGAGCTCTCAGCTCTGGGGCTCTGGGACAGAGATTGGGAGGCTGCCCATTCCCCGCCTCCAAAGCTGTACAGAAAGGTAAAAGCATTTAGGGAACAAAAGCTCGGGAGAGGAAACTTGAGCAGATTGCTTAGCCTGGCCCCTGGCAAGGGCGGGGCAATTCTGCCTTGGGCAGAGGCACTGGAGAATCACGGCAACAGGCCCCTCCCCCAGAAGATCAGCGAGAACACCCAGCCAAGACCATGTTCACCGATCAATGAGAACCACAGAACTCCAGAGGGAGGGGAATACAGCACAGAGAATTCATGGGTTTCCCCCATGATTCTTTAGTCTTCCAAAGTTGAATTTTTTCTTTATTATTTTCTTTCTCTATTTTTTTCTGAATTTTTCTTATCAATTGATACTTCTTATCAATTCCTTTTTAAAAATCTTTTCTAATTTTCATTTTTACAGTCAGATTCTATCATTTCATTGTCTTTAACCTTAGTTTTTATATGTGTGTTTTTCTTTCTTTAAAATTTTGGGATGTAGTTTCTTCTAACAGACCGAAATACACCCTAAATCTAGTGCATGGCTTTGTTCTATTCACCTGACTGATCACATTCTCTCCTTTCTTTCAATTTTTCTGTTTAGTTTTAAATTTTTCTTCTTTCTTTTTTCTTATCCTTTCATAAAGCACTCACACTTTATTAGCACTGTATGCATAAAACGGAGCACAGTTATTTAACCTAATGCCATATGTACTGCAAAAGTAATGGCCCCCAGCATTTACACAGGCACACAACATAGAGGCCCAGCAAGCGATGTGGAAGTCTAGGTCTTAAGAATCAAAATGGACATGTGGGGAGTCCACAGTTACTTCAGAAAATAAAAGTACAACGACTCCATTGTGAAAGGTGGAAAACAGGCTTGTCAAGGGTCAGTAGGAGCGGTTAACCTTGGAGGTGAACGTATGCTCCCAGTTAAGAAAAAAGTTCACCAAGAACTGGATTATTAACTCAATTCTATATCTTGGCTGTTACTTAAGATTTGGCCATTAGGAAGAGAAGTTTTCATAGCTTTTCTTTCAATGTGAAAATCAGTTTATATTTGACATTTAATAGTATACTTACTGGAGAGGTCACACGGAGAAAGTATGTGATAATTAAAGTTTCTTTTAACAAGTATTCCCGAGACCCGCTGGCCTTGTTCTGGTTTTTTGTCTGCTAAAAAGCCCATGACCTATTTAAAAAAAAAAAAAAAAAAAAAGAGGAGGAAATAGAGTTTTGGAAAATGCAATTATTCAGATAATCATAATAATGACCATTAGGCATTTGAAAAGTTGGACACTTAACCAACTGTGCCTCCCAGGTGCCCCTCTAGTTAAAAAAATGCAGCTGGGTGGCTCAGTCAGTTAAGTATCTGCCTTCAGCTCAGCTTATGATTCCAGGGTATTGAAATGGAGCCCTGTATCAGGCACCCGGCTCCGTGGGGAGCCTGCTTCTCCCTCTGCCTGCTGCTCCCCCTGCTTGTACACACACTCTGTCAAATAAATAAATAAAATCTTAAAAAAAAAAAAAAACAACTCTGAAAGTCCTGCTCTAAAGATATCAGCTTAATTTTGTTCAACTCCGCCTCTCCTAAATTTGTAAGACTATAAAATAGTCGCCCCTCCCCAAATCTCAACCAGCAGGGTTGGGGAAATTCAATTCTTAGATTCCTCACTAAATACATTTTTCTATAGGTACAGGGTCGCTTCCATTAAACTGGCTGCTAGAAAGTTTTGTGAACAGGAGTTAACTGAGGAGGAAACCCAATCATCTGTCCTTTAGCAACAAAAGCCTCACATCTTAGCTTTTGCTGACTTTTTTTCCTCGTGAACTCACTGCAAGGAAAGATATTCGTCATTTAGCCTTCTCACATCTGGCTCACTATACAAGAATTGCTGTAAAGTTGCTCATTAATACATGTCTGATATTTAAAATTTCAGATAAATCATGAAAAAGTTTTCCTTAGACGTTTCTTGAAAAACAGTCTTAACAGGAAGGACAAATACAAATACAGATACCTTACAGCGTCCCTCTAAAATCTCAGGTAAGATTTTTTTTTTCAAAGATTTTAAAAAGAGAGGGAGAGTGAGAAAGAGAGAGCATGAGGGGGAGGGTCAGAGGGAGAAGCAGACTCCCTGCCAAGCAGGGAGCCTGATGCAGAACTCGATCCTGGCACTCCAGGATCATGACCTGAGCCGAAGGCAGTGGCTTAACCAACTGTGAGCCACCCAGGCACCCTCAGGTAAGGTTTTTAACTATTTTATTTTTAAATCCTCAAAACACTGTATATTACATCAAAAATGGACAAATTTTTTTAGTTTTAATATGTTCCATCATTCCACATTTATGTTTAAACACATGAGCCATCTTTAGATTCTTCTGGAGAAACAGCAGTGGACAGAACACTATTAGATATAGTAAGAAAACAGTAATAAATATTTGTTTATTCTCAGACCAGGGAAGAAAAGGAAGTAGAGATGAGGATTACGAAGCTAACAAATGCAGGGGCACCCGGGTAACTCGCTGGTTAAGCATCTGCCTTTGGTTCAGGTCATGATCTCAGGGTCCTGGGATCGAGTCCCACATTGTTCTCTGCTCAGCAGAGAGGCTGCTTCTCCCTCACTCTCCCTCTGCACTCTCAAGAAGTCAATAAAACCTTAAAAAATAAACAAAAACAAAAGCTAGAAAACAAAGCTATCAAATTCAACTGCCCTAAGATCTAATGTACTTGAAAACTTTCTGTGTGAAGAAATGACTTAGTAGGACCAGAAGACCTAAAAAAGCATATGGATAAAATTCTTACACTATACTAAGTAGACAGAAATCATCATTAAGGATATTATCTTGCTTTGATGAAAAGAAGACTATTATTTTTAAGAAGCATACATTTCCTTTTAGAAAGACCTGGATAAGATTATAAACCACCTTTTTACCTTGGCTAGTTTTTCTCCTCTGAAATTCAAGGTCACAGCTTCTGTATTCCGAGGATTATGAACCTCTATGTGAACTTCATCGTTGTCCTCATATTCTCGAATCAGGGCTGCTTTCAATCTGGCCATTTCGTTTTGTTCTCCATGGACTAAAATCTACACAGAATGAATGTAAGAGGCCATAGGGAAACATCCTGAGTGTGGCTTCACGATGGCCCCCATCTGACTTCAGTACGTGAAATAGACATATACTTGACGTTATTAAACTTAACAACTTTGAGGGGCCTCCTGTCAGTCAAACTTGTACAGTTATTTTCATTCTGTTTGGCTTTAAAAATCCTGAAGCGGAACTATTTTAAGAGAGTAAAGACCCTTCTACTTCAGGTGTTCCCACTAGTGAGATACACAACTTTATGGAAGCTCAATTTCCCCAGACTTTTATGCTCAACTGTAAAGGACTGTGCCCGTGACGTCTGTAACCCCCACCGGCTTCAGACGCAGGATTCTTGCACGAAACCATTGCTCCTCTTACTAATGCAGTTTCCTTTAGGTCTCTTAATACAAGACATTCAAAAGAAGCTTTTTATGGGGAAGAAAAAGACTTCTGGTATTTTCTTCCATTTATTATAGTAATACCAAATAAGATATTTCTGAACCAAATGAAACTGTCTTTGAGGGGTATTTACAGTAACTGTATTAGATACCAGCCTCTTTCCATTCACTTCTATAATCTGTATTTGACAAGACAGATCATTCTTAACCTACAGACTCCTGGTCGATGATTTCTCGCCTGGGCTCACAGAAGCCTCTCCGGCAATCACTACCGGGCAGAGGCGTATGGCCAAGTAAGGAGCCCCGACCTTGAGGTCTGGCACTCAAACACAAATCCTGGCTCCTTAAGCACTTCTAAGCTACGTCAACTTGGGCAAGTTACTTAACATCTCAATTTTCTCATCTACAAACAGTTGTTGGTTGTAAGGGGTAAGCAAGTTGATACACATAAACCAGAGTACAGGGTGCCATGTTGACTCAGTCGGTAAACCCTTGAGCTCAGGGTTGTGAGTTCGAGCCCCGTGTCAGGGGGAGAGATTACTTAGAACATGGGTACAGTACCTGGCAAATGTAAGTAATAAACACTAGCTTTTACTTGTCGTTACCCTTAACACTACTGTTACTCTAACATGCAGATCATACTGTTGCTGACCTGGTTACTGAAAGAAAGCAAGCATTGAGTTCAATCCAGGAATTTAAACTGTCGGCAGAGAGCGAGCCTGGAGAGCAATGAAATGGGACTGAGGAAGAGGCGGTGGAGCTGACAGAAAGGGCAGTGCGGTCCCTCCTCGCCGGTGTCAACACGTGCAAGCGCATCCGTGACCCACACACAGGAGGGGGCCTGGGAGGGGCCCACACGTCACGAAATCCACCAGTTCGCCAAGCTAAAGAGGAGGCGAGAAATCTTTCTCCACCCAAGACTTTGCTTACTGAGTGAGCGTCACTGGCAAAGGCCTGCAGGGACTCCCAGGCCAGAAGTCACTCACAACTTAACACACGAGCACGGGAAAGGACGCTCAATACCACGAGTCATTAGGATAGTGAGAACCAAAGCCACAAGATGCTGCTTCACGCTCACTAGGAGCAGCGGTGATTACAAAAGGCAAATGGCAAGTGTTGGCGAAGATGCGGAGGAATGGGAGCACTTGTGCCCTGCCTGGGACGCGGGGGCGACGCAGAATGGCCCAGCCACCTCGGGAAGCTGAACGAGCCTCCGAGCCGGCGAGCCCACCCCTCGGTTCATAAACTGAAGGAGTGAGGACAGGGCCTCACACAGAGGCTCACAGGTCAGGCTTCACCGGGGCGTGTGTACACCGCGTGCCTGCGTGTGATCTATACGGACAGCAGCGTGTTGTTCACCCACACAGAGGAAGAGAGTCAGATTCGTGCGACTATCGGACCAACCTTGAACGCATTCTGTGCAGTGCTGTAGGATTTCACTGACATGCACTGTCTACGCCAGGCAAATCCAGAGAGACAGAAAGTAAACTGGAGATTACCTGGGGCTGGGGAGGAGGAAATGGGGAATTTTTGCTGAGTAGGGAGTTTCTGTTTGGGGTGATGAAAAAGTTTGGGAATAGGGGTTGGTGACGGTTGCACAAACTGTGAATGTGATTCACACCATGGAACTGTCCAGATAAAAATGGCAACTTCCATGTCACATATATTTTACCACAATGAAAAAATTTAAGGAGAAAAAGACTAGCAAAAGGCTGTTTCCTCTAAACTACTTTTCAATAAATCTAGGAAGGGCACTTCATCCTTTCTTCCCTGCCCCAAATTCCCAAAGTGTCCTGTTGATTAAAAATACTTTTTTTTTTTTAAGCTTTCCCCTTATCCCTCCCCAATCCCACCAAAATAGAATCGTTACTTTTGTATTACATGAAACTTACAAATATAAACAAATCACATCAGTCAGGAGCTATGTGATTTTGTATCTATTTGGATCTTTAATTTTTACTATTAGATGATCTTTCTCTTCTTTCCATTATACTAAGCATTTACTCCCTGCCAGGCACCATATTACATGCTTCAGATCTATGTTCTCTCATCCCTTCTTCACAATTACCTTATGAGGTATTATTATCCCTAATTACTAATAGGGCACAGAGAGGTTAAGTAACTTGCCCAAGGTTACCCAGCAGGTAAGAGATGGAGCTGAGATTCAAAACAAGCAGTCACAAGCAAAGCCTGTGCTCTTAGGTTATGAGAGAGGCTGCAGAAAATGACAGAAAGAGCACTAGAGTTGGGATTAGGGGATCTGATGAGGAACTTTGGCTAAATGGAGACAGAGTGCACCGCTTGCCTAACTCAGAAGGGAGCTGCAAAGGCCAGGTCCAAGTGCTCCCAGAAACACTCTGTGAAAAGGGCCACCTTAATGATAGGCAGTGTCTGATTTGAAAACCAGCTGTGGTTTCTTGGGTATGTTTTCTTCCTCTTTAATGTTATAAGTCAAAGTCATAGACTAACCACATGAGGCGGTTTCAAAGCACGAATAAATTCACTGGTTTGCTGGTAATCTGTGTGAGCAGAGAAAGAAATGTAATCAACAGACATTTTCAGTGGTAACTTCTGTCCAGACATGGTAGTGATTTCTTCTGGCTCAGACATGATATGCTGTTAAAAAACAAAACAAAACAAAAATAAAAGAAACAAAGCAAATAAACTACCCAATCAGAAAAGAAAAGTACATTTTCTATTTGTTAATGCAGCTACAAACTCTTACGTTAAATTTGGGACCTTTAACACGAAAAGCATTCTAACCATCGACTTAGTAAATATCAAATATTATTTTCTTGGTCAAGCAAGTATTTAATCAGGAAAGTAAGCAGGTTAACTAAAATTCAATGTACCTAGAGTACTGGAAGTGGCAATTGTAACTTATGGCCAGAAAGGCAAACTTGGATTCCCAGCTATTGTCCTGCTCTAAAAAGTCACCTTTCAGACAGATGTGTTTCTATTCTGGAAATCTATTTTAAATACATGGCCAACATTGTGTGACTTGAGAATACCCTAAAGTAATAAAAAACGGTCACACTGGGGAATCACAAGGTATTTTAAAAACTAAGGCAAGTTCTACAAAGAGGAGCTAAGAGGATGCGAGGCTGGGATGTTCAGAAACGGCTTCTGGAGCTCTGCACGGATTTCCCACCACGTGCACATCCCCGAGCTAGCATCGACTGTGTATCAGCAGGAAGACAGGCAATCGACCAGACACCTCCTGTGACTTTTCAAGAGGACACACACTGGCAAACTTCTTCTTCAGTGAATGAGGGCATCCATGTTTTTGCATCTGTCTCAGATCGGTTCCTTCCCATAGTTTTTACTGAGACCGGATGGGAGCTTCTCAGGCTTTAATGTGCCACCTTGGCAATTCTGATTAGGAGTAACACAGTGGTCTAAGACCATGGCTGACCTTGGCAAGTGTCCCTTCCACACAGTACCCTGCTATAATGACGCCGTTCCTCTTATCCGTGCACCAGCTTTCGAAGAGCTCCCTGGATAAGCCGCTCTGCATCATGCCTGGGGAGGCCATGACGACGCTGGGACCGATGTCATCGAAATGATCCATGCTCTAGGAGGGGAAAAAGGAAAGGTAGAGGCATGCTGAGTACCAGGGTTTAGCAAGGCATTCCTCGTTTTTAAAGAACAAAAAGCCAGGTAAAAAGATGAATCACACTACTGAAAGGGTCTCCATGAGACTTGTAAATATTTTAAGTCCAGTTTCTAAGACCCTAAACAATTTAGGCTAGGAATAAAAGGGGAACAAAGTGATAAAAGGCAGTTAGTTCACAGGAACCTTTTCAATCTCCTGCTGGTATTAATGGGCAGTAATAGGATCATTTTCATTGCTAGATATGCGGGCAGGAAAAAAGCAAGAGTCAAACGGCTTTCTATCTGCCCAAGATAGAACCCGGAAAGAATTTTCCCGCTCACAATGGCCTTGTGTATGCTTCGTGAGTGTTTTGAGCTGGCCTAGAAATCCAACCAAAAGGTTCAACGTTGTTTCTAGGGAAAAATTGGCTCTAATTCTTAAAAATTAACTTAAAAAAAAAAACCCAGTATTTTATGAATAGAGCCCATTTATAACTAGAAGATGACTTATAACCTCAATTATTTGGGGCATTATTTCTAAGATTAAAGCATTAGTTTTAATAAAACAGTATTTTTCTAAAACTATTTTTTAAAAAAGATTTTATTTACTCATTTGAGACAGAGAAAGAGAGAGAGAGAGAGAGAGCGCATGAGCAGGGGGAGAGGCAGAGCGAGAGGGAGAAGCAGACTCTTCCCTGAACTGAGAGGCCAATGTGAGGCTCGATCCCAAGACCTGGAGATCATGACTTGAGCTGAAGGCACACGCCCAACGATCTGAGCCACCCCGGAGTCCCTAAAACTATTTTTTTAACTAAAGAAAATAAGGTTTTATTGTTTATTAGATGCTCTACAAAAGTAAACATAGAAATTTTCATACATGGAATGGGTAATGGGAATCGGAAAGATGATTAATTAGAGCAAGAATAGAAGAACTTAATATATAACGTAAGATATTTTCCTCATCAGGACTTCCTGTTTCTATGGCAGAGAGACCCAACTTAATCAGTAGAGTAAATACTGAGAATGTATGCAGATTTTGAGCAAGGGGCAAAAACTGTTGAAGCAGGAAAGAATGCCAATTGCTAAACTATTGTCTTCCTGCAGAAAAACAGGGCCGGCTAGAGAAACAGCAAGACCTCAGCACGAAGGACTGGGCCCCGGAACTGACGGCAGGCGGCTGTGAGAGCTGCTGACTCACCTAAGACCCCGGGTCCCTCCCCAGCACTCACCTTGAGGTTACTAATGTGCTTGAAAACAAAGGGATTATTGATGTTGATCTGTTTGCGGATTTTGTCATTCATGGCATTTACATACGTCTGGTACACGGCCATGCACTTCTTGGCCAAAGAGGATGCGTAGTATATGGGAATGTCATGGAGTTCTGGGTGATTCTGCCAGTACTCATCTAGACAGATTTTATAAGAAACAAATTTCGTTTTGTTATGTGGGGTAAAAAGTTCAAATAATAAATGACAACCAAGAAATAAAAGCATAGGATTATGTATATATGGATTTACAAAAGTATATTATAAATACTTACGTATTTATACAACTACATATATCTATCTCCCTCTCTCGCAATTTCTATAAATGACTAATTTAAGTGTTAATAGCAAAGATATCAAGGTTTGGAACCCCCTGGAGTGTTAGCAATACAACTGGTAATTACGAGCTCACAATTTCTTCAACATGCCCGCTGTCTGCAGAAACTGTCACCCTGGTTAAGGGTGAGCCACATTTAAGACACTGCTGTGCACGGGGATGGAAAGTGGGGGGCGGGGCTGCTGGTCTTGGAACTTGGTTGTTTTCCGTGAGGCCATCTCCTTTCTCCGGTCCCTTCTGGGCCTTTCAGCAGGAGGCCTCCTCCTTGTGGCTCTGCACCTGGTGGGCTTCTCACAGGGCCTGGCCCGTGGCCCAGCCTGTGGATACCAGGTAACAGTAAGTGGGGGGGTCCTTCCTGGGACACATTCCTAGCGGATCTCGCCTCCTGCCCACAGGAGAGGCCCTGCTCCGTGCCGGCTTCCCATTTTTCCTGGACAGTCTGGGGACACGCACACCTTCCTGTACATTCAGTCTTGCTCCGGTCAGGCAGCTTGCTGTAGGCTGCTTGTACTCCAGGCTCTAACTCCTGCCCCTTGGCTTCCCTAGTGGCCCTGCAGCTCGGAGGCAGGGAGGCGAGGAGCACGGGCAGCGGCTGCCACCCGCTGGGAGTGCGGAGCAGGGTTCCCAGCGTGTCGGCGCCCACAGACCGCATCTTACAGAAGGAACAGAGGCTCAGAAATATAAATCCCTTGCCCGAGATGCACAACCAGAATGTGGGCAGCTAGGATTGGATACCCACGGGTGGTCCAAGGCTCTGGGATGCAGCCTCTGGTTGGAAAGGATGATTCTTCATTCAACACACGTTGGCCTCTCTCGTGCTCTAGCTCTGGGGCAAGGGGTAGGGGCTATCATGGAGCCAAGGGAGGGATTTCCAGACTCTGAAGGTTTCCTATGTGCCCAGCCCTGCTAACATTTTTTTTCAAATTGAGGTACAATTGACATATGATATCCTATTAGTTTCAGGTGTATTTCACAGCAATTCAGTATTTTTTATACACTACAAAATGATCCCCACGGTAAGTCTAGCTATCACCGGTCACTAAAGTTTTTACAATACCACTAACTACATTTCCAATGCTGTGGGCCGCATTTCCGTAACATCTTTATCATCTAACTGGAAGTTTGTACATCTTAATCCCCTTTACTTATTTCGCTCGACCCCTAAGCCCTCCCTTGTCTGGTAACTAACAGTCTGTTTCCTGTATCCAAGAGCCTCTTTCTGTTTGGTTTGTTTGTTCATTTGTTTTTTAGATTCCACATGTTAAGTGAAGTCATACGGTATTTCTCTCTGACTTATTTTGCTGCTTAATACCCTCTAGGTCCACACGTGTTGCAAATGGCCAGATAGTTCTTCTTTATGACGGAGTAATACTGTCCATTGTCTCTATGTACCATAGATTCTTTATCATTCATTCATCAGTGAACACTTAGGTCATTTCATGTCTTGGCTACTGTAAACAACGTTGCAATGAACTATGTCTTTACACTGGTGTTTTCATTTTCTCTGATAAAAACCCAGAAGGAGGGCTGCTGGGTTGTATGGCCTTTCTAGTTTTTATTTTTTTGGAGCCTCCAAACTGTTTTCCAGTGGCTGCACCAATTTACATTCCCACCAATAGTGCACAATGGTTCCCTTTTCTCCATATGCTCACCAACATCTCTCTCTCTCTCTCTCTCTCTTTTTTTTTTTTTTGGTCTTTTTGGAAATAGCCATAGCCAATCTGGCAGGTGTGAGGTGGTATCTCACTGTTCTGATTTGTAGTTCCCCTGATGACGAGTGATGTTGGATATCTTTTCATGGGCCTGTTGGCCATCAGGAAGTCTTCTGTGGAAAACGTTTCTTCCAGTCCTCTGCCCTTTTTTTTAAATCAGGTTTTTTAAAATTTTAAGTTGTGCAGGTTCTTTATATATTTTGGTTATTAACCCTTTATCAGATGTATGATTTGTAAATATCTTCTCCCATTCAGCAGGTTGCCTTTTCATTTTGTTTAACATATTTTAGAGTTCAAGAAAATTAGCCTGGCTCTAAATTAAGCTTACAAAATCAAAACTTATTTCCTGAAAAGAATATTGTGATCACATGGAAGCTTTTAAAAACAACAGAAGTTTACGGTGAGTAACAAATCATAATTTATTACCCTAGAGGGACCCTAAATTCTGGCATAGCTTTAAATAGAAATGTACTCTCAATATTTCAAAGACTTATCAAAATTAGGCTTTTTGTAGTCAGACTTCGTTAGTTACAAAATAGGACTGCCAGAGTTAAAATTGTTACAGAACACTTAAAAACAGGATAGTCAGGGCCCCTGGGTGGCTCAGTGGGTTAAGCCTCTGCCTTTGGCTCAGGTCATGATCTCAGGGTCCTGGGATTGGGTACCGCATCCAGCTCTCTGCTCGGAAGGGAGCCTGCTTCCCCACTCTGCCCCCCCGGCCCCCCGCCTGCCTCTCTGCCTACTTGGGATATCTCTCTGTCAAATACATAGATATAATCTTTAAAAACAATAACAACAACAAACAGGATAGTCACATTCTTGTTTGACTATATTTTTTAAAAAGCTGCCAATTGCTGATTATAAAGGAAAACTGTATGGGCAATATACCTTTAAAGGAAGTCTCATTTTAGAGGAAAACTCTCATTAAATTCCAAAATATTATAAGAGTAGAATGACCAAAAGATATCATTTATTCTCCTAGGCACACCTGCATTTAGGAAATGTATTAAGTGCCTAGTATCCAATTTACATTTATTATTTCCTTTTTTTTTTAAGATTTTATTTATTTAATTGACAGAGAGAGACACAGCGAGAGAGGGAACACAAGTAGGGGGAGTGGGAGAGGGAGAAGCAGGCTCCCCACTGAATAGGGAGCCCCATGTGGGGCTCGATCCCAGGACGCTGGGATCATGACCCGAGCTGAAGATAGATACTTAACGACTGAGCCACCCAGACATCCTACATATTATTTCTAATTTTTAAAAACAACCTTATGAAGATTCATCTTCATCCTATAGATTAGGAAACAGGCTTAAAAAAAGATTGAAGAGTTGGGAATGTTATTTTTTCTACTTGTCTTATTAGTGAAAACTCTGTAGAAGGACAGGGACTTTTCCCGTCATACAACGTGACAAATCTATTTCCTGCTTTGCTCTCTGGTTTATTCTGCTCATGTTTTTACAGATGTAATTAAAGTTAATAGTGTCAAAGTTTTCTATACACTTTCATGTATTTCTCAAATACCTTGCAATGCATACTACATCCCAAGGTCATATCACTTCTCATATTTTTTTGTATTTTTATGGAAAAATTTCAAATGTCAAAGAAAAGTTAAATAACTTGGCTTCAAGATCATATGGCTAGAACACAGAAGAGGTTTGAAACCACTCATCCCAATGACCATCCTGTCCGTTATGCTACATTGAAAGGGAGAATTTAGGGGAAAAGGAATAAGCAACCGAGTAGAGCAATCCTGGTTCAGAAAAGGAATCAGAACACACGCCCTGACGGTAGACTCGCCAGAGAAAAATGCTGAATGCCAAGTTAAACGTGAATTTTACATAAAAGAAAAAAAGGTTTTCAGGGTAAGAACATGTATTAAATATTTGAGACACTTGTGCTAAAATATTGTTATTTATCTGAAATTCAAGTTTAGCTGGCTGTCCTATATTTTTATGTGCTGAATCTGGCAACCCAGTGATGGTAACAACATGGTTTCCCCTTCCCAGTTTCCTCTGTTCTTTAAATTACTTTGTTATGGAGAATTTTCATTTATTAATTTACCTTATTTTTAAAAAGATTTTATTTATTTATTTCACAGAGAGAGACACAGCGAGAGAGGGAACACAAGCAGGGGGGAAGTGAGACAGGGAGAAGCAGGCTTGATCCCAGGACCCTGGGATCATGACCTGAGCTCAAAGCAGGTGCTTAACGATTGAGCCACCCAGGCGCCCCTATTTAGCTTATTTTAAAGATTTTATTTATTTTCAAGAGAGTAGGAGCCAGGGGAGGGGGAGAAGGAGAGAGAGAATCTCAAGCAGGTCCCCCACTGAGCACAGAGCCCCACGCACGGCTCAATCTCACCATCAGTTCAACACTTCTAAGGATGAGTTTGACGTGCAGTGAGAAAAAAAGGCCTGGAGAAACCCGGACTGGCTAGCGATGCCAGAAATGCTGCTCCTACTACGTCCTATCGCTCACAGATGATCCTCCCCATTTTTCCTTTCCAGTGTAATAGGGACAGACTTATCTTTATCATCCTACAGATGGAGGTGAGGGCAAGAGCTTGATGTCACCATTTCTAGCTCTTCAAACTGAAGTTGCCAACACAGTCTTTAAGGGGAGTGCTTTCCACAAACAGCGTCACAGAATGTTCTAGTTAGAAGGATCATTAAGTATAAATATACGCAGAAAGCGACACCCACTGTCCTCTGGTTACAAACAGTTACATATGCTCATTGAAGCATTTGGAAAATAGAGAAAAGCAGGAAAAAGAAATCATCTACTTTCTCACTGTCCAGATTTAACATCTTTCCAGTCATCTGTATGTTTTTTTTTTTTTTTAAAGATTTTACTTATTTATTTGACAGAGAGAAATCACAAGTAGATGGAGAGGCAGGCAGAGAGAGAGAGAGGGAAGCAGGCTCCCTGCTGAGCAGAGAGCCCGATGCGGGGCTCGATCCCAGGACCCTGAGGTCATGACCTGAGCCAAAGGCAGAGGCTTAAGCCACTGACCCACCCAGGCACCACCATCTGTGTATTTTTAACTTGGACTGGAGTATATACTGTTTTGCACCCTAATTTTTTTGTGCAAATGATACCTTATGTGAAAGTATACAATTACTCAACTGTGATAAGACTTTTTTCCTACAAGGTGATATTTACTGGCATGATAGTTCTTTAAAAATACTAAAATGATGGGGGCTCCCGGGTGGCTCGGATGAGCATCTGACTCTTGGTTTCGGCTCAGGTCGTGACCTCATGGGTCACGGAATTGAGCCCTGCATTGGGCTCCTCGCTCTGTGGAGTCTACTTGAGATTTTCTCCCTCTGCCCCAGCCCCCCAACCCGTCTCTCTCCCTCTCTAAAATAAATAAATAAATAAATCTTTTAAAAAACTACTAAAATGATGAATACCCTTACTTATAAAATTTTCTTTGTATCATTTATTCCCACAGGCAGTACTGCTGGGTCAAAGGACTCAGCTCACTGCAGAGTTCTAAGGCTGTTGGCAACTTCCAGAAAAGGGCACCACTTATATTCCCAGTAGAGGTGCCCAAGGGTCACTGTTCCTCTGGGCTTTTATAGCATTACATATTTTTAGATGAAGCCCAGAAAGGCAGAATGACCTATCCGAGGCCAGGCAACTACCTTGATAGAAAAGCAGTCCGAGATTCTGAGAATCGCCCCCGCAAAAGGAAAAGGCATACCTAAAATCAAGAGCAGCTCCTGAGCCCTTCCAAGAGCAAAGACGGGAATGAGACCTCTGCCCCCTCTGTTCACAATGTCGTGGACAGTGTTACAGAATCTTGCTTCTCGCTCCTCACGCTTCTCATGGATATGGGTCCCATAAGTAGATTCCTAAATGACACGTTGGAAGTAAGAGACCGAGAATGACAACTCCCAAAGAATATGAAAGTTAAACATCAGTAAGATGCAGCGACAAAGTGATTCATTTGTCCATTAACATGCCATTTACTGAACACACTGCTATAATACTAACTGGAAAGAAGAGCAACTAAAAACGTTAGAATTCAGATCTGCCTCTGCAGTAAGAAATTTTTAGAAAGAGGAATCCGGAAAAAATTTAAAACTGAATCTTCCCTGTTCAAGATAATTCTTTTTTAAACCATCTTGCTTTCCATGGATGGGAAAAGGGGTATTTCTCCCATCTTTGATAAACCAGAGCCTGTAAAACACAAATAGATATTGTTTCTAATAGTTCTGTTTAAGAATATCCCTTAAACCTCACTAGGTCTGGCCCACTGGCCAGCAGCATGGGTGTCCCCGGGAGCTTGTTAGACGTGCTGAATCTTAGGCCCCAGCCCAGACCTACTGAATCCAACTCTGTATTTTAATGGTATGACCAGATGATTCATATGCAACATTAAAATTTGAGAGGTACTGCTCTAAAGTACCAGATATAATGAAAATAACTTTTTTCTGATGGTTAAAAAAAAGCAACACAAAACTTCCCTTAAATTAAGATCAATTTATATGTGGGGTACCATTAGCTGAGTGAAAATGAATTCCTTTATGTGTTGCTTAGGGATAGCAATATGCTGGGGTCTCTCATACTTGGGCCATTGGGGGATGTTACAGGTGGTGAGGGAGAGACAGACAGTTCTTCCTTCTTACTAAATATATTTGGTGTATATATACATATATATATATACCATAGGCCCAAAAGATCTCTCTCCTAATCCCTAACCTCACTGTCACCAATATACATATTTTAATTTGTTTCTCATCAGCCGCCATCCTACCCCTCACCAAAAGCTCTGGGCAGTGACTTGCAAACTAGCAGGCAGCTGGACGACACACACATAGAAAGTTAGCAGGGGCGATGAGCTGAAAGACAGCGACCATGGAAAAGGCAGTGGGGTCACACCATTTCTATACAACCCCCTTAAGATGTTCTATGAATTTGGGGTAATTCTCTTAGATGAAAATACTTAGTCTTTAGAGGAGGTGGCCTATCATCTCTGATAGGAGACCAGAGTTAACACATTAAACAGCAAGAAGGTGGAGCTGTGCTAAGAGAAGAAAAAAAAAATTAAAAATACTAGTAGGGGCGCCTGGGTGGCTTAGTTGGTTAAGAGCCTGCCTTCGGCTCAGGTCACGATCCCAGTGGAGTCCTGGGATCGAGCCCTGCATTAGGCTCCCTGCTCAGCAGGAAACCTGCTTCTCCATCTCCCTTCACCCCTCTCCCTGCTTGTGCTTTCTCTTGCTCTCTCTCTCAAATAAAATCTTAAAAAATAAATAAAAATAAATTTTAAAAAACACTAGTTCATTTACATCTGATAACTAGTATTATGAAAATGGTATCATATTTTTTCCCCACTGGAAAAAATCCTGCTTCCATTACACTAATTAAAACAAACAGCACAAATACTTACAATAATAAGAATATCAGGTTTAATATTGGGAATTTCAGCTGCCATTAAGTGTCTGTCTTCTTGTCTTGAGAAATCACCTGTATACAAAAGCTGTGAAAAAAAGCTAGACAGTTAGGATTTTGGAAGGTTTTGTTTTACTAGTGAAGACATTAAACTCATAAAATCTAAAGGTGAAGTTCAGTGGAAAAAACAGCCTACAACTGATGAAATTTAGATGCAATACTTAATTATGTGTAATTAAAAGTATTTATGTGTAAATACAAGATGTATCTCAGTTCAGTTACACAAACCGTGCAGTGTTTCCATTATTCACTCTAACTTGGGGGAATGATACACTCCCAGGCGCACCCAGCACAGACAAGCCGTGCATTAATAAACCCAAGAAGTGCTCTGAACACCGGGGACAAAAAGGGCATGATGAGGAAAGAAATCTACTGAGGTATATGGAAAAACCATCTAAAGCATAAGAGAAAAACACAGGGTATGCATCAAATTTCACACGGGAGTTCAGATCTGCATTTGGGCTCTCTGCTTATTTTTTGTGCCTCTGAGCAAATGGTAGGGATAAATGATTGAGTAGTACTTAGTACAACTGGATGTGTAAACAGTTCAAATCAATGAGCAGCTGCTAACAATTCAAGGCAATATTACTCCAGAGCATTGACTCTCAGCTCTGCCTACACAGAGGAATCACCTAGGAAACTTAAAAAGGAAGGAAAAAAAGACCAAGGCCATACCCTCAGAGTCTGATTTGATGAGTATTTTTTTTTTTAAGATTTTATTCATTTATTTGACAGAGAGAGAGAGATCACGAGTAGGCAGAGGCAGGCAGAGACAGAGAGGGAAGCAGGGTCCCCGCTGAGCAGAGAGCCCAATGCGGGGGCATGATCCTAGGACCCCGGGATCGTGACCTGAGCCGAAGGCAGAGGCTTTACCCACTGAGCCCCCTAGGCACCCCTTGATGAGTATTTTTAAACAGGGTCCCTAAGTGTCTCCAACATGCAGCAGACGTAAAAGCTGGTGCTGTCCTCCATCTACGTTTTACAAGGATGGTGGCAACGATTCTGATGAACACCTGTCACTCATGCGACGCCCCGCCCCTTTCCGGGGCTTCCTGGTGAATCCCAGAACACCAAGGCCACAGGAATGCCCAACGAGGGTTGAAAACAAAACAAGTACAGCCACAAAGAAAGCTCTGCCCTCATCATTTTTCTAAAGGACCCTGGAGAGAATCAATCCTATGGCACTGTGAAGGAACTTTAGTCTTTTGAGAAGCTTACTTTACTCTTTCTAATTTTGATACAGGAAGTCTTACTGTGGGGGTATGAACTGTGATATTTAAAAAGAAAAAGCAGGGGCGCCTGGGTGGCTCAGTGGGTTAAAGCCTCTGCCTTCAGCACGGGTCATGGTCCCAGGATCCTGCAATGGAGCCCCACGTTGGGCTCTCTACTCAGCGGGGAGCCTGCTTTTTCCTCTCTCTCTGCCTGCCTCTCCGCCTGCTTGTGATCTCTGTCTGTTAAATAAATAAATAAAATCTTAAAAAAAAAAAATGAAAGGAAAAAGCATCATAGGATAAATTTTATCCTGTGTTCAGTGTTTGACACCTTGCAGTCCTAGGGAATTTCCTTCAGTGTTACTTCGGGGCACAAAGCTCTCGCGGATTTCTCTTGGGGACGAAGCTGTAAGAGCGGGAGTACCTTCACACCCGCGATCTCAATCATGAACATGGCAGCTCCGAGGACGTGGCCCGCGTGGTAACACCAAAACTTGATTCCTGCAACTTCTTTAACTTCATGGAAGTTGATGGTTTCAATTTTGTCCATGCTCTCTTCCAGATCTGTCTCCGTATACAGCATGTCGTCTGCTGATATATTACTAAATATTTAAAAAGGCCAACACAAACAATTAAGGGCAAGATTTTTTAAACTCTTTGAACTCGAAGAGACTGTCTGTGAACGGAACAGCCACAAAAGTTCTTTCACTGTATGGATTATGCAACTTAGAATCTCTTGGGACATTTTGGGTATTTTTTGACTCAGTAGTTATAATAATAAAAAGGTTTGGTGTGTACAGCTATAAAGTGTGATTTTAAGCAAAGTGCATAGTACTCTTATGATGGTATTTCTCAATGTTTTTGTCTGCCCCAACACTCCTGAGATAAACTCGCTCAAACACTCACACATACTGAACCACAGCAGAGTTTCCCATCAGGATGTGAAAAGACTTCTCTACAAAATGTAGTGTAAGTTTTCTCCTGGAAATTATGCTAATGTACTTCTAAAAAAGCAAAAGGGAGTGGTGGTTAAGGCCACAGACTCTGGTGCCAGATGGCTTGCATCCAAATCCCAGCTTTGTTTCTTCCTATGACCATCACAGGCAAATTACCTAATCTCTATGTGTCTCAGTTTGATCACCTGTAAAACCGGATTCGTAACAGAACCTACAGCATGAAGTCAAGATGAAGATGAGTTAACATATGTTGAGAAGTGAGGACTATGTCTGCACATGGTTAGCATTATTTAAGCGGTAAGCAGTATAATTACTAAGGGTAACTCTTCCATTCTTTTACATTTATATGTGAAGAATAACAAATTACCTCTGAGCTACTTTTGGAATATACAGATGTAAACTTTTGAAGGCTAATAATTTATCCCGTAGGTATCACAAAAATGCTTCTAACTTTTCTTATCCTCTTATAACTAGAAAAAAAAATCCTCAGGAATCTTTTTCATTTACGATAGTAATCTGCTTTGATCAAATACTCTAAAATAAGATTTCAGTCTCTTATTAGTATATCATACACTTGATCTCAAATTTTAATAAAATAATAAAATTCTGTTTACAAAACATTGTTAGCATACATTGTAATTCACCCAAATTACAAAAATTTAAGGATGTAAAAACTTCACTAACACTTTATGGTCAGGAAGGTGCTGTGTTCACGATGGGTATTTAAGGAGTTGAAACTGAATGACAAATTAATGACAGCCTTGTGCATAAAAAAGAGTGTCTCACTTCCAAACACAAAATGGTTCATAACTTGAACTTTATGTATTCTGCAGAAGCAAATTCCTGTATGAATCCAATAAAGCAATTCACCTGACTTTGACGTAATCTGAAAGAAGCCATCTATAAATAGCTTTCGTGGCATGAGTCATAAATGTTCTTCCTTTGAAACTCGTCTTCTGTAGAAACCAGGGCAAGGCTCCGCAGTGATCCAAATGGAAACTTAAAGAGAAACAAAAAGATTCGGTCAATTCTTTTTTTTTTTTTTTTTAAAGATTTTATTTATTTATTTGACAGAGAGAAATCACAAGTAGGCAGAGAGGCAGGCAGAGAGAGAGAGGAGGAAGCAGGCTCCCCGCTGAGCAGAGAGCCCGATGCGGGACTCGATCCCAGGACCCTGAGATCATGACCTGAGCCGAAGGCAGCGGCTTAACCACTGAGCCACCCAGGCGCCCGATTCGGTCAATTCTTAAAATACTACCCATCATGTACCATATGGAATGAAACTGCTGCTCATTGTACAGAAAAGCCCTATGTAACAGTTGCATATGAATACTTTTGGAGCATCAAGAGGAGGTTATGTACACAGGAAAGGAATGGAGCACCCTGTTCTGTAGGGCTGGTGGCAAAGGGATCCCAAGACCCAGATCACCACCCCAGCTGCAACTAAGAGCCAGAAGCTCAACTGACTGTTCTTTTGGTTTCCATTTCCTTGATTTCTGCTCTGATCTTTATTAAATCACCTCTCTTGCTGGGTTTAGGCTTTATTTGCTGTTCTTCTCCAGCTCCTTTAGGTGTAAGGTTAGGTTGTATATTTGAGACCTTTCTTGTGTCTTGAGAAAGGCTCACAGTGCTATGTACTTCCTTCCTAGGACCCCCTTTGCTGCATCCCAAAGATTTTGAACAGTTGTGTTTTCACTTTCATTTTCTTCCCTGAATTTTGAATTCTTCTTTAATTTCCTGGTTGACCCATTCATTCTTTAGTAGGATGCTCTTTAGCTTCCAGGTATTTGAGTTCTTTCCAAGTTTCCTCTGTGATTGAGTTCCAGGTTCAAAGCATTGTGGTCTGAAAATATTCAGGGAATGATTCTAATCTTTTGATACCAGTTGAGACCTGAGCTGTGACCCAGTACGGGATCTATTCTGGAGAATGTTCCCTGTGCACTCGAGAAGAATGTGTATTCTGTTGCTTTAAAGACGATGGAATGCTCTGAATATATCTGTGATGTCCATCTGGTCCAATGTGTCATTCAAACCCCATTTCCTCGTTGATTTGTTAGACTATCTGCCCATTGCAGTTGAGTGGGGGGTGTTAAAGTCCCCTACTATTACTGTATTATTATCGATGTGTTTCTTTAATTTTGTTGTTAATTGATTTATATAATTGGCTGCTCCCACATTAGGGGCATAAATATTTACAACTGTTAGATCTTGTTGGATAGACCCTTTAATTATGATACAGTGTCCTTCCTCATCTCTTATTACAATCTTTGGTTTAAAATCTAATTTGTCTGAAATAAGGACTGCCACCCCAGCTTAGAACAGATCAACGAAACTAGGAGCTGGTTCTTTGAAAGAAATAAGATTGATAAACCACTGGCCAGACTTATCAAAAAGAAAAGAGAAAGGACCTAAATAAATAAAATCATGAATGAAAGAGAGATTACAACCAATGCCAACAAAATACAATTATAAAAACATATTATGAGCAACTATATGCCGACAAATTAGGCAATTTGGAAGAAATGGATGCATTCCTAGAGACATTTACATTACCAAAACTGAAACAGAAAGAAATAGAAAACCTGAACAGACCCATAACCAGCAAGGAAATTGAAGCAGTAACCAAAAATCTTCAAAGAAACAAGAGTCCAGGGCCAGATGGCTTCCCATAGGAATTCTACCCAACATGTAAAGAAGAATGAATACCTATTCTGAAGGTGTTTCAAAAAAATAGAAATGGAAGGAAAACTTCTAAACTCTTTTTATGAGGCCAGCATTACCTAGATCCCAAAACCAGGCAAAGACCCCACCAAAAGGGAGAAATTATAGACCAATGTTTCTGATGAACATGGATGAAAAATTCTTGCCAAGATATTAGCCGGTAGAATCCAATAATACGTTAAAAGGATTATTCACTATGACCAAGTGGGATTTATTCCTGGGCTGCAACAGTGGTTCAACATCCACAAATCAATCAACATGATATACCACATTAATAAAATAAAGGACAAGAATTGTATGATCCTTTCAACAGATACAGGAAAAGCATCTGACAAAGTACAACATTCTTTCTTGATTAAAACTCTACAGTGTATGGCTAGAGGGAACACATGTCAATATTGTAAAAGCCATCTATGAAAAGTCCACAGTGAATATCATTCTCAATGGGGAAAAACTGAGAGTTTTTTCCCCAAGGTCAGGAACACAGCAGGGATGTTCACTCTCACCACTGTTATTTAATATAGGACTAGAAGTCGTAGCCTCAGCAATCAAACAACAAAAAGAAATAAACAGCATCCAAATCAGCAAAGAAGTAGTCAAACTCTCACCCTAAGCAGATGACATGATACTTTATGTGGAACACCCAAAGACTCCACCCTGAAATTGCTAGAATCATACAGGAACTCAGCAATGTGGCAGGATATAAATCAATGCAAAGAAGTCAGTTGTGTTTCTATACACTGAGACAGAAGAAAGAGAAATTAAGGAGTCCATCCCATTCATAATTGCACCCCAAATTTTAAGATGCCTAGGAATAAACAAAACACACAAAGACACAAAGACACTAACCAAAGACACAAAGAATCTGTACTCAGAAAACTATAAAGTACTCATGAAAGAAATTGAGGAAGACAAAAATAAATGGACAAACATTCCCTGCTTAAGGACTGGAAGAAGAAATGTTAAAATGTCTATGCTACCTAGAGCAATCCATACATTAAATCCAATCTCTACCAAAATACCATCAACTTTTTTCACAAAGCTGCAACAAATAATCCTAAAATTTGTATGGAACCAGAAAAGACCCCGAATAGCCAAAGGAATATTGAAAAGTAAAACCAAAACTGGTGGCATCACAATTCCAGACTTCAAGCTCTAACACAAATCTATAATCTGGCACAAAAACAGACACACAGATCAGTGAAACAGATTAAGGAGCCCAGAAATGGACCCTCAATTCTATGGTCAACTAATCTTCAACAAAACAGAAAAAACATCCAAAAGAAAAAGGACAGTGTCTTCAACAAATGGTGTTAGACAGCTACATGCAGAAGAATGAGACTAGACCATTTCCTTACAGCACACACAAAAATAAGAACAAGATATTGTTCCTATTTTCAAAATGGATGAAGGACCTAAATGTAAGACAGGACGCCATCAAAATCCTAGAGAACACAAGCAGCAACCTCTTCGACCTCTGATGCTGTAACTTCTTACTACACACGTCTCCAAAGCAAGAGAAACAAAAGCAAAAATGAACTACTGAGGGCGCCTGGGTGACTCAGTGGGTTAAGCCTCTGGCTTTGGCTCAGGTCATGATCTCAGGGTCCTGGGATCGAGGCCTGCATCAGGCTCTCTGTTCAGTGGGGAGCCTGCTTCCACCTCTCTGCCTACTTGTGATCTCTCTCTCTCAAATAAATAAATAAAATCTTAAAAAAAAAAAAAAAAGAACTACTGAGACTTCGAGACAAAAATCTTTTGCACAAGAAAGGAAACTGTCAACAAAACCAAAAGACAACGGACAGAATTGGAGAAGATATTTGTAAATGCTTCGTATCCAAAAATGTATAAAGAACTTAACAAACTCAAAACCCATATAATCCACTCAAGAAAAGGGCAGAAGACATGAACAGACATTTCTCCAAAGAAGACATAAATGGCTAACAGAAACATGAAAAAAATGCTGAACATCACTTGGCATCAGGAAGTGATCAAAATCAAAATGAGATACCACCTTACACCAGTCACAAGGGCTGAAATTAACAGGTCAGGAAAGGACAGGTGCTGGTGAGGATGAGGGGAAAGAGGAACCCTACTAGACTGTTTACACTGTTGGTAGGGATGCAAACTGGTGTAGCCACTCTGGAAAACAGTATGGAGGTTCCTTAAAGTTGAAAATACAGCAACCCTGTGACTGAGCAATTATACTAGGGATTTATCCCAAAGATACAAATGTATGATCCAAAGGGGTACCTACATCCCAATGTCCACAGCAATAGCAACAATGTCCACAATAGCCAAATTATGAAAAGAGCCCAGATGTCCATCAATAGATAAATGGATAAAGAAGACGTGGTTCATATATATGATGGAATACTACTCAGCCATCAAAAAGATGAAATCTTGGGGCACCTGGGTGGCTCAGTGGGTTAAGCCGCTGCCTTCGGCTCAGGTCATGATCTCAGGGACCTGGGATCGAGTCCCGTATCAGGCTCTCTGCTCAGCAGGGAGCCTGCTTCCTCCTCTCTCTCTCTGCCTGCCTCTCTGCCTACTTGTGATCTCTCTCTGTCAAATAAATAAATAAAATCTTAAAAAAAAAAAATAGATGAAATCTTGCCATTTACAATGACGTGGATGGCAACAGAGGGTATCATGCTAAGTGAGATAAGTAATTATCATATGAATCACAGAAAAGTAATTATCATATGATCTCACTCATATGTGGAATTTAAGAAACAAAACAGGGGAGCATAGGGGAAGGGAGGAAAAAACAAGATAAAATCACAGGGGGAGACAAACCACAAGAAACTCTTATCATAGGAAACAAACTGAGGGTTGCTGGTGGAGGGATGGAGTAACGGGTGATGGACATTAAGGAGGGCACGTGATGTAATGAGCACTGGGTGTTGTATGACTGATGAATCACTGACCTCTACCTCTGAAACTAATAATACATTATATGTTAATTAATTGAATTTAAATAAAATTTTTTTTAAAAAGCTCTACTGATATGAATAATGGTGAAGAAATAGGTACTGGTTCATCTGACATTGCATTATCTTAATGGATATATGTTAATATTTTATGAGGAAGATGAATTCCATTTAATTGGAAATTGTTATTGCTTCAAAATAATCAGTGTAATGCGATACTCTTCAATTTTAATAACTGGTTTGGTGTTTTTTTTTTTTTAAGATTTTATTTACTTATTTGAGAGAGAGAGAACACAAGAGGGGGAAGGCCCAGAGGGAGAAGCAGACTCCCTGATGAACAGGAAGCCCAAGGTGGGGCTCGATCCCAGGACCCTGGGCTCATGACCTGAGCCAAAGGCAGATGCTTAACCAACCGAGTCACCCGGGCGCCCTCTAATAACAGTTTTAACACAGATCTTTAACGGAGTTTTTAACACAGTTATTGAAATATGAAAGAAACAGACAACAGTGTGTAATACTGTCTTTTTATAATAAAGCCTTACCAAGTGTCCACTCATGGGGACACAGTTTTTGAAACTGAAGAAAATGCTGCAGTCAAAGAATACGTTGCAAGAAAAAGCAAACAAATAAACTAAAGCCTGACCTTTGAAAAATAAGTGGTGGAAAATGGCCCAATTAAAAAACAATCAAAAAAAGAAGTTCAACCAACTGAGCCACCCTGGCGCCCCTAAAATTCTTTTTATTAAGCATCCGACTCTTGGTGTTGGCTCAGGTCATGACCTCGGGGTCGTGAGACCAGCTGCACAATGTCAGGCTCTGTGCTCTGTGGGGGGAGTCTGCTGGAGAGTCTCTCTCCCCGTCTCTCTCTGCCCCTACCCCTACCACTCTCGTGTGCTCTCTCTAAATACATAAATCCTAAAAAAAAATTTTGTTTTAATTAAGTAAACTCTACCCTCAACGTGGGACTCAAACTCATAACCCCGAGATCAATAACCACATGCTCTGTGGACTGAGGCTGCCAGGTGTCCCAGAAAACACGCTTCTAAAACACCAGAATCAGGCGCCCGAGTGGTTCAGTCAGTTAAGCGTCTGCTTTCGGCTTGGGTCATGATCCCAGGGTCCTGGGATGGAGTCCCGCATGGGGCTCCCTGCTCAGCCGGGAAGCCTGCTCCCCCGCCACCCCCTCTGCTGGCTGCTCCCCCTGCTTGTGCTCACTCTCTTGTCAAATAAATAAATAAAATCTTAAAAAATAAAATAAAACACCAGAATCTTAAAATCTGATAATGATCTTTATAGCAATAGTTCTTGAAAAAGAAAGTCGTTAATAAAGAAAATAACTTACTGACTGATTAACAGGAGATCAATCTCAGCTGGGTCAATTAAATCGATATAAGGAAGAGCGTCCATTCCTTCTAGGCCAGGGTGGATCCCGCAATCCAGCTGAAGGAGCAGAGAGAAGGATCACAATCCCCTACACGTTTTATTAACACTTGCTTAATAGCCAGTATTCATAACAATCTACCAACACAATAATCAAGAAGGACTGTATACAGTAACATCCGCGATGCAATTCTTATTAAACATTTCAAATATGCCATTAACAATTCTCAATTTCCAAAACAAATGGAAAATACAGATCACATTAAAGCCATAGGATACAAGATAAAAGATACCTTCTCTTCAGCTAGTTTTTGTGGTCACTCTAACAATGCGTGAACTCTTGTTCAAAAACTTTGGTATCAGAAGATGGTGAACATTTTAAGTTTATGGACTCATTACTCCCAGATCTGGCTCTAGTGAGAAGAGTAATCAGAAATGGGAAACTTACCAGAAGAGAGCAACTGAAATATTTTAAGGCGATGGGGAAGGAATTCTTAAAGTCAGCCATTCATGACTTACCTGTTCATTCCGGGGACATTACTAGCACAGTAATACAATAAATGACTAAAAAACCAATGGTACCTGACATCTGCCTGTTCTGGAATGATTCAGAGAGGCAGAGAGGTGGGACCACAGGAACACCATGAGCCTTCGAGCCTTCGAAGTACCTATCTCGTGAGGACTATGTCATCATCTCTTCTAATCCCTCTGTCTCTCAGGGAAGGAAATGGGCTTAGAGCCGGACTGCCTTGCCCAAGGTCAGGGGCCCTGATGCAAACTTAGGTATCTAAGCTGCCGAACCAGGGCTCTGTCACTCCAGGCTGCACGGGGGTTGCTGGAGCTCCCCGTGGGCGTGGGCACCCAGTTCCTTGGCGTTCTGCCACTGGGGGTGGGGGCACCTGGGAGGGCAGTTAGGTTGGCTCGACCCTCCAAGAGTAGAAGAGGGACCTCGAAGAAGCAATAGTTCAGGAGACCTGGTTGACAATTTTGCAATCTTAGGCTACATCTTCTCAGTTTAATGCTTTGTCAAATTACGAAGTCGAAGTGTTACACTATTACTTACATTCACGTTACAGCACAGACTACATATACCGACTATGACATTTTTCTGGGAGCTAAACAGAAAACTACAGTTCTAGAAAAGATCGAACCCCCCAACCAGAAAGAGCCGTACCATTGTCCCAACTACAACATAATTACCATTATTTTTCTTCCTTTGAACTCCAGGATAATACATGATCTTCCTACTTCCTGCCCAGCTCCACTGCAAACATTCAAGGGAAGAAGAAAAGATGATTAAAAACAATCAAAATCAAGCCCAATAAATCCAAACATTTTTACAATGTAAATTATGCCCCATTTGATGAGAGCACTTATCTGAGGCAGCTAAGAGTTTGAGAAACTTACACAAAGACAGAGAAGAACATGTCTAAATGGGAAAAGATGGAAAGTGACCCTTGGGAGTTGAGGGATTTTACAGCTGCTAAGCTGGTGAGAGGAGATGGCACAGATATAAGAAACCCAAGGTTAAGCTCAGTCTTCTGAAGGTTAAGGTTAAATCATGATGTAATGGAAATCTGGCAGTTATGCAGACGATGGGCTCATACTTCCAGGATTAGCACTTAAATGTAAACCTGTAAGCACTTCAAAATTCTTTCGTTGCCTTTAAGAGCATAATATGTATTTACATTTTACATTATAGCTTAAATTTAAATAGACATTTTATTCATAGCCGTGCATCTCAGTCCCTTTGCCCTCTAACTTCTTATTTCAAGACACTGGATGCCAAGCACTTCGACGATTTTCCTTTCTTCCTAAATGAGTACAACAGCCTTAAATTCCAGTTATCACAAGATGCACCTGAAGTTCAACCTCACCTGTTTTTCCAGCCCCTCACCTTCTCTGATGTCTTTCCCCACTCATCTAGGTAACATTTCACTCACTCATTCAGTACCACAGTGCAGCACATGGAAACGCCGTGATCTCAAGGAACCTGGGTCACTTCCTGGGAGACACACACGAGGTGGCTCCCCAAGCGGAGATCCTAGCGCGGGGCACCATGTTGATACAGAAAATCAACCAACCGCGGCGCTACCATGAATTCCTGGCCTCCCGCTCTCACTGGCCCACCAGGCAACCTCTTAAGCATCCCTAGCTCGGTTTCCTCTTCTGGTTTCCATAGCAACTGTTTCAAACTTTGTCCCCGTTCCCCATTCTATCTTCCTCTTCACTCGAGGCAAGAGCCTTCTACAGCTCATCTTTGCCTGTTTCCTCGACTTCACTTACCAACCCAGCAGCACTGTGTCTCCCTCCACTTTTCCCGGAGCCATACGGCCGAGCTCGCTTACTGTCCCAGGCCCATCTTGCCACCACGTTCTCCACTCTACATGCTCTGTCCTCCTGAGGCCCCGGACGCCGCTGCTTCACAGACTCTGCCCTTCCCATCTACCTTCGCCTCACAACGGACACGTGCTACTGCGTTCTTGCCTGAAAATTAAAATCCTTCCGCTCTGATTTCCTTTAGTCCAGCCCCCTAAGAGCTGTGCTCGCTCCCGCTGCTGGTTCCTCACCTCCCGTCCCTCGGTTCCCCGCAGGCTGGCTTTGGCTAACCTCTCCCCTGGATCTGTACTTGCAACGTGGCTCTTTGTTGCCAAGTGCAAATAGCCTTTCCCGCCCTTGCCTTGCTCCCTGCGCAGCCCGTCACCCCTTGCCGACATCCCTCTCTGAGAGCTTCTCCCTTGACATTTGAGTCGTGACCCTGGTTTTCCTCCGGAGTTTCCTTCATACTCAGACACCTCTGCCCACACTTCATATGTTAGTACTGCGAGGGGCTCTCCTTGGCCCACTACTCAGGCTTTGTGATCTTTGGTCTCAGGTTTTTGATATGCTGATGACTTCCCAGTCCATATCTGTAGCCCAGATGGATTTCTGAATTCTAGACCTCTGAAATACACTTGGCATTTAGCTCTTTCTCCTGGGCTATCACACAGGCACCTTATGTTCAAATGTGCCAAACCAGTTTTCACCTCAAGTCCCTTTAATTTGTTTTTTCCCCAGAATAGCCCTCAGATATTGACACGATTGGCTCCTTTGTTTTATCTGGGTCTCAGTCCAAATGTCACCTTCTGAGCCTCCTCTTTTTTTTGTTTTTTTTTTAAAGATTTTATTTATTTATTTGACAGAGAGAAATCACAAGTAGATGGAGAGGCAAGCAGAGAGAGAGAGAGGGAAGCAGGCTCCCTGCTGAGCAGAGAGCCCGATGCGGGACTCGATCCCAGGACCCTGAGATCATGACCCAAGCCGAAGGCAGAGGTTTTAACCCACTGAGCCACCCAGGCGTCCCTGAGCCTCCTCTTGACTACCTTCTCTCGTTTGCCCTTCGCACAACTCTATCATAACATAACTACATGAAGTTACTCCATCTACGTGCTTACAGTTTGTTCCTCACTATGAAAATGAAGATGCCGTATGAGCAGAGACATCGTCTATGTTGTTAACTACTATTCAGCTGCAGCACCTGATAAGGAAGAAATCTCAAGAAATACTGACTAGAAACTCCCAAATTATAAACTTTGGAAACATTATGCTAAGTGGGAGAAGCTGAAGCCAGTCATAAAAGGTTACATATTATATAATCTCATTTAAGGGAAATGTCCAGAATAGGCAAATCTATAGAGAAGGAGAGTGGTGGCCAGGGGCTGGGGAAGTTGGGGGGAAAAGAGAGTGACTGCTGACGGGTTCAGGCTTTCTTTCTGGAATGACAAAATGTTCTGGAATTAGACAGTGGTGATGCTTGTACAAGTCAGTGAATATAGCAGAAATCACTGAATTGTACACGTCTAATGAGTTGTATGGTATGCAAAGTATATTTCAATAAAGCTGTTATAAAACAAAAGAATTCCCAAATTTATTCCAGACCTGCCCCAGCTCCCGCACTCCTCGAGTGAATAACACAACCTTTTACCAGTTGCCCAACCCAGGGATCCAAGGCATCCTAACACTCCTCTCCACAAATACCCCTTCCAATATATCCGATGAGCTACAAAACTATAAATAAAGATTTCACTTCCTTAGTTTCTGAAACCTACTTCTTTCCAACTCACTGATGTTCGTTTCATTCATTGCAAGCTCTCACTGCTTTTCCCCGGCATTATTTCAATCTCGTCCTCCTGGATTCCCACCACCAAACCCACTCTTAGTCATCTGCTACAGTGCTGATAGCAGTGATCTTCCTAAGCACAGTTCCTATTATATCCCTTCAATGCTTAAGCCCTCCCTAGAACAGACATGATAAATACACAGACTCCTTAGTATATATTCAAGCTGGTCCCTGACAGCCTTTCCCACCTCATCTGCTAATCTTTCAGCCACAGCCACGAGGAAACCAGCCACAAACTGTGACCACTCTCATTTTCACCTGTGCCACTTCTGCTGCCTGGAACATCCTTGCCCAGCACTTGACCTGTCTTCAATTCCTACTTGTTCTTTAAGGTTCAGGTCATGCACTGTATTTTCCAGGATGCAGGAACTAGCCTTCTCTTCTCAACTTGTAGAAATCCCTTTTCCATAACTCTCCCAGCACTCAGTGCATGCCGACATGTACATAAACTCAAAATACACCACTTACTGAGCACCTACTATGATCCTCACAGTAAGTGAGACCATATTAATTTCATGTGAGAAAAACAGGTTTGGGGAAATTGCTGTCCTAGCAAGTGAGAGAGTAGGGACTGAATTCCAAGTCTGACCCAAAGTAAGGGTCTCCTATTATTCCAAACTGTCCTTCCGGAACTTTTCACTTTGCACTGCAATTCTTTCTGAAAGGGTGAATTCAGTTAACTTGGCGCTGTCTTATTCGCATCTCCAGTGCTTAGTGCGGTGCTGGACACTCGGTCAGTGTCTGCTGAACACAGGAAGAGAGGGCAGGTGTGAACTAGGCAGTGGGAAACTTGCGGTCGGTTCCCAGGAGGTGCTCAACTAGTCCTTACGAATGGATGAGCAGACGCCGTCTGCCTTCTGAAAAATGCACAAGTGAATGAGAGGCTAACCTGCATCTAATTACATGTCCGTGAATTCAAATTGCTTGTCTACCAGGAAAGGTTCTCCACGGCTCTTTCCCCCTCTTAGCCCACTTCCAGATCTGCAAAGCGTTTCCCGGGCAGAAGGCCATCGCCACCGAAAGACGAGCCTTCTCACGGACAACCGAGAGCTGAGCTTTTGTCCTTAACACCTCTGCTCGTTCCCTCTCCCGTCTGTCTTATTCTGGGGGGTCTGAAGTCAGAACGCCCACACTCACAGCTAACCGATTCCCTCTTTCGCACCTTGCTTGGCAAACGTCCAGTCCTGGAGGAAAGAGCGAACAGATTCAGTTCTCCACACCGCCACAGCCTAACCCAGGTCCGCCTCTCATCCCGCCGCCACCAGCATCAGCGCCCTCCCAGGCTCGCCACTCTGCAGCGCCCTGGGGCCCCGACTGTTCTTCCCGCCCCCGCGGCATCTTCTGAGATCGAAGAATAAAGCCAAGTCCCATTCCCCCCAGCCGGCCCGCTCCGATCCGCCGCTCTCCAACCCCTTCAGCCTGAGAGGCCGGGCCGGCAGCTGCGGAACGCGGCCGGCTCCAGAGGCCTGCCGGCGAGGGGCGACCTAGAAGGCCAACACCCGGCCACCCCGCCTCGCCTCCCACAGCCCGTGGCTCCGTTCCCTCTCGCGCTGGGCCCTTACAGGGGTCGGATCAGCAGCTGGTCGCTCTCCTCAGCAGGAATCGCAGACATCTCGGAAGTCTGAAGGCGACGCGGGGCTGAGGAACAGGTGGCGGGAGTCTTCTAAGTAGAAAGCAGAGCCACGGGGAGCCAATGGCAGAAAAACCCCATCTACCAAGGGCACAGCTTCCGGCACTCTGGCGCCCGCGACGCTAGGCCCCTCCCCCCGACTTCCGGTCGCCGCCCCTAGGGCGCGAGGTTCCTCCCCCAGTGGAGCCCGGAGATCTGGGGCGGGCTCAGACCGCGCCTGCGCGATGTCTCGGAGGCGGGGCTCGGCGGGCGGGGCCGGGGGCGCCGGAAAAGCTGGCGCTGGAATTAGAACTGGAGCGGCTGCCCCAGTGTCGGTTCCCCTGGGTGTCTGACCCCGACCACAGGCGGCCCCGGCGGCGCGCCGGCGGCCGTGAGGTGAGAGCCGGGCCCTGGCCGAACCGGGTCTGAGCCTGGCCGGGAACGCCGGCTCCCGAGGCGGCGCGGGTGGGGAGGCCCGCTGTGGGGCGGATGGGTGGGGCCGCGGGGGCCGCGGTCTCCCCCGGGACCCGCCTTCCCGGGGTCCGCGACCCCTGCAGGCCTCGAGGCGGCGCGGCGCGGGCCCGCGGGAGGCTGCGGTGCCCCCGGTGCGCCGTTCCTGTCTGGGGTGGGCGGGCAGCTCCTGCGACGACAGGTGTCGTGTGTGGTTCTGCCCCGTGGGACTCGGCGGCGGGAGCGGGAGCTTCCGCGGGGCTGTTTCCCGAGTCAGGCTGTGCCCTGTGGGGCGTGAGGAGCACTGCCTTTTCGTGCTGCTCCTGTTGGTTTCTGCACCCTCCCGCCCTACCCCCTTCCCTCGCCGCGAAGGGCCCGGGGGGAGTGGGTCTTGTTTGCTGTCACCGTGCGCACCTGCACGTGGCAGGCGCAACAGAACAGCGCGGACTAGGTGGGAAGCAGGATGGGGTCTCTCTAGGTGCCGAACTTGGCCCCATCCATGAGTAGCCTGGCGACCTTGGCCAAGACCCTTGGAGTTTTGGCTTCTTCGTTTGAAAGGGGCTGTGCCACTGCACCCTTGCTGGTCGTTAGCGAGGGTCACGGGTATCTGGAGCACCTCGCACTGGGCAGTACACGGTAGGTGTTCAAGACAGGAAGTTCTTTGGATGTCATCTTCCCAGAAGGTTCTTCGGGTCATTAAGCATGTCCTCTGCCAGCCTGTGCCAGGCATTGGGGTCACAGAGGTGAATTACCTCGCCCCCATCTTTGAGAGCTCACAATGAGATAGTTCTAAGGTAGTTCTAAGTAGGCAACAGCAGGCTAATGCTAGGGTCCGGGTATATGCTCGAGGTGTGGAGTACCAGTCCCTTAGCCCAAACCAGAGGTCCAGCCAAAGCTTTCTAGTTAAGAAGCAGCCTGAACTGAGTCTTGGAAAGTGAGTAATTAGCTGACTGCGTAAAAGGTGCAAGGGCATTCCGTCCAGGCAGTCGGGATGGCAGGAGCAAAGCAAGGAAACAGAGCAGAGTGCATGCTCAGGACCTGGAAACGTTTTGCATTCCTGAGAGAATAAGGTATGAAGCTGGTTGTGGAAGATGAAACTAGAGAGGTAGATAGGAGCCCCGTCGTGCAGGACCTTGTGGGTCCTGGCAGGGCGCTTTGACTTTGGTCTCTAATGTTGGTGAGCCAGCGAAAGATTTTAAGCCCGATAAGGACATCAGATTTGAGTTTGAAAGAAATCATTTTAGCTGGAGCTTGGTGGTAGATTTGAAGTGGCAGGGGGTCCCGTTGGGACACAAATTCCTTAAATCGCACGACAAACTGTGTATCTGTGCATTGTTACGGGTTCAGGATCCAGCCACTGCTATCATCAGCTGATGAAAAAGTTTCCTACACAGCAGTGGTCTAGTGATGGCAATGGCCCGTTCGAGGCATGGATGAGTGAACTGTTCGGGTGGTAAAGTCAGTGGATCTTGGTATTTCATTCCACGTGGGGCCTGGAGGACTTTGCACGGTTGGTGATTTCCTGGCTTCTCCCAGAAATGCTAGAATTTCCTGAAAGGGAGAGAGGAGAGGTGGAGCAGATATGGAAGGGGAGCGGAAGGGTTGGCGTCAGGCATTTTTGCATTTGACAAGTTTGGAACATCCAAGTGATAATCAGTATCTTTGGCCTCATTTTCATGCATGAATAATTTAGAGACAAGAATGATTTGCTTAAGAATATGCATCGAAATAGCAGCAGATCTCAAAGACTTTAATAAAATGCCTTTCCCTTCCTCAGCTCCTAGACTGGTGATGGAAAGTCTTAAGGACTTGCAAAGACGTGAAAATACCAATGGGGTGATTTTCAAAGCATTCTAGTATTCTGGGGGCTTATAGGGATGTTTCAGGATTTCACTAGCAATAGAATCAAATTTTATTTTAAAATCGCATTTAAAATTATTACATATATTGAAACATATATATATATATATTGAAACATACATATATTGAAACACACACTTAAGATACAATGTCCTTAAATATAATACATACCAAGATTTTGACCAATCAGAGAGTGCTAACATGTCACTTTATGCTGCTAGGTTAACCCAGTTTGTGTAGATCTGGGAATAAGGCTCTCTTGCCATCTCATCCGTCTGAACATGGTCCCTTGAAGGCTAGGTGATCGATGGCAGCAAGCGATCCCCAGTATAGCCTGAGAATTCATCTCCCTCTTTTTATATCCCATGCAGCGAGTTCTCTACCTGCAGCTTATCATCTTCCTGAAACAGAAGTCTCATCCTATCACTTAATTGCTTTTTAACAGTACCTTTCTGTCAAATGCAAAACAAACCCCAGACTTTTGTTGCGGTTTCCAAGAGCTTCTGTGGATCTTTCCCTCTCCCTCCTTCCTGCTGCAGTGAAAGCCACATTGGCCTGTTGCTGTTCCTTGCAGCTGGCGTGTGCCCTCAGGACCTTTGCACTTGCCCTACTCTCTGCCAGAAGGCTTTTCCTCTGCACTTATGTGGCCACCCTCCCTTCCTTCTTCAGGTCTCCTTACTGTTCACTTCTTCAGAGCATCTTTTTTTGTCTAAAATGCTTACCCTTCCTTGTATCAGTTGCAAATCCTGAACTTGCTTCTCCTGAACTCGCTTTTGCTTTCCTTGTATCAGTTGTTTCTAGCCATGTGTTTGGTTTTCTCGTTGGGCTGTCTCATCCCTCTGAGAATGGGCTCCCTGAGGTCAGGTCAGGGGCGTTATCTCCCCCAGCACCTAAGAGATGCTCACTCAGGAATGAGTGAACAAATCAGATTTTCTTGCTACTTCACGAATCAGCAAAAACCTAGAAATAAGTTGTCTGATGGAGCTAATGAAAAAGAGGCAGCTTGGGCTTGGGGAGTCAGTCTCGGGCAAGTGGCCTAAGGTCAGACCCTGGGGAGTGGACTGAGAATGGGGTATCCAGATAGGGTGGGAGAAACTTCTGATGGGAGCAGGGACATTCAGTGACTGCCCCATGGTTGACTCATTCCTTTTCCTTCAGCAGGTACCCCGATTTTCTGAAAAGAATTGACCATGTCAGAATGAGAGGAGGTTCTCTGTGCACACTGCCAGCTGTGGGACCTTTGAAGACAATAAAGTAGTATTCATTCTACCGTAAGCAGATTCCATCATTCCCGCTGTAGGATCCGATCTTCGGTAAAAATTTGTGAGGTTATCTTACTCGTGACGCCTCCTGAAAAATGGGTGACAGGTCTGTCTCCCTTCCGGAGGCCCGCTGAGGCTAGCGGCTAGGAGCCGCCAGCATCGTATGCAGCGCAGGCGAGGAAAAGCCTTAAAAAAAAGAAAAACATCTGGAGCACCTGAATGTGTCACCAGGTTGTCGTGGGGATAAAAGTGACACAATATCTTTGGAAACATTTGAACCATGAACTATTATGCAGATTAGTCAGTAATTTTTCAAGTATAATAGATGTGCTCCTGTGAAATGCGCAAGGATAAATTTTGTTTCCGGGGCATTAACAATGACTTAGAAAGGGATACATGTAAGACTGACTCTGGACAACTTAAGGTCGCCTCCTTCGCTAGCCTTGTGGGAGAGAGGTGGCACGTGGGAACATTTTTGTGTCGACTTTTAACTTAAAGATCACTCAGGACATTGAGAAAAATGCCCCTTTCTGAGAGGCAGCCATGTCCTCTGTGCTAAGTGCCGTGACTCACGGGATGCCAGCCCGAGACAGCAGCTGAGTGCCAGGATCTCGGTTGGTACCGCAAAAGAGTGCGGTACCTCTTTTGCTCATTCTTGAGCTGATTAAAGAGAAGAAAGGTGCTTGAGTGTTCCGAGTGTGTCTGTCACTTCCGAGAGCAATGAAAGGCATTTCACAGCCTTTCACAGCCCCACGTTCGACAGGAAGGTTGCTGTCCTTTTGGTACATCGGGTTAGATTTTTGAAATCTAAAAGGAAAGAAAGAATGAAGCTGTAGCGTCCAGATTCGATGGTCAGAGGAAACGATTTCTGTATCCAGTAGGAGGAATACACCGCGGCCAGGGGAGGAATTGATGATTTTTATTCCTGTTGCGCATAAAGTGATCTCAAGTTGGTTTTCTTGCTCTGACTAACCACCATTTGTTCTTCTAGGGGAGCTCGTTGGGATCCAGCTATGGTGAAAAATGTTTCGGAAAGGCAAAAAGCGACACAGTAGCAGCAGTTCGCAGAGCAGTGAAATCAGTACTAAGAGCAAGGTAGGGGGTGAAACCAGGACCGGAATCGTGACCCAGTGAGCATTTGGGTTCTCTTGACTGATTGTGCACAAAGCATACTAACCACCTTGGACTCGGTGTGTTTTGACATTCATTTTTGGCACTAGAGACACAGTCTGTGCTTAATTTAATTTTCTTTTGTTCTGGAGAGTTCCCGAGATGATTAAATTCACGAACCCGGATGGCACAGGGCGTGTGAATGGTCTCACTGAAACACTGATTTTTGAATGTTCTGCATGATCGGAACTCTAGGCCTGTGCAGGGGGCAGAGCTCTTGAACTCCGGGGCGTGGGGTGTGTGCGCACCACCAGAATGCCGTTTACTTAATAGCAAGTGAGTTGGGTCGTGAGGCAAATGCCATGTTTAGGACGCTAAAGAAGTGGGGTCTGTGACTGCAAAGGGACCGTCGAGGCCTGAGTCCTCACCCCTGGTCCCGGTCCGTGGTTCTCAGTTTCCACCCTGAGAGCATGCGAGTGCCAGGACGCCATGAGGCCAGGGAGGAGCCCGTGGGCACCACCCCGGGTACCAGTGGCCACACCACAGGGAGTGGAGACGCACATGACCGCCACTCGGGACTTTCGCTGAGCAGAGATGCTCCTAGCCAGAACCATAGAAACTTGACGCTTTAGGAATCCTGCCTTCGAGTGGAAAGACGGAGTTTTCTTGAAGGGTTTTGAACTAAAGGTAGTCAAGGCCCTCCCTGCTGTTGGCTGTGTAGCCTTGGCGTGAGGCCCTCAGCCTGGGAAACTGGTCAGGCCCATTTCCTATTTTCCAGACCAGAGAAAGGATGAAGAGACTCGATGGCTCGCTGTCGGCGGAGTAGATTTTCGGATTCCCAAGGGAACTTGCTGGTAGCTTGAGATGGTAGCTCCAAGGCCTTGGTTCTCCGTTCTGGCTTGGGGGCTGGGGGCTGGAGAGGGGCAGAAGGGGGGCCCCCTGCGCGGGAGGACTCCCCCCGGAGATGGTGGTGACCCTCCGTGTGGTCTCCAAGCCAAGTTGTGATGGTTGGGTTTGTCTTTAGGTTGAGGTAAGCTTTCCTTGCTGTCTGTTCGGGACGTGGGAACAGCAGACCAGTTTCTCCCTTCCTGCTGTGCTCGAGCAGAGAGAGGTTCGCTGGGGCCGGGTGGTTTCCAGCGTGGGCGAGCAGATCCGAGCACAGAAGCTCACTGTTGCTCAGTCCGCGGCGTGAGCTCCTCCCGGGCGTCCGCGTCGGGCTGTAGCAGCATCCTCGTTCCGGGTCCCTCCCGCTCCGTGGAGAGTGTGCGGCGTTGCCAGTGTCCGGTCCCGCGTGTAGCGTTACGGGGAGCGTCTCTGCCTGCGGCTCTCCTCTCACTGTACGTTTTACTCTAGGAAGGGCCGTTACCGGAAAAGGGAAAAGACGTGTTTATAAGACCTGATGCATTTCGCATTCGCCTCGATGCACTTCTTGAACATGCAAAAAATCTGAGTATCTTGCTCTTCTAATATCTAATTTTGACTTGAGGTGCAAAGAAGTGAGGGACTGTGAAATCAAAAGTTTTCACAGAATGTCGTTTCCAGAGGAACAAAGCCTACCCCGAGCACGGTTCTGTGGAAGCGGCGCCGGCACGCATGAGTCTCCGTGTTTTGCTTAACAACCGTGTTGGTTTTCCTTCACATCTCGCCCTGGTCATTGTGCTCCGTCTGTCGGGTGGTCTGCACGTGACCGAGCGGGCCAGGCACCCATGGGACCCATGGCAGAGGCACTTGGTTTGGGAGCAGCAGACCTTGAGGGGGGCTGGGCGAGTTCCCTGATGTAACCTCGGGTAAATCGCTCACCCGCTGGCCAGCTCTGCTTGTTTTATCGTGTGGAATCATACTCGCCGCCTGCATGCCACGCGCGGTTCCTTTTGGGCATCACGTGGAAGCAAGGTGTAGATTTTCACACCGACCCAAATACCAGGGGCCTCAGAGGAGGCAGGGGTAATGGCAGTTACCTGATGTTGTCTTCTGGTGAGGGCAGGTGGGGCTACCTGGGTTTTGAAGTTTGCTGTAAAATTTGTCTTTAGAAAAATCTGCCCCAGTCCATTAGTCTGCCCTGCTTTTGTCGACGCTGATGCAGCTGTCCCCGTTGAGTAATGCGAATACTTGGCAGAGAACTCGCGAGAAGACATGTCTAATTCTCTTTGCCTTTGTGTGTGTCTGCTGCCTCTCAGTCTGTGGACTCCAGCCTCGGCGGGCTCTCCCGATCCAGCACCGTGGCCAGCCTCGACACGGACTCGACCAAGAGCTCAGGTGCGGAGAAGCTGAGACGGCTCCGTGAGGCTCACGTCCTCACCGAGGGGCGCGGTGAATCCCCACGCACTTGAGGTTTCTGGGTCTCCGCCGTGTCTGGCGAGAGTTTAGAAATGGCCCAAGATCTGGTGGGACGTGGGTTGGCGGGAGGGGGTCGGCCACTTGCTGCACGGGGGCGATCGGCTCTTCATGGCGCCCGGAGCACAAACGTGTGGCCGATGTCGTGGTGACAGTTCAGAGGTTTCAGACCAGCTTTTTAGGATATGGGGTAGCAGAGTGTGAGTTCTACAGGAATTGCATGGCTCGTGGGGTGCAGGGGAAGCCTCTTGCGGACTGAAAGGGTGGAGGAGCTGCTTCCGCAGAGACCCAGCCGCTGGGGGCCCGCAGGAGCTCACAGTCCTTAGGGCAGCCCCTGCCACGGACCGTTGCAAACGTGCATGCAGCCACCTGAGATTAGTAGCTCCTTACAGGTCAAAAGGTGGCTTCTAACCCAGGCTAGAGAACAGCTAGCATCTAATTGGAAATACAAAAAAAATATTCCTTTTCTTGTCTACAAAAAAGTGTCTTTATACTTTTCCCTTTAAAATCTAGACTCAACAGTCTGTGGAAAGTGGGGACAACAGAGGGTGGCATGAAGACAGGAACCATATCACGTACGAGAGAGCACGGTAGTGTCAGGTCTAGAGGCCTTAAAAATATTAAAAATGTGGGCATCTTTTTTTTTTTTTTTAACCATAAGCATAACCTAGAAGTAGCCACAGAGTATCGCTTTAACGTGGCAGATACGGGGACGCATGGTGGCCGTGTTGGCCCTGGATCAATTTCCTCGCACACGGTTCTTCAGCCTGTTGCCTGTGTCATGTACCCTAACATCTGTTCGTGTGAAGGGACTTCCTGTCTGGCATTATTCTGCAGGAAAAAAACCTGTTATTATTATGTAGACCAGGTTTGCTGAGTCAGGAAAACAAGTTAACAGTGAACATAGTAAAGAGGGACAAAAAAACCAAAAAAAGCTTAAATATCTTCATGTATCGTGAAGGTACTCAATCATTATCTAGTTGACATTTTATTTTTCTCCTGTTTTAATTTACTCTTTTTTTTTTAAAGATTTTATTTATTTATTTGACAGAGATCACAAGTAGACAGAGAGGCAGGCAGAGAGAGAGAGAGAGAGGGAAGCAGGCTCCCCGCTGAGCAGAGAGCCCGATGCGGGACTCGATCCCAGGACCCTGAGATCATGACCCGAGCCGAAGGCAGCGGCTTAACCCACTGAGCCACCCAGGCGCCCTTAATTTACTCTTATTGAGATTTTTTTAAAAAGGATTTTATTTATTTGAGAGAGAGACAGACAGAGTGAGAGAGAGCATGAGAGAGGAGAAGGTCCGAGGGAGGAGCAGACTCCCCACGGAGCTGGGAGCCCGATGTGGGACCTGATCCCAAGACTTCGGGACCATGACCTGAGCCGAAGGCAGTCCAACCAACTGAGCCACCCAGGCGCCCCTCTTATTGAGATTTTTATATTTCTAGTATATTATGAGTCACGGAGGAGGAGGTTAAATTCCAAGTTCTTTCCTATTACTTCAAGTAATCCTGCATTAGATTTTTTTTTTATTTTCATTAAAGGTTAAGTTCTGATGACACAGTGTTTTTTATTTGTGAAGGGATTGAGGATACTCTCTAATGTAGATATTTCTTTTGAAGTCTTACTGTTAACAGTTTTTCTTTCACCTTTAGGACAAAGCAACAACAATTTAGATACCTGTGCGGAATTTCGGATAAAATATGTTGGTGCCATTGAGAAACTGAAATTCTCTGAAGGAAAAAGTCTTGAAGGGCCTCTAGACCTCATTAATTACATAGATGTTGCCCAGGTAAAAAAAAAAATTTTAAATTTTAGAACATTCTAGAGAATCGCTTTTATCACTGTTAAATATTTACCAAGCACTGTGATCATAGGTGGCACAGGTGCCTAGAGATGGGGAGTCCCACGGGAACAGAGAGTTCTTTCTTTCAAAAATAGCACTTTTTACTCTGTTGGGGCTCACTGCCTTGTTTAAATGAGGAGCTGAGCGCGGTGACGGGTTATATGCACCATAGGTCTGTCTTTGAAAACTTCTGCCGGCCTTTCCAGATCTCCCCCCAGCTAGCCACTGCCCCTCCAGTAACGGGTCTCCTAGCTGAGGTGACGTGTTCGGGCCCTCACACCGTTAGCAACCAGAGTTGAGGGGAGGTGGGCTTCCAAACATACCCCGGTCAAGAAGTTCAAAAAAAGAAATGATTATGAAGGAAAATTAAGAATGAAAGCGACGACCAAGCCAAGGTGTGAAGTCGGGGCCTCAGATACTGTAAGATCTGTACCCCTGCCAGTGTGGGAGTGGATGGGCCAAAGACAGTTAGTGCTTCCTGAGTTTCCAGAAAATGCCATCGCAGGTCTTTGTGTTTGTTTAAGCGAAGGGTCATTACCCCAAGGGAAGATTCCCTCGCCCGTTCTTAGAGCGCTGGTTACTCTTCGGGTTGTGTGGCTGGTGACTCGTGGAGGAACAGGTCACTAAATTGGAGGCTCCATGTCCTTGGAGAGCACAGGAGTCTCTCCCGTCTGAGGGGAAGCAGCCGGCAAATGTGCGTCCCACGAGACCTTTTGCTGGTCCGGGTGCAGGCAGTGTCCTGGCGTCTGGTTTGCATCTGTCATCCCAATGGGTGCAAGCAAGCCCTCCCCGAAGTATGACACTGAAAAGGTCGCTCATGACATCTGCGCCCCAGAAGCGCGCGAGGATTAGCTTCCTGCCGTCAGGACTGCTGAGCTGCTCCGGGCCGTAGACTTCGGGCCTGTGAAAATCCCCTCAACACACTCGAGTTGGTGTTATCCCAGCTCTTGATTCTTGGAGTGCTCGAGCCCTCCTGTGAGAAACCACTGGCCAGAGGTTCCCGTAGCCACGTGAGGACCCAGGAATCGGGGCATGTGGGCACGGCTGCTTTACTAGAATTTCTTCAACGCGGGCAGGTGGTTCCACACAGCGGAGCACGGACATGGACTGATGGCCCGCTCTCCGTTCTGTTGTGCATTAGGCAAGTTAAGCAGGGTTCTGGTTTAGGGGATAAACCTGGATAATCTGCTAGGGAAGCCATCAGCTGTCACCTGCCGCTTTGTTTCCCAGGAACCGCGCATCAGGCTCACAGCCCCGGGACGTGGGGGCAAGCTGACATGCCTGCCGACTGGGATGGATGTAAAATGGCTTTCAGGAGTGGGTCCTGCAGCCCTCTTTCCTGATGGTTTCCTGTGCTGACGTCAGCACAAGCCTTGAGTATTTTGACAGCTAAATACCTTTATTTTTCTAATGTGAATATTTAAGCCTGGCTGGGATCTGTGAGAGGGATCGCCATTTTAGATTAGGGATAACATCAAGACAAATGGCTGTGAAATTTGCTCAGGTCTGTGGACTGTGAAAACAAAACCAAACCAAACCCTGGTGACAGTTTTTCTGCTTCTTTGAGGAACAGTTTTTGCTGGGCTGTTGTGAACCCACATTCTTGAAAGGGTTTGGATTTGTGATAGCCAGATGTTAAACTTGACTAGTCAGATTTATGGATTTTTAATGTAGCTCACGTGATTTATTTTTACTTCAAAGCAAGATGGAAAGTTGCCTTTCGTTCCTCTGGAGGAAGAATTTATCATGGGAGTTTCTAAGTATGGTATAAAAGTATCATCATCAGATCAATATGTAAGTAAGAAAATTTATTTATTTATTTATGTATTTAAAAGATTTTATTTATTTGACAGCAGATCACAAATAGGCAGAGAGAAAGGTAGGGGGAGGGAAGCAGGCTTCCTGCTGAGCAGAGCCCGCTGTGGGGCTCGATCCCAGGACCCTGAAATCATGACCTGAGCCGAAGACAGAGGCTTTAACCCACTGAGCCATCCAGGTGCCCAGTAATAGAATTTATTAGGGGAAAAGGGGGTTCCAGGCTGGGAGTCTCTGCTTATTTGCATAACTGTTGGTTGGTAAACAATCCTGGCAGCTGGTCTTAAAAAAATGATCGATTTCTTAGGGTGACTGAAGAGAGGCCTCCTTGTGCTGCTCCTGGATGGTGGGGCCTCCCCAGCCAACACCCCCCACTGTGGGCCCCTGATGCAGTCTTGGCTTAGGAGCCTGTTTCGGCGCAGGGCATCTGTCAGCTTGGATGCTGGGCACAAAGAACAGGACCGTGAACTCAGATCCTACTCCTTTCTGGAATCTTAAGTAGGAAGGGCTAACCCTGAAGGCAGGCAGCCCCGTAACTGACCATTCTGGAATATCCCTTTGCGGGGAAGAAAACCTCTACCACTGTTTTCTGCCAGATGCATAGATACATTCTGCTCAGAGCCTCAGAGTAAATTCTGCTCAGAAGATGCCCATATGTCACGCTTTCCTTCCCCGACTTCCCAGGACGTCTTACACCGGCATGCTCTGTATTTAATCATCCGCATGGTATGTTACGACGATGGCCTGGGGGCAGGAAAAAGCTTACTAGCCCTGAAGACCACCGATGCCAGCAACAAGGAGTACAGCCTCTGGGTGTACCAGTGCAGCAGCCTGGTGAGGTTTCCTGCAGCCTCGCTTGGTCCCATTCATAGGGGGTGGGTAGAGCCAGAGGAGCCAGCCAGTGTTCTCAGCGGCTGGAGACGGGGCAGCCCTGGGCCGGCTGATGCTCGGCGGTCGGCCGGCTGCCTGGACCTGTTGCGCATGGTCAGTTGGGCCAGGATTAGCACTCACCTGTGCAGTTATCTCAAGGGCAGGGCAGCCCCTTATGATTGTCACAGTCGTCCCCAGAGGCCCAGTTCCTACGCGTTGCCTGCAGGGGCTTCTCCCAGAGGGAGCACAGGAGGCGGTCCAGGGGACGTGGTGACCAGCCCTCCCAAAGCTGTTGGTGTGCAGGTGGAGGGGAGGTGCTGAGAGCGGCACATCTATGTATTTGCTGGCCACGCTAATTTAGGAAGAGGTCGGTGAAGTCTCACTGTGCGTTTTTCACTTACCGCAGGAACAGGCACAAGCCATCTGCAAAGTTTTATCCACCGCTTTTGACTCTGTGTTAACATCTGAGAAAGCTTGAATTCTGCAGCCCCGTGGAAGCCAGCCTCGTGCGGAAGGGCAGTAGGTTTCCATCTGTAGTGCTGAACTACTCTGGAGATCGAAAGTGATCCCTTGCTTGAGATTTTCTGAAGAAAACCAGTGTATAAAATAGTGGTCATTTGCTTTTCTATTAAAATGTCTTATTACAGTTAAGTCTCAATGAGGTTGTCTGTTTTCTGGGACTAAAAAAGAAACCTCTCCTGTCACTTTTATTTATGAGAGAGAGAGGAGATCAGGAGAGAGCACAAGCCGGGCTGGGGGCAGAGGGAGAAGCAGACTCTCCGCCGAGCAAGGAGCCTGATGTAGGGCTCGAACGCCGGACCCCGAGATCACGACCTGAGCCGAAGGCAGACGCTTAACTGACTGTGCCCCCCAGGTACCCGTCCTCTGTCGCTTTTAAACCCAAATGTGCCTAACACCTAAGTGTGACAGACGTGCAGGCAGTGAGTGGGTGAGCAGAGAGGGCTCTCTGAGGAGGCCGCTGCTGTGGGTTGTACAGCACGTGGCTGGGAGCTCTGGTCACCCTGGTTTTGGAAGAGCGACACGGCCAACTCAGGTCACAAAAAGTAAACCTTTAAAAGTGTAGGTCAGGATGCCATGCTGGTCAACCAGAGTCTCTACCTCAGAGAAGAAAGGTCACCGCGTGCATCAGATAGCGTGAAGAATCTCCTGTACAGTGGGCCGGTGGGTTTTTCTACAGGACCATTTTCATATGCAGTAGGGCCTGAAGGATTAAAAGCATCACAAATAACACCATGTCCGTTTAAAAGTATTTTATTTTTTTCCAGTCAAATGACTAGTGAACAGGAGGAGTCAACTTACTGAACATGCTCTAATTATAAACTAATTATAAATCACCGCATTACAGACAACGAAAATAAGAATTGATTCGGGTTATACAATATATACAGTTGCGCTGCAACTAGTTCGAAGTAATCAAGTGTGAACGAACGGAGTATCGTACATCTCACATCGCTCTCCCGGCTGCGCAGGCTGCTCCCCGCCCCGGGGCGCACCACCCGGGACCCAGGAGTCTGCACGCGGGAGCCCTCGCCCCTACGAGTCCGATCTGATGGCAGACAGCACGCAGGATGCCAGAATCCTGCAGCGAAGGTTCATGAAACGTAAACTTTAAGTATAAATAGTTATCTACAAGGTTTTCCTTCCTCTCAGTTGTTTTTTAATTTGCAGAGAGCAAATAACTAGGAAAGGATGTTATCAGGGAGGTTAATATAATTTCTCCTCTGGCAAGAGTAGTAGTAATTACTGCACAGTAGCACCACCGAATTGTCAACTGGAGGAAGTATTTCTGAGCTAGTTCTGTACCAGTGAGCGTGCTGGATTAGTCTGGGACCGGTGTGAAAGGGTGCCGGGAATCCACTTCACTTCCTTGGGTAGTTGGCGCCAAGTGGCCAAAAGGCTGATTATAAGACACAGATGCGAGAGGACTGTGTTAAAATACACATAAGTGCGCTGTGCAAAATCTATTTACTTTCTTAAATCTGTGAGGGAATTAACTAAATGAAGGGTTCGAACAACAGAAATTAACAATTAGTGAAAACAGATGTAGTGCTTTAAAAAAAAAAAAACAAACTTTAATTACAGAGCTGACACATTTTTACCCAGAACTCTGAGAGGCTTTAAAAAGCAGTCGCCACACAACATCATAAAACATTCCAGTTTGTTCTGTTTTCCTTTATAACAGCAACAAGAAGTATAACGCAATTTAAAAAAAAAAAAAAAAAAAAAGAAGCTCTGCACTTAGAAGGGTCTTGCCTAATGAAGACGGGCTGCCCCATCAAATGTACCATCGTCACCACGGAGGCATCGCTGCCTCGCTTTCCAAGCCCAGACCTACGCTTACCCTTTCACTCCTGGTCCCAATCCGAGTGGGCATTCAAGGCCTATTTATCCTCAAAGAGTGCCAGAGTGTCCAATATTCCTGCCAAGAGTCGTATGCTCACAATTACTAAATAGAGATATGACAGTCAAGTTCGCGAACTACTGAATTCCGATTTTCTGGCACTCGACCCAACCCCCCCATGCCCAGTAGCTTCTTGAAGAATGACGTCATGGGACTTCCGCTGTGGAACTGGGATGTCTGTTCGGGAGGATTTTATTACCTGGGACCTACAGATTTCAGCTATGTTCTTGATTACAAACAGATGGACAGATTCGAGTTCAAAACAGTCTATCTACCATTCCTGTTGGTATAATATATAAATACAAGACACTAAATTGAGGAAACATTCCGGGGGCCAGAAGGGGAAGGCGGAGGTATGCTCCGTGGGAAACAGCAGGTGTGTGTGAGCAGTGGGGCTGGCCCACCGTCCTCTGCTGGGGCACGCGGGAGGGTGGAGAAGCAGAATTCCAGAGCACCTAAAGCTTATACAAACTAGTTTAAAGAACTGGTTTTGCAATCCATCATCCTTAGTTTTTAACCAAATTCAGGAAATGCAGGTTTCTAGAACAGGAACTGAATTAGCTGCTATTACCACACGCGGTAATAAACCACGGGCGGGTGTGCTAGGTGGGACCGCTCACAACAGGCTACACGCACATGCAGAACACAATGAGAGCTGCGACCTCACAAATTAGGGCCGGAAAGCACGATGCTAAGGTGTAAGTTTTCAAGTTGCTTTAACTAAACCTCGTGTGGATTCCAAAGGAAATCTTTTAAGTGTATCTTAAAAAAAAAAAAAATGTCTTTAAAGGTGAACTGATAGCGTTTCCTCTAGGAAGTCCAGGGCTGGGCTACTTCTAAAGCAAGTTTACTGACTTCCTAAAAACCTCCACTGAGGGTCACCGACTCTAGCAGCGGGACAGGGAAAGGCCAGAAGAATGTCTAATACTCAGGTCCTTCTAGGTTCAGCTAATTCTGTAGACAGAAGATCTTGATTACATAGAGTTAGAATAACTTTTCAGTTCACCTTTTAGGAAATTCAATTTTTCCCTAATAAAAGTATGGCAATATTTCATGAAAACCACAAATTATAAAAACAATTCATTTATACATACAAGTTGCCTCTGAGCTTGTAAAAGAGAAGAGCAGGGTCAGAGAGAAGTGAGCTACCGGACAAGACATTTCATGAAACTGGTCACCTGGCAAGAATCTTGGTACCAATAACAGACAGGAACGTAACAACTGATAAAAGAAGTGTTTTTGTTCAGTAGCAAGTCAGTCAGCGATAAAGTGCACAAATGATACGGGAAATGCTCCTTTGCGGCTGGGGTCTCCGTCGATGTGGCCAATCTGAAATGGATAACATTCTACATGTTAGAGACTTCAAGGAACAATGCTATAGCACTTGGGGAAAAAATGTGTTCAGAAGAACTTTTTCTGAGAGAGAATGACTTAGAAAAGAGAGAACTTTTTCTAAGACATCGATAAACTGTTTTCCCTTTTTTCTTTGCCTCATGTTTCAAATACGGTTGAGCCCTGACCACATGGAAGTTCCAAGTGCCACCCCCACCCCTGCAGTTGAAAATCTGCATCTAGCTTCTGACTCCCCACAATCTTAACTACAAAAGGCCTAGTGCTGACCAGAAGCCTCACAGGTAAGGCGGGCAGTCGGCTAACACACCCCTGTGCGTTACATGTACGCCACCTCCTGTGTTCTTAAAAGAGCTAGAGAGAAATTGAAGAAAATCATAAGAAAAAATACATTTAAGTGCTATCCTGCACTTATCAGAATACGCCCCCATGTAAGCAGACACACGCAGCTCACACCCGCATTTTTCAAGGGTCAAGTGCGGTGCCTGCCAACTGTCGGGGCGCTGGGACAGGCGGGCCAGGGGTCTGCACGGAAGCACACGCCCCAGGGTCCTGGTGTCCTCGGTAGGACAGGACAGGAGCACAAGCAGGTCAGCTGTCCGACTCCTGCCCCCCAGCGTGCATCTTTTCTTTCCTGAAGAAACCGAGTGTCAGAAGTCTGTGAGGTGCAAAGTCACAGAAAGTGGCCAATGTGTGAGTTGGCTCCTTTAAATGTAGTCAAGCGTTCACCAGAGGCTTCGAGAGTCCCTGAGTTTCACTCTGGGTAAAGTATGTCCGTTACACACCGTGTACGACCTCAACCACATAAAATCACGCAGGTAAGTAAAAGTCTAAAAGAAAATCACTGTAATACAATTGGTAAGATGGGGGGGGGGGCGCTGGGATTACGGGCAGCACGATTTTCTTCTTTACACCTTCCTGTATTTCCAGTTGTGGAAACGAACAGGTATTTTCCAGAAGGCTGAGTCCACTGCCGGGGGAGCCCCACCCTCATGCCGTGTTGTACACGAGCCTGAAAGCCAGACCTGCTGCAGCTCTTGGGGCAGGGGGCCGGGGGGGCGGGGAGGGAGTTGGCTGAGGTCCGGCCACCCACTGAGGGTTCAGGGAACAGAGGCCGGGCACACTGGCCCGAACCAGGACCACGGGCAGCATCCCCCTTCCCTGCCTAGCTGCTGGGCGCCGCAAGCCCACAGAAGGTGGAGCTCTGGCCAACGGACCCCTGAGTCCCATGAGGGGAAAGAGCCAGCAGTACCACAGGGCACCAAGGTCACAAAGCCCCTACCAGGGCCACCACCTGACGTGCCTTGCACTCAACAGAGCAGAGTGACATCCGAGCTCCACCTATGGCGCTGGGCCCTTCGTGTCCCCCGTGGGGCGGACCCCGCCAGCCTCCCACGCAGGGCCCACGGGCCTTGTTTTTGACAGCAGCCTCTTACTGAGGCCTGCGGTATCGTCTCTCCGGTGGTGCTGAGGTGATTTCCCTTTCACAGACGAGGGGACTGAGGTTTAATGACATGACGTCAGCAAGTCTGTTAAGCGCTGCGTCTGGATTCCTAGGGTCACACCTGGTGAACACGCCATTCACACCGTCCCACTCCCATGTGGATGTTCTGACTCGTTTCAGGACAAAGACCAACACCCACGGACTCCGGCCCCGGGCCAGCTGTCCGTCTGCCTCCCTCCAGCACACGGGCCGTGCCGGGGAGGCGGCGCCTTCTCCGAACACACAGCCTCATTTCAGACCCTGAAGTGCGCTCTGGGAACGGGGCCCTCACATGGGAGAGCCCCAGCCGGGGAAAGTGAGGCCCACGCAGAAATGGGTGTCCGCGGAAGAGACATCGGAGGGGCAGAGCAGCCAGCAGTCCTGGGGTCGCACGGGCAGCGGGCCTGACCTGGCAGCGGGCCTCCCGGGCCAGGCGGGCAAGGATTCAGCCCCGCCCCTCCCAGGCACAGCCGGGCCCGGGCCCCCGACTCACCCACCACTCTTGGTCCTCCTCCCCATCCACGATAATCACATCCCCCTCGGAGAACGTCAGCTCGTCTGGGTTGTCAGCCACACAGTTGTAGAGAGCTTTGACCCGCTTGGGCTTTAACTTGGTCTGATCGGGAAGAGGAAGGGTCAGAGGTCAGTGTGGCACGGAGGCTTCAACTCCTGAGGCAGAGGATGGGGCTGCCCTGTTTCTAATTGGTCCCAGGGGTCCTGACCCCAGGCCCGGGAACCCACACGTGTCAAGTTGGGTGGATCGTGCAGCTCGGGGCTGGGGGACTTCTAGGAGGCCCAGGGAAAAGCTAAGCCATCCCAGCGGAGTGCGGAGTGCTTGGAGTCAGGCGGCCTGGTGCCTGGGGCGCATGTGGGGGTCGGTCCTGGAGCTGTGCTGGGGCTGCTGAGCCCTCCGGCTGGAGCGCTCTGGGCTCGCGTCCCGCCCGGATCCAGGAAGAGGCCTCCCACCCACCCCTAGGGGAAGAGGGAAAGACCTGTTTCTCGGAGAGTCCTGCTCACTGCCGGCCGGAGCAGAGAGGCAGGAAAGGAGGGGCTCTTCCACTTACTGTCTGTGACTTCCTGGGCATGGGGGCTGGGGGCTGCAGGGCCGCGGCGTTGGACGGCGCACCCAGAGCGTCGGGTCCAGAGAGCTCCACTCCTGCGGGGCCACAAAGCAGCAAGGTCACAGGATGCCTCGGGCGCGACCAGGGAGCTGCAAGCAATGACTGCAACCGCCGCGCCTGCCCGAAAGGCAGGTTTCCAGAGATTTCCGGATCTCTGGAGGGGAAAGCCCCTCAAAGGCCCAAGCGCCTGTGACTTCCAGGCAGCCCGTCCCGTGTGCAGGCATGTGGGTGTCACGGAGCGGGGCAGATGCCGCCAGCTCCTCCACAGACATGTGGGTCCCTGCCTGGGCCTCCCTGCCTGGGCCTCCCCGCCCGGCCCCCACGTGAAGGGGACAGTTAGGCAGGACCCGGCCCAGAGCAGCGCGGGAGCAGGAGCTGCAGGGGCTCTGGGGAAGACAGGGCACGGCCGCGGCGGGGAACCCCTCCCACGCTGCCCCCACGGAAGCAGCAGTAACCCCGGGTCCAGAGGGAAGAATTACCAGGTCCTCTCGGCTGGCCTTTGCTCATCAGTGGGGTCGACTTGTCAGCCCTAATAAAAGGGGAAAGTAGATTTACTGATGCCTGAGGCCCCCCCCAGGCACGTTCTCGACCCCCACTTCACCCCCTTTCCAAAGGAGCCAACTGTGCTGTCTCAGACAGAAGTGAAGAAAACATAACACTGAGTTTATGCCTATTTTCAAGAAACTGAAAAGACTCACAGGAAAGGCCTGATTCTCGAAGACACCAGTCAGCGAACCTTTTTTCTGAAGGGCCAGACGGTATATTTTCCAGGCTCTGGGGAGGAAACCCCACGCTGCCACCACAGCACCCGCCACAGAGAACGCGGAAACCCGTAGGCAGGGCCACGCTCGCAAACGCTTTATTTGTGGGTACGGCCGTCTGAACTCCATGTAACTATCATGTGTCATGACAGAGACTTCTTTTGGGTTTTCTCAATCATTTAAAAAACCGAAAACCATCTTAGCTTGTGGGCCATACAAAAATAGACGTGGTGGGGGTGCCTGGGTGGCTCAATGGGTTAAGCCTCTGCCTTTGGCACAGGTCCTGATCTCAGGGTCCTGGGGTCCTGCTTCTCCCTCTCTCTCTGCCTGCCTCTCTGTCTACTTGTGATCTGTCAAATAAATAAATAAAATCTTAAAAAAAAATGGGCGTGGGGCTGATCAGGCCTGCTCTAAGAGAACACGTGGAAAAACCCAGAAGTTCACCCAGGGTGAGATTAGGGTAGAGCTTCCTTTACCAAGCAGCCCAGCAGTGTGCTGCTTCACAATAGAACAGAACCCCCCAGGCTGCGAGGACAGGCCTCCACCCACCCGAAGTAGCATCACCCACTCTGTCCCCCTCCCCAGCTCTCCCTCTGGTCACACAAAAGAAGCAGCTCCCAAGAAGCAGGTAAGACACTGGACAGGGAACACTCCCAGCATGGCCGTGCCCAACCCCGGGCACTGGCAGCCAACACCCCCTGTTTTTGGAGTTGCCGGCCGCCGCCAGGCTGGCATCCAGAACTTCAACACAGGAGCTGGTGTCTGACAGACCAGCCCGGGGAGCAAGTCTGCAGCAACGATGGGGGCAGAGGGCAGCAAGCTGAAGCCGGACGCAGACCCTGATGCAAGAACCCGGGGAAGCACGGCCTGTGGGCACGCGGTGTAGACGGTGAGTGCCCCCCACCTTGGAATTCAGCAGCCAAGGAGACTGCGGACATGCTGCTCCCAACAGAGAGGTGAGGATGTACACATTACATTGTTGCAAGAGATCTTACAAAGGAGCATTAACAAAGTTCTGAGAGTCTTCTGGTTAAAAAAGGCAGACTGAAATACATTTACTCCCACTTTCTCCCAAGGAAAAGATCAGAAAAAAACCGAAACCAAAAGAAGTACAAAGAGAACCTGAAGAGGAAACATTCTGGAAGTGGCCACCAGAGGGACAAATCCTCACCAGGCCAGCTTGCCTGTGGAGGGGGACCCCACACACTGAGGAGACCCTGAAGGACCCCCATCTGTGCTCTGAGCCCCCAAGGCTTATAAGCTCCGGGGGCGGGGTTGAGCTCGGCAATAAACACAAAGATTGGCCCCAAATCTCCTCAAGGAGGTGTGGAGCCCCTGGATTCCCAGCCCAACCCGAGTAGCCTTGCAACTACCCTCTCTCAACCCACTGCAGACAGAAGTTTCTGTTCTTGGAGAGGGGAGAACAGAGGGTGTCTGGACTAGGGGGTACACCAGTGCAGTTTTGAGGAGCATCTTTAAAAAAACGGGGACTAAGTGTGCTGGGGTGGCATCTGACTCCTGATGTCAGTTCAGGTAATGGTTTCAGGAACGTGAGCTCGAGCCCCGCATCAGTCTGCTTGAGATTTTCTCTCTTCCCTCCGCCCCTGCCCCCACCTCTCTCTCTCTCTAAAAAAAAAAAAAAGGAGGGGAACTAAGTAAAAGCTCAACTTTATTTCTTTATTCAACTCCTAGAAAACCTGATTCCTTCAGGCGAGAGACAAAGACTATTCGCTAAGGAACCTGAGTTGTTCTTCAGGTTCCCCAGTGAAACTGCCCAGTGAGACGCTCGCCAGCCAAGCCCACGCTGGCGGCTCTGCGCCGAGGGTGCGGTATGTGGTCCGTTTCAATGCTGCAGTGGAAGTGGCAACTCTGGGGCAGGAACACCAGATTTACAGGAAAGAGCCTCTAACATAACAGAAGTGAAAACAAGACAAAGGACATGGAAGAAACAAATTATTCAGAAAAGCAAAAGCTAACATAAATGAAAACACCGCCCCAAACCCATCATTAATAATCTGAGATGAGAGAAAATGACTCCATGAAACAAACAGGATACTATTACCTTGAAAATTATCTGACACCTGGAATGAAAACTCAGCAATTACTAAGAACGGGAAAATGCAAATGAAGAAACTCTCCTAGAAGGCAGATTAAAAAGCAAGCCAGCCCGCCAGCACTGCAGAAACGGAAGCTAGAAGGTGACCCAGCGCAGCCCAGTCTGGGCTATGCAGAGCTGCATTTCCAGCCCCGGCCTCCAGGTGGAGCCCTGGGACTGGCTCTGGCCCGAAGCGCGCTTCTCAGAGGCTCCTTAAGGAAGTAAAGGGCAGGAGTGGGTTAGGAAAGTGGCAGCAGGAGTAGAAGGGGGTCCGGGTCTCCCACTCTGCCCTCAGGGCCGCTGATTGTACAAGCAACAGAAAGGGCACTGAGCTTCGTGTAAGAAGTCAACTGCTGTATGTTAAACCACTGAGACTGACTCAGGCAAAGTCTGTTAGAGATGTCAGCTTATTAGAATAAAGAGAAAAAAGATGATACACATCCAGGAAAGGCCAAGGGAGTCTGACATCTGAATAATATGAATTTGATTAAAAGCAATAAAAGAAGAAAACAGAAATTAAGACATTAAGAAAAATCAACGAAATTTCTTAGAACTGAAGGATAGATATCCTGAAAGGCTCCATCATCTACCTAGTGGCCTGGATGAGAAAATACCTGCCCTGGGGCAGAAGGAGGCCTGACGGGGCAGGGAGAGAGCCCCACCAGGGGGAAGACCTCCACGGGTACCGCAGAGCTCAGCAGGGGGAGGAAGAGATGGAGGCAGATATGGGAGCCAGATTTCTCACCACTGCCAAAGGGAGTAAGGAGCACACAGAGGGAGAGGATGAGAATGAACCCTGGTGCTTTGAAAACACTGCCCCCAAATTCTTTTCTGAGATCTGGAATCTGCGACCATCCTGTGCTCCTGCACCGTCCCCACCTCTACCCTGAGTCTGGGCTCTGCCACTGTTTGACCAGGGACACACGGCAGAATTTTCCGAGGCCGTACCTGTTTCTTGGGACTCGTGCTTGGGCCCAGCCACCAAGACTTGAGGAAGCTCTTGCCACATGGAGAAACCATGTATGGGTAAGTTTTTCAGCCAAGAGCCCCAGCCAAGAGCCCCAGCTGACAGCCAGCAGCAACCACCAGATACGTGTAGCAGAGAGGGGAATGGGCCCGTCATCTACGAGACCCTTTCTGTGCCAAGCCATGCCCAGGCTCTGAGACGTCACAGCTAGGGCTACAGATCTTGTGGAGAAAAGACAAGCTACGCTCACTCTGCCAATCCAAATTCCTGACAGACACCTGGGAGCATCATAAATGGTTGTGTCTTAGGTCCGTAAGCTTGGTGTGGTTTGAAATGAGAGACAGTGTGAGCTCATGGACTTCAAGATGAGACGGAAATACAGAGATAAATGTCTTCCTAAGTGTGTATCTACACGGATGGTCACCTACACATACTCATGTGTGTATCCCTGGTTCTGACCACCCAGGGGGCCTGCCTGGGAGCGGCAACCCTCAGAAAGCCATGAGCACAGGAAGCACTCATCTTGGCTTTGGAAAATCACTGTCACTAAAAGAAACCATTTCCCACCATTAGGATCCAGCCTGAGACCATGAACTGGATCCCTCTCTGGTCAAGGATGTTCTATGCACAAGTGGCAAGCCTGGGGTTGGGGTTGCTGAGAGTCAGAAGGTAGTAATGCGTCTTTGCTCATTTTCCGACTGTGCTCGCTGTACTGTGTTGATGCAGAAAAACATCCTAGTTTGTAGGAAATATACGCCCCACACTGCAGAGGAAGCAAGATAACCTTGTGCATGAGCAATAAACTGGAAGTAGAGGCCCGGCATCTCGACCTTAATTCCCCAAAATGCAGTGTCTCCTAAACAGAGTCTAAATTCATTACGTGGATATAAGATATACATTTGTGTGAAATTTTTACAATTTAAAAAAATGCTTGGTAAGTTATTTTTAAGATACTCGACCCTGATGAATTCATTAGGTGACACCTGAGCTCAAATGTTATACCGTAGAAGCTCTGGAGATTTCTAATGTTTGCCCAGAAATTTCAGCAGATGACGTAATGGGGCCATTGCCCCTTGGAAGCTCCCTGAATGCAAGAAGCAAGGATGACAATTCGGCCAGACCCTGGGGGGGCTTGAAGGCAGGCTAGTTACGGTTACCCGGGGACAGGCCTCTTCTGGGGGAGGCGGCTGGGCGGCTGGGGCGGCAGGGGCGGGGGCGGGGCCTTGCTCAGCTGGATCCCGGGCTGGGCCGGCTTGCTCTGCTGGCTCAAGGCTTCCATCACACTGGGCGTTTTTGCTACTGGAGGGGGCGGCGTGGGAGCCAGGGGATCTGCGGAAAGAGAGGAGAGGAATACAGAGGGTCAGGCTTCGTCCCGCCCGCAGCCTTCCCATCAAGGCTCTCTGGTGAGGGCTTCTTTTTGTCTTTCTTTGCACGGCGATTTCATCAGGGCAAGCGTCCTCCTTTCACTGTGGGTTAGAAAACCGGATCGGCGCGCCGTCCTTCTAAGCCTTGGGTTAGGGTTAACATGTCTCTATGAGCCCATGAGGATCTTCCTCTGTGGGGAAGCCACCCAGAGACCTGGGGAGCCGGCGGCAGGGTCTTGCCCCTGGTCCCGCCCCCCGAGGCGAACTGGGCTGACCGTGGGTCCTCCCCATTCCAGCAGGCTTCCTGCAGGGCAATCGGAGAGGCCTGTGAAGAACTAACAGTAAAGGCTCCACAGTCTGTGAGGGGAGCTGCAGGGCAAAGAGGTAATTGTTTCTCCACAGACTCGGAAACTTAGGGAGTTGGTAAGGCAGGGAGCTGGGCCCTAAGCCCCAGGCTCCTTTCTCTGCTTGCCCCTCTGTGACAAACATTAGCGCTGCCCCCCAAGATCCAGTGTCCTCACGCCCCATCTTGTTGAGGCCGCCACCATGCTCAGGACAGGACAGGGACCCCAGGAGCTGCGCAGGCCCCCCGCGCACGCGCACACGGCACTGTCTGCAGCTGCGGCCAGGCTGCCGCCGAGGTTAAACCCACAGGAACAAGCCGGGTATGACCCGCTGCTCTCCGAGCCCTGCTGGAGAGGCCGGAGCTCCTCCTGCCACAGCCCAGCCACGCGGAGCAGGAAGGGGACAGGCTCAGGGCTGGCCCCACTGATCCCGTGAAGACATTCCTCTGCCCCAGCCCCCTCCCCCGGCCCTGGATCTTTCACCCACGTGTTGACATCGGAGAACAACACAAACCGGATCACATCCACATGACTGTGCCCCAATACCGAGAACCACCAAATGGCCAGGGGAAGTGAAGCCCCGGGCTGGCGGGAAAGGACGGAGTGTAGCTCGAGGGCTGGGGGAGACAGAGGAGAGCGCGACGGCCCCCTGGGGCGAGGGTGCGGACAGGCAGCAGGTTGCCGCAGGGCAGGGCGGCTGGAGGGGCTGCCAGGGGCCCGCATGGGGTCGGGCTCCGGGCGGTGTCTGCCTGTGGGCGTGGGGCTTCGCAGCTCTCCCCACGCGGCTGCCGAGAGCACCCCCCAGCCATGCAGATCCAAGAGCCCACTGGCAAGAAAGGAAAAAGGCGAGAACGTACTGGTAGATGTCACGCGGAGAGGGGGCAGCGGTGGATGGACAGCTGGCGGATCTGACGAAGATCGCTGCCTGCTTGCACCGTCCACACTTACAGAGTTTGTCTTCCACAGGGCGGTAGCGGAGGAGGCGGTCTGAACTGCACACGCACACATGCACACGCATACATGCACAGCACACACGCACACGTGCATGCACACACACAGGAAGGCACGCACAAGCACAGAACAAAAACAGAAACAGAACACTGCATTATTGACCCTCTCACTCGCAAAATGGGCAGTATGACCCTTCTAGAACAGCATTAAGACCACAAACAGAATCCTGATTTTTAAAAAAGAATTCCTGTCTCTGGCATCTGATGGACGATATAGACGGACCAGACCGAGGATGCTTCTGGAGGAATTACCAGCTGGTTTTCACAGTCTTGATTTTTCCTTCTCAAACAGAAATATGGGTTTGAAGAGAGAAACGAATAGCCACAGGCGTCCCGAGCACGGGGCTCAGGCTGTAGGCTCCCGCGGCTGTGCACACCCCTCCCTGGCCCGGGGAGCACGTGTTCTCAGAGCTCGAGGACAGAAGGGTGCAGACGGAGACAGGTGAAGGGCTCCCCGCCTCCTGCAAACCTTTCTGGCTAAGAGCCAGCACGCATGACACCCAGGAGGCTCAGCTGACACATGGGGGACACAGCAGCACCGAGGTCGCTGTCCTTCCTCTGCCCCCACAGAGCTCTGCGCACAGCGGTGACCCGTGCCTGAGGCTGTGCGCAGCCCGCACAGGGGGCCAGGCCTGGGGAGAATGTGGGTGCCCCCGCGTGGGGCGTTTCTGCTGTGCCCAGTGTCTGTCCTGGTGCGGGTGGCGCAATGCTAACTCCCTTTGTGGTGTTGTTGGGTGGGACTCGCTGCAGGGCCAGGTGTGGCCTAGAGGACAACAATGGGGACTCTCTGCGGGGCTACTGGGATGAAGGACTGTCTACACCCGGCTACTGGGATGAAGGACTGTCTACACCCGGCTACTGGGATGAAGGACTGTCTACACCCGGCTACTGGGATGAAGGACTGTCTACACCATCAAAGGAGGACATGACGCTAACTACAGAGATAGTAAAAAAGAAAAAAAAGTAAGAAAAAATCCCAAACCCTCTCATTCTAAGACTCTACAAAACCAAAAGCAAAAGAAAAAAAAGGGAAAAAAATGAACAGTTTTCTGTTGCTTTTACATGACGAACAGAGCAAAATAGAATCTTCCTCCCATGACACACAAGTGAATAAAAGCCCCTAATGGGGTGGAGGGACCACATCACTTCAGCTCTGGATTACAAAATTAACCCACGCACACAGAGTGTGGGGAGGCTGCGGAGACAGTAAGGGGCCCCACAAGGACCCGAGCGTGGCTGCTGCCCTCCGCTGCCCGGGGTGGTGACACGGAGGAGGGCAGCCGTGGAACGTGGTCTTGCAGCTTCTCTCCTGCCCAGGGGTGGCACTGCCTGGATGAGGGCACACAGGGGCCACGGCCCATATGGGGGAGGTGGGGGAGGTGAGGCAGCTATTTCTGGGGCTGGCCTGGGCAGCACCTGCTCTCCTCGTAGGGGCTCATCCCTGGGGGTGTGAGTCAGTGACCTAAACAACAGGCCCATCAACCTTCTCTGGCCTCCCTGAGAGACCTCCCTGGGTGCTGGAGGCAGGATCACGTGGGGGGTGAGGCACAGGGCCAGCGGATGGCAGCCGCCATATTTGCTGCCCGACCCAAGCCACAACCGTCAGTCACACCCCATCCCAGAGAGCAGCTGCGGCCCCTGTGCACTGCAGGACCTCCTTCTGGACCAGCAGCAGCCACAGCAGCCACAGAGCCCGGACACCACACCCTGGGGGCTCTGGCCCTCCCTCTCCTGGGATGCCCCCTAAAGGCCACTGGCCACGAGCTGCGCCGGCCACTTGCTGGACCCACCTTCAAGGAGCAGAAAGATCAGTTGGTCCTCAGCCTAGGAAACTCACTTAACTTTTGGGGGCCTCAGTTTCCATTTTCATAAAAAGAAAAGCATCTGTTGAGTCAAACTCATACTTCTGGGACCGAGCAACTAAGGTAAGTGTAGCTGAGTATCCTTCCCTAAATTAGCATCTTTTTATCTTTCATTTCATGGGGATTACAGGTACAAATGAATCAGAGGCACCACACGCTGGCTGACTGCAGGCTGGGTGAGGAAACAGGAGAGAATGCAGGCGGGGGGTGGGGTAGTGAGTGGTAAAAGCAGAGAGAAAAGGAACAGAAAGAAGATCTGCAGGAAAATGTCTCGCAGGACCAGCATCACGAGCCGAGCCACCCACCTCAGGCCTGCCCGGGGGGTCCCCGCACTCCCCACGTGACACGCAGAGGCCACACCTCTGCCCAGAACAAGGATTAAGTCAGATGCTCTACCACCATTCAGCACTCTAAGAACGAGGAGCTCCTTTAGGGTACCAACAACATAACTCTGACAAAAAATCCCCAAATGTCACCTAGCAGGGGGCACGGCAACTATAAACTTCTCAAAGCAAACACCAGACCACACCCTCTGAGCTATGGCCGCGCAGTACCTTTGGCAACGTTTCGTGGGGGCAGCGGGGGTGCGCTGGAGGTGCTGGGGACCACAGGCTGGGTGGGAGGCGGGCTGCCGCTGAGGACCGCGCCGTACGTCTCGTTCTGCAAGATGCTGGGCACGAAGGACCTCTGCTTGTCCTTGGCCAGGCTGGTGGCGTCTCTGGCCAAAGACGCGGCGTTGGACTGCAGCTGGCCGGAGCCCAGCTGGTAGAAGCTGACGGGCCGGTCTTCTCGCCGACTGGGGCTGGGCTGCAGAAGGGTGGGAAAGGCACACACACCGACCCCTCGGTCACAGCGTCTGGGCCACGGGTGACCGCCTCGTGCACATCGCGGCTACCTGGGCAGGTGCGTTTTGGGCTCTCAACTGTAACAGGAGAGCTGTGAGATTTGAAAGTTCCTTTTATCTTCATGGAGACACCCTCTCCCACCCCCAGTGCCGCAAATGCCATAATTTATAATTTACAAGTCACCATTCTGGGAAGGATTGAGAGCCCAGTCTGTTTCACCTTTACTCGCCGGCATTATCTTAACCTATATCTGTTTCCACCGCACTTCCTGTTTGTAAACACACTTCCAACTGAGCACCTCGCGGCAGCCAACCCCCAACAGCAGGGCGCCAAGTTCCGGAGACATCAGGTGCTCTTCCCAAATGAACTGAAGTCTCGAGATTCCTCTAACTCAGGGATCAGCAAACCATGGCCCGTGGGCCACCATCTGTTTTTATAAATAAAGTTTTATTAGAACACAGTCGTGCCTGGTCATTTAATATATTGTCTGTAGCTGCTTCCAAGCCACTGGCACGTCTGAGTAGTTGCAGTAAAGATGGTGATAATTTAGGCCCACAAACCTGAAATATTAATTATTTGACCCTTTTGGTTTGCTGACCCTTGCTCCCCTTGAAATCAGGACTCGTGTAAATCAGATCTAATTCATTTCCAATATCAGCTTCATTCTAAGAGCTACGATCTTGAGCAACTACCTTAACCTTGCTGACCAGACCCCTCATCTTTTCAGTGGGTAGAACTGTGCTCCTCTCACACAGCCCCCAGGCTTCCCGGAACAGTACTAGCTGTGATACCGCCCTGCCCCTCGCAGGGCCACCTGCCCACCCAAGGCTCTGGCCAACCCAATGGCTCAAACTCAGCTGAGCTATGCAGAACCTGATGGCTAGTTCTCTTCACACATATTTTAAATTCAACAAAGCCCAAGGCCGTATGAACTATAATTCCCTCTGCTGGAAACAGAGCGAGTGGGAGGAGGAGTGTGAGCTCTTGCTGTCAGACTTTTAAGTGGACTATGCGACCGGCTGTGTTGGCTTGACCTGGGACTGATTATTTCCAATCTTTTTTTAGGATCGGTAAGTATAACAATAGTCAGTCCCTCTCACTTGGACACCATTTTATAGGTAACTCAGTGGAGGAGTTTCTTAGTCAAAGAAATAGCAAGTATGAATGTTAACTGAGCCACACACAAGGAGAGTCAAGGTTTTGGAAATGCCATAAATATATATAATCAAACATCGTCAGTGCACCTCAGGACATTCGAGTCCTACAGTAAACAATAGGAAATGAGACATGGCATTCCCCACAAATTTCCTAGCAGCTGGGAGTGGGGGCTCTGGAGTCAGTCTGCTGGGGTGTGACTAAGCTCTGAGACCCACGTGAAGATGGTAACCAGCCAGGGGTCCCCCAAGTGGGCCAGGTAGAGTGTTGTGAGCAGGGAGCTGGACTCAGAGGCCAGCGCCCTCTGGCCTCAAGCTGGTCTCTAAATATTGGCTTCACCGCTGAGTCAACCTCTCCTGAAGCTTCCGTGACCCAGTCGGATACAGGAGAAAGCTGGACCCAGAGCTCTAATGGTCATTTCATTCTAGTGAAGGTTTTAAAGATCAACTAGTTGAACTTGACCTGTGATACTGGGGAGCCCTGGCTCTTTACCACATCCACGGCACGGGGCTTCCTCTAAATCCCATTAGAAACAACCCCCTCCCCAATATCTTTCCCTTAGATCTAAAGGTGAGCGGCTGACGACGCCCCAAGTAACATTGCTGTACACCCACACGCACAGGAGCTGGGAGGCAGGCACAGCTGCGGGACGGGCAGAACCAGCTACTGAGGTTGGAGCAAAGAGTTAACTCGACGTTTTGTACAAAACCACCCTGTGCCCTAATCGCACTCTGGGGTCCACCCGGCTCGGAGCGAAGCCCCTCAGAACCTCCCCGACGATCTGCGGCCCGGCACCAACCTGCAATTTCTCGTCCACATCGTCGTCGCTCTCATCCAGGTCTTCGTGGAGCAACCGCCACTCGTATTCGACGTGAACATGTGAGTTAAACCTCCCAGACAAGGCCTGGGTCAGCTGAAAAGAGGAAGGGCTGTTGGCGCCGCCGCCCGTGAGCCGGGCACCCGTGGGCGGTGGTGGGCGGTGTGGAGAGGGGAGGCAGAGACCCTTCAGGGCAAGGCCAGCCGACGGAGACCCCAGGCCCTACCTTCACCGAGGACCCTGCAACGCCCATTTAGTGCTCTGCAAACTGTAAAGCGCCACAGGCCAGGGCTACTGGAGATCTAAAGGCTAACGGCCGGCCTGCGGGTGCTGACGGGCACACGTGGGAGCAGACTCAACAGAGGACGCCGCCCGCACGGGTCACTAACGGGAAACCAGCCCCGGCCCGCAGAGCAAGGATGGGAGTGAGTGTTTTCGCCGTTCTCTCAAGGAAGGCGGATACCCAATTCCACGTGCGCTAACAGGAGAGAAGCGAATTCTTTAGACTCAATGCGAGTCTTAGCATGTTAGCCCTTAACTCTCTCCCCAGCCAGAGTCGCTGTGTGCGCTCGGGCAAGTTCCTTAACCCTCCTGCGCCTGTTTCCTCATCTGTAAAATACGGCTAACAGCAGAAACCAAGTCAGGAGGGCTATCAAAATTAAATCAGCAGTTATCAAGTGTTTAGCATAGAGCACCCCTCACTCTCCTACCCTTCCAAAGCAGTCAGTTCGATTTACTGCGCACTTGCTCAGTGTCACAAAGCACGACGCTACTTCTGAACGGCTAAAGCGGACTCCACCTTACAAACACAGAACCAGTGGGAGAGCTGGCATCGGCATGACTTCCTCAGCTCTGGGCAGGAGCCCCTACACTGCCTGACCCTGTGGGCTCTGTCCACTGGCCGCACTGCCCCTCCTTCTAGAACGGGACAGGAAAAGATGGTGGGGAACAATCCAGATGACCTGGGACTGGGGAACGAAATCCGCACACCAGCTTTGGATGCTGCCCCAAGGGGAAGAGCTGGCAGCTCAGAGACTCCAGAGAAGGGGCAGAGCGGCAGTGGCCTCCGGATCTCTGGTCCATCTGCCCCAGGCAATGCCATGGCCACCAGCCACATGTGCAACCAGCAAATTCCAACTTGTATTCCAAGCGTCACTATGATGGGGGTGGTCCCCTCCTCTCAAAGGACTCCCTGAGTACACTTTCTCCTGCTTGTCCCGTCTAGGGTCCAAATGGGACCTTCCTCCCAGAGGGCAGGGCCCCTCCCCACCCAGGCAGGTCGGCTTCATCCCATGCGAGCCGGAGGGAGACTCACCAGCTCCTCGCAGTGCTCATGCCTGAGGCGTCTGGCAATGTCCAGGGGCGTCTCTCCCGACTCGTTGGCTAAATAAAAGGCAGGACAACACACAGAGGTGTTACGGCCAAAGCAAGCAGAGGTCTGACCTCCAGAGGCAGTTATAAGAAGACACAGGGAGGCAGCACGAAGCGGAAGTGAGCTGTACAGTGTGGGGCGGGGAGGCCCGACCATCTCCCCGTCCTAACACACCACAGCAGCGCACAGTCGGCAAGATTTTAAGCCAGTCTGTGCTGACCACAGAAGCAGAACCGAACCCCTCCTCAGCAGTCTATGAATCTGAAATTGTGTATTTTCTTCCAAATAAGCATCCATCAGCAAGGTTTGGTTATTTAAGAAAAAAAAAAAAAAAAGAAAGAAAGAAACTTGGCCGAGCAGGCGTGCACCGCCTTTCTGTCCTTTGCTCTCTGTTCAACAGTTCAAGAACACTTCCTCACGGTGCAATCACAGCTGCCCGCCCTCAAGCAGCTGCCAGTGCTTCAGGGTCCCCTAGTAGAGGGAGGGACAAAGGCCCAGCAGATCAGGGTCCCTTGTGGAGGAGACTCGGTGCCAAGAGGGGCAGTGATCAGTGACTCCCCACTGCCCGGTAAACCTCCCACCCAGAGCCAGAAAGGAGTTAAGCCTGATCCTGGGTGGGTTCTGAAGAGGAGGGCAAGATGCCCCAAACCTCGTTCAAGGTCACCTCAGCACAAGGAACTTGTGCAGGGTCTGTGCTCTGCCTCTCATAATCTCTATGATGCCTGCCCATGACAGAAAGTCTATGTCCCAGATGGAGGGAACCCGCTGACCAATATGGGACCATTATCAGCCTTGGCGAGCACGCAGGCGAGGCCCCCCGACTTCAGATGGTAGGATTTGGGTCTCCCTGGCAGACGGGAGCCCAGACCAGATGGCCAGGCCGGCGGCCACCCGCTCACCGGTCTCGATGGAGGCCTTCCCCCGCAGGAGGAGCTTCAGGCACTCGGCGTTGTCCGTCAGGCAGCAGTAGTGCAGGGCTGTGCTGCCCTTTCCCGTCTGCTTATCCAGGTTCCCGCTGGCCAAGAACAGGGACCGAAGAAGAGAAAGATCAGTGAGTCACTGGCCAGGGGACCAGCCCTGCCTGGGGGGGAGGGGCCTCGGTGTGAGACCAGCAGGGAACCGGCAGTAAGAGCACGAAGGCCGAAGGCCGGAGTGGGGCACTGTGTTGTTGCTGAGCGGGGGCCGAGGGGGGCTTAGCCTGCTTCTTCCTGGGCCAGTCCCGAACTGCGGCACCCCTCCCACTTCCCCATCAGCACCCGGAGCCTGAAGTGTCCGCCTGGGCCTCAGGAAGCCTGTGGGACTTGCCATCCTGTCCTGCAGGGCAGGGAGAGTTTTCCATCCTATTACTGACATTCTCGCCAGGAAGGGGAAGAGCCCCTCTTCCAAAGCCCAGAATGCGCAAACGCCTGTGTGTCTGTGGGCCCCAGGCTGCCCTGCAGACAGCCGGCGGGGCAGTCCTGGGATCTCTAAAGCCCTTCTGGTGAAACACAAGAGCGGGTTACCCCAGAAGACACTGCGCTTCTCTTACAAAGCCACTCAGCCTACTGGGGGAGGCAGCCCGGAAACGTGGCTGTCCTTCTGAGCAGGAGGGACTGTGGGGCTTTGTGGCCTGTGGAAGGACACGTGGCAGGGGGCACCGTCCCAGGTGATACCCACTGCTCTCATCAAAACAGAACGTGCTACACTCTCGGGGAAAATGAGCCTCATCTTCTGCTCTCTCCCTCTTCCTGCTGCCCTCCTTCTACTCCAGAGAAACCAGGATTTCCCTTCTCACACTCCAAAGTTTACGCTGAGGGAGGATGGCGTCACGGGGCTGTTTCATCCACGGTCTGCTGAGCCGCTGTGACACCAGGCGCCGGAGGGCGTCCAGGCTCCGCAGAGGGTGGCTTCCACGGAGTCCGGCAAACTGCTGACCTGCCTCCGGCTCCTCTACCCCTGGCCATCTCCTCCCCACCATGAACAGCAGGGAAGGCCAAAATGCAAACTATGACCTTGCTTTTGCAGGTGGAATTTTCCACTCTGTTTGGCACAATTTCAGTGGCTTTTGACCAGCACCTCCCCCTCCACACACCCTCAACCATGATCAGGGAGTCAAGATACACGGTGCCGGGCCTCTCTGGTCGGCCTGCTGCCCCAGGTGGGTGCCGTACCCGGGGCGGAATGCACCTGACAGGACTTCGGAGCCCGGGTAAGCAGGCACACACATTCTTGAAAGGGAACTTCTAGTTAGAAAACAGAAACAACTTTTCAAACCAAACAAAATGTCTGCAGTCCAGTGATGAGGTTTACGATCCCAGCTTAGGTGGGTGGTACCAGTATGGATCTGTGCGTCCCTTTTACTGTCCCCACTGCTCAGGGCGCCTGCCTATGTCCAGTGAGACACTCTGAGGGCCAAGCATGGGGACGGCTCTGTGCACACCAGTTGGGGGCATGTGGAGGCCACAGATAGTCCCCCAGTGCCCACAATTCAGATATACGAGCCTGACAGCTCCTGAGTCCCAGACGCTAGAGGACAGGTCTTTCAGGTGCCAAGAAGGGTCTCTGTCTTCACACTCTAGGGCTTTTTGGGGACTATGCTCTAATAGCCCACTTCTGGAAGTTCTCTTTCTGTCCCACAGCTCATGTTCAAGGCTTGGAAAAAATCCCAGCATCTTGGCCACATAATGAGGCAGGAACCTGATCCTTCCTTGGAAACACCAGGAAATAAAATCAAACGGCTCCCCCAACTTTAGAACACCTACCTGTTCTGAACTAAAAAGTCTACGATGTGGAGGGAAGTCCGGTCCACCGATCTGACTGCAAGATGGAGGGCAGTTTCATCTGGCTCCTGAAGACCAAACAGAAACATTTCAGAATCCCAAGGGCAGCATTCAGTTTGTGTCCAATGCGAGTGAAATCATGTATCTCTCTTCCGAAAGCCTTTTATCCTTTCTTTCAAAACATGAATCTCTAAGACATATGGCCCCCTTAGTCTCCAGAGGAAACTCTGCCCTTGGCACCTGCGATTTCAAGACTGGTCCTCCTTCCTCCACAGGAAGTAGTAAGAAATTCAGGGTCTCATCTCAGAGTCCCCTCAATCTCTAGGTCCTTATCCCAGGACCAACAACATATAAGGGGGGTGCCCTTTTGTTCAAGGACACCAGGAAGGTTCCCCAGGCCTCCTGTACACAGTGTCTGATACGTGTGTTTGTGTTTTCTATTCCACACGTATAGGCAGGCTGTCAGCGCTAATGCCCACAACTGCCTTCCGCTGAAACCAGGGGACACCTGACCCCAATGCCTTTCCTGAAAGTGAATTCTGGCAGGTGAGGGCTGTCTCAGGTAGGTGGGTGGGCGAGACAGCAGGAGGCAAAAGCAATATCCATGCAATGGGGAACATGGGGCAAAGAGGGGCGTGTCCCCAATTCACCTGCCTGGCCTGCCCAGCCAGCCAGGGCCACCCACTGCCCCCAGCCCCCGCCGTGCTCTGGCCGCGGCACAGCTCCCTGCGCCTTCATTACAATGGCAAGCAGCTTTCATGGGACTGCGTGTATGTCTCTCCAAAGTCACCCATGGAAGAGAATTAGGATACATGCCAACCCAGGACACTGGTAACCGGTTTCCTGTGGACTCGATCCTGACAGTAAGACCCCACCCCACCTTGAGACCTCCCGGCTCAACAAGGTTCTCCCAGGCAACTGGAGGGTGTCCCTCTTCCGCTCCTCCCTCAGGGAGGAGGGCGCAGGCTGCGAGGCTCTCACTCCCAGGGAGGCCCGGCAGCTGCTACTGAGAGTTTGGATCTCCGCTCACCGGAGACAGAACCTCGCGCGGGTCACTCGGGTCCCTGAGAAGATGCTCCCTCCCCACCCAGGACTGGCCTTTCTTTCTGGGGCTGGCATTCTATTTTTGGTTTAAGGATAAACTGCCCACTGGGAAGTGTGTAAGCCTGAGGATTCACAGACCTGTACCCCTGGGGCTAGAAACACATTATATGTTTAAAAAAAAAAAAAGTAATAAAAAAAGAATAAACTACCCATTTCTTCCCTACAACTCGATGCTCTCTTTCTTCAGAGAACTGTCCCACTGTCAGCACTTCTGATTACACGGCCTTGCTACTCCCCCCGCTTTCTCCTCTTTCTTGAGAAGGAGCAGGCCGCACTCTTACATGTCCGTTGGCCAGCGGGATTTTTTCTGTAAGATCCACACCGTCAGCATACGCTTGGAGTAATCCAAAAATATCTCTTGTTTTGACGGCCTCACAAAGGCTGTGAAGCTTTGCTGCGTTATCTGCGTGCCTTTTCCTTGCGTATCTCCTCTCGATGTACTTGGCAGTAATGTAGTCCTTTCTGGCATTCCTGAAATCAAGCATAATTGCCTTGTAAATGATTAAGGGCCTCTATTCAAACATCCAACCTTCAATCATCAGGAGCAATTTTTAAAAATCCTGCCCCTGGCGGGTAGGAAGGGGGCCGCCATGTGACTGTGGCAGCGCCTATGTCCAGTGACACCTGAAGCGCCCCTCCCTTTTTTAATATTTTATCTATTTATTTGACAGAGAGAGAGAGAGAGAGAGAGATCACAAGTTGGCAGAGAGGCAGGCAGATAGAGGGGAGAAAGCAGGCCCCCCGCCAAGCAGAGAGCCCGATGTGGGGCTCGATCCCAGGATGCTGGGATCATGACCTGAGCCAAAGGCAAACGCTTCACCCCCTGAGGACCCCCCGGCACCCCGAGCCCTTTTAAGAAGCGCTGCCATCTTCCGGTTTCCGACCTAAGAGGCCTCGAGGCCTGGTGCAGGGTGCCTGGGGCTTACTCAGGGGCCAATGGGAGCTGGCCCAGATGGGCAGACCAGGAGGTCCTCCACAAGGGGAAGACACGATCTCCTTGGTCAAGGGCACTGTGCCTGGCAGGAAAGGCGCGCACCACTGGTCTCGTGAACCAGAACAAACTGCCAGTCTCTGCGGTCTATTTTCTGGCCTTCCCGTGGCACGGCGTTCACAGACTCTACCTCCCCACAGAGCATGCAATGGCAGCAACTCTGGGAAGCCAAGAGCAGCACAGGTTCCAATCCCGCCCCCACCACACCGACGGGACAAGCATCCTACCCCTGGAGGCGTCAAGTCTTATTTGTGCAAGTGTGTAGCATGCCCCCTCAAGGAACTGTGACAAGCACGTGCACCGACACTTGCGGGGCACGTGGTAGGTCCTTAGGACCCTGGACTTGCTGATGAACTTCAAAGACAGGCAGCAAGGAAGACAGGAGCTCCTGGTCAGGTCTCCGCACTTTACTACAAGGACCTTAAGGAGTAACAGCAGAACAATAAAAGGCGTGGAGAGGATTTGTGAATGATGCTAACTTCCTTGAGGCCACTGGGCGAGAAGGTCAGGAAGCAATCCAGAAACGTACCAGCTGATGAACGGACAGACAAAATGCAGTCTCTCCACACAGCTGTGCAGGGGACAGAGTCCCGGCGGGCCGCGACGAGGCTGAGCCCTGAAAACACTACTCGGAGTCAGAGGAGCCCCACAAGGCCACACACTGTATGACGCCGTGTCCACGGGATGCAGGGAAGAGGCAAGTCTCTGGAGTCAGAAGGTGGCTTAGCAGGGCCTGGGGTGGGGGGCGAGGGGGGGCTGTTGCTGGTTAACAGGTGCAGGGGTTTGGTTTCAGGCGGACGAAAATGTTCTAAAATCGTGGTGATGGGATGCCTGGGTGGCTCTGTCCGTGAAGCGTCTGCCTTCAGCTCAGGTCATGATCTCAGGGTCCTGGGATCCAGTCCTGCGTCAGGCTCCCTGCTCAGTGGGCGCTTCTCCCCCTGCCCCACGCCCTACTCATGCTCTCTCTCTCAAGTAAACAAAATCTTTAAATAAAATCGCCGAGATGCAGGCACACTCTGTGAACACGCTGAACAGTACTGAACTGACATTTAAACAGCTGAACTAAATGCATATGAACTGTACTTCAATAAATCTGTTAGCAAAAAGCATGTCAGGACAGGGTGGCTGGGTGATGGATGTTGGGGAGGTACGTGCTATGGTGAGTGCTGTGAACTGTGTAAGACTGATGATTCACAGACCTGTACCCCTGGGGCAAATAATACATTACACGTTAATAAAAATAATTTTAAAAAAAATAATAAAAAAAGAAAAAGAAAAAATCATGTCAGTGAAAACTAAATTCCATCAACACTACAAAAACCTAACTTTAGCCAACAGATGCACAGAGACACAGGGAAAATGGGAAAATGACAGGATCAAGGTCTTGGGCTCCTTTCTAGGAACTACTTTTTCTGGAAAGTGAAGTGCCCTGAAGTTTCAGAAAGTTGGGCGGGGGCGCTGAAGAGAAAGCGAGGGCCTTCTGCGTCGGCTCTAAGAGATGGCACAGCCCAGGCTCGCGGCTGGATGGCTGCTCAGACGGGCTCTGTCGCCTCCATCAAGGTCACAAAGGTGCAAAGCCCTTTCTGTGACAACACACGCTCACAGGGCTGCTGCAGGGCAGGTGAGAGAGCACATTTAGGCATGGAGCACAGCATTCTAGAAACACAAGCGTGGAATGAGCAGGCTTGTAGTGCCAAGTGGAACTGCGGCAGCTCTTCTCAGCTCCCAACCCGTCACCATCCTGCCACCAGGGCTGTGCCAACTGCCTCTGCTGTCCCAACCAGTCACCAAGCCCCTCAGGTGAGCACCCAGGGCCAGGAGCGAGCAAGTCCCCTTCAGGGTCCGAGAGGGTAGCTGGGGCGTCACTCCCCACTGCGGACGACCTGATCTAAGGTGTTTGTGAAACGCAGACTGTGAGTACTGTGCTAACTTATGTGTGTCACCTCCCAGACGTGCACCGCTATGGGCTTCCAGGTCGAGCTGACACATGTAGTCCTGTTGGTCCTCGAACCAGGGCTATGAACTCTGTCTCCACCTTACAGCGAAGTCAACTGAAGTCTACGGAGGGACATGAGATTCTGTTTCCTCACACAGCAGGCAAGTTGCCGAGGGGGCCTTCTAGCACAGTGTGGCACGCAGGGAACGGCTCAGTGACCTCCTGAGCCTGACGACAGGCCATATCTGATAGTGATTCAAACTCTACCGGTCTCATGATGAGCGGTTAGTCTAGATGGCCGTCAAGGTTTAGGGAGTTTCAATAATCCTTGCGGGACCATCACCACGGTGACCTCTCCCGCCTCCCTGGGAAGGAGCTAGAGAGATACTGGCCCCTTTACTTATTTTTTTAATGCGTTATTCATCCGTCCAGAGCTCTGTGTCCCCTGAAGGTCATTCTTCCCCAAGCCCGGGCACAGACCTGCTTTATGCACCACCGCACTCCACAGCTTTGTGAGGGAAGTTCCCTCGGACAGCACTGATCCCTCCCAGCCTCTTGCTTTTTGGAAAGGCTTCGACTTTTGGAGAAAAGCAGTGAACTTAGAATAACAACACTTTTGGCCCATGTTCAGGAGAGGTTTCTCGTCCTTCTGAAGGACGGGCCTGTGTCAGGGTCCCGAGTCACACAGGAGGAGCAGCACGGCCTCTGTAAGCAGACACTAACCCGCCTGCTTCCCCCTTTCAACCCCTCTCTCTCTTGGCATACCCCCCAATCCAAAATCTGGGGATTCACAGGCCACTAGAGGGTCTCTGGCTTCCCTTTTAACAGATTTATCTGCAGATGGCGTGTTCTCCTGAGATAAAGCCAGCAGTGGCACACGCCTTCTCACGTGCAAGTGAATGCCAGCCTGTTTAAGTAACCACAGAGCTGGGACTTCAGCTTTGACTCGGCCATTCATTAAGTGTGCACTGAACCCCCACAAGCAACACGCTGGGGCGGGAAATACAAAAGCCTGGAAGATGCAATTTCTCAGAGAACTAGGTACCAATTCCTCAGTATGGTAAGAAGTGGGATGAAAGGTTTTATTTTTTTTTTATTTCTTTTAAGATTTTATTTATTTATTTGACAGACACAGATCATAAGTAGGCACAGAGGCAGGCGGAGGGTGGGGGGGAAGCAGGCTCCCCGCTGAGCAGAGAGCCTGATGTGGGGCTCCATCCTAGGACCCTGAGATCATGATGTGAGCTGAAGGCAGAGGCTTAACCCACTGAACCACCCAGGCGCCCCAGATGAGCCAAAAGCCCAGCAGAGAGCCCAGCACTCAATTCCACCTGAGCAGGTAGGAAAGCAGGAGGCATTTTGCCATCACACTGGCCATCCGCCCTCATTTTGGAGGGAAAAAAGAGGGGGAGGGCTACACTTCCCTTACATTAGTGTCACGGTTGGGGGGGTGTCTCAATGCAGCAGAACGCTTATACGGAAGGATTTGAAGCAGATAGTGTTCACTTTTTAGAAACATCTAGCCCCAGAATAAACAAACTGCCCGCTTGGCACCCCAGGTACTTGGAGGAAACTACTTTACTTATCATACACTTTGTTCACAGCCAATCACTATTGGAGGCCGGTGCCTTTTCTCTGAGCACAGGTATCGGGCATCCTGGACCCTGGAGCGTCCTTTACTAAGCTCGGTCTTCGAGCTATGCCGGGAAGAGCTGGCTCGGCTCTGAGTAACTCTGGGGAAACCCGAACTGTGAGGACCCTCAGTTTCCGGGGTCGGCGGGATCAGCATGCAGCACTCACAGTGCCTCCACCGCCCGCCCACGGCCAGCAAACAGGCTGCCAACAGCACCGAAGGGCTGGTGTGGCCTCACCCGCACCGATGAGCATCCCAATGGCTCCGGGAGCAGGGGGCGTGGTCTCCTGCTCCGGTTAGAGGAGAGGCTTCGAGAAGCCTGCAATCCTGCCCAGGTCCCGCCATAGGGGAGCGGCTACGTCTCCAGGTCTGGGTGAGAAAACAGATTTCCAGCTCAGCTCTTCATCCAGAGAGGACAGCGACCTCGTGCCTGGAATCAACCTCACAGAAATGCTACAGCACAAACAGCAGCTGTAGGACAGTGTGAACCGACTCTAACCCCACACCCACTGAGTGCTGGGCTCAGATATGGGATAGCGACAGTTGGGGCGGGGTTCGCGCCCTTGGAGGTCGAGGCTGTCTAACTGCACTAAGTTACCTCACCTCAGTGCGAAAGAAGTCAGATCCTACAACCTCAGCTTCCCAAGGGCTCGTCGCAACGAACGGGTTACAAACACCCAAGTTCTCAGCTTTTGGAATGGGCCTGCACGCAGCCTCCCGGTGCGGCAGCTCTTCAAGCACAGGTCACTGTCCTCGCTCACGTCCCGTAGAAGCACGTGTGCCATCCACGCCCTCTCAAGCATCTTCCAAAGGCGATGCTGTCTCTGTAAATGAATTTTCCTACTCTTCCTTATAACATTTTTCTTATGTCCTCCTCTCCTGCTGGAACACCTGGATCCAGGCTCACCACTGGAAGGCACTTTACTGCCCTGAGGACACCTCCCTCCCTTCCGTCTGCCCCCACTCTGCATTGCAACAGACCCGCAACAGACCCGTAACCTCACCCCCAGCGCCCAGAGCCAACAGGACAGCCGCTGCCCTGACCTGCTGCTCCTCCCTCCACTTCTCACTTTTTTTTTTTTTTAAAGATTTTATTTATTTATTTGACAGACAGAGATCACAAGTAGGCAGAGAGGCAGAGAAAGAGAGGGGGTTAGCAGGCTCTCCACTGAGCAAAGAGCCCAACGCGGGGCTCGATCCCAGGACCCTGAGATCATGACCTGAACCAAAGGCAGAGGCTCAACCCACTGAGCCACCCAGGTGCCCCTCCACTTCTCACTCTTAAAGACCAGTATGATCTGGGTGATTATGCTGTTTGCTAAGACTGGCAGGAAAATCTCCTGTTATCAGCTCTGCCTCATCGGGGCCACGGGATGGAGGGTGAGGCATCAAAGCTTCTCGGCTGGGTTTTGTGTCAACAGTAAAGCAAAACCAAAAACACTCCTGTTGAAGAAAACACTCCACATTTGCAAGGACCCTGAGAAAGAAAGTGATGTGTAGTCATGTCTCTATGACAACAAGCCTCCCAGTCGCTGAGAATTTATGCGGAGAGGAGAGAGAACTTCCGAGGCAGAAGGCGAGGGGGTGACCGGCTTGCTGTTCATCCTCAGACATACAGCATCGGCCAAAGTTGCCTGCCTGTGGCTTCTTCCTCAAAAAGCCAGTCACACCCAAATTTTATTTGGACACCCAAGAAGGTGACTTACAAAAAAAACAGGCAGGCTGATTTATTCCTTAAAGAAGCAACCACTGGGATACCCCAGGCTTGTTAGTCTCCTGTCTCTCAGGCTCAAGTACAAGCCAGTCTTTGCTCAGAAAATGAGAACAGCCAGTTTCATACTTACATGTCGCTGCCCGGGTTGGGTTTGACGGAGTCCTCAGCTGGAAGGCAACACTCCATAATCTCGTTAAAGCCTGCATTCCCAATATTCTTGGCAAGCTGCAAAAACAGAAGTCTATTTCAGGGTACTCAAGTATTAATCCATTCAGCCGTTACACACTACGCACGCATCTGATGACTGATTTAATGGCTACTAAGAAATACAGCAATAAAGTGGTTTGCCGTTAATAAAGACGGACAAAACTCACACCCCAAAGGTACTCATAAAGCCAGCAATAAGAAGTAAGACATGTCTGTTACAGAGGAATGTTCTCGTAAAATATCCCCTGGAAAGAGCACCTAGATGGGCAGGAAGCAGCAGTAACTTGGTCCAATCTGAGTTTCCATCCTTATCCACCCCACAAAAACCTCACTAACCAAGTGAAATGGATCTAGTAAGACCTATTTAGGCTAGCAAGGAAGGGCTCTGACAGTGGAGAGCGTGTGGGGCCAGGAAGCCAAGACTCGGGCTTAAATAACAGTTCGATTTTCTGGTTTTGTGACCACATGCAAGTCAGTTCCAAGTTTCAATTTTTCATCAGGAAAATGGAATGACACCTACCTTGCTGGGTTGTAATAATAAATTGGAACAATTTAGGTGAAAACATTCTGTAAACGGAAGCACTAAAAATGCATTTGTTCCAAATATAAGGTCCTCACTCAACAATCAACCTTCTGATTTGTCAGAAATTAAATGAGAACATTTCAGTTAACCCTCATTGAACACTCAGCACTGTGCTCCACGCAGCAGATGGGAAGACAAATGTCACGGCCTGTCTTAGACCAGCGACAAGGACGGTGGCTGGCATCTCCTGACTGGATGCACGGACTCTGAGTGACCAGGGTCCTGAAAGGCCGGGGTTTAATCGTCGTATCCCGGCACCCAGCCCAGCAGCACCTGACAGAGACGAGCTGCTTCCGTGTTTAATGAAACAAAACTGAGGGGGAGCCCCGAGCACCGGGCTTCGAGAGCAGAGCGATTTTAACTTCTGTGTTGACAACGGCACGAAAGGGAGCAGGGGCCTCTGCTTCTGCTCTTGAGGAGGGACGTGGACACAGAGTAACCAGGGAGGTTCTGGGAGATTCCTGCTAGAGCAGCCCCTTCTCTCTCCATAGGGAGCGGACTGAAGGAGCGGCCGAAGGGATCGGAGTCAGAGGAGGCGGAACTTTCCGGTGGCAGGTAACACGACACAGCGAGATGGGATTACGAGGGACGCTGAAGGACTGGGGACATGTGTCAGGTTTAACTTTGTGAGGAACCGTCCTAATTTTACCATCCTGGTAAGTGAACAAAGCATTCTAGATGGCCTGGAGCACCAAGCACTAACTGATCCCACCTGGGTCCCCAGTCCTGGCCTGGGGGTCTCAAACCATCGTCAGGTGACAAAACCCCAGGGCCTCGCTGCCGTTTCCCCAAGAACGAGGCTGACGGGCAACCATGTCAGGTGACAGAACTGACGTACCACGGAGTCAACGCCTGCAAAGGATTTCCTGGGCCGTCAGTGACAGATCCAGGACTGACCCTCAGGATCAGACTGCTGTTTAGACCCAGCTATGCTCTCACGACCCCGTCTTTCAACCTAACATGGACACCGTCCCCTCGCCGAGCACTGTCCTTTTCAGAAAGGAAAGGAGAGAAAAGCCACGGCGCCCCTCCGTGCGCAGGGGGCCCACATGCCTGGGAGTCCGCGGTAAGCAGATGGGAGGGGCTGTGAGGAGGAGAACTCCCCGGGACTTGGAAAGCTGCTTCCCTTCTGCTTGGACTTGGCTGGTTTACCGGGGGACAGCTGGTCCAGGGAGCCACCACATCCGTGCGTCACACTCTTCCAATGCAGAGAAATGTGCCGCCTCACGGTTCTGCCAAGTTCCAGCAAGTATCTCAGGCTGCAGAGAACGCCTTCAGGACCCCCAGCAAAAGCAAAGCATCTGCACATGGAGGCTGCAGCGTCATGTCAAGAAACTGGGGTCCCTGCGGGCCACGTGGGCAGCAGCCAAGGAAGCAGCAAGGCTGGTGGGAAGCAGCCCCCACCACGCACACCCTCCACTCCCAGAGGACCCTGAGGCTGAAGGGATCTGTCCCAGGCAGACACGGGGCCAGCTCAGATCTAGAAGGGTCTGGGGCGTCTGGAGTGCCAAGTCACTTGGCGAAGCAAACGTCAGACCTCTCGATCCGCAAACGCCCACTGAGTCCTCGGGTGTGCGGGGCGCCGAGCATGAGATGCGAGCCTGCGTGGCGAGAGCTCAGTCTAGCGAGAGGGACGCCGGCAGAGAGATGCACGCATCGAGGGCGGGAAAGTGGCCTGGGCCGAGCACTACGAGCACGGAGATGGCAGACGCTCATCAGCAGGGCGGCTCCCCTGTGTGCCTCTCCCGGGGACCAGGGGTCCCACATTCCCAGAGATCTGCAGCCCCTACTGTGCAGGGTCCACGGAGCCAGAAAGAGGCCTTACGTGTTACCAGAAATTGCGCTTGGAGTTGGGGTGAGGATGGGCGAGACTCCGGTTTCCTGTTTCCAGGTGGAGGGAGGAGACCTTCCCTCTTCTTCCGCCCCCGCCCCCTCCCTGCCCGGCAAGGGGAGGGGCGGGCAAATGAGGGCAAGGACTACCCGGGAGGGACCCCAGCCCCCCTGTGCTCACAGGATGCCACACTGGGGGCCGGGGGCTCCTCCTGCTGGAGCCTAGAGCTGTTACCACGCATGTGGGGCTCGTCAACGCATCTGGCTTCTCCCAGTAACAAAGCGGATTTTTCATCTCTCAGCTGCTTCCAGATCCACGCAGGGAAACGGGGTGTTGTTTTCTGGGCGGCGCACATCCCAGCAGTGTGGAAGGCCAGGGAGCACGGCAGGCCGTTCCTGCGCCGTGGGTGAAGGCCCCGGGAAGTGCGGGCACTGGACCCCGCAGGCAGAGCTAAGAAATGCTGTGAGCTCACGATTTTGATGTCCGAAAGAGGGAGCACAAAAAAGATACTCTGGGGAATGTTGGAAATTACGTTTTCATTAAAAAAAATTGTGTTTTCACCCAAGGCTTTAGATATCCTATTTTTGACATATTTTACAAAGTATATAATATGCTTCTCAGTAATACTAATTATAAACTATTATACACACACACACATACACACACGTGTGTGCTGGTGTTCAGTTTTGGGTATTTTTTTCCCCAAGTTTACTTTTTTCTTTTGAGTAATCTCTAACAATACAGGACTCGAACTCAAGACCCCGAGATCAGGAGTTGTTAGCTGTTCCAACTAAGCCAGTCAGGCACCCCTTGATTTCTTTCTAACAGAGTTTGTGGCTAAAAAAAGGTCAAGAGATGTAATTTAAAAAGAAAAAAGAACACAGGTTCTGGGGTCCGGGGTCCAGAGCGTAAATCCTGGCCTCACCTCTCCAGCCCTATCTTGTAAGACCGGGTCCTTGCTTAGGTTAGACGCTGTGTGCACAAAGCACCGAGGACAGGCCTGAGCCCGAGATGCTCAGTACGTGGGAGCTGGTACCAAGGCCTCGCAGCCTCTGCTTTCCTGGAGTGGCCTTCATTCAGTCCCAGATGAATGTCGGTCCCCACACGCCTCCCCTCCACGCGCGCTCCTTCACGCCGGCTGTCGGCTGACCCTACTTCACACTGCACAGCTTGTTAACAGCCTCTTGAGAAGGGAGACAGGAGGAAGTCAGGGAACACAGGCTTCTCAGTCACCAATATGTGCCCCCGAGCTTCCCGACCCTGACCTTCAACTTGACGGAAAAGATTTTAAAATTACTGACCCCAATTCAATTTCATAATATCAAATTTTCCTTTCTTAACTTCATGTAGGATGTCAAATGGATCGTATGATACAAGGACCTTAGCACTAGTGACGCCGTTCTACATATGAACAGAAAATCAACCCTGAAATGATGACCTATGTTAGGGAGGAAATTCACCTTCCCCAAAAATCTATGTTTACCAGGAGGATTTCGAAAGCAGATTTGCTTTAAAATCTAAGGATACTAAGCAGTTTGGCATGCTCGAGTACCAGCTCCAATGACATGGCCTCCTGGAACTAATGAGTACCCTCAGGGACCCAGCTTCTCTGTGCTGAGTAAGCCGTGATTCCAAAAGCAGGTGGAGAGGAGGAAAGATGACGGCTAAGCAGCCACCTTCACGGATGCTGCTGAAACCCACTCAGTTAATACGGAAATCAAGCATGCTTCGAACCCAAAATAATAAAAAAGGAAATGGTGAAATTGCCACAGCATTCCATCCAAGGGAACCATGTGCAAACCTAAGACCAGAAAATAATTTATAGAATTAAGCAGAAAGGTTTTTATCATGAAGAACATGGTGAGGCCACATGGGAGGACAGGAGCGACGTTCTACGTGGTGACCGTCTGTCTCGGAGCACCGTGCCAGCCAGAGAACGAAAGTCCCGGCTCGTCACAGCCTGCCACCCTGGGCCGTGGGCTCTAGGGCTGATTCACCTGGAGGACAGAGACTCACTGAGCCTCTACAGCAATGTTGCCCAGGACGCTCCCGTGAAGCCGCTGGAAAGTTACTTTCCAGGTCACCCTCTTAAAAGGGTGTGGAGCAGTTTGATCAACATTTGCTGCACAAGGACAGACACCAGGACGAACAACTCAACCAAAGGGCCGGGGTCATGGCTCTGTGCCCCCTGAAGGTTCATACGTGCAGTAGACAGCAGAGCTTAATCTCCCTGTGGACTTACACACTAGGACACGTGGATCGCTCTTCCAACAGGATTTAAAGGCATCTTGGAGAATAAGGAGAGCTCATCCTTCACGGTTCTTACAATGTGCCAGACGTAATTCTAAATACACACACAGAGACATCTATGTGTCAAGCCTTCAGGACATCCTCTGTGCAAGCATTCGACCATCTAAGCAGAACAGAACTTGTGTGCTTTTAAAAGGTTTGGACTCATACGGGCGCCTGGTGGCTCCGTCGGTTAAGTGTCCGACTCATGATGTGGGAGGTCGTGATCTCAGTCAGGGTCCTGGGCTCTGTGTTGGAAGCTGCTTGAGATTCTCTCCCTCTCCCTCTGCCCTTCTGCCCATTTAAGCATGTACCCTCTCTCTCTCTAAAATAAAGCTTTTAAAAATATGTAAATAAAATCTTTTTTTTTTAAAGATTTTATTTATTTATTTGACAGACAGAGATCACAAGTAGGCAGAGAGGCAGGCAGAGAGAGAGAGGGGGAAGCAGGCTCCCTGCTGAGCAGAGAGCCAGATGTGGGGCTCAATCCCAGGACCCTGAGATCATGACCTGAGCCGGAAGGCAGAGGCTTTAACCCACTGAGCCACCCAGGTGCCCCCGTAAATAAAATCTTTAGAAGGGCTTGAACTCATGTTTTATAAATGAAGCCTAACCCCTGACACACACTGTCCATGCAGCGCCTGACTTACCAGCCGAGCGGTAAAGGTTCGGGACAGGATGTCGGGCCCACCATCCTGGCACACAGTGGGTAGGGCTGGGGAGAAGCCCAACTTCTGTGAGCAGCCACATGACCACACGGACAGAGCTGAGGGGCAAGCAGAGGGTGGGAGAGAACCTTTTCCCTCTGTTTTTCTTTTTTTTTTTTTTTAAAACACAGAGAGAGCGAGCACAAGCATGGGGAGAGACAGAGGCAGAAGGAGAAGCAGACTCCCTGCTGAGCAAGAAGCCCAATGCGGGGCTCGATCCTGGAACCCTGGGACCGTGGCCTGAGCCCAAGGCAGGTGCTTAACTGACTGAGCCACCCAGGTGCCCCGACCCCTCTGTTTTTCTGTAACCACGAGGGAGGGTCTGGAACTACAGCAGAGGTCAGGTTCTGGAAACTCATGCAGATACTACATAAGCAGGCTCTGTCTGACGGCTCCCCAGCAGGGCTGACAGCTACCCAAATGTTAAACTCCTGTGAGCACATGTAGACAGAGCCCCTGGGAGAGAGAAACCGGATTCAAACCCGGCATCAAGCCACCTCATCGTTTCACGGAGATGTGAACGTCTTCTCTTCCACCTTTCTTGGCCTTTTCTTGTTTAGTGGCCAAGAGTCTCAGCTTCGATTCTGGGACACAGTTAAGCAGATGTAATAGATGTGCTGGGGTCAGGCGTCCACTGGCTCACAAGAGCCATCAGTAAAATTATATCATATAAACTCACCGTGACATAAATTATATTAAAAACAAAGTACAGTCAAAACTCATCACTGAAACATTTTACTGCCCTGTTTCTGAAGTCACTGAGGACCACGGCGTATGAGGGGGACTCCCCATAGGGGTGCGTCACCGAGCCCTTCTCCCCCACAGAGAGCCGGTAACTCGTGCTGGTTACTGATGACGGCACAGATTTGACAAAAAGGCCACGTGGGAGGATTGACACCATGTGGAGAGGCGGTTCAACACTGGCTGGGCACAGGGATGGGGGCAGGGACAGGAGGGATGGCAGCGACGCTTACCACGTGCCAAGACTCGCCTCTGCAAAGGCCATTTAATGTTTCGGGCTGCTCAGAGGTTAAGTGTGAGCTTTGGGACCAGATGAAAGGGTCCCGCCCCCGATCTTACACTTCAATAACTATTTAACCTTGGGCACATTGCAACATTCTAAGCCTCAATCCTGCCCTTGTAAAGTGGGGATAAATACCAAGGTCACTGGGCTGTCATGAAGGGCAAATGAGCTAATATATAACGATTGCTCTGTGAAGGGCCTCATACGAAATAAGCAACTCTTATTCCCACTGTTTTGAGAAAACCAGCAATGCCGCTGCTGGAGGTGACCAGAGAATTTGTGTTTCTCTGAAAACATATCATGGGAATCTCAAACCTATGCCACCATCAGCTGCCCAGGATACCAGCCCTTGGACACACGTGGCTGTAAGACGTAGGTGGAGCGCACCATGACCTTAACAATAACCCCACCGTGGAACCTAGGATACACCGCTGGAGTCTTGCCAAGTCCAGCTTAGTCCTAACCTTGAAGTCATCAACAACGTCACTAACCCGGAGACCAGAATTCACAGTCGTTTCTCCCAACTTTGTCTTTCAAGACCATCAAGGAATCCTCTGGAAAGACTGCAAGGATTTGACAAGACAGTTCAAAATGGCTTCTAAGTTCAGACACGCTGGTTCCAGAGTAGTCATCAATAAAACATACGGCCCCTTGAGAGGTATGCTGACCACAGTAATTGATTTCCTGTCAAGACTACGGCTCTTTTCATTACAATCAACAGCGATCTGTAACCACCTAACGTTCACCGTCCAAAGCCCAGCTACACCAAGAGTTCCAACACTGCTTCCAACCAGCAATTACAGACTCTGAAAACAGTTCACAGAAGCTCCATTTAGGTGGCCTCAAACACCTCATGTGATGTGCCTTTTCCTTAGCACAGCCAGTCTCAAAACTCTAGACGTTACGTGACAGAAAGTGCTTCAGCCTCCCAGTACCGACGTACGTCGCACTGCACGGCTTGCGTGCGTCCCCGAACCGAGAATGAAAGCCTTCCTTAGAAGCGAAGGCAGGAAAAGCCAGGACCAGCATCTCCCGCAAAGGGCGACAGTAAGGGGCCGAGGAAGAGCACTGGAGGCTTGAGCCGAGGGATGACCACAGACTTGGCAGGAATCTGTGGGGGGCTCCAAGGGAACGCGTCCCTCACTGTCTCTGGGCTCCCGTCCTGTGTGCGGTTCCGGAACGGGGAAGGGGGTGAGCGAGACGCCGCCACCACCCCAGTCCACGATCTTACAACTGTCTCAGCCTTCATTTCACTTCACTTGATTCAATTAAGAACCAAGTTTTACAACAACAAGTGCCCTCAGCTCCCAGTAGCCGAGAAGGTTCTAACTGCCCAAACCCATCTGGCAAAAATCAGCTACCATCAAGTGCAGTGGAATTTCAAGAAACCAAAATAAAAACTCAGCTTTCAGCTCACTCATTTCCATTTCAAAATCAAGGATTTGAGAATTACCAGCAGCTCAGATGTTCCTAAGACATCTAACGTGAGGGACTGCATCCGGGAATAGTGAACCCCGAGCTCCCGGTGGATTCCAGAACACTCAATGCAGGTCAGGATGCCCAGATTGGTGGAAAGCCATGTAGGATCTGCCAAAGAGAACAGGGAAAATTGGAACTTGCAGTAAGCAGCAGCCCAGGGTCACGACATTTTTCCTGTAGAGTTACTGCATGTGGAGTTTGGGCATGAGCTAGTCAATCCTCGACCCAGCGGGAGCTCTCAGTCGCCATTCACTCTGCACTAGCACCGACTCACACACAATGCCCACATGTGCACGTCTGCTCTCCCTCTTCTTCCCATTCCTTCATTTCTGTACTCATTCTGCGCCCACCTTGTCCACCCTTCCATTCATTAAGAACTTCCAGGTGACAGCTGTCAGGTAGAAGAACACACGGCACACAGCGCCCTCTACGGGGCACGGGCCTTTGAGGGCTCTCCTGAACACCAACCACGCCCATCGCCAACCTCTGTCAGACTAGCAAAGGGGAAATTTAAAAAAACACCACAGTCTAGGGCTGGATGGGGAACAGATTTAAAATTTGTCTCTTCGCAAAATTCTAACAGTAATGATGGAGAACACCTACTACGTGCTGATGCCATACTCCGTGCTCAGCATACTGGGGGCAGCAGGAGGAGTTCTGATCGCAAGAGCTTCAGAAATTACAGATACTGACAGAACTCATTTAGCAAGTACAAAAGCACCAGCGGGTGACCAGGACAGGTGTCTTCAGAGGGTTCGACAAGAAAAGCCTTGCTAGAGGGTGTGCGGGACCAGACCGCAGCCCCACCTGTCCTGAGGCCCAAGGCCATGCTGGCCTCTGGTCACTGTGCTTCTTGGAGCAGCTACGTACCCACTGAGGCATCCTACTAAGCGCTGGCTACACAGTAGACACTCAAGATGTGCTCGACAGATGAAAGCTAGATTGCAAATGGGGCATTCAAAATAAAACCTACTCGAGCACATCATCAGAACCTGAAAGTACCATTCTCTTTGAAACGGCCTGCTGCCCTTGGAAACTCACAGCAGGGAAACAGCATAACCTGGGTCACCAGATTATTGTCAAGTACTGTTTGTAAATGTTCAAGTTATAAAACATTGTATCCATTAGGAAATACTCCTGGGCATCTGTGTTTTCCCTCCTACTCTATCGGCTGTACACCCTCTCCGCAGGTAGGAGTGCGTTTCGACAGCTTTATATGGAGTTTCATGTCAGCTGTCTTGTCTCAGCATTTGCAAAGAGAAATGTACAAAGCTTTGACTTGTTTATGGGAGCGTTTTCAATGTCCAAGTGCAGCACCGTCCTCATCTTTTCTTAAGAAAAAGCACGATTCACTACTTACCACTCTTGGCCTCATCTCTTGCCAAAACGTAATTTTTACTGGGTCTCTGACCCTGAGGGAGTTCCTCAAACTACCCCGAGATATATGGCTTTCGGGGCAACAGAACCTCCCGGCAATTCTCAACTGCCCGCTCTATTTTTGTTGTGTTCATTTTTTTGTAAGAACTTTCATAGAATGCGATGAATGAAAAGGTAACTGACCGTTCCATGATCTTTCTCATTTTGTAGCTGTCCAGAAACAGCTATTCCAAAGCTCCCTGACCTCCCAGCACCATTCCGTCTTAATCAGAAGAAATCCACTCCGTAAGCTTTTACAAAGCTAGCTATTAAAATCTATGAGGATGCTCTATGTCAGTTAAAAAAATGAAGCCCCAGAGAGGCTTCATCGCAATGCAGAAAGAAACATCTCATTTCACAGGACGTGGCACCTGCAAAGGACCCGAAGACACTCCACACTGGGTCCGTCGTCTTCCATACAGGAAAACCCAGACCCAAAAAACAAAGTGGCTCTCCCGGAGCCACAGACGAGACAGAGGCTCAAAGCTGCTGCACAAGTTCCACAAAGTAGCACAAAGGGAGGGGGTAGTAAATCCCAGGAAAAGCCGCCCCGACATGGCCGCGCAGCCAATACAATGAGCGGATGACCTTGGTTTCACCCGCCTCTGTGCTTCCGTTTTCATTTCTCAAAAAGGTTTAAATCTTTTCAGCGCCATCGGGCCATCTTTGCGCGGCCCTGCTTGGCGGGGCCGGAGCAGGTGTCTTCCCACACTCCCCTCCACCGTCTGCACACAGCCCAGCATGCAGCCACGCGCCCTGTGAATCAGAATGACATGTGACTATCCCAGAGCTGGGGGGAGGGAGGAGGACGGGTGTCACCTGGGGCCCCACAGTCGCAACACACGTCATTGCCCGTCATCCTCTGCACTTCGGAGATGATCTCCTTTGTCAGTTCCTGGACGATGTTATTTTCCCCGGTATTGTCATCCCCCTTAAATGCATTGTTTAAAGCTTCTTCTTTGCTGTTCTGAAGCACAGACATCCATCTAGAAAAGTAATAGAGATGCTGTGTTAAATCCCCAAGGACTATGAGGTCCCGGCCCCAAGGCCCACCTCCAAGGAACTTACATTTGACATTCTTGCTCGTCCTCTGCTTGGAAGTGGTACGTCCGGTCATCTGCGCGGCAAGAGGAGTTGGTCAGTTGTGAGCCGCATGGTAATCTGCACACAACTCCCAGAGGAAGCGGTTTATAATTAACCTCAGGAGTAACAGCAGCTCCCGGTGAGGCCTCCCTTGAGTCCTTCCATGCCTTGCTTGCCCTTGCTCTCAGGGATCATGGCTTTGTCATCCCAATTCACAAGTCTGCCCCACCCTCCACTTCAGTTCCCCCAAACTACAGCTATTCAAGGATGGAAACCATCAACAGCTTTTCAAAAGCCTGCTACGAAGCAGCCCCTTCGGAAGTAACTGTTACAGCCCTTTGAATAATAAAAGCCTTCCCGCCTGAGTATCTGAGAAGTTTTCTGGCCTTCTTAGAAAGTTCCAGCAGGCTGAAGGAGGCTGTGTTACAGGGCCCAGCAGCAGGAGGAACGGCCCAGCAAAAACGGGACACGAGATCTTCAGCTCACACACAGCCGTGTGCAAACACAGCCGTGTCTACACGGCCGGGCCAGACTGCTGACCCCGGTGCACGGAGCAAAGACAAGTGGCATGGGATGTGCTATTCCTGCCAAAAAGGCAGAAACTCAGTCCAACTCTGGGCAAGCATCAGGGAAACCCACGTTGAGGGACATTTGACCAAAAAACCCATCAACCTTCTTCAAAACAAGTACCAAGATTATGGAAGGCCAGAGCAGGCTCTGACACTGCTTCAGCCTGTACAAAGAGGAGGTGAAAACGGACGGCGGGACCCTCAGGGAGTCCCAGAGCACCGTGGAAAGGCCAATGAGAACCCTCGTGAACAGCATCTGCGATGTTAATTTCCGGGTTTCCACGAGGTAACCATAGCTGGTAACACGAATTGTGCGCTACTAGACAAGCCATGGGGGGCTGGGAGGTCAGTCCAAGACAAAAAGGAAAATTAAATTTAAAATCAAACAGAATGAAAAAAGAGAGAAGACCCAACTTCTCCAGAGAGCAGAGCAGCAACTGTTCCTGGGGACACACAGAACCCTCCGGGCCCCTCTGAAGGAGCTCAGTCAGTCTTCCAGCGGTGGTCTTCACAGCCCTGGGAGCAGGCTGGCTCCGAGCGCGGCTCGGGCAAGCTGGCTGGAGGGTCACCGAGGCCCATGGAGGGAAAGCGGCAAAGACGAACGCAGCCAGCAGCGGAGGACCAGGGTTTTTTGACTGATGGTCCGATTCGCTTCTTCCCACCCAGTTCCACCCTTTTCTGGCACTAAGGGAGAGGGACCGGACTTAACAGATTCGAGTTCAGAAAAATGAACTGAATCTCAGGATTCGGATGTTAGAGGCTGAGGCAGGTGGAAGTGCCAATGCTGGAAAGAGGGAGCAAGGTTCCTCCTCTCCCACCTCCTGCCCTGATGGGAACGGCCTCATCCAGAGGCGGGACCCGGAGGGGCAGAGCCACACCTCACGCCGAGTGGGTCTAAGAGTTCTTGGAAAGCTGTGCTGGTGGCGGGTAGGGCCAGGGGGCGTGTCCTCTCACTGAGTTGTCTCCCCACCAGAAGGGCACAGCTCAAGGAGGAGAGTCAAGGCGGCCAGGGAGGCAGCCCATTTCCTCTGACCAATGCTATATTCTGACCAGTGAGGAGCGAGGGAATGGCCTGTGAAAACTCCCAAGTGAGAACTCCCTCCTATAGACACTCTCGAGATGCTCCTGAACTCAAGACCAGTTTCCAGCAGCTTCAACTCTGAGAGAAGAAAAGGCAAGAGGAGATGGTAGCTGGGGGCCAGGAAGGGTTGCCTCTTTCCCTGAGGCTCGAGCTCCAACCGGCCACAGACCCAGTGCGTGGACCTGGAAAGACACTGGCTCCCAGTGGGCCCGTCCTATTCAAGGCGCTGACCTAGGTCACCTCCAAATTCTCCTGCACCTTCCATCCTGCCAAGCGTGACTGCGTGACTGAAGACTGGCACAGGACTTGAATTTGCAAAGCAGGGGGGGGGTCAATCTGAGGGCAACAGAGCTGGACAAGCTCCTGATGGGCCAGCCTTGCCCCAGAAGCACCCTCCTTGAGGAGCCCAGGCCCAGTCAGAGCTGGCTCCGAGTGGGGAATGCCTGCTGGGGGAAAGCACGGTGACGGAGGGCCCTGCAGGGAACCAACTGAACCCAGCTGTCAGTCCCTTACTCTTCCGGGTCATTTCGGGATGGCATCCCTGGGGGAGGGGGACTCTGGGGGCCCGAGAGACCACAGCTAAAATATCTTCCTCATTGCCCAACGTGCCGCTGGACTTTTATTTCCCCAACCACCCAAACATCTCAAGAGCTCAAACACATCTTTGTGTTACATGTCCTACTAGCCTGGCCAGCAGGCAGGGGAGGAACAGAGAGGGTGACAGCCTCATTTCCCGAGTCATGACATGACCCTGAGCCCCAAACTTCTCCGGACGTTCAAGAAATTGTCTTCACCACTTGGCAGTGTCTCCCTGGAGGACTCCTGGCCAGCTTTCAGGCTTCTCTGTGACAACCAAACCCACGCAGCACAGCGACGAAGCATTTTCGCCACAGCTACTCCCAGGAGAGTAACACCTTTTGAAAACTAGGATGAAAAATTCGTGGGATTGGGATTCACTCTACCCACTGAAGGACAGTGGGAAGAAGAAACAAGAGCTTTTTTTCAAAGAAAGACAACAGACTCTGGCAAATTTACAAAAGCACCTCAAACCCAATCAGGAAGCCCTTCTGCACGTTAGAGGTAGGAAGCCCTTGCCCAAAGACGTTTATTATGCATTAGGTAGTAGAGCAAAATACCGATGGGATCTTTGCAAATGCTGGCTCACCGGAGCGTTCACACGAAACCAGATTTACACAGGCCCGCCTTCCCACATGTCCAAGGAATGCGATAATTCATGCTTGGTAGCGAGTGAGGCACACTTACCATCTACTGACCCTCCTCAGGGCCTGAGCAGTAGTTAAAAACGTGTAGGCTGGGAGTGCTCTGGGGCTGTTTACGAGAGTGGAATAAACGTATCTCGTGGTGGTGGCGGACTAGGGGAGGGGGCCCTCAGGGCCACTGGACGGACCAGGGCAAGTGGAGGGAAGTGTTCGCCTCTGCCTCCCCGTGTGCGTGCAGCTCGGGCACGCTCCGTTAACTACTCAGTGCCCCTGAGGTCTTGAAGGGCGACACGCTGCTTACCATGAGGCACTGCTTCAGAAGAAGAATCGGCCAAAAGCCTCCAAGTGGTCCCCAGTCACTTGCCGACATCAGCTTATGGCATCAAGTTCTCTCCCTTCACACACAACTCGATTACTCTCTGGAGGCAGGTAACCCCAGGAGCAACCTCATTTTATTATTTTTTTAAAAAAGATTTATTTATTTTAGAGAGCGAGCGAGCACGGGGGCTAGAGAGGGAGAGGAAGAGAGAGAGAAAGAATCTCGAGTAGACTCCCCACTGAGTGGAGACTGATGTGAGGCTCGATCTCCTGACCGTGGGATCATGATCTAAGCCGAGATCGAGTCAGACGCAAAACCCCCAGAGCCACACAGGTGCCCCTCGATCCCACTGTAAACTACAGTCAGTCCTGCACGTTTCCACTCTCTCGTCTGGATGAAGGATCTGAGGGCAGAGAGGGGTAAACACATCTGTGGCCCTCATGAGACCGAAGAGGGACACGGGGTTGAAGTAGGATAAGGTCCATTTTTATCTTACAAATTAATCTAGAATCTGAAGGACGGAACAATTCCCAAAACCTTTCTGCACATCATACGGCTCAAGGCTCTCCTCCAACTTAGCACAGCGGGCTACGAGGGTGCAGGGCCACGGGCCTCCGGCTCCTCACCCAGAGAAGTGGAGGTGGTAATAATTCCCTCCTAAGCTGGCTGTGAGCACTAATTCATAGAGGAAGTACCTTCCTGGCCCTCAGTAATATAATCCAGCAGACATCCTAAAAAGCAGCCACGTCGCACTCTGGATACTGAGGCAATTAAGACCGTGCTCACCTTCTGAAAATGCGTGGTCTAGACTTTTCCTCTATAAACACAACTCTTGTGCCTAAATCCCTTAAGACCTCCTTTTGAAAGGGGATCTGCCCTCTTCCTTCCCCCAGACTGTAATCCTACCACCTGAAAGTGCCACAAGCAAAGGCCAACCCTGTTTCCATTATGACACACGAGTCCTTTCCTTGCTTCTTAGAGATGCTAAGTAGACACTCGTCATAACAGACGGTTCTGTAGCAATTCTTCTGTGTACACCACGGGGTGGGGGTGGGGGAAGCATACAGAAGCAGAAAGACAAATCCTGTGGTGGGGAAGACAAACCATTTCAAAAATGAAAGTTTCCAGGTTTTTGCTGGGACCTAAGCATGTTAGCTGCCCAGCATTTCGAACATCACCCAAACCACGGAAGCCCTGACCACAGAATGGTCCTTTTTCATCGTGAAGTGAGGAGATCCAGTATCATCTCCTAGTGTACGAGACCACGAGGAGAGCGGGGCCACCCTCCGTGTCAGCTCCTCAACGGGACGGTTGTTCCGGCGAGCAAACAGTGAGGAGCAGAAAGAGGAAGCATGTCTGTCACTTGAAATGAAGGCATTTCTCCTTGAAAATTAATTCTCTGAAATGGGACTGATGTCTGAGCAGAGAGCTGAAAATCATTTCTCTGTGGCCTAGCACCTGAGAAACACACTTACGTGAAATGAGGTCAAAACACTTTTTCTCTTCGGGGTTGGTCTTCACTTGGCAGGTTAAGAGGTTGAGCTTCGCAGGAGGCCGGTTAGCCTGTTTAAGACAGAGACACAGGGAGATGCATGGGAAGGAGGGAAAATCATAGGGCATCGCTTCTCATTAAAATGTAGCACGAACATGGGGCGCCTGGCTGGCTCAGTCTGTCAAGGGCCTGCCTTCGGCTTGGGTCATGATTGCACAGTCCTGGGATCGAGCTCCAGGTCTGGCTCTGTGCCCAGCTGGGCTTGTCCCTCTGCCCCTCCCCCTGCCTTGGTTCTCTCTCTCTCTCTCTAAATAAAATAAAATCTCTAAATAAAATCTTTAAAAGTATATATATAGCAAGAGGAGAGTTCCCACTAGTTTGCAAAGACAGCCGGCAGAAGGCAGACTTTACGCGGGAAGGCCTGACACAGCATTCCCTTAAATCTCAGCCCCCTGGAAGGCAGCTGCCACTTCTTGTGAGGGACACTTGGTGGCTCCCCCACCCACCCAGCCAGGGGACAAGTGATGCTGGCTTTGAGGTCGATGGCAGTGGGCTCCCTGAGATCAAAATGCTCTACAGCTAATGCTCAGAGACATTCTGTCCCAACTCCTACCGATGACACAGATGGCTGGCTGGGTGACTCGGGCACCCAGCTCAATTTCTGGGGATCTCAGAAGTATCTTCCTGAGTGTAAACACTCACTTCCAAGGAAAGAATCTCACAGCACAAAAATGACAGAGAAATTATTTTCCTTACTTTTTGAAGTCGCAACGGATAACAGATTGATAATCCTAAATGCTAACCATTTGTCACCTGAGTTTTAACAAAACCCGTCTAATTCACGGAAGTCCCCCAAGTCCCCCAACACACTGGCAACAAAAGATCATTATACGTTTTTGTCAGAGAGATGTCAAAATGGGAATTTTATTGCAATTTCAAAAACCACCATAATTAGTCCAAAAAAAGCAAAGATCAAAGAATAAGATAATTTTAGGAAAACAAAAAGTGCAAATGGTAAAATGTCTCTCAGAAATCTTGGAGAAATCTCCAAATATGAATGGGCTTATCTCACCCACCTCCTAAGCTGCTGAACGAAAAGATCAAACAAAATGCCATATATTTCAACCTCTTATTGCCCCTACCATGGCCACCAGCCGCATTTATAGGATGTGAAAGCTTGGATTTGGGATTTGTTGAGAAACACACATGAGAGCTCACATTTTGGCAGACCTGTGGGACCTTCATTCATGTATGGACCCCTTTCCACTAAACTCACAGAGGAGGCATACGGGAGCGCAGGCTGTTAAAAGAGGACGGATCCTTGTAACGAGCACAGTTTGGGTTTGATAAAGGAAGGTGGGATACGCAGAAGTTGGGTGAACAGGGTGGACCAGACTCTCCTGGTCGGTGGCCATTCTGTGCTCATCTCTTATATGAAATTCACTGGATATTTTCTGTAGTCAGCGACGCCTCACAGAACCCTTGGACCTTCAGAAATCAGTATTAAAAGACTTCAAGCTCTATCCAATCCTGCAAGCTTCAACAATTCCGAGTGAAAGTACCATCAATCCAATTTTGGATCCTCACCAACAGAATTACCTGGCTCATCCCGGAGCCCATACACTGATGTATTTCTCCAGCGCCAAGCGGGAGACCAGACCATGATGCAACCACGCACTTCACCACATCAAGCACGTGTCTCCCCATCGCCTGCTGTGACCACACAATTGTGGATATGCATCTAGGAGACGTTGCTGTCCTACTTGCAAACTGCTGGTGTCCACCGAGGCTTGGCACAGGTACTGGTATATACACAGGGCTGGTGACAGACTGGTGAACAGGATGCGCCTTACAGAGTTTGGGGGCAGTGGAGCAACACATGAGCCAAGCAGCCCAGGCTCAGGGCACAAGCTCTTCACTGCAGCTCCTGGCCTTCCGTGGAAAGCAGAGGCGTGGGCCTGGACATACCTGTGCACACCTTCCACTGCTGCGAGGCAGCACAGCGCCCCCTAACTTCTTCTCCTTCATGTTCCCGTGCCCCGGGGAGAGCTGCTCACTCTTACCAAGACACCTACCATCCACGACCGACTATCCTTCACAGCGTACAAACACCACAAGGCATGGGGAGATATTCAGTGCCTCTATGTGAATTGGAAGAACTCTAAAGGCATGAAAGTGGTCCCCAAAATTTAGAACGGCTGATACTGCTTGACGTCAGTCTGTTTTACATGAATAATGGTTTGTTGTTTGTCCATCCAGGTTAAGGAGCAGCTGACACCAAAGCCATGAGGAAAAATCTAGGGGAGGAAATCTTTAAATAGAGAAAATGCTACCCTTTCAATTCCTTCCCCGGCTGCAATTTGGGGGAAATGGTGTCATCACTGAATTCAGCTACAGAAGAGTTCTACCTAATGCAGCAGACACCAGAGCTCTTTGAGAGCTTAATTTGAAAAGCTCTGGCTTCATAGAAAGGAAGGAGCGGGAAAGATTTTTGTATTTGACTCCAGGCACTGATTATCAGAGCTCCTCTCATTTTAATAATGCTATTCGATTTTTTCCCATTTCTCAAGCTTAAAATAGGAAGTATGTATTCTTCATGTCCAATGATCATTAAACTAAAAATGAGACTACGTAAGAACCAGGAGACATTTCTTCCAGTTTAAAAAGACCCCAGTCTTTGGCGGTGTGGCAAAGGGATGCACTTGGCAAAGATGATCCTCAATTTGGTCCCAAGGATCCCTTCTTCCCAGTGCCAGAAAACACAATTAATCTTGGCTAATGGGGAATACCAACTACGGCTTTCACTGAATTCATCCGGATGTTATCACCGTCCCTCTGCTAGAATGCAGAACACAACAGTCTTTCTTCGCAAAGGCTGCCAGCTTCCTGGGAAGAAACTGGTTTTCCAAACCGTGCAAACCCACCCTGTGCTTCCGCTGCGTCAAGACCTGATTCTCCACTGAGCACCAGATACTCCTCCCAGGTCCCCATTTACTCCATCGGGTCTGTGAACAACTGCCCTTTTCCCCAGTGGTAAATTAGCCAGTCAGGGAGATGCTGACTACAAAGGTAAGTTACACAAGGAGCCAAATCCAAACCAAATCAAACAAAAAGGCATCTCTCAAACCCCATTCTTGGCAGAGGCGAATTCACATCGCTGCGCGGGAACACCGTGTGGGTGCAGTGGCACGCGTGTGTGTGCATGTGTGCGGGGTGGGGCGGGGGGGAGATCCCGCCTTCCAGAGTGTGCAGAATGCAGAAGGAGGAGAGAAGGACAGCGCTGTGGCGTATGCAGAGCTCCTGCTCCAGTAACTCTCTGATTTTCCTGGACAGGCCAAGGGCCAGAGGCAACGGCTGCTCCCGCAGCTCCCAGCCCAGGCTGCGAAGGGCAGGGTGAGTCATATGGGGCGCGCACAGGTTCCCGAGAGGGATCCCCCAACTAAACACACAGCCTTTGTTAAATACAAAAGTTGTGTGACAAGGTGAGCTGTGGGCACGCTGATAAAGCTGGCTCTAACTGTCTCATCTGCCCGACACGGGAGCAACCCACCGGCATTTAAAGGAAACAGAGCCTCTGTGTCTTCTAGAGAAGCTCAAGTAATGCACGTGCTGTGAGCCCAAGTTCACACCCGAGCAAAGGATTCCAAGGCCTGTTTTCACTTTTGTCTCAGAGGGAGAACTGCTCACTGCCTGAGGCTGAGGCCCTGGGTCTAGCAGAATGCTTTAATGACTCAAATATACCAAATGACTTAAGAGCTGTAAACAGGCACAAAATGAAACTTGGTCTTAGTCTGTGAAATTTTCTGCATGGAGGCAATGAACCTGCATTAAAACAACAACTGCGTAGAAAGCCATCATTTGAAAGCAGGGCGCAGAATTAGGCATTTGGAGCAGGGAGGGACCCTGGCCATCATCCAGTCTGTGGTCTTAATTTTAAAGCGGCACAGTGACTAGATACACTGGCCTCCTGTGGCCTGAGCACTCCTCCCCAGCACTCCGGCATACGTCTACACAGAAAGAACGTCACATCAGGATCCAAAGTGCACAGCCCGGGGAGTGATGTCATGACCACGGAGGAGGCCAGTGAAGGCTGGTCTTTAGAAAAGAGACACGATCTCTATTTGCCCAGGCTAAAGACACATTCAATCCCTAGACCACAGGTCCCAAGATACACCTATGGACACTGGACGTATGCTATGGCCCGGTCTCTCTTCCCCACGCAGAGTCTGTGAAAACGAAGGGGCCCCCAGTGGGACAGAACCCAGGCTGCAGCTCCTGCCTCACGTGGGTTCTCCTCTGTTTCCTCACATGAGTCACGAGAAGAGCCGTTTCTCTGGAACCCACGTTGAGCCACAACCTGTCTACAGCTATGCTCCTGCCCGCTCTGCCTGTCACCAGGGGAACTGGTGGGAACTGGCAGGAATGGGGATGGGATGGGGGGATGACAAAGACTCGGGGTTATCTCCAATCCCGTGACCGGTCTGGGGCTGCTCGAATGCACAAAGTATCAGGCCTCCTGCTTGGGGAACAGAAATGCCGGCCACCATCAGTGTTCTCATCAGCGCCAAAACAGCAACAACGCAGCCTCTAGACCGTGTCAAAAATGTCTCCCAGCCTACGTGGTATTTCTCAGATCCTCTCCTACCAGTAAGGTGAGGACACAGCTGAGCCACTGTGGGAAACAGCATCATGGTATGAACGGCTATGTTTGTGACTGTGGCTAAAATCCCTGGTCTGAAAGATAGATTAGGAAATCATTTTATTCAGACTGATTGGTCTAACAATAGGCCCCACATAGAGGCTTCTGTTTCTTGCAAAGATTCTTACACACAGGATGACAGAAAAAGGTCTTACGGTTGGGCGCAGCGTGTTAGATTTCTACAATAATGTGACTGAAATCTCTGTTTCTTAATTTCGGAGTCTCAGGGTACTGACTACTGAAATGCTTCCCCTTTCATGGAAAAGTAGGAATCTCCCCAAGTGGGATGTTCCATTTCCAGAGACAAAAACACCTGGGAAGTGGGGGACTGTGTGTTTCTGGAAGCCACCGGCATCTAAACGAAGACCACCAAACCAGGTCAGGCAGCCAAGGACACAAGGCTCTCCCAGCTGAAGCAGCATCAACAGGGGTCAGGTGCCCCACATCAAGAAGGACCCCAGATATGCTCCCCAAGCAGGGAGGGCTTTAAAAGGCATTGTCAAGGCCAAACCGTGCCCAGGGGCTGGCGTCCCCCTCACCTCACTGCAGCAGCCCACGATTAAGAGAAATACTTACGGTGCCGTGGGATATGGTCAGGAAACCGTTTTTAACCGAACATTTCCTTTTCTGCCACACTTTTCGGATCCTTACAGATAAATGGGGAGAAAAAAAGAGCTGAGCAATTTTGGACGCAGGAGATCCTCACGCACATAACCTCCAGCCACAGGGTCACTTACCCATCACTCTTCTTGTACAGGTTGCCGTTCCGCTCGGTCCCGTGCTCTTTGTTTCCCTGAGGCTGGTGCAAACTATAGGCTGTACTCTGCCGAAGTTGCGAATCCTAAAAATGGTTGAGAAGTTGTTTTTAATCCTGTCCAGATTCCAAGTTTTAAAAAAGCTGTCCTTAAGGAGTTTTTTTTTTTTTTTAAACTAGCAAAATGTCACCTATCGGCACACCAAAAACAAAACAAAACAAAACAAAAATGGACATAAAACTCATACTCAGGAATTCATTAATGCCACCTGTGAGGCTGGAGAAGTAAATGTCAAACCAGCATCCCCCAACTGGCTGATGAAGAATGAGCCATTTGGAAGTTACGGATTTTACTTAATTATGAGATTTAAGTCCCTGATAATGGCAAGAAGCTCTTGATGTAGCAAAAGCAGCCTCCAGAAGAAAGGTAACAGATGTGTTAGAAAAGGCATCATGTTTAGGCAAGAAAAATCCCCAATGTTTCTACCTCTTACTTTTAGGAAAGTTACGTAAGCTCCCTGCCTCAGTTTCTTCCTTGGAAAATAGGAAAACAATACCCAGTAAAATGGTAACTAGAGTAAGGCCTGAGTAAGAGAACACGTGCGAACACCTGGTACATAACAGTACTGAACCATATTCCCTTCCTGACCCATCGACCCAGCAGAGGGGTTGAAGCACTAAACCCAACTGCCTCAGACTTGGCGGGCAGACTGTTCCCTTGGCCAGCAGAGAATCTGGCGGAGTCTGCCCCAACTGGAAACTCTAGTCTTCAGCTTCTCAAGGCCAAGGACTGTCAACGAAACCCTGGGTATCCAGTGGGTGATCAACTATTGAACAGATGATATCTGAAGCCCCAAGCCAAGTGTGGAAAGGAGCTGTCCATACTAGCACTGGAAATTCTGGCAGACATAAGGAAATGGGGGAGCAAAACACAGAGTTCACAGGCCAACTGTTTACTGAGAAGCTTCCACCCACTCCATTTTGTAACACAGGAAGAAGAAACATGATGAACCTAAGTGATTTAGTTAAGATGCAGAGCCTGTTCGGGCCAGAGAGGAGAATGGAAGGGAGTTCCAACGTTCCCCTCGATGCTCCTTCCCTGCGCCCTCACCAGAGGATCTCCCGAGACACTGTCTCATCTCCACTATCCTTGGAGAAACCAGGCCCTGTCGAATGAAGAAAGAATTAATGCACAACCGTCAATGTGACCCAACCAGGAACACAAACACTCTAGAAGTGAAGGGCCAAGTGGAAGAAGCCGCAGGAGTCTGGAGGGAGGGAGTTTTCAAGACGAAAGCAAGAGGAGGAGGAGAATAAGGAAAGGGCGCTCAAGGCGGAGCGGACAGCGCCTGAAGGCATGGAGAGGCAAGCAGTGGCTGCGGTAGTCCTCTAGGAAACCAGGACAGCTAGCGTAGCTAAGATAAAGTAGGCCAAGGGGTAGAAGGCGCAGACAGACTTGAGTCAGAGTTCCACCTTTATCTGAAGATGACGGCAAGCCCCCTGACTTCTTGATAGTTTTAAAGGTTTTTGAAGCATAGCATTTTAAAATTTTGTTACTTTTGTCATTTGGACTTTAGATGTCACATGTAAGAAACCATGGCTTGCTCAAAGGTCATGAAGATTTATACCTATGTTTTTGTCTTAGAATCTTTCATGGAATGCCTGGGTGGATCAGTGGTTAAGCAAATGCCTTTGGCTCAGGTCATGATCCCAGAATCCTTGGATCGAGTCCCACATCTGGCTCCTTGCTTGGCAGGGAGCCTGCTTCTCCCTCTGCCTCTGCCTGCCACTCTGTCTGCCTGTGCTCTCTCTCGCTCTCACTCTCTGACAAATAAATAAAATCTTTAAAAAAAGAAAAAAAAAAGAAGAAGAAGAATCTGAGTTTCAGCTCTTACATTTAGGTCTCGGATCCATTTTGAGTTAATTTTTGGTTATGGTGTGAGACAGGGATCCACATTCATTCCTTTGCTTGTGTCCATCCAGTGGTCCCAGCGTCACTTATTGAAAAGACTGTTCTTTCCTCACTGAATTGTCTTAGCACCCATGTTGAAAAATCGACTGGCCATATGTCTAATGGTTTCTTTCTGGACTCCCAATTCTGTTTCACTTATCAGCAAGTCTGTCCTTGTGGCAGTACCACACTGTCCTTTTTTTTTTAAAAAACTGTGTTATGTTAGTCACCATAATGTACCACATTGTCTTGATTATTACAGCTTTATGGTAAGTTCTGAAATCAGGAAGTGTGAGTCCTCCAACTTGTGTTCTTTTTCAAGACTGTTTGGACTATTCTGGGTCCCCTGCATTTCCTTACGGATTTTAGAATCAGCTTGTCAATTTCTGTAAAAAGGAAGAGGGGAGTTTGAGAGGGACGGCACTGAATCTGCCAATCAGTCCAGGGGCTGTGGCCATCTGAATGGTATTAAATCCTCCATTCCATGAACATAGTCTGTCTAGCACAGGCTTTTTTTTTTTTTTTAAATATATATGGGACTATAAAATATATATGGGACAACTCTGAAAAATAAGAAAATTAAAAGAAAATCTTGATCTGAGAAACAATAATGTGCTCAGCATCCCATTATTGAACTGAGAACAAAGCCTAAACAAACAAGACCCCAAAACAGGAGAAATGTCTTCATTTTTCACAGAGAGTTCACACAGCACTCCTGCCTCCAGACAACCAGGGCAAACAACTCATTCATCCGGTGAGGACGGTGCCAGTTTCCACATTCTCTCAAAAGGGCAGAATGTTAGCACTAGAAATCTAGAACAAACCCAGCTTTAAGCACTACTGGGAATAAAGGTGGCGGAAGAGAAACAGAGAAGTTGCTCACCTATACAAATGTCTGTGAAAGACTAAAACCTGTCAAAAGACTAAATTGCACAACCAAGAAATACGACTATTGATTTAGGGAGAAAAAAAGCCCTGCACAAAGTGAGTGGGGAGTCATGTGACAAAACTGCTGGAAGTGCTCGTGCCAAGCATATTAATCAGAACGCTCACAGGCCTTGTGAGCAGGATAAAGGGCATTCCTCTCTTCAGCAGAATCAGACCCTTCGCCAGAGACTTTAAGGAAGAAATTATGGTTTTATTCTTTGCACCAGGCATTTCCTGAATCAATTAAAACATGGAAGCAAGTCTGCAGCTGTACAATTTAAAATGTGTAAGAAAGAGGAACGTAATCTGTTTGACATGAAATTCACTCTACTTTAGAACTAATTATTTCAGCATCTTTAAGGTGACCTCTAGGCGAGCCAACAAAAACGGCCTCTCTTCACCTGCTCATACAGGTATTTTATACAATACCTGACCAGGTAAAGGGGCGACAAATGAAGTCTGTGTTTTCACATAACCAAGACTGCAGCTCAATGAAATATAATCCAAGAGAAAAGAGCCTATATTTCTGAGGGAAAGAAAAATCTAACACACAGAGAGGCAAGTGGCTGGGGGCTGGGCTATCCCCGTTACCCGGGCTATCCCCGTTACCCGGGCTCTCGGAGACTCTCCATCACACTCTGCACTTCCCTAGAAAAGCCAAGGAAGTCTAGGACTTGACTGAGCGAGTCTTACAACACGGAGACTGTCCGTGTTTCTAAATCACACAGGTGAAGTGGGCATTTTCTGGATGCTCACAAGGCACATATCATCTATCCTGTGACATCCATGCAAGTTCTCAAACTTGGAACCCTCCGTGACCCTAAGGTTCATGTGGCCATATGAAGTGCTACACATGGTTCCTGCCAACACAGAGAACGCCCAGATGAGCAGCAGATTTAATATTTGAGGAACGGGGGGAAAAAAGGTGATGACGTCACGTATGTTATACACATAAAGGTTTACTCATTACATCAGAAGTAACCCTGAGATCCCTAAGATCCTAGAACATCATAAAAACTTACACACTTTAAGGGTGCCTGGCTGGTTCAGTCGGTTAAGTGTCTGGTTCATCTCAGGTCATGATCCTGAGGTCCTGGGATCGAGCCCCACATTGGGCTCCCTGCTCAGCAAGAGCGAGGAGCCTGCTTCTCTCTCCGTGCCTCCCTCAGTTTGTGCTTGCCCTCTCTCAAATAAATAAATAAAATCTTTAAAAAAAAGAGAGAGACAGAAAGAAAGGGGGGAGCCTAAAGCTGACATAAAGAGAGACCACACCTGAGATGTCCAGAGTGGGAAAATCATTGTGGTGTCAGCCCTCTGGCCTACCAACACCGGCTCCCAGAGGCTGAGCCCTCCCACCAGAGGCATAAGTCTGGGTTCTCAACAGCAAACAGCAGAGAAGCCACACACTAACAGTGAGGTTTTGTCAGAGAACCTGCCAGCACTGCAGTGGAATCTGTCCCACAGGACCCCACTGAGCTGGGACGTACGTGGATGGGGAAGCAGGAGAAGGCTCATACGAGAATGAGCAGTACCGGACGGCTGTCACCTTCCCACGTGTTAAAACTACGATGCATAGGGGCGCCTGGGTGGCTCAGTGTGTTAAGGCCTCTGCTTTCCGTCATGATCCCAGGGTCCTGGGATTGAGCCCACCATCGGGCTCTCTGCTCAGCAGGGAGCCTGCTTCCCCCTCTCTCTCTGTCTGCCTCTCTACCTGCTTGTGATTTCTCTCTGTATCAAATAAATAAAATCTTTAAAAAACAAAAAAACAAAACCAAAAAAAACTACGATGCATATATAGGTATTTACTGCAGTTATTTCTTCTATAAGCCTGAAAGATTTCGTAATAAAAGTCCAAAAATCAAACATCACAATCTTCTTTACAGACATCAGAAATACCAAAAAATACGAATGCCAGGAGATATGGGGGCACCGAGATCATAATGGCACAGTCTTCGTCCCAAAATGTGACAAAGAGAAGCAGCCCAAAGCCGCCATATACAAGAGCCATGTTCTTCACGAAGACCACATGACTGAGGTTTGAGATCCACAGGAAGGAAACAGGAGAACGTCTCCCACCAATCATCAGTGCAGCTTCCCTGGGGCACGTTACCTAATTCACATGAACTGCCATTCTTTAGTCGCTTAACTGACTGAGCCACCCAGGCACACCGTGAACTGAAATCATGTAGCAAGAATTTTTGTAAACGTTAAATAAAAACTATCAACACCTTCAGCTTTCTAAGTCTAGAGAGAGAATCCAAAAAAAGGGAATAAAAGCTAAATAAGGAGAGAGCCCAACGGTCAATTCTTGCTGTAACGGGAAGGGACGGGACATGAATCGTAAAATGTTTTTAATAATATATAAAATTCCACTTATCCACATTTCCTTCTTCCCGGCGCCTGTGTTCAAAGACCATCCGACCTACGGAATGCCATCATCAAAAAGCAATGCAGAGATTAATACAACCAGTATGACACAACCACGGGCAGAAGACTGGAGAGTTCCATCTTTGGGCGAAAGCCGAAGAGGAGCAGTAAAGAAGGTTCTTAGGATCCCTCTGGGCAGTTGTGGGCAGCTGGGCTGGTCAACAAAAACACATGAACTCCACAAACCGTCAAGACTTCTGGTGTGTGCTGGTGGATTTGCTACACTTTTCTGCAAAGCCATAAATCAGCAGCTGAAGACAGGCAGTTTCCCCAAACCTCCTAATTCGGCTCAGCCCAAGTAAACATGGCCTTTGTACTGTGCCCAGAGGACCATTCAACTCCAGCCTCTGCTCTCCTCTATTGTAAACCTGAGATTGGCTTTGTGGGTTTGATGTTCCTTTTCAGACCAGAGTGGCTCTCAGCGCCCCCAAGAGTTGTGCTGGGGAACCGGCTGCTCTGACAGCGCTGGGGCTCCCACACCAGCATCAACACTTCTAGTCACATCTAAGCCACTATTTTCTCCATACGCCAAGATTTTTTTCTCCTTTTTATTTTTCTGCTTATCGCCCACGTTTGGGAACATCAACGTGTCAGGATCTATCTTCTCCAGACTGGGAGGAAGCCACCATCCCATGGGTAATTTCGAGCACTCACATACGACCTTGATCTGCCAACTTCATTTAGCTGACCCATGTCTATCGAAAGCCTAGTAAATGAGCAATATGGTCCCACAATGCAATGGCCGGCGAGGCACAGAAGGCAGGAGGGCATCCTCAAGCTGCTCAAGGTCTAGCTAGAGAAAAAGCATCTGTGTACTTGAAGATACAGCCAATAACCCATAAGGAGTCTGTCCTGATTGAAAGAACAGGAACTCAGATCACCGGGGCTGGGGTGAGCAGAGGCGGTCTCCAGAAGCACATGAAGAATTCAGCTAGGCAGCGGAAGGAAAGGGAGGGGGTGAGTCACTCTGCTTCCAAGAAGGGACAACAGCAAATGTATAAACCTCAAACTTGGAAATTTTCCATTCAGTTGTATTTGTGAATCCAAATTCTTTACCTTTTAATAAAACCCACAGAAAGGGTTAAAATTAAAATTGCTACTGGCAGGGGCGCCTGGGTGGCTCAGTGGGTTAAAAATGCTACTGGCTATTAATGTATGCAAGGAAGGAAGTAATTTAAATTCATGAAGAAAGCATGCAAAACTCTCCAATTGATTAAAATGCTGAACTACTTACTCTCCTAGACTTCGGTCACAAAGGTAAATGCATTTGGGAGAGAAACAACAATATTCAGTTTTAGTACAGGAACTTAAAATTGAGCATAGCAAACTGCCGACCATGAACTTCACGCTCTGCTAAGTAGTTTAATCATTATTTATGTGAAATCGACTAGCTATACATTTAGATACATTCCTTTATGTACAAGGAAGGGGATTATGTTAAATTTCATATTATAATATCCACGCTGCAGTAAACAGATTGTAGAATTACCTTAAAAATTTACTTTTTAACATGTTTTTAAAAATCCTCCAAAACACTGTCACAGGGAATGTGTCAGCATGCAGGAAAGGGATTATAGGAAAGAGATGATCCCAGAGAAACTGAGGGCTCCTGCTCATGGGAATACCACTGTAAGAGCGTCTAGGTCTCCATGTTTTACAGAGTGGGATCTCAGGGCTGAGGGTGCAGGTGGCTACCCAGTACCTGGAGATGCCCAAGTGGGCTGCGGCCACATATACAGGGCCACGGAAATCACAAAGTTCTAGGCAGAAAATCAACAGCACTGATACCGAGTATCCATGTAACAGAGACGTTGAGAGCTACACATCTAAGACTAGAGAGCGGAGACGGGGTTATACACTGCCATGAAGGCTGGGTCTCCAGTAAACAAACACTTGCCCCATGAAATAAACAGATCTAAAAAGATGGGTTTCAGAAAACCAAACTTAAGGAGTAAACCAAACACTAGGTGCTGGCCCAATAGAGCCCCAGAGTGGACCGTGAGCTCCTGGAGGACCTGAATGTCACATTCACCTGTCCCAAAGCCTCCGAGACATAGGTATACAAGAGCCATCTTTCAAAATTAAATCCCCTCACCTCTTTCTGTTCAACCTGCAAAGCTGATTTCAGAATATCTCGAAGCTGTATCAGCTGCCTTCTTTCTTCATCCTGGGCCTGTTTGATCTTTAAAAAACAAAACAAAGAGAGAAGCAGGGCTGAGGTGCAGGGAACAAATGCTTCCCTCCCCACCACCAGCCAGGACAGCGATGGCCATGGGGACTCCATCGTCCACGGGGTACCACCCGGCTGTCAGCTTACAAACATGGGATCATACAGAAGCAACGCTTATATCAAAGCATTCGTTGCATAAAAACTGTTTCAACACTCATTTATGTGGGAGGGAAGCCACTTACTGTGTGAAGGTCGGTTGAAAGTGTCTCAATGGAAGGCTTGAGGCTCTCAACTGCTTTCAGTCCGTCCTGGAAAAAACTAAAAGGAAAAAAAGAGACAGAGATAGTGTTTCATAAAAGAGGAAACAATTCTACTACATGGAGAAAACACTCGTTTAAAAGAAAGTGAGTGAACTCATGATGTAATTCCTGGGGGAAAAGACTATATAAACCAAACTTCAAAGTATCAGGCCAACAAAAAATAAAATGACACTTAAATCGGCAAGAAGTGACAGAAAAGGACCTGCAGTAAGTGTAAGTGTTTCTAATTGCTCTTGACCCATATGAAAGGAGCCCTAACTTTTCCGTGTATAATGGGAAGCAGGTGCCTACTGACAAAAGGCAGTGAAGGCGCTGGTTTGGGAATGGAAAAGTCTGAGGTCAGAAAAGCATGGGACGTAAGTAAGAACTAGACACTAAGAAACCTTCCTGCACAGTCAACAGCTAAGTGGAAAAAAGAAGGCAAAAGGGGAAACAAACAAACAAAAAAACCCAAAAACAAAGCAAGTCTGACGCAGGTTCCCTATTCCCATCTACAGAATAGGGAACCGTGGCTGGAGAACTTGAGATCGCATATCAAAAGGAAACTTTTTAAAGCCCAGAACTCCATGCTTGTGAAGTCGTTTATAATAAGTGATGCAGGAAATGTAAGAGGAGCTAGACAAGTTTCTCTGCACCACGGCGGGTGGATGCTCTCAGCACTGGCTCTGATGCATGCCACAGAACCCTTTTGAGGGGACAATAGAAAACACTTTCCCATAAGCTCAGAGCAAAGTTCAAAACGTAACAAGGCCTGTTATGCCTATATGATTTGGCTTCTGCCAAATCTATGTCCCCAAGCTTCTATGTCCCCAAGCTTTAGGTAGCATCATTTGCCCCTTTCATTCTCTAGATTCCAGAGGTAACAGACTTCTGTCAATGGCCATCAGATCCTTCCTGCTTCAGGCCCTTTGCATATGCTATTTCAGTTTTCTAAAGAGTTCTCCCTGCAGATATCTTCTGTTTTGCCTAGATTATTCCCACCCACTCTTCAAACTTTAAGTTAGCTATCACTTTGTTAGTGAGGGTTCCATGACCTCTTAAAAGAAGTCTCCTTGCTATAATGCCTCAGAGCACTGTCTCTTGCTTCAAAACCCTTAGCACAGGGCACCTGGGTGGCTCAGTTGGTTAGGCAGCTGCCTTCATCTCAAGTCATGATCCCAGAGTCCCGGGATCGAGTCCCGCATCAGGGTTCCGGCTCCCCGGGGAGTCTGCTTCTCCCTCTGACCTTCTCCCCTCTCGTGCTCTCTCTCACTGACCTCTTGTGCTCTCTCTCAAATAAATAAATAAGATCTTTAAAAAAAACACACATACACACAAATACCCTTAGCACAACTAGCATTATGTAGTCATTAGTGTGATTATTTAAAATATACCCACCCTCCCTTAGATCCAAAGTTCTAGGAGGGTGAGGACATGGTATCCACAAAGACTGGCACATTTCAAGCACATGGTATTTGTTGAATGAAAACATTAATTAATGAAGGAAGGAAGGAGTCTCCAACTTCAGCAGGTAACTGGAAGGAGAAGATCTTCAAAATGTGATCTGGGTTTCTCATGTGTTCATGTGAGATGATGTTCACCAACTCTGAAATTCAGCAAGGGTCCTGCAGGACTTTCCCAGGTGAAGTATGCAAGAACAGACAGGGCTGTGAGGGTAATGTGGCATGACACTGAATACAGCAATTCCAAGGAGGAAGGAAGAGGGAAATATACACACAGGATGTGGGTTCTGAACCATTACTAGCCAGGCATGAGGAATCACAGAACCTGCACTGTGAGAATGTTCGAAGCTTAATTTTTAGATATATGCGTAACTCTTTACTTTATATTCTCATCCCTACATTTTACTTAATGCTTTTTTCCTGAACATGGAATATGCTTGGGATATGGCAACGGTGACTTCTCTAGGGCTCTGTGTCCACTGTCTTCTGACCTCTGAAACCCTGAGATTATGACCTGAGCCAAAATCAAGAGTCAGACACTTAACTAACTGAGCCATCCAGGTGCGCCAAGTACCCTCCATTTTTTTTTTTTAAAGGTATTTTTTATTTGACACGGAGATAGAGAGTACACGTAGGCAGAGCCGTACCCTCCTTTTTAAGGCATGTTTTGGCACCTAGGTATGCCCTCCCTCAGGGAGGGAGTTTCAGGCCTTAGAGAAAGTTTCAAAGAAAGGGGCTCTGTCACCGCTTTGCTAGCTGTTATCACTGTGACATTTCTTTCTTTTTTTTTTTTTTTTTAGTTCTAATTTAAAATTTTATTTTTTGTTTTTATTTTAAATTTTATTTTCTATACCCAACATGGGGCTGGAACTCACAACCTTGAGATTAAAAGTCACATACTCTACCAACTGAGCCAGTAAGATGCCCCAGCACTCTGACATTTCCTTTTTCCCCCCTTTTTAAAGATTTGCTTTATTAGAGAGAAAGAGAGAACAAGTTGGGGGGAAGGGCAAAGAGAGAGAGAGAGAGAGAGAGAGAGAAGCAGACCCCCCGCCGAGCAGGAAGCCTGATGTGGAGCTTGATTCCAGAACCCTGAGATCATGACTTGAGCCAAAGGCAGACACTTAATCAGCTGAGGCCCCCCCACCCCTGCCCCAGGTCGCCCGCACGGTGACATTTCTAAGTACAAACCCTGGCACGTTTTTCTTAGGTTGAACCATTAACACTTTCCCAAGCTTCAATCAAACAATGTTTACCATCAATATTACTAAATACCAATTTTGTTTTTTATTAAATGTTTTCTCCCCAGCCTGACCAAACTCTCAAGCCTTTAAAACATGCCCACAGCATTTCAATCTTCAAGCTCCCACCGAGCAGGGTGGCCTCTCCCTCTGGCTACAGGCCTAATGAGAGCAGCCCTTCCTCATGGCGCGAGATCCACTGCCCTCTGCACCCTCATGCCTCATTCAACAGCATATCCCAAGGACATAAGGCAACAGCCAGGCATCGTGGTTCTCAGCAGGTAACTGCTCAAAGAACAAGTGAACTCAACATTCGCCACCACTATTTAGAACACGGCTGCTTTTATTTTATTATCCTTTTAGAGACTGCCCTACTTCTAGATTCCAAAGCCTCAACCTTCAGCAGCAAAGGCTAATAAGACAGATTTTAAGGCTATTCCAGGAGCTAGGCAGAGATTCAACTTCTTACTTTAAACAAAATCAAAAACAAAGAACATGAAAATACTTCAAGAACACTGAAAGTGAAAAGCAAAAATGAATAAAATGCAAGATAATAGATATCTAGGCGCTTCTAAGGGTGACCCCAAACATGACTCCAGAGTCCAGTCTACACCAAGAGGCCTCTTCACACCTGCAGAGACCGCAGCGTGGGAGAACGGGTGGTGGCCATGCAGGCTGCCCCAGGCCATCGGTGCACAGCGCCCACATGGGGTGAGGACAGGAGACTGGGAACGCTAACTGGGGAACATGCAGGAGCTCCCGGAACAAACAATGCACGGCCACATGGTCCTTTGTCCAATGTCACTCCAGCTCTGCATTTTATCCCCCAGATTGGGAATTAGGAAAGTCAAAGCTGTGCAAGTGAGCTGAAGAACAGGCAGTACACACACAGGCAGTGTATACACACACACACACACACACACACACACACACACACACGCAGGAGGTAATGGAAGATTCATCGTTTTTAAAGGTTACTGAGCTCATGCCCATAAAAGGCCAACTAGTTCACTTTTCCACAAGTGGTCTGTTGCTACCCAACGGATCAGTTTGGGCAAAATAAAGAGAAAAAAGGAAATCCCAGAATAGTATCTTAGAAATAAAATATTAGCAAGGAAGCGACCCACTTCCTAATCTGCCTCACAAGAGGTTACAAGCATGAGAACCGAAGAAGTCATCTGCATGACTGCATGGCCTCGTTCCACAGAGAAGACGCAGTTTGGTGGGAGACATGACAGTGTGAAAGATACCATCCTGGAGATACAGAGCTGGGAGAGTGATAATGCAGAAGGAAGAGAAGTAATTCCAGCGGGGGAACGCTGGGTGACTTCAAAGGAGCAGCAGGTAGGTCTCAGGGATGACCAGAAGCTAGGGGAAGGCACAAAGAGAGCAGCAGGACATTCTAGCAAAGAGAGCTGTGTGTGCGAAGGTACATCAGTGTGGGACACAGCCTGTTTGGGGACAAGTGACAGACAGGTGGGGCAATTCAACCTCCAAGGATTTCTCAACAGCTGGCTTTGTCAGCAGTCTAGGCCAAGACAGCACTGTTCCCGGATGGTGCCGGGGCAGGACTGTGTCCTTAAGTGGTCGCCCACACCCCTCCTCTTTGTCCCTTATGACAACAGGAATGGAACTGAGAAGTCTTCCCAGATGTTTCCCATCAACTCTGCCCCCCTCCTCCCATTGCACTGTTCCACCTGTTCACAGCCATGCCCATTCCCTAGAACTGCTACATATTTTCTCCTGTGTTTACTGCTTACCCAGGCTATCAAAACCGAAGGTTCATGTGTTCGAAGTACCATGAGAACCTCAAATAGTGCCTGGCACATAGCAGGAGCTCAATATCCACTCAATGAATCCCTTCCTTAAAACGTTTGAGAGCTTCCTAATACACTCAGAATAAAATCTAAAACCTTTCACAAGGCTCGTAAGGCTGTCCACATTTCTTGCCTTTCTGTCGGGTTTCATGTCACACTACCCTCCCCCTCACTCATTATACTTCTGTCACATTGGACTTTTTCCTGCCTTGAGATCTAGACTTTGCCTGGAATGTTCTCCCCCTACTCCTTATCTGCTAGATCCTTTAGATCTCCGAATACATATCTCCTCAAAGAGGCATGCAGCTAGTTCAAAATGTATTTGAATATCTACTATGTGCTAGGTACTATGTCTGGAGGCTGGAGAACACAGCAGGAAGAGAAAAAAAAAAGAAGAAAAATCTTGTGTCTCCCCTCAACCTTGATTTCAATCAGGTCCTTCTATTCTTCCTTAGAGTCCAACACTTCCAAACACGTTTCAAATGTGCAATCATAAACCTATTGCTTAAGCCCACCTACCTACCTGATTCGAGCAGGGACTATGTCTGTGACGTACATTCTTCTATCTCCGGCATCCAGGATGGTGCCGGACTCACGGCACCCACTCAGCAAGTGAAGGTGAGCCAGGGCCGGTCTGTGTAACGACTGGTGGTCAGGCAGAAGTTGGGGAAGCGAGCGAGCGAGCGAGCGAGCGTGGCCCGACGAGGGTCAGGCTGTGTAGGGCCCAAGTGCCGGCCAAGCTGAGTACGTGAGGTAGCCCCAAACATGGAAGCTTCTCCTCTGTCATATTCAGCCTCTTTAGCTCAGCATTATCACTTGCTTTATAGGATAAATAATATATCAGGGCGCCTAGGCGGCTCAGTTGCTTAAGTGTCTGCCCTCAGCTCGGGTCATGATCCCAGGGTCCTGGGCTCGACCCCAGCTTGGGCTCCCTCCTCAGCCAGGAGTCTGCTTCTCCTTCTCCCTCTGCCCCTCCTCCCTCTCCCTCAAATAAATAAAATCTTTAAAAATATACATATGTGGAAGTATTTCTTCGATTTAATATACTGCATTAACCCCATCTAATTTCTTGCAAACAAAACCCATCTGTGAATCATGTGTTAGATCAAATAGTATGTCCCTCGGCAAAAAAGAGCAAAGTAAATACACTTGATCAGTACTATAGATTTTTATATTGTTTACTTTTATTTTGTATTGAGAAAGATTCTTAAACCACAAAATTTGCCCTTTTAAAGAGTACAATTCAGTATATTAACAAAATTGTACAATCATCAGCACCATCTCATTCCAGAACATTTTCACTCCCCCAGTGAGCAGTCATTCATTCCCCACTCCCCCTGAGCTCTGGCAATCATTCATCTGTAGAGCTGCTTATTCCTCATCTCCCAAGTAAATAAAAACCTACAGGATATGGCCTTTTGTGTCTGACTTCTTCCGTCTAACATGTTTTTCCAAGGGTTGCCCTGTTAATAGCATGTGTTAGTACTGCACTTTATGAACTTTTAAAGGAGTATTTATTTTCCCTGATCCAACACTCTATTATCTACCAAAAGTGGCCATAAAGACAGAAACAGCTGAAATAACATCACAACAAAGAAAAAGAACTTACTTGCACTGGGCATGAAAATATTTGATCAGATTCTGAAGTAAATCCACTCCCTTTTTAATCTTAATTTCATTGACCTTCAGCAGATACTGTTAAGAAAAACACAAAAGGGTATGTCAGACCCAGAACAGGCTTCTGAGCAGAGATCGGCTTCTCCACTTCTCGGACAGCTTTCACTGTGGGGAGAGGTCACGGCAGGTGGTGAGTATTTTCTGAAACACCAGAAACTACGCATTTTTCTCAGTTTGGTGCCAAATGAAATATCCGACGTCCAGGTAATTAAATATTTAACTTAAGGCACCAAGAACTCCTAATAGTAAGACGCTGGATCTTAACCCACTAGAGCAAATTTTCTTGGAGCCGCACAAAGAAGGCAGATGGTTAGAGTGAATGGGCTCTTTCTGTCCGCATCCTTGGGCACCACCCGCAGCCCCTTCTCCGGGCAGGTCATGGTCTACAACACGAACTGCCACTGTTCAGTAGTTGAGACTCTTGTCACCACGTCTCTAATCCTGGCATGTTGAAAATGGGATTGTTATAAAAACGAAATTTTAAATCAAAATGAGCGAAAGCCATTTTTAACTTGGAGAACTCAGGAATGATCACTAAAATACCAGGAAGTCCCAGGAATCTATAAAACCAGCCTCAGGAAATCCATTTGTTCTTTGCTAAAGTTTTACAGAACAAAGGATCCATAAATTCCCTGGCCCCTCCTCTGTCAGGAAGTGGCATAAAGAGCTCCGAGAATATGTCATCCCCGAGACTGGATGCCCCCGAAGAGCGGCCACCCCTGCTGACCACACAGGCTTTGCAGCCATAACCTGCGAAGCTCACGGTCAAGTCGCAGAGTCCAGCCGGAGAGAGGAAGCTGCTCTGAGACAGTCGACAACAAAATCTGCTTTTCCTACATCAAGTGCCTTTACGTGTTCTCTTTCCCTCGGTCTGACACTTACTCACTGTTAACTGAATAAGATGCTTGGCAAAGCCTCAAAATGCTTAAGTGGTTAATAAGATGGTTCACTTTAACTTATGTTTAAGGCAAAACGTAAAATGTAGACCTTTTGACACAGAAATTCTACTTAAGGGAACTTATTCTCCAAGAGGATAATTGTAAAAGTTTACCAAGATGATTAGAAAACAAGGTTCAGTGCAGACTGTTTGTTTGTAAAAGTAACAAATGACAACCCAAATGTAATGAATGGAAAATTAAAGTATGGTTCAGCTACACACAAAAATTGCTATGTAGCCATGAAGCCAATAAATCAGAGACTTTCCGGCACCGAGAATACCCATGACATACGAGTGAATCAAAATAATCAGGTTACAAAGCACCAGTAGAGAACAATCCTATTTATACAAATTATTTTTATGAAGGTACAGAGGAATATATGAAAGATGTCAAAGCGCTTATCTTCTGGTGAGTAAAATTTGGGGTGATTTTTAACTTCACATATATAGACTAAATTTTAAAAGAGCCTATTTTTATAATCACAGAAAAACAACATGATCTCTCATACATTCCCCACGCCCAGATGCTCTGTCCTACCTATTTATTAGGGCACACTAAATTTCTCTAAAAAACTAGTTTTGCATTTAAAATAAACACCTGAAAGCCATCCTTCTAGCTTCGATTTTGGGCAACTAAAATTTTAAACATCTAAACGGTAGAAAGCATTTATGAACCTTGAGACGTCCCGTGTGAGGAACTGGTTGAACAATTTTACCATGATCAAGTTCAACCATCTATTCACTCTGAGATGTCAGATTTGGCGGGCGGGGGGTGGGGTGCTGCTTTTCAAGTGTTCCTCCTTCCCCCGCGGACAGCACATTCCAGCCCACTTCTGTTTGGCCCGCGTGGCCATCCTTCATGGGATGTGTCCTCCTCTGGCGACTCCGCCTCTGCTTCTGCACACATCAGGCTAACTGCCAGAGCTCCGAGGCTCAGCACACCTGAGGCCCCAACCTCCCCACCCCCCGCACCCCTGGGGGGGGGGGTTGGGGCTGGCCCAGCAGGTGTGTGACTGAGGGCCAGCCTCTAGACAGTACCTTTCCACCACAATGGACTACTTCACCAGTGCCCAGGATGCATTCACCTAGACCAGGAGGGGAAAGGTGGCCTGTCTGGTGCACAGCACAGCGAACAGTGCGGCACCCCTCAGTTCACCCCTTACTTCAAAGACACACTAATTGAGTTTCACAATTCAGTAGACGTTTTTCAATAAGCAGTCTTTTGACAGAGTTTAAGCAAATGTGTTTCCTCCTTATCAGCCAACAAAAGAGAACATAACCTGAACACAACATACATACATACACCTGTTCTAAACCCATTCTTTGTAAAATACCACTATGTAATTTTACTGCAATTATACAAAAACAATACCTAGTATTTGTGTAACAGACAGCAACTTCCCAACCCATCTCAGACCTCTGGGCTGATTCCTCTAACACCATGTGAAATGGGCCAGGCAGGTTTTGTTACCTATGAGGTCTGTTTGCAAAACAAAGTGGATCTAAAAATATCCACTCTCCTCTCTACAGTAAGACTGAGAGCTTAGTTAACTTTCTAAATATTCACTTAATGAAAAAAAAAAGCAAAGGAAGAACAAAGGAACAAAGAAGACAAGAGACACAAAACAACAGACAGCAGACTTACATAAATGCAACCACATCAATAGCAACATCAGATGTGAACAGATGAAACAATCCCATCAAAAGGCAGAGATTGTCAGACTAGATGTAAAAAACACTGTCTACAGGAAACACACTTCAGATTCACGGATACACACAGGCTGAAAAAGAAATTCCAGGCAAACAGAAAAGAAGAGGGCTGGAGAGGCCGGCAGGCTAATAGCCTATCCTCCATCCTGTAACTGGTTCTGCTCCGCTGACCAGTTAGGAGATCGCTCTGGGAATAAAAAGTCATTTAAATAGACTCCTAAGATAGACACTTCTAAAAGCTAGACCCCCACTGCAATCCACAAACATTCTGAAGTCCAAAAGTGCCGTGTGGCTTAGCTCTGCTGCTGTCTGCTCCCGGTGAACTGAGAGCACGCTGGGTCTGATTTAGGAGCTGTCACGGTCGTCCCCACACTGTAAACGCGGAAAGCTGAAGTCTGCACGGCCTTGCACGCGCGCCGTCAAACTCAAGGGGCTTCACTACCACTGCCAGGTGAGTGAACCCTCAGGCAGAGCTGGGCGTGGTTTCCAGAGGTGTATTTTTTAGAAAGACCCACAAGCAAGGCATAAAAAGGCTGGAAGCAAAGGCCTTCAGGATGGGCTTCTGGTATTTTCTACCCCTCGGCCTCTAGCAGGGACCCGTCCCAGAGCATCAGTGCTGCCCTTTCCCTCCCGTCCCCAGAGGCAAGGGCTAAGGCAGCAGAACAGAGTGGACCAAGGAGCTCCGGAGGGCCTCCTGCCTTGAGGAATGAGTCTGGGGAGAAGCACTTTGCAGGCAGGTGGCTCAGCTTCCTGTAGAACGTGGTTCACACTCTCTCACTCAGACCACGAGGGCCCAGCTGCAGGTTTTCTAGCTGCTTCTCCCTGGCCCTCCTCACAGATTCCATGGTAAAATGGGAATCAAGACGCCTCATTAAAAACACTGACGGAGAGACAATTATAGCAACATACCAGCGCCAGGTGAGTCTGGGTATGTGTAGGAGGCCAGACAAGACGTTTCTTTAGATCCTTCCCTACCTTTAATTAATAGCTAGTGTTAGATTCAGCTCAGCCCACCCTCCAGGACACTCAGGCTCCCCTAGTAAGAGAAATTGGACAAATGGAGTCCACTGACGCACTGGTGTGCCGTTGGAAGCCTCCGGGAGGTGTGCGCTCCTTGAGGAATTCACAAACCAGTGAAGGCGGGCTGCCTGCAGCCCACCTAGAACCCATAACCTGCTGGAACCTGGTCGAGCCCCTTCCAAACCCGGCACCCCGGGGCTCACCCTGCACATAGGTAGCTGCAGCTGCACCCTCAGGGCTCCCCTTGCACATCTGGAGCCCAAGTCCACACTCCCCAGCTCTCCTCGCACATCTGGAGCTGGAATCTGTACCCCCGGGGCTCCCCTCGCACATCTGTAGCTGCAGCCTGCACCCCTGGGCTCCCCTCACATATCTACAGCTGGAGTCCGCACCCCCGGGGCTCCCCTCGCACATCTGTAGCTGCAGCCTGCACCCCTGGGCTCCCCTCACATATCTAGAGCTGGAGTCCGCACCCCCGGGGCTCCCCTTGCACATCTGTAGCTGCAGCCCGCACCCCCGGAGCTTCCCTTGCACATTTGGAGCCAGAGTCCATAACCCCAGGTCTCCCCTCACACATCTGTAGCCGGAGTCCGCACCCCCGGGGCTCCCCTCACACACTGGAGTTGTAGCTCCCACACCCCACTGTCACCTTGCACATCTGGAGCCAGAGCGCACACCCTTGGGGCTCCCCAAGCACATCTGGAGCTGGAGCCGCACCCCTGGCTATCACCTCGCACATCTGTAGCTGCAGCCCGCACCCCCCGCTATCACCTTGCACATCTTGGGCCTGAGCCCACACCCCCAGGGCGCACCCTGCACACGTGGAGCTGCAGCCTACACCCCGGGGGGCTCACCTCGCACATCTGGAGCTGGAAAAGCCGCCGCTCCTTCTCCATCTCTTCAGCGATTTCAGCCCCGCTGATTTCGGTGCGAATCATCCCATGCAGCTTGGCATGTTCCTTCTTCTCCTTCTCAATTTTGGTTCTGCAGCGGGAAAAGCAAGGATGAGCGGAGATGCCTCAGGCACGGCACTCCAGACTACACAGGCTGCAGGGATCCCGCTGCCTGGCCTGCAACACAAGCGTGCGGGAGTCTTTTGGAAATAAGACGGCCTCTTACCTTACTGGAAAGTTAAGTGTGTTTGGTCCTAAGAGTGTCAAATCTGGCCCTTCTTGTTGAGTACTGGCTCAAAAAACACTTTCCTAAGCACCTACTCTGTGCCAGGTCCGGGTCAGAAGGACAGAAAGCCTGTCCTACCTCAGAGGTTTCCTTTAGGGCGGCACTTTGTCCGTCTGTCCGTAGGTCTGTCTGTGTCCGCTGAGCAGCACAAAGGGGGGCTGCGTGGTGCGAGACTCCCTCCCTCCCTCCCTCCTCCACGCTCTCTCTGCTCCCCGCCACCCGCCTCCTGGCTGAGTGAGGTCTTGCGGGCTCTGCCTCGACTAGGACAGTGCTCGTCGTTACAGAACAAATCTCGCACATAAATGGTGAAAGAGTCACTTTCAAAAATGTATCCGAGAATTACTTGATGCTTTCGCACTCCCAGGCTCTAGGATTTTGTAATTCTGTCCCCGCTCTACATATGTTCTCATTGTACAGAATTTGATCTCATTCTCCTTTCAAAGCTTCTCCTTTCAGAACGAGGAGTCTCTCTGACAACCCTCTTCAACCCCTCACTCCCCAGGCCTGATAAAGTGCAGAAGCATCTCGTCAGGGGCACTCAAGGGCGGCAGAAGCGGCTGAACAGGAAGCCACCTCCTGGCACTGGCTCAACGACCCTCTCGCTAGCTGAGCAGCAGCAAACCACTAAGTCCTGGCGTCTGTCTATAAAGCAGGAATGGTGGTCCTTTCCCCGTCGAGGGCACTGCTCCATATCCAGAGGCAGGATGCTAAGGGCCAGGAGCTTCTCTGGCTTGAACAGACCTTCAGACACTCTAACCCTCTCTCTGTGCTCATCCGTGAGTACATGCCATGGGTGCAGTCTGGAATCTGGGGAGCCAAACAAGTCTGAGCATGGAAATCTGGGCATGGAAATTCAGGAATTTCCAGAGGGACAGATATGAAAGGTTTGGTACTCCTGGGCTTGACCTTTGTGACCCTTCATCCACGGCTTCATCGGCCCAATGCGGGACTTGATCCTGGCCCCTGGGATCATGACCTGAGCTGAGGGCAGACACTTAACCGACTGAGCCACCCAGGAGTTCCCCAGGGCTGGTTTTAAAAACAACACCCCCCACCCCCCACACAAATCCCAAGTCCAATTAAATACTTAGAGCTACATCTGGAACAGTTTTCTTCTTAACACCTCTCTCTGTACCAGATGGCTTCATGTTGAAGCTTCTATTTCCACTCAGAAAACTCGACATTGTTACCCAACGCACGGTAATTACAAAGCAAACATGAGACATTTTAAAATATTTTCTGTCTCTCAAGTATTTACAGTAATTGAAACCACCATCCCCACAATCACCAGCCCAATCCCAGCGAGCCAAACCCTCCCCTGCTTGGAAGGAGGGACGGTGATCTGAAGTGTGCCGAAGACTGCCAGAAGCCAACCAGGAGCGGTCCCGTCTCCAGTGGACACCGTGCTGCACGTCCAAGAACCCACCGACACTTTCTTCCTGTTCTTACGGCAGACCAAGCCATCAGATAAGGCTAACGCGGGGAGCCGCGACAATCTCTCTTTTCTCTCTTACTACACCAAGGGACTGGTGTTTCAGGGAAAGTCAGACACAAAGCCAAAAGCAGATGACTCTTGCAAATCACCAGGAACATGAAGTCCAAAAATGGTGTTGCCACCGTAAACAGTGACAAAAACTTTTTTTTTTTTTTTAAAAAGGAAAGAGGGGCGCCTGGGTGGCTCAGTGGGTTAAGCCGCTGCCTTCGGCTCAGGTCATGATCTCAGCGTCCTGGGATCGAGTCCCGCATCGGGCTCTCTGCTCAGCAGGAAGCCTGCTTCCTCCTCCTCCTCTCTCTCTCTGCCTGCCTCTCTGCCTACTTGTGATCTCTCTCTGTCAAATAAATAAATAAAAATCTTTAAAATAATAAAAAAAATAAATAAAAAATAAAAAAAGGAAAGAAACATCTCTCGATAAAACCTGACCTTAATGTCCTTCAAGTAGCTTTTCTGAAAATTACATTCTGTAACCATTATGACATTGCAGAAAAGGGACCAGGAAAAACTCGCTGAAGAGGCCCATAGTACTGCTGAATTCAGACGCCGAGTGTGAAAGCATCTGGCCTCGTCATGAACCCCAGCAACATGGGTTTAAGTGGATTCTTCCCTAGGCAAAGGTTTATTTAGAAAATACCTTCAAGCAATTAAAGCTCAATTTAAAATTAAGATCTCCAATTATCTGCATTAAAAAAAATATGGAAACACTCACATTTTTGTTTCATAGTCCTTCCAAGCTTTATCAAAAGGCTTTTTCAGATCCTGTAAACAGAGAGGCATAAATTAAACAGAACTAATTTTGGCTTCTGGGCAAGACAACTTACTTATTCCTACACTAGTCTTGAAAGGAGCATTAATTTCTGTAATAAATGATGCACACGATCCCACGAAAAATAAAGAACTTAGAGCTCGGGCTTTGAGTCCAGCGGCATGCCGCACACGCACGGAGGGAGCTGCCTTGGTGCGCACGCGTGGCCCACTACAGTGCGTATGAACCCAGGACCCACGTCACGGTGTGTGACCTACACCCTCCCCAGAGAAACACCTCATTGGCAAGAGTTTTAGTACCTCCCTCCACAAATAAAAAACGGGGGATTCTGACTTTTTCAATGAACAGGGGAATGTCCCCTGAGAGATGTACCCCTGATTTGGGCCCAACAACAACGATATCAAAGGCTTTCACTTTCTCCTGGGGTCTCCTGATTCTGCTCTTCAATCTGGAACTTGGGACCTCGTACGCTCTGATAAAGCCTGGCTCAAAAGCGCATACTGAGCCACTGGAAATTCTATCAAGTGGTTCCTACATATGTGTGTGCCCTTTAACAGGGTTCTTTTGTAAGAAGAATCTCATTTTGGGGGGGGAGGTTTATTTTTTATTTTTTGGCTCTTCACTGGCCTTACGACAAGGCTGAAGCTCGCGGCCCGGCATCTGAGGCCTTCCAGGAACTAGTCTTCCCCAACCCAGACTCATCTCCCACTCCTGCCCCAGACTCAGGGCTTCAAGCCAGACTAAAAGCCTCAGAAGCAGCGCCCCATCACGCTTCCCCCCCACCTGTAGGTGTGTCCCTCTGCTTTATGCACCCTGCCCTCCTACCCCACTGGCTAACTCGACAGACGTGTTCTCCAGGACCCTGGCGCCGGACAATGAGGAATGTTCCTCAGTGTCCTAACAGCTCGCCGGTCCTGGTGCTCTGCAAGACAGGCTCTGGGAGCGAAATACTGAGAGGTCCCTGCAGAGGTCGCGGGGACTGGCCAGCCTCAGCTTCCGGATGAGCCAGATGTGACTGGGAATCCCGTGCAGATCCAACCGGAGAATCTGATCTAAGAACCGGGGCACAATCCCCTGCCCTTCGGATCACACATCTGCCTATGCTGGTGACGGGCCGGAGCGGATACTGCTTGGCGTCTGCTACAGACCCCACTCGCGCCGCCCTCTCCTTACCGGTGCACGCAACGACTCAGCGTTGGTGCTGACTCGTGGCAAGGCGCTCCCCGAGCAAGGACGCCTTTGGAGGACGGAAACATAAAGTGCGCTCGAGCCTTACTGGTGCAGACCTTCCTGCTGGGAAACTACATCCTTGCAAGGACACTCTTCTGTCCAGCGGTCAACCAGTGACACACGGGCCAGAAAATCACCTTTCCCTGCACAGGCTTCTCCACTCAGCTGAGAGAGGGTGAAAACCACTTAAGGGCCTCAAAGGAGCTTCTTTCCCGCCCCGCCCTCCTGCCCTTCCCACGTTTACAGCACCAGCAGCATGACCAGAAAGGCCACGGGTCACCGCAGTAGAGCTGAAAGGTGGTGCGAACGTAGCAAAATGAGGGAAGCTGAGGCAGCAAGCAGCCGTCCTGCCATCCAGTAGGAAGGCGCATGTATGTCGTGCCTGGACAGGCCGGGATGACCGTGACTCTAACTCCCCCAAGGACTGTCCCCGGGAAGCGGGGTCCTGGACGGCTTACCCCTTTCACTCCTTTCAGGTCCCCCTTCAGCAAACTGTCCAGAGGGAAGGAGATGATGTTGTTCATATTCTGAATCTAAAAAGCAAACAAACAAAATTCTTATTTGATGTCCTTTTTAATCTGAAGAAAGGACAGCAAGACGCTAGAGAACATCTGGTAATATTCAACCTTCCCTGAAAACCTGGCCAGTGCGAGTGCCACAGCCTTATTTATTCCTACGCTCCACTCCTCGTGGTGGACTCACCTTGCAAATAAAAACACAACTCACAGAAAGTCTGTGTCTCTCAACTCTTCACAGCAGTAACAGCCTTCTACGATTAAACTATGAAGTTTGCAAAAAAGATCATCATTATGATGAATACAAATTATTTTGAAACCACCAATGGCAGAACCACTTTAAAGATAACGAATAGACTCACAAACACACTTCCTCTCTCACTCACAGCTCCAACATCCTGGGCTATGTTTTACTGAAGTCTCAGGCCCACAGACCCCAATCTTCCCAGAACAGCCCCCCGCAGGGGAACTCAGAACGAAGAAGAGAACGAGGGGACCCCTGTCTCTTCATGAATGTGTAGGAGTCAATGTTCAGAGAGAGGAAAAGAAACGAGTATGTGTTGCACGTGTTGTGCATGTGAAGTGTGGGGTGTATATGGGACGTGTGTGTGTGTGTGTGTTGCTGGAAAAGGAGGGAGGAGGTCTTGAGGTACTCTGTTCTTCTCCCTGAAGCACGAAGGCAAGGGATGGAGGCTTAGCACGTTGTCACCACAGATTAAATTGACTAGAATCAAGCCTGACACACACTCGGAGCACACTCACAGCGAACAAGGCTGTCCCCGCTGGCTGCCAGTGTGGGAAGTGAAGACACCAAGCTTTGGCTGGGAACCATTAGGCAATGGCTCCCCACATTCTAAGGCCCACGGAGTCCCTCCCCCGCCATAGCTGAGATCTACTTTCTCCTCTCCCCAGCTCAGCCCATCGCCCTAAGTCAACACAACTGCCAGCTGGTACTGCCAGAGCCTTGTGGCACGTGTGTCACTTGGGGATACGCACACCTAGATTGTGGCCTATGAAAGAGGAGGGGCAAGTCAGGACTTCGGAACCATGTGCATTTATTCTTACCACTGAGCAGAGGAAATTTTTAATTTTAGTAGAATTACCTTGAATAGGAAAACTAACTCTGGGCCCAATTTTTCAGGCAACATGGGATCTGATTTTCATACACTCTTCGGCATATGAATCCTCAAAATGGGAGGAAGAAACTGACTTGAAAAATAGTACAAAGGTGTGTGACAATGCCTGCCCCAAACCACCAATCCTGCCAAATAAATGATCGATTCATGACTGTCGTTACAGAAATGCCTTTTTTGGGTAACAATGGTCCAAGGCTTCCACAGCTCAGTGTCTGTCAGGCACCTGGCAGCCCTCCAAGGCACAACGGAATCAGCAGGAACTTGTGAGGATTAGCTGGAAGGGTTCAGTTTTTGGAACACGGAGAAGCAGAGCTAAGGCGAGGTCTCAGGGATGACTGGAAGGTACAGTGACGAACGGAAGGCTGTGCCGGTGAATCACGTCTGACAGCACACACACCTGGTTTCCGCCGTAAACCGTGGCAAGAGGAACCCCGAGTGCAGAGGCTGCCGCACGCCTGTCTCCTTCTACACCTGCCCCCACCCGGATGCCTGCCGTAGCCCCACGCCCCAGCTGGCTGCCATCCCGCCAGCCCTGCTGCCTCTGGCAGGTCCCCGCTGCTGGGCTCCTCTCTGCGCACCAGCTGCTCTCCACCAACTCCCCACGTGCCATTCTCGCTGCCACATTCCTGGGTGGGTCTCTCAGCACCTCTTCTGAAGGAGGCTCCTGGCCACCAACGAGTGACTCCTCCCCTCCCCTGCAGTGCTGTCGGATTCATCTCGGGTGGTGTCCCTGATAAGGGCTGAACCGACTCCTGCCCTTGGGACCCTCCACGGTCCAACCTCCTTGGCCACTTTTCATCTTCGTATCCAGCCAAGTGGAAGTCCTTGCTGTTCCCTGCTTGTGCTCAATCTGTTCCTCCCTGCCGCGGGTCCTCCCGCACCGCCGTGTCCAAAGCCTTCCCATCCATCCGGCTTTCTCCAGATGCCACCTTCTCCACTAACACCCCCCATCCAGCTGCCAGCAGGAATGGATCCCTCCCGCCCAAATCCTCCGATATTTTCTTTTTTAAAAATTTCTTCAGGCACTTGACAGGTCCTAACCTGCTCCATCTCATGTCTCACACTGTTATCCTAACGGACAGCTCTGAGCATACTCATTTTATATTCTCCATGGCACCCAGAACAGGACTTGGCCCAGAGCAGGTGCTTGAGAAGCATGGAGGAAATCAATATACTGCAGTATTTTTTGGAGCATCTAATACATAAGAGACAGTTTCTAGAGATTCACTGATACCTTTAGAACAAACATCATAGAGCAAATGCACACATGAATTCATTAATCTGTCCATCCTGTATTTACTAAGCATGTATTTTAAAGACAGCAACTAGCTGCCTACAAAGATAAAAACACAATGCTTGCCATCTCAGAGGAAGAATAAACATATATATCCCCCAAGAATTTAAAAAAAAATTTTTTTTTTAGTTTTATGTATTTATTTGATGAGACAGAGAAGACGGGGTAACAGCAGCGGGAATAGGAGAGGCACACTCTCTGCTGAGCAGGGAGCCTGATGCAGGGCTCGAACCCAGGACTCTGGGATTGCGACCCGAGCTGAAGACAGATGCCTAACTGACTGAGTCACCCAGGTGCCCCTATACACACCAAGAATGAAACAAAGAAAGTCTAAGACATCACACATGCAGCGTCTTTAACTCTGTGCAGACATCAATGGCTCCTTCTGGAGAGAGACAATGACTGGCTCTGAGCAGCCAGGCAGGCTAACCTGGGCTTGGGACGGAGGGGTCTGTGCTGGCTACTGAGCCCCATGATGCTGCCCACTTATCCACGCGGTCACAAAGAGCCATGGCTAAGAGTCAGACACAGATCAGTTTGGTCCTGAACACTGCCCAGAGAGGAGCCAACACTGCGCCATCTTGGACGAGGCAAGTGCAAGAAAGGGCAGCAAACACAGCCCCAAGGGGAGCATCAAAGCCACCAGCACAGCTCGGTTATACAGTAGGTTCAGGGGAGAAAAGAACAAGGTGTTTGCAGATTAAAAATCTTATTACTCGAAAGAAGTCTACTGCGTTTGTTACAAGAGGCATGTTAAGTATGAGTGTATGCATGAATAAGTGAGGAAAACAAGATTCTCTACAGCAGGGGAAAAAATGCAGAGTCTGGTTCATAAATGTATTTTAAGACCATCTTCTATTTAATTCAAGTAAGAACACAGGTACTGATGGACAGGAGTCAGGTCCAGGAGAGAGAAACTAAGCTTTGGCATCTAGAGTGAAATGGGAAAGTTGAGTGGACACTACCCAACTGACTGGCTCTGCTTTCACTCTCGATGGCGTGGATGGGGCCCAAAGCCTACAGTGACCAGGACAAGACAGCCACCACAGCTGCCAAGGAGACGCACAGGGTCCTTAGGGAGTGACAGATGAAGCTGAAGAGGCACAGAGGGTTAGCAGACAAAGATGGATTAGACAGAACCTCAGTCCCAGGGACTCACTGGCTAATAGGAAAGATAAAGCCCAGAATTAAGTAAGCAGACCGCCCTGTGAGAACTCCAGAGAGCCATAGATAAAACCACGAAATTTTGAAGAAAAGCAAATTACTTTTAGCCCGGACACCAGGGAAATCTTTGCTGATCGGGGGTTATGTGAGACACACCTTTGAAAGAGGGAGCATTTCATCTTGCAAGATGAGGGGAAGCTCATCTTCCCGGCAGGAGCAGGACAGAGAAGTGGGCAGAGGCCCACAGCAGCCGCGTGAGCACAGAGACAGGGAAGGGCAGGGAAGGTGATGCTGAGCAGGGACGCCCGCGTGCCGGATGGACCAAAGGGGGTTCTGGCCTTCGTTCTGGCGGCTTTTTCTTGCTGGAGTTTTCAAATGATCTAAAATAAGAAACCAGGACTTCTCTAGTCAGAAAATAATTAGCTTAATTATTACAGAAGAGACAGAAAGCAGATCAGTGGTGGCCTGGGTGTAGGGGCAGACTGTGAGAGGACTGGTGGGAGCTTACTGGGAGCAGAAACCATCTCCAGACCGATGTACAGTCACAGTTATGCCACTTGGCAGAATTACTAGAAATCACTGACTTATATACTTGAGAGGATAAGTAAAATATACCTCAATAAAGCTGTTTTTTTTTTTTTTAAATATACCATTACAAATATAAACAGAATCCCAATGAATGGACCAACTCATTAATCCAGCGTTGTCCTCCTGGACACGGGCCTCTGCACTTTTAAGGCTCTATGTTTTGACTCAGGGTGAGTGTCCCAGGAAATGACGTCTCTGCCGGGGCTGGAGAACACACACAGGAGCCCAGGTGCTCTGTCTTGGCAAGAGTGCCCCGCGGCACAAAGGTCGGGCTCTGACTCTTCCTCCATGTGTTAGGGCAGTCCCCTATGCCTTGGCGCCTCAGCTGAATGAACCATCTTCTGTTCTGGCCCACAGGGGTGAAAACCACAGCCCAAACCAGTACATATCCTTGTGCTCAGCAGCCCTGGCCTCAATTCATGAGTAATGAAATTTTTATGACCTATGGGAAGAATTAAACCATCCCTGGGTAATCCAACCAGAATATTTCCTTAGTGCCAGCAAGCACCGGGCTTTCTTGTACTCTGACTTCCTTTTTAACACATGTATTATGTAACATGGCTTTCTGAAACACCTAGCATGATCTGATTATAGACTATTAAGTTCAATCACTGCTATTGACTAGGGATCTAATACTAACAGCAAATAGGGAGTCTTCTTTTTTTTTTTTTAAGATTTTATTTATTTATTTGACAGAGAGAGACACAACAAGAGAGGGAACACAAGCAGAGAGAGAGGGAGAAGCAGGCTTCATGCTGAGCAGAGAGTCTGATGCAGGACTTGATCCCAGGACCCTGCGCTCTTGACCTGAGCCAAAGGCAGGCACTTAACGACTGAGCCACCCAGGCCCCCCTACCTTTTTTTTTTTTTTTTAAGATTTTATTTATTTGAGAGAGAGCAAGCATGAGAGGGGAAAAGGTCAGAGGGAGAAGCAGACTCCCCATGGAGCTGGGAGCCCGATATGGGACTCAATGGGTACTCTGGGATCATGACCTGAGCCGAAGGCTGTGGCTTAACCCACTGAGCCACCCAGGCGCCCTGATTAAAGTTTTTATTTAAGTAATCTCTACACCCAACACGGGGCTCAAACCCATGACCCCGGCTGGGATCAAGAGTCGCACGTTCTCTGAGTAGGCAGGTGCCTGCATATAGGCAATCCAGAAAGTAACAATCCTCTCTTCTCTCTTCCTGTCTTCACTTTTCCTGGGTTCACTTGGAAAAGTCTGACAAGATGAGTCAGTAAGTAGTCAAAGGTTTGTGATCTCACAAGGAGAAATAAAATGATTCAGTCGGTGGGGCAGACAAGGCTAGTGAGCGGAGAGCAAGAAAAACCTCAGTACGTGATTGCAACCGACTGGGGAACAGACACCGACAAGGAGATGAGTGGGGGGGGGGGGCATAGCCATCCAAAAGCCACCCTTCCGTGCTGCTCTTCCTATTTTTTTGTGGTGGGGGTGGGGGTGTCTTAAAATTCCTTGTCCCTGCTTTGTCACTTCCATACTCTATAAAATCTTTCTACTTTCCCTCCTATGCTTCCTGAGCTCCCAGGGGCACCGCCTCACCTGCTCCTTTAGCTCTGGCCACAGGTGACCACCTGCTGCTGACCTGGCCAAGGCTCCATCTTGGTCCCACTGTAAACCCTGCCTGGGAACCTCAGTGCTGCCACCTCTTTGACTTAGGCAATGAGGAAACTGGCTCTGCCAAGTGAGAATCCCAGACAGGATTCTCTTATCAGAGCTATTTTTAAGAAGCAGCACAAGAGAGAATCATAACAGGGAAAGTCACTGGGCAGACTTCCTACCTCCAGGCCTATGAATCTAGAAAAGAACAGGTCTTCCCAGGGCTTCCCTCCAAAATCCTTAACAGGGTCCAATTCTCTTTGGGGATAATCAGCTTGTCCTTAAGAGGCCAATGTATCCCTATATAAACCACAGCTAAAGAATCTCACTGAGATCTACCTGTGTCACAGAAGTTTATTTTAATCTGCCTCGTTCATGAGAAACCTCAGAGGCAGATGACACTTTCAGATCCGTGAAGTTTTTCTTTTCTTTTTAACGTGAGCAAATGCTGCTCAATCACAGAGTCAAATAAGTAAAAGCAAGGCTTCAAAGAAAGGCCAACCACAAGGAGGCCCAGCACCTCCTTGTCGGGGTGGAAAGTTGCAAAAAGACCTCAGACCTCACTGATTCAAATAAGGGCACAATTCTTCACAGAGGTTTCAGTATTACTAAGCATAAGTATGTACGGAACAGTCACCACCTGTTGGAAACCTCCAGTTCTCTCCAGGAGCCAGAGCCTAAGACCCAGGAGAACGTGTGGGTGGTGTTGCTAGATGTGTTGGGGTAGCAGGTACAGCTATACACCTGTGCTGTCCAGCATGCTAGGTGCCAGCTACACATACCCGCTCACATTTAAATGGATTAAAATTAAATCAGGTTAAAGACCAAGCTCCTTAGTTGCAACAGCCATATTTCAAGTGCTCAAGACCTCCACGAGGCTACTGGCTTATTATGTGGGAGTAGATACTGGCCAGTTCCATCCATGCAAAAGTTCTACTGAATGGCAATGCCTTAACCCAACAGCTTAAACAAATTTTAAGCAACTTTATTAAGGTATAATTAACATATAAGAAGCTACCCACATTTTAAAGTATACAATTTGGTAAGTTATGACATATACATACACACACCCACATCAAACCCTTGTCCAAATCCAGACAGTGAACATATCCACCCCCTAAAAGTTTCTTTGTGCCCCTTCTGCAAGCCCCACCTCCCAGCTCCTCGGTCCCTGGACAGCCACCGATCTACTTCTGTCACCAGAGAACAGTTTTCATTTCCCCAGAACTGTACACCTCCGGAATCCTGCGGCACGCACTCCTCTCTGTGGCTGCCTGCCTGGGGAGTGAGCACTCCCTACTTGGAGAGCCATCCATGCTGCAGCACCAACAGTGCACTCCTGTTCCTCGCTGAGCACTGCTGCACGGTCCCGCAAGACTACAGTCGGGGGATCACGACGCCTGTCACAGGCTGTGGAGTTATTTTCAGTTTGGGGTTACAACAAACTTACAAAGAAAGGTGTTATGATGATTCAGGGGCTGGGACTCTCAAATCAGGGTCGGAAGGCCTTTTGAGAAGGTGACATTCGAGCAGTGGAGGGAGGGAGCCACAGAGCCGGGGGAGATCCAGTGGGAGAAAATTCCTGCAGAGGGAATTCCTAACAGGAAGGCACGGAGGCAGAAGTGTGCCTGGCGGATTCAAAGAAGTTTTCTATGTGCTTTCCAAAGACCGCTTATTTAAAAGAATGAGCATGCAGGCAAAAAGGTTTTTGTAGAAGCAGATGGTATCGGGTACAATGGTCTAAATCCCTAAATGGCCCTGGGCGGTTTGCTGTCATTTAACCCTTACAACTACTCTGAGAAGTAGGTGCAGTTATCCCCGTTTTACAGATGGGCAAAGCTAGACAGGGCTAAGGTGCCCACCTGGTCCCCAAATCCCAATGAGAAGAAGCAGAGTTGAGCAGAGAAGCCGAAGCCACAGCTTGTCCCGGCATTTGTCCCGGCATTTCGCTGCCAGAGACAGATTCATCCCCCAAGACCAGAGCAGGAGGAGCTGGGAGGCTGAATACGCGCTCCCTCCGAGCAGCCACCTACATCGGAGCTCCCTTCTGGTTCCTTGTTACACAAGCGGTTCAACAGGAGAACCATCCAGGTCACTTTCGCTTCTGGGGTCAGTGCAGAGACTTCTTCCCTGGCCGGCGAGGGCGCTGGTTGGGGTCTGCAGGACACACCGCCCCACACTCACCCCCACCCCCACCCAGACCGCTGCCTTTGGCCGAAGAACCACTCTGCTGGTTTAATTAAAAAGGGAGGGGGGGGTGCACCTGGGTGGCGCAGTGGGTTAAAGCCTCTGCCTTCGGCTCAGGTCATGATACCAGGATCCTGGGATTAAGCCCCGCATCAGGCTCTCTGCTTGGCAGGGAGCCTGCTTCCCTTCCTCTCTCTCTCTCTCCCTGCCTCTCTGCCTACTTACAATCTCTGTCAAATAGATAAATAAAATCTTAAAAAAAAAAAAAAAAGGCGGGGGAACTTACACTGATCTTGAGTTCAGTTTAACACAAACTGAAAGATCAAAACCAGCCAGCTGCCAAAAACACACCCCGGCGACTTTCATACCAGACACGCGGCGGGCTACAGCTTAGCGGTCGGTTTCTGCCTTCCACGCTGCATCTCCGCCAGTCACGCTGTTTTGATCTTTCACGTTCTAAGTGGAGAGAAAACAGTGACCCTCCGCCCCTCTCCTCCATTAGGGGCGGGAGCTTCAGCTCCAGCTCCACGCAGCTGTGCCGAACCCCGCGGACAGCCGACTCCGAGGCCCCCGAGAGCACCAGAACCACCCAGGATCCCACAGCCTCTCCTGACATGAAAACTACGCCATCAACCAGGGTGTTTCAAACTTCTTGCCTCCTAGAATCCAAGGATGGGAGATACTTGCGAGCCCCAGCGAGGCCTGAGCATTACCGTCCCCGTCTCCCTGGGGGTCAGCCTCGGAGGCACCTCACCGGCTGTCCTCTACGATGGTCGGCTCCTGACTGGTGACATCAGCATCACTGGGAAACTCAGCAGAGGTGCACATGGTTAGGAACTCTGAGAACAGGCCCAACAAAGTGTTCTAACCACCCTCCCGGTGCTGTCGCTGCACCAAAGTTTGAGAACCACCATTCAGCAGGTGCAGCGTGGGGCCGTGATTTTTATTCTAACAAGTTCCAGATGATGCCTGTGCTGCTGGTTGGGAACCGCACTTTGAGAACTACTGCTCTAGATTAATGCTTCTCACCCTCTGGGGATCTAACAAAAAGGAAGATTCTGGTGCAGGAGGCCTGGAGAAGGGCCTGGGAGTCTGCATCTCTAAGAAGCCCCAGGTGATTCCACTGGAGTCCAGGCTAGGGGCTCTGGGGGCAGGGATGAGACAATGTCTAAACACTCTTCGAGTAGAATCTGAGACATGCAGGTACTGATGCGATTTGCCAAGTTTTCGATTGCAAGGAATGACTGATTAATAGCTGAAAATTCCCAGACAGAAGGGAAGGTACACGGAGGAGCTAGGACCTTGAATTTATCTACACAGACTGGCGGGGGCCAGACTCCGGGCTGAGCCCCTCACCAATGGGAGGAGACACGGGAAGCAGGGCTCGACAGCTTACAGACCCCCTTCTGTATCACCACCTCGTCCAGCCACCAGCTCTGGCCCTTCGTCACTGTCTTCTCTCCTTACCAACCTCCCCTGGAACAGCAAATACCTGCTGTCTCCTCCTCCCCCTATGGCTTCTCCTCGAGCTACTGCAACTTGTCCTGGCTTTTACCCAGGCAGATCGGTCCCTGTGGCCTCCCGATCACTGAGGCCTCTCATCCGGCCCCCTCCTGCTCTGCGGCGGCCAGGACAGCTGACCCTCGCCTTCATGCACGTCTCCTAATCCCGTCTGTCCACACATTCTCGCTTAGATTTCACAAAGTCCCCTATGTCATGGCCATTGTCCCTTTAGCAGCCACCAGTTGAGAGAAAACAGGATGGTGAGAGAGAACAGAGACAAACCCTGTCTGGAGCTCACTAACGCTTCAACTGATTCGTCCCTAGTAGTGCATCCTCCACGCATCTGGCAAGTCATTAGAGTCATGAACTTGCCACCATGTCCACATGCAGATGAGCCTGAGGATCTCGGGATGCCCACAGGACTCCCTGGCCCCACCTCCAGCCCAGGGACTCAAGGACCCAAGGCGGGGGCCGCGTCCTCAGGCTCTGTGGCGTTCGCACCGTGGCCACCGGAGCACACGGTGCTTCTAATAAAAGCGTTTGTGTTTCCCTGGCCAGAGGGCAGTGCTCACCGCCTGGACAGCGCCAGAGTGGGCCCAGTACCCAGCGCACGATTGGTCAACCCCTCTGGAGGCCTTGTTCCCAGCCCCAGCTTTTCCCACGTTCTCTCGCGTCTACAGGTCCGTGTACCAGGAGGATTACACGAAGGGAGCAATGTCTTCCAAAAGAAAAAGAAGGGAAGAAACAGTATCAAAATACACTTAGACGTATTAGGTGTCTGTGCTACAACCAAGACACAGAGGCTCTCACATTAGCTTTACTGTTTTTGTTGTTCTGGTTAAACTAAGGACATGCTTTTATTTTTGGTCGGGGACTTGGGAGCGTAGGAAGCAGCTTACAGGCCTGAAGACTTGCAAGTCTAAGACAAAGAATCTCCAGCTGCACATGAGGCCAGTTAAGAAGTCAGTGCGAAGGTTTCTGGGCATCCGGAGTAACCGGCAGCTGGCCTGTCCACAGACTCCATCCGCCCAGCTCTCCAGCCCTCGGCACTCAGAGCTGGGAGATCTTTACTCTGCATACAAGAGCCTGCAAGCCAAGCCAGCCTGTGCTCCAGCTCCCAGCGCTGTGGAACGAGAAACAGTGGAGGCAGATGCCGGCAGCAGTAAAACCCAGCAATCAGCAGGCACAAGAGTATCAGAATACTAAAATGTCCGAAATGGAAAGTGGGTAGTCTGGCACCAGTCTAGGGGCAGAGACGGGCCATAGACCACGTGCAAGATGTCAGGGGTTTTCTAAATTTCGGCATAGTTCAGTAATTTAAGCCCAAAACAAGTCTTCCTCCCAAAAAGAAGAGATCATGATCAGTGCCCCTGTTATTAATAAGAAGGTAAGACATTTTAATGTAAGACATTTTCAATAAATGAAGTTAAAAAAGAAGTAGTACGGGGCACCTGGGTGGCTCAGTGGCTTAAGCATCTGCCTCCAGCTCAAGTCACGATCCCAGGGTGCTGGGATCAGGCCCCTTGCTCAGTGGGGCGCCTGCTTCCCCCTTTCCCTTCCCTCCCTCCCCCTGCTTGAGCTCTCACACATGTGCACATGCTCACTCTCAAATGAATAAATAAAAAATCTTTAAAAAAGAAAGAGAAAGAGAGGAGACATATGCGCAAGTCTGGAGGGTGAAGACACCTAGCAGAAAGCTCTCTGTCCTCGAAGGGATGTGACACGCTCTGTTAGTCTGGAGACTGAGCTCAGTCAGACCACACCGGAGAGCGTGGCAGGAGAACCCTGCTGATATCCACACGGCAGGCTGGGACGCCTCTGCCAGGCTCTGCCCACTCACAAGGACAAGGTCGCAGGCGGCCCCACACCCCAACAGAACCTCACTAGCGCTTTGCTCTGCTCCTAGTATATCTTGTAACACCGATTAGCTGCCTAATGAATGAATGAATTCTTAACTTAGGTGTATGTTGGTGGAATTTTCAAATTCCTCCTTCTTTCTTTTTTTTTTTAAGATTTTATTTATTTATTTATTTGTCAGAGAGAGAGACAACAAAAGCAGGCAGGGTGGCAGGCAGAGGTAGAGAGAGAAGCAGGCTCCCTGCTGAGCAAGGAGCCCCATGCAGGACTCGATCCCAGGACTCTGTGATCATGACGTGAGCCGAAGGCAGCGGCTTAACCCACTGAGCCACCCAGGCGCCCCTCAAATTCCTCTTTCATTGTGAGTGAAGTAGATTTCCTCAGCCCCAAGGCTGCCCCCAGATCTCACATCGGGACTCCATCCTTCCCTGAGCATCTGCTGGTCCTGTTTCCCCCCGGGGCAGCTCTGCGGACAGGGAGCACATACATATCACCCCCAAGTCTCTGAAAAAAAGACAGGGACTGCATATCTGGGAATGACCTTTCTGCAATCTGTCCTCTAATGCAGCCACTCGTTAGAAAGCTACCTCCCAGCACAGAAGTGGTCCCTGGAAAATCCTTCCAGGATTCTCACATCCATCTGGTAAGAGGAAAAGAACCTAAGAAACCGGGCTGACTTCATAACCAGTTTCATTTCACACGTTCCATTTCTGGAGCTGCCGTATTTCTCCCCTTATCCTGCATAACCGCAGAGAAAATTCAGAGGCTCTGTGAAGGTGAGAATCTCACCCGTTAGTAACAAAATCTCACTCTATATTAATTTGGCCTTTCTCTGGAGACGCTCCAACTGCTTTATAAACATCCTCTCTCGCCACAATGCAGGTAGGTGGTCATTTTCCTTTGTGGACAAGGGCAGAATGGACCATCTTAGCCACCCAAGATGGAAATGTTTTTAAATGCCTGAGAGAAAGGAAAAGCAAGGCTTTAAAAATAAGAGATAGGACAGATGTGACCAAAAATAGGAGTAAGAATGGTATACAAAATACCAAAAAAGGAGAATTCTCCTGTAATCCGCTCACTCTCAGCAACAGCTTCTTAGAAGCGGCCCCTTCGGTGCTCTAGTGGCTGGATGGCTTCGCCACGGGCCCTGGCCCAGAAAATCAGGCCTGGTGAATTTAATTTTGGCACAAGTAAGAGATTTTCTCCCTCTCTCTGATCTTTGCCAGAGCCAGGATCAACAACCTTAACTCCATAAAATACAAGCTGAAAGCAAAGGGAGGCACCCAGACTCAAAGCCACTACCACCAGGACTTGGGTTCCTGTCTCCTGACAACACCAGGGTGTCACCCACGAGCTGGGCTCTAGCTGACAAAGAACCCCCCCCCCACCCACCGCTTTCCTCTCGATGCTGGCCCTGAGTGGGCCTGGTGCTCCCACCACGGAGGAAACTGAGGCCCCACCGCACAGGCCGCTGCAGTCCCGCCCAGCCCACGTCTCCCTTGAAGCTTTCCCTGCACCGCCGACCTTCCTGCTCCGTCTTTTTCCCTCCAGAAGAGTCTACAAGAAACTTTAACTTCTTTAAATGCCGCCATGGACAGAGCATAGATTTGGCGGTCTCAACTCTGTTGCTCACTGGCTACAGACCAGGGAAGTCATTTTTTGAGTCTGTGCCCCTGTTAGATGAAGGTAGCAGGCGCTGTCCTGCACAGGGGTCAGGAGGACCGAGCGAGTGTCCCCTTCACACCCAGCTCACGGCCTGCCACCCCATGCGTGCTCAGCAGCGATGGCCACTGCCGGCTTCCTCATGGCAGAAAAGTGGGCAGCCGGGCCTTGCTGCTGTTCCTGATGCCCGCAATGCTCAACGTGGCAAAGCCGCCGTGGCAAGGTCCCAACCTACCTGGTCTTCAGTTTTGCAGAAAACCGAGAACAGAAGGGGCAGTTTTGTTAACTGTACAGCAGCTCATGTTGGCAAGGAAGCTCAAGCTGGCCTCCTGGGGATTCCACTGTGGGGAAGGCTAAGGTGGGCCCTTCTCCACCGTCCCCAGCGCCTTCTCAGTTATCTCCAGAGCGGGAGAACCGGGCTCCCTCCAGGGAGCTGTTGTAAAGATTAAGTAAACGAAGCTGGAGTCTCTACACAGAACCAGGTGTGACACTCCTCCCTCCATTCTACACTGAGAAAAGCCAGGTCTGGGCAGCAGCTGAATGGAGAGGAAGAGGAGCGGCTTTCAGTGGGGCGGGGTTGGGGGGTGAGGGGGTCGGGGAGGCCCCTGCCTGAGGCCCTGCTCATCCTCCGGGGATCCCTCCCGCCGCCTCCCTTCTGGCTCAATCCTGTTTCCTGACTCACACATCTTCCTCTTTCTTGGCTTTCCTTTTCATTTTGCTAAAGCACATCCTGAAGGAGTTTCAGAGAAATGACGCACAGGAGCTGAACGTTTTGAGCTTTGCCTGACTGAAAATATCTCTGGTTCTATTCGCATGCACAGCTGCCTGTGGCTCCAGGTTGGAATCCTGCTCCCCAGGAGGTTAGTGGACTTGCTCCATGCCTTCAAGTTCCCAGTGCTACTGCGGAGACGTCCGAAACCACTGATTCCTAATCCACCATGTGCCTTCTGGAAGTGTGAAGACTGTTTGCAATTTCACAGATGCTCAGAGGCCTCCTCCCTCCCTGTTCTGGGCTCTGACCAGCCTTCAATCTGGAGACACAAGCAGTTGGAGTTCAGGGACCATCTTGTCCTCGTGACACTCTCCTGTCTTCCATTCATTCTGAGGCACCTGTCCACTGACTGACGGGCCTGAAGGATTCATCATCATGTCTGTGATCAGTTTTCTACTTTTCTATTGTTTCGCTTTGTTTTTTGAAACATTTTCTGACAGACTCCTATTCCAGCCATGTCACCGGATTTTTTCTTTTATGTTTTCTTACATGAATCATTTCCCCCCTTTCTTTAACCATAGCTGCATCCCTACTCCTGCCTTCTGATATAAAGTCTATTCCAATCTCTCAAAAAAAAAATTTTTTTTTAAAGATTTTATTTATTTATTTGACAGAGAGAGAAATCACAAGCAGGCAGAGAGGCAGGCAGAGAGAGAGAAGGGGGAAGCAGGCTCCCTGCTGAGCAGAGAGCCCGATGCGGGGCTCGATCCCAGGACCCTGGGATCATGACCTGAGCCGAAGGCAGCGGCTTAACCCACTGAGCCACCCAGGCGCCCCTCTCAAAAAATTTTTTTAAAAGATTTTATTTATTTACTTATTTGACAGAGAGATCACAAGTAGGCAGAGAGGCAGGCAGAGAGAGAGGGAAGGCTGAGCAGAGAGCCCGATGTGGGGCTCGATTCCAGGACCCTGAGATCGTGACCTGAGCCGAAGGCAGAGGCTTAATCCACTGAGCCACCCAGGCGCCCCATCACTCAGCAGAATTAAATGTAGTTTCTCTTCTTTTCTTTCCTTTTTATTTCTTTTTAAAGATTTTATTTATTTATTTGAGAGAGAGAGAGAATGACAGAGAGAGAGCACGAGAGCAGAGTGGTCAGAGGGAGAAGCAGACTCCCGCTGAGCAGGGAGCCCAATGTGGGACTCAAACTCAGGACTCCAGGATCATGACCTGAGCCAAAGGCAGTTGCTTAACCAACTGAGCCACCCACATGCCCCTAAATACAGTTTCTTTAAAGCTTCTTCTGCAGTCTGCATTACTCCTGTTTCCTCTAAGCCCTCACCTCTGCTTGTTTTGGTCTCTTTCACTCTGGAGGCTGTTCACTCATACTTTGGTGTGAGGTGCCCAGAGTCACGGAGGGGCTGACCCACGAAGGGGCTGGGGGGGTGGGCTGTGGGCTGACAGTGTCCCAAGAGGCCCCCACAGGTCTTCCCTGGGGCCATTCGGTTTCTCCAGTTGAAATAAAAAAGGCTCCAATCTGACTCCGTGGTGAGAGCCTAATAAGCATGTCTGCCAGGGTCCAGGGAGCAGGGCTAACAGGAGACCAGGGATCCCCAGTCAGGATGCTTGCCACCAGCTTGTTGGAAGCAGGAAGAAGTGGGTGATGAATTCAACAAAAGTCCCCAAGAGATTGCAAATGAGCCCGAGTAAAAAACTTAAGAACAGTAACGACTTTTTGATTTTACCATTTCCAACTGAAATCTCTTACAAGTGAAGACGGGGAGAGAGACCCAGAGCCTTAAGGATCTGGTTCTTGTCCTTCCACGTTTTAACTCATACACAATGTTCCCTTCTTTTTGCCCCGCCACGGCCAGACGTACAAACCCGCCATCATCACCATTTCAAGAATGATAAGCTACTTTTTCACTTGTTATTTGCTTGCTGACAGGAGAAATGAGAATGGCACTGCTGTTTGCGACCTTGACCTGCTCCGGTCACCCATGACCTTTTGAAGCTGGGGGAGAAAAACAGGAAAGGGAGGCTGGGGCCATCCCAGTGTGTACCCCCTTGTGGAAGAAGCCAGGCAGCGGGGTCACAAACACCCTCTCAGGCTGCCCACTTGTTCAGAATTCTGTTCCCACAGCGAGGAAGGCACAGAGCTGCCAAGCACAAGAAAGAACCCCATTCACCCACGTTACCCGGCACCTACCACAGGCAAGAGTCCCGACTCCACGTTCCCACTTGCTTAAAAAGCGACTTTTTTTAGGCTTTGCATTTGGGAGCATAAAAGGCCTTTAAATATTCATGGCAATTTCTGTGCTTTGATTATAGGTTACCTTGCTGTGTAAGACAGGCCTGGAACATATTTATTAAATATTCTAAGTTTAAATGCCCACCATAATTGCCAGAAACAGATGATTCTATGTAGTTTATAAACTTAAAAACTGAAGTCAGGGGCCCTTAAGAAGATGAACGCATTTATCCATTTTGTCCCACAGCTGTGTATATTTAAAACGCGCACTTGAATTAAAAAAACCATGTTACCGTAAAAATTACAATTCTAAAATTTATTCCAAAGTGACCAAATGGGTATAGAAAATATAATTCCTTTAGGCACTGCATGAGCTTTAAAATGTATTCCCAGATGAGCACAAACCTCGGCTACCCTCCACGGGCTACCTTTCCGACTAAAGGAACTGCATGTGCTCGACCCGCGGCCCAACAGCTTCCTGTGTGTGAGGACACTTACCAGGTTTTTGAAAAGTGCCGTCAACTCCTTTGTAAACACCGAGAACTTGAGGAACGCACTGCCTAAATCCGGGTCATCTCGGCACACGCAGTTGCCCCCAAACTTCTCCAGAGCCTGGGTGTACTGCTCCTCGTTTTCCACGTGAGCTACAACAGCAGCGGGAGACGCCCCGTTAGTACAGCAACCTCTCCATCCTCGCGCTTAACAGCTTCTTCCTAAGTTGTGAATAAAACTGAACACATTAGCAGGATACGAATCTGAAAAGTGTCGAGCTGCACCGGAGCAGAAATCACTTTGTTGTCCTGACAACGGTCCCGCTGCACTGGCAACGGATCCCAAGGAAGGAGGGTCATGATGACCAGGATGGGAAGAGCTTCCTTGCACAAGCCCCCCCGCCTCCAGCATGTCGGATGAGGCTCCAAGGGTACCCCGAGGCCTCCCACATCTCCTAGGACCCCTCTGTGGTGTATAAGATGGCAGGAAGCACCAGCCCAGCCAACAGACTCGGTCCTCTCCTAGAAACTCAGAAAGAGATGCCCATTCCTCTCAAGCGTGAGCCCTGAACCAGAGCCACAGGCCACAGCTCTCCTTTCCACATGGCAGGAGCTGTGGACCTTGGAGCACGGGCTGGGGCCACAAAGGTCAACTGAGTGTGTCTGTGTTCTTCTCAGACACATCCTCTGTTCAGGTGCCTGCCTTCCCTGACTGCTATACATCCCACAGATGTCTTCTTCCTCCAGGAAGCCTTCCATGACTCTGCCCTGTGCCCTGTCCTTGGTCTCAGCATGGACATTGAAACTGGGAACGTATGTCTCGACGTTAGACATGTTTAGAAGACAGGGACTAAATTTTACTTATCTTTGTGCCTGAAATACAAGACAACAAGCTTCTGTCCGAATAACAACAACAAAAAGCAAACCCCTGTAATCTATCTGACGGCATTTTACTATCATTAGGCCTTAACGCATGGAAACCTGGATTCTGGGTCTCCAGCTCAGTGGTTCCCAATCCCTTTTGGACACCAAAATGATAACAAGCATCTTATCAGACTGTAAAAGCTGCCACCCGGCTTCAGATCTTTCATTCAGAAATGGAGGCAGGTGGAGGGGCCCAGGTTTCTAGTAAGTTAATGTGGTTGACTATAATCCCCTTACTTCTAGGTCATTTCTAAGTGAATCCAGCCAGTCTGTGATAAAACAACTGTTGTTTGCATTAAGCACCTGATTTCTTTTCTTTTCTTTTTTCTTTCTTTATTTTTTTTTTAGATTTTATTTATTTATTTGTCAGAGAGAGGGAAACAGAGAGAACACAAGCAAGAGGAGTAGCAGCAGGCAGAGGGAGAAGCAGGCTCCCTGCTGAGCAAGGAGCCCGATGCGGAACTCGATCCCAGGACCCCATCTGAGCTGAAGGCAGATGCTTAAACGACATCTGAGTCCCAGGTGCCTGATTTCCATGTTTTCCTCATTTCAACGAGAAATGTAACACGACCAGTTTGTATGCACAACGGGGCAGACAGACATGTAGCATAAACTTGTATGTGAATGCCATCAGATTCTTCCTCAGGTAAATTAAACCACTGTCAGCCAATGCCAATTCCTGGGCCTGGTGACCGGGGAAACACAAGGAACATTTATTTGTGATGGGCAGCCCTTGACCCCAAGCCACATTCCATGAACGGCGTGCCTGTCCATCCTACCAGTGAGGAGCTATGCCCTAGACCTCCAGTACTGGCCTCTGGAGATTCCAACATTGGCCTCACAAATATAAGAGAAAATTAATTTCACTGTTTGAGCCCTTTCCCTTGTTTTTTTTCTTTACCATTTCAGAAAAGGACCTGAGAGTTCTAGATAAATTAAATGCATTTCTGAGACTACACTCAGCAAACAAGACAGAAAAACACACACAGGGGCCCTGAAGAATGTGTGTCAGAGCGGGAAGAGCTCCCAGATCTGGGTTCCAGGCCCATGCCTTCCGCGGAGCGTGGGACTCTGGTGAGTAAATGGCCAAATGTCTCAGCCACGTGAAGGTTGGAAATCTGCTGTGAGATACTCACAAGGTTAAGGTAAGAAGCAAAGAATAGAGCCAGGGACACAAGCTCAGCCACACTCAGCAAAGATCCAACAGCACACACGGTAAACAGAAGCACGATGTCATTTCTACGGAATATGGACAATGTATGCTTTTTCTAAACCTCACAACAACTTTGTAATAAGACCTACGCATTCTTCCCCATCCTGGCGAACATAAGTCGGGGCGCTCAAAGAGGTTAAATATTTGTCCTGGGAAACAGGGCCAGCAAGCGGCCAAGCCAGGCTTCAAATCCAAGTGCATTTCACCCCAAAGCCCACTGTTCTCCTCTGTACTAGTGTTCAGTTCAACAAGAAAATCAGCTTCCCTAGCCCAAACAGGGGCCCACATTTTAGATTTTTTTAATTCTATTTCAGAGATGGGTCAGTTACATCGTCTAGTTCACTTCAGTTAGAAAATTCTAGCACATGTGGTTTAACCGCAAAGGAAAGCTCCTTCCAAACCACATGCTCTTCTATAACTGTTTCAGGGTTAGTGGTCAAGACATGGGCAATTCCAGTGTGGCTTTACAAGGGAGTGACAGCCACAGCAGACATCTGGGGCTGAGGTCTCCACTGGGTTAGAGAAACAGGACACAAAAGCCAAAGTCGCCTTGGGTGCCCCCCAAATCATGCCTGGGCCGCTCTACGCGAATACCCAAAAGGCGGGGGGGGGGGGTTCCCTTTCATTAATGCCGATTAGGTGGCCTTTAAGCCTTTGTTCAACTTAACTTGATAACAGTGTGAGGTCTTAATATTATCATCCCTATTACCTTCTGAATAAATCCAGTAGAATTCAGAGGGCTTAGAGACTTGCCGGAGACCACACAGTTGGTAAGAGGTGGGCAGGAATCCCCACTCTTTTCACCTTGCGGGCTGCCTCCCTGCCCATGGTCACCGGTGGGGAGGAGGAACCTATCTTTTCTCTTCACTGGCAGTTAGCCCAGCACATAGAGGAGGAATAGCAAGACCTCATATTACGGCACCAAGTACTAATGAACCTCCTATCACCCCTCCTTCTGGGCTTCTCAACTGACTGGGTATAGGGTGTTTGTAAAAATTCTTTCCCTTACAGGGCACCTGGGTGGCTCAGTGGGTTAAGCCTCTGCCTTGGGCTCAGGTCATGATCCCAGGGTCCTGGGATCCAGCCCCACATCGGGCTCTCTGTTCAGCAGGGAACCTGCTTCCCCCTCTCTCTCTGCCTGCCTCTCTGCCTGCTTGTGATCTCTCTCTGAGTCAAATAAAATAAATAAAAGTCTTTTTAAAAAAATTCTTTCCCTTATAAATCTTTGAAACAACGTGTTGATTCCCACACTCCAATCATGATCCGTGAAGTTGTGAGCTCATCATCACCATAATTTCCTTATTTATATTTAAAGTGTTCTGGTCCACTGTAATCTACTTTTTGATGCTCAAATTGTCCCAGCTTCAGTCAGTGGAAGCTTCTTCATGCTGATCTACTTGGGGTTTTTAACACAAATTCCCTTCTTGCAAACAGATTTGTAACTTCTTGATAAAATATGATAGCGCCGTATGTCTCCGTGTCTTCCTGAAACACCCAACAGGGTCCCCACCGGAGGAACAGTAAACCCTCCACAGATATGTACTCACTGACTGAGCTACTGCTCCAGATCTCCCGAAGTCTGAGATTTTCCTACTAGAGAACAGAAAGTTGTTGAGTGCCTTTATCTTTCTTTTGCCAGAAACAAACTTAAAATAGGAACCTGAAATAAATAGCTTGGGAATAAAGTTTCTGGAAAGAGCCCAAACTGGTCTATCAGCTTTTATTTACAAAATTGTTGAAAGCTGTTTCTCTAAAAAGAACTCACTCTCCTGCTTCCCCCGTTGTTCAAATAGATCTTAAACTCTGGTTCTTATTAATGATCCAGATCCAAACGTCTTTGATGTGGGAGGGACTTAGGGACATGAGAATCCAAGTCCCTGAGACCACAGCAGGACAAGAAAGACCCCGTTTCTTCTCCATTCTAACCCCACAGCCCTTCCATTTCCCACACCTCACAGCCCCAAAGTCCCACTTCCCACCAATCCAATCAAAGGGATGAAATGAGAGATTCGCACTGAAAAATCTCTTATGAAGCCAGCAAGCACGCATCCATTCTGAATTTAGAAGGACTGCATTTTATTGTGTGCTTTTTAGTTTACTTGATTCTGTGGTTTTAAAAAAAACAAACCCTCCTATCAAGGAGAAGGCCCAATGCATATAGTTCAAAAGCTGGGTCCGAAAAGGACAAAAGGCAGCCCCTTTACGCTTCCTCAGCAGGCCCAGCACAGGGAGGAAGCAAGCCCAGGGCCCCAGCACTGCCAAACGACAGCCCGGGCCCCAGTCAATTCACCCTCCACCAACCTCTACATCCACCTCAAGTATTTCGCTCATCACCTCCAACCCTGCAACAGGGGTAAGGCTGTACGCTGGGGCGGGACACACACAAGAGTGAGCACCGTAGCTGGCATCAATGTCTAGGGAAAGACGAAACCACACCACAATGGCCTGAAACATGGCAGGTGTTGGGATTCGGAGCCTCCAAGAAGGGGACATCTGAACTGAGGTTCCAGAGTTAGGCAGCAATTTCCAGAGAAGGAACAGGCAGGTAATCAACCCCAGGGAGTAGCGCGGAGCCCCACGTGTTCAGAGGCTGTGAACGCTTTTGTAGGTTTCCAGCTCCTGCGTGCCCGTAGCTCTAGCTCTCCACACCATCCCACGGCAGCCCAGGCCCCAGGGGCCATCCGCACCCACTGCTGGGTCTTTTCAGTTGAAATGGGACCTGGTCCGGAATCCTGCCTTTACAGACAGGGAACCAAAGCTCAGAGAAGGTGCTGACTTGCCCGCATTCACACAGCAGGTGTGCGGCAGAGCTGGAACAAGATCTCTGGTCTCCTGACGCCCCGTCTTCCAACGTTCCCCCACGGGTCCATCACAGCCACTACTCTCGGCTCTAGGTTAACACGAATGTGCTCCTGGCCCCCAGCCAAGCACACGCACTGGTAACCCAGACACCAAGGGCCACAATCAGAGAAACGGGGGTTGGCAGGCCACCCTGACTGGGACAGTCTAAGCCCCTGCTCCTGGCCAGACCACGGGCCCCTCGGGGGTCCAGCTGACACAAACACCTGCTGACACCCCCACATACCAACCACCCACTCAGGCCGCTCTGCCAAGGGCACGTTTAAGAAGAGACGTATGTTCTCTACGGTAGTAGCTTTACAAAGGCACTCCCAATGGCACACTGATTAATATTCAACCGTGTGCCATCATTTTAATGTCCACACAATCTGCACAAGTGCACACGAAGGAGACCACTTCCCCTGGCGCTGGCGACCCCACACATCGCCTGGTTTTGTGTTCAAGTTGGAGCGCACAGTCTCCTGAGGGAACAACTGCTTCAAGTCAAAGATAATCTTGTTTCCGACAGGATCTCTGCCCTGTGATCTTTCATCCCGTGGGAGAAAACCATTTTTAGAGCTTTATTTCCAGAGCCAGCCCAGATGAAAACCTTTCAGTTCACCATCTGGTAATCAGAACCAAAAGTCTAAGACAATTTGACATCCCATAATCTCACTTCTAGAAATCCATTCTAAGGAAATAATCCAGGTGATCAGAGGTATGTGTGCCAAATAACTTGTCAAGAGTGAAAACAGAGTGTATAAAGCGCCAACAATGTGCAAATGAGTGAAGAGCTGTCTCTATAAAATGGAACATTCTGGAGGCTTCTGACATCATGAAGTAGGAATATGCTCAGCACAGAAAACACGTTTAAGAAAAAAAGAGGCGGCAGGATATGAAACTGTATATTTAGTCTCAACTTTATAAAGTTAAAAGTAGAGAAGAGGTTGCAAGGAAAATCCATCAAAATGCTAAGCGGTGGTGAAAACGGCGAGTGCGCCACCAGGGCAGCTGGCGTACAGGCCCGGGGCCCCACTGTCCATGCAGCATCACATCCTCCCCCAGTGGGCAGCCTTCAGCTGTGGGAGCTCCCGTGGGAGTGGGAACAGCCAGCCTGGGGGCCGCGGTCACCAGCCTACACCCCCACACCGCAGCCTGTCGCACACAGGGAGTGGGAATGGCCCCCGGCCATGACTCTGTGCTACTGCACCTCTCAATCTTCTAAACTAAGCGTGTATCATCTTTATAATTAGAAAACAACATGTAGAATCAATACGACAGAACAGACTGAAGTGTCCACTGCCATGGCTAGGGCATTCTGGCTCTCTGTGCCTGTGCCTGCTGAGGGTATCACAACGTGAATTCTTCACCGAAGTCTCTCTCGGACAAGCCGCCACGACAGAGGCAGTCTTTGGAACCTGAGTACCTACCTGAATGGCTCTGACAAGACACAGGGACCTACAAACCAGAAAGGGTTTGATGCGAACACCCTTCTATTTGACAACTCCTAAGCTCAAGACAAGCAAGACAAGAGAAATGTGGTCCCTCTCTTGGAGCTTCATCACCTGCCACGTTTCCAACCTTCTGTGCTCTTTTCTATTTTCAAAGCTCATTTTCTTTAACCCTTTCCTGGGGCGTCCCCTTTGAATTATGGAAAGCACCAGTCCTTATGGAGGGGATCACGGACATATCTAGTCTGATTACGTCCAACACAGGAAGCGAGCGATGAAGTTATTAATTAACGTCAAGGTCTGGCTACTGAAACAGGAACACTTTCATCTGAGATCACCACGTATTCTTTGATCCTGCCCTTGATAAACAACAACACGGTGACGTCGGAAGTCTGTGTGAAGGACCCCACACAGCTCTAGCTGCCTCAATATAAAACACCCACTGCTTGCAAAAGTGCATTCGGGTGTGTGTGTGTGGGGGGGCTGAGACTGATGCACTAGACGAGGTTTATTTTTTATGCTAGCTTTCTTGTCCTTTTAGATTACAGGCTCAGAGTACAGAAAGCCTATCAAGGTTCACTTTTATTTACTCTTTACTTTTCCTGTATTTCCCGAATACCCACTCTCGGTCAAGAACATTCTTGGTACTAAAGGGTAAAAATCCAATCATGTTGAAATCCTTTCCGGCAGCAAGCACTGAAGAACACAGATATTCCGGAAGCAGAGCCCCTCCCTCAAGAAGCAAAGCTCCGCAAGGGAGAAAGATGCACAGGCGGTCAGTTTGGTGCAGAGAGCACAGCCAGAGACAGAACGGCCCTGGGAAGCTTGGGGGTGGGGGGACAGGTGTGGCCGGTAAGTTTGGTGCAGAGAGCACAGCCAGAGACAGAACGACCCTGGGAAGCTTGGGGGTGGGGGGACAGGTGTGGCCAGAGGACAGGGAGCAGCCGGCAGGGCCCAGATGCATCCCAGGTAACGAAGGGCCCCCAAAGGCTGTAAAGTGACATGGTAAGACTTGCATCTAGGAAAGCTGGATTTGGAGGAACAAAGATGAGTAAAGCGTGGCGCCTGCCAATGCTCAGCTCAGCACGACGAGAAACGAGAAATGCTCGAGAACAATCCATTACCACATACGTTACAAGAGGGAGACTGCAGCTCGAAATGGAAGTGAGCACATTTTCTAGGGCTGGTGATGGAAAAGGCTTCCCAGAGGAGGTAAAGCTTATGAGTTTGGTCCTTTGGAAGCCGGTCCAGGAGATGAGAGCCGCGAGCAGCCAGCTGCCTGACTCACCCCAGACAAGTTCTCCAAAGAGCGGCTTCCCGTCCTAAGGTTGCTCTGCGACCACATCAGAGGAGGGAGAGGCTCTGGCTCTCCTTTAGCCTGGAATCCCCAGGTATCTGGCACGGAAACAGGGAGGCAGACATCTGCTGACCGGACTCCCGGCTACTGGAAACCTTACATCCAATTACACAGATGCCCCCTGTTGGCAAAGCAGCTTGACCAGCCACATTACACAGTGTGCATTTTGTCATGGCAAATTGCTTTCAGCCTTTTCCCCTCTTGATTTCTGCCTCCCTATCCCTAAGGATACAATTCCCATTACTCACAGATGCTCACCAGACTCCTCCCCCCGCCACCCCTCTTCTTTGAGAGCACTGCAGACCAGGGGAAAAGACCGCTCCTGTGGTGTGCCAAGACCTCCCAAGTCGTCACGCCCAAAAAACAGCAGCCTTGAAAAACCAATGGTCTCCAAGCCTCAGGTAATAGCTGCTACTCATGCAGGCAAGATTTTAGATCAATAAACACATATATACATATGTACACACGCACACGACCTTTCAGCTCTGTGACTCTGGGCAAGTGGACAGAGTCTGGAGACTCCCTGAACAGATTCAGAGACCCCCTGAATAATGCTGAATAATGTAGTCAATGTTTTACAGTAAGTAAGGCAGATAGTCAACTCTGTGATGATATCCACATCTATAAAATATGGGGGTTTAGCTAGATCACTGGTTCTTTAATCTTTTATCACAGACATCAGTAAAAATCAGAACAATGTTTCTGATTACCTCCTCTGATTACCTCAGGACAAAGCATCTTTATATAACTTCCCATACAATTTTCAGGATGCACAGACCCTTTAAGTCTGTCCACAGACCCGACTCACCAGGTGAAAAAGCCCAGCCCAGATGAGCTTAAACTCCCTACCAAATAAATACGATGACCCTAAGTATGATTCATGTTAATACGTGGGACTTTAAGAGTCTTAGTTAGCGTTCCTTCTGATTAGCCATCTGTCTGTGATTAATATGCTGTTCACTGCTGACAGGATTCCACAAGTTACCCACCTAAATTCCAATCATTCTTCTTAACCAGCAGAAGAGAGACCATAAGCATTTCAGAGACTCGTAAGTAAAAAACATCTCAAGGTCTCAGAGTCCATGACCCCACCACCCCTACAACTTCCGTAGAGGAAGCACCAAGCCTTTGCTGAAATCCTTCCAATGACCAGCTCACTTCTCTCTCATATTTGAGTCAAAGCTTGCTCCCATGAAAATACCCTTTAAAGAGAAACAGAAAATACACTTCACTTCCTGGTCCTAGAGAAAGCCTTCAGATATGCCCTCTCCCTACCTCCCAAGCTAAGTACTAGGTCCTTCCAGGGTCCTCCTATGTTGAGGTTTTCAGCTCTAAGATTTTGAGGTCCCTCTTAAAATGTTGCTTTTACAATTCAATAAAGGGGTAACCAACTTTTTTTTTTTTTAAACATACTTCCCCCAACGTCACCTGACTCAGCTTTGAGCTTCTCACACACTGGTTCATGCTGAGTTGTGGTCAACCAAAACCACTTGGAGTTCTTCAAAAGGCTCACCATGGCTCCGCCAGCTGATATCCAGGAGGGTCCCACAGCCTTACTGCTTGCTCATTCTCCACTGTGGACCCTCGTTCGCAGCTGGTGCACCGAGCACTGAGCACCGGGAAGTGGGGTTCCACGGTCAAAAGCAGAGATGGGGAAGCAGGTCTGGTTCTGAATCTCAGCTTCTGTAATTGCTAGCTGAGAACCCTGGAGATTACTACTCTGTGCCTCACTGACCTCACCAATAAATGGAGTTGCTGATAGTACCTAACTCACAGGGCTGTTGTGCAGACTGTATTCATGGAGGTAGTTGTCTAGCACAGGGCTGGCCCCACAACAAATACTTCTTGGGGGTCAGATTATTATGCCTGCACTCTCAAGTTTATGAACATCCACACAGAAACCTTTTCTTTATCATTTGTCATAATCTCCTATTCCTTTTGATCACAGACACAGTAACATGTATTTTGTATCCTGAGTTTTATAGTCTGAAAATGTCATCATAAGCATTTTTCTTCATGTTGCTACATAACCATAGTTCCATCAAGCAGTATATCCTAATTCAGTTATTGGAGGCTTTCAGGTTTTCTCTGAGATAACTGGGACAATGCAATGAGCATCTCTGGGTATCTTTCCACATAGTTTTATTTCTCTTGAGGTGAACCACCAAACTGCTTTTTAAAAATTCCATGCCCTGGCTTTCAGTGCCACAACAAAGCAGCAGAATAGCTATTTCATCCTACTCATGCCAATCCCTGAGGATTACTACGATTCAGTTATTTTCTCATGTAATGGTAGAAAATCATGCCAGATACAGTACCTTCTTCGTGCACAATGAAACATCACTTCCTCAACTACTGCACAGGTTTCTTTCAAACTGCTCTATCCTTAAATTATATAAGTATAATAGAAAAAGTTCTCTGTATTAATTTTAAGCTTGGGATTAATTTAATAACCATATTCTAATTAGCACTGTAAAAAAGGGAGAAATACATACACAAAATTATTAAATTCTCATTTTCTTCTGTAAGGGGAAGATGGTAAGGGTTTACAGGAAAATCAGTATTTCTCTCTTTGTACTTCTCATTTCAAGGAAGTGACAACTACTCTAGGACATTCAGATAAAGGGTAAAGAAGATATCCCTCTCTCAGTAAGAAGATCTGCATCAAGTCTTCAAGATAGAGTAATTCTTAGAGAAGTGAAAATGAAAGTTCCCCGTTGTTTCCTTCTTGATAAAGAAGAATTTTCCACCCACTGCTAGGTCAAACAGCTAAAACATGTTAGCTCCAACTTCCCAGTGCAGGGGAGGGGGAGAACACCTTTGGACTGAGAGAGAGCTTGAGACATTTTAAACTAAAAAGTTTTAGAACAAATACAAGCTGGATGTTTTTAAGAGGTCAGAAAGCAGCTTATGATGAGTGGGAAAAATTACTGTAGAAACTGGTTCTCAACAAACCATTATAATAAAGGCTTCTGCAAACCTATACACAAGATGTTCTAGAAAATGAAGATAGCTGGACTGTCATCGTTTTTGAAACATAGGAGCAAATGTAATATACTTGCTATTATGTAGAAAAGCTTGCTTTTTATCTGTGGGGAGACACATGCTACACTCTGGCTCAGGCCAAATGTTTAAAGTCACACATGCGTGTGTGTGCATGCGTGGGGGGGGTTGTATCCTCAAAGACCAGCAGCTTCAGCGTCACCTGGGAACTCAGTCAGCAAATACTTCATCCTCCAGGCTTTATCCTATAGCTACTGAACCAGAAATTCTAAAGATGGAGCTGCTCAGCACCCCGTGTTTTAATAAGACCTCCAGGGGATTCTCGGGCACTCTGAAGTTTCAGAACCACTACCCTAACGCAGAGCTGGGCAAACTTTTTTCCTAAAAAGCAAGAGTATATATAACAGGCTTTGTAAGCCAAGAGACAGTCCTGAGGTGACTCTGTAGGTACCGGGGAAGAGGGTGAAAGCCAGCCTCAGCTCCCTGGCTGTAAAAACACATCTGGCCGCCCTACAGCATCTTGGACCCCCCTTCTGCTTCCATCTGTACAAACCCTCACCCAGCGGAGCACAGCAGTCGGCCGCAAGTAGACTGCTCACATCTAAAATGCTAAGTTTCTCTCCTACACGAGGAGACAGTCTCAGAACTTGCAGCAGAAACACGACAACACACAAAGGAAGATTCAAGAAAATGGACAACGGCTCTGCGACCTTGGTGTCCGCCGCTGAAGGAACACATGGCGAGCATGTTTGCGGCCACCGTGCTTACCGTGTGCCCTGAGCCATGCCTATCACTTCTGCCTTGTTGCTCAGTTAATCTTCACTAATATTTTCAAAATATTAATATTCCCGCCTAATGTGTGAAGAAAGGGAGGCTCAGAAAGATTCAAGAATTTCCGGTGACAGGCTTCCTGAGGGGCACATGAACTTCTACTCCAGGCTTCTCGGGTTCTAACACCTACGCGCTCTTCATCCCAAACTCCACTCGCCTCCAAGAATTAGTCGCTGACCTTAAGGGCCTGCCATCTAACTGAGGGGCAAAGCTCAGCAGACACAAACCTGTTCGAGAACAATAAAGAACAACACTGCAAGGGTAAACAGGGCCTGTGTATTAGGAACTCTTCCAACGGACTCAACTGCAAAACTCCGAATTTTGAGGTAAGATGAGCTGACAAAGATGAGCACATCCCGAGGCCTGGACCCCGTGAAGATGTTCTGCGACCTGACAGATGGGAACTGAGGTTGCACTTGAAATTCAAGTCATTCATCAGCGGAACCCGAGATGGGGAGGCGATCCTGGGTCACTGGGGTCGGGCCCAGGGCGCTCGCAGGATCCTGAGCTGTGCACGAGGGAGGCAGAGTCTGTGTGTGCTATGGACAAAACGGTGTCAGGGAGCCCCCGCCACCCCATGTCCCAGGGTGATGGTATGTGGAGCGAGGCCTCCTGGGAGATAATCAAGTCCGGTTGAGATCAGGAGGGTGGGGCTGCCAGGGTGGCGTAAGTGCTCTGACAAGAAGAGATGCCCCAGAGCCCACTCACTGTCCACCCCAACAGGACTCGGCGAGAAGGCAGCCACATGCTGGCCAGGGACACAGCATGCACACAACCCAGACACGCAGACCCCCTGGCCTCCAGCTTCCGGCCTCCAGAACTATGAGCCGCAGATGCACACGGATGAAGCCACCCGGCCTGGGCGTTCTGTTAGGGCAGCCAGAGTCACGGTGACGAGTGTGAGAAAGACTGCACCGGCCGTGACAGGTTTTGAAGATGAAAAGCCACAGATTGAGGATACAGAGCTAGAAAAGGCAAGGAAGCACTCTCGCCTGGACCCCCAGGAAGGAGCACTGCTGATGCTGTCACCTTAGCCCCACGGGCCCCATCTCTGACCTGAGCTCTCCAGAGCCATGAGCTAAATCTGTCTGTTTCTCATTTTCACAGTTTTTCTCGAAAGTCGTATATGAGATTACTTTATTCCTGCATCTTCTCAATTGTCTCCTGGTATGTGCCCTTTTCCTTTCCTACTTGGCGAGATTTGGCTTTTCCATCCCAGGATCGTTTTGTGGTCTCTGTCAGGTTTTGGTCCAGTGATAACCATCTCGCGAGGGTGAATGCCCACATGGACAGCTGTGCCCTGCGCCCTGTCCCGCTGGATGTACTCGCGCAGTGTAGACGCCGTAGGTCTTCTTGTAAACCCGGACCACTCTGTCAATCTGCTGACCTTTGGAGTGAGCTGGCACAACCCGGACTCTACCACGCTTCAGATGGGCTTGGCTCAAACACTGTACTTCTGCCTCAGCTCTTTGCAAAGAGGGGGAAAACATAATCTTCCCACAAATGTGGGAGAACACATCGAAATGTCTTTCACAGCTCTGGTTCCCGTCAGAAGTCACAAAGGGATTAAACTTCATCTTGGCCACTGTGGCTTCAGTGAGGGCCACAAAAGGGAAGAAACGAAATTTGTCATTTTAAGGCACTCACTTTATGGTAAGTTGTCCCAGCAGCCACAGAAAACTAACGTAAGAGAGTAAGTAAAGAAGGTTAACGTCTTCAACAGGAGCCTGGGACAGGAGGGCTTGTGTCCAGACCAGGAGTGGGGCTGGACGGCAGACGGTGGACAGAGACAGAGACAGCCTGCAACAGAGAGACACTGGGGACAGGTAGGGATCAGTTAGAGGTCAGATGGGGCCAACCCATAACAAATCAAGAAAGCAGGCAGCAAAATCCCAGTCTCAGAGAAATTAAGGAACTCAAGAAGGGAAAGGCATGAGGCAGTGTAAGGCATGAATGGTGAATTCTTTCTGTTGTTCTTTTAATCACAGTGAAATGAGTGCTCTTCCTAGGCGAGCAGTGGCCTTAGGACATAAAGCACACTCATGATCAAGCCACATGGGCCTCCTCTTCGAACTAACCGCCCTGAGAGACAGCATGTGTGGACGCTCACAGGGCCCCAGCCCGACTGCGGTCGCCCGCGGCTAATCCCTTCCTGAATATGCCCCATTGATTTCTGGTGTCTGGTTCTAAAAAAGTTTCATTTATCCTCACACTCCTCTAACCAAAAATATTCAAAGGAATATGAAACTAAAAGCAGTTCTGGAGAAGAGTTCCAAAAATGTTGTGAATGGTGTCAGCACATCCAAAGAAAAGGTATGGGTTTTCCTCCAGAAGTCACCGAAGAAGGTGAATTCTTTGAAGCAACCACAAGGCTCTGAAATAAAGCCTTTGGGATCCGTACTCTGACTTTAAAATAATTCAGATCCATGGCCTCATAAGAAGTCAAACTCGGCAGGATCTACCAGATGGGTAAGAGATGACAGAAATAGCAGCTCCCCCCCAACCCCGCCACCAAGGGCTCGCTAATGGTCAGCCTGCTGTGCGGCGCCTCAGGAAGGACACAGGTTGGGTGCCTGAAGTGTGAGGTGAAAATTCCAGAACCAGCTTCTCCCTTCCTCAAGCCTCCCTTTCCTCTAAGAAAGTGGCAAAACGCCCTTTCAGGCAGACAGAAGAGCAAGTGCAGAGAGAGAGGGCCCAGAACGTGGCACACCGGGGAAACCACACAGTACTTCCCAGAAGGACCCCCGGAAGGCAGCCTGGACCCAGGAGGTGTGAGGGGCTCGGTCTGCCTCTGGCATCCTGCTGTTTACGGAGCCGAGGCTTACGCTGGATCGGTGAAGGGAGGCAGTGGCGATCTCATACGCAAAAAGATCTGGAAAAGGCTAAGAGAGTCCTCCTCCCACACTCCACAGGGGCAGGCTGAAGGCTCCAGCCTGTCCGGCAGGAACGACACCTGCTTACCTGTTCTTGACCCCAATTTCCCTACAATGCTACAGCCCGCGCCGGCCTTCCTCATCTCTCCCAGGCTCTGCAACTCGCCTTCATGAACGTCAACGTGGATAATGAGAAAACGCTGCAGACTCTCGAGCACAGAAGTAACATCACTGGGCTGTATTTTAGGAAACGACTCTGGGGCAGGTAAAGGAAGGAGGTTTGTGGCACACGCTAGACAATATAGGTCACAAAGGCAGATGTGACACGAGTGTTACTAAATTCGTACAGGCTAGTTTCCTGACACTGTGTGTTTACACCTCCTCCCTCTACACTGGCTTGTGAAAGCTATGTGGCCGGGTCCCAGGCTAGCCTACGGGGACATGCAGGTCCTTCTCAGGACTGGCCGTGGTCACGTGGCCAATGCTGGCACAAGAAGCAGAGTCCTTCATTTTTATTTCTGATCAGAACAGAATCAGCCTTCTCGACACGGGACTTCAAAATCACTCTTGAAACCCATTAGAATATAAAAATTCCCTCTTTTAAACTAGCCTTAAATTATAAACTCAAAAGCCCAAGTAAACATGGTTAAAAAACAACAACAACAACAACAACGAAAAACCACTCCTGAGATATTTTTTGAAATCTATTGTTTGTCAAAAGAACTAAGCATCCATCTTTGAGTGATTTCTGGAAATCTTGAAGATGCTCAGTGGGCCAGACACCCCGAAAACATGGTGGCCTCAGAACGGAGCAGGCCCAGCACACAGCCCCGGGCAAGCAGGAAGCCAAGTTCCACGGAGCAGCCCGGGAACAAGTGCAGCCCTCTGATCTTAGGTGGCTCGTCTGTCAAATGAGAACAGTCAGCTGTAAAGATGAACATAATGTATGGAAAGCACAAGGTTTGTAATAAGCGTCCAAAAAACCTACAAATGATCATGATTCCTCCCTGCTCCCTCACGACTTTAGGAAAAAAGCTGGAGGCAGGTGACCACCTCTTTGGAGAGTCAAACATTTGTTTCAGCAAAGCTCGGTGTTGAGTGAAGAGGTTTATACTCTTTGTTATTTCCTTTTAAATAAAAAGTACTTTCCTACATACATTTATTTCGTTATGTGTTACTCAATGAAAACTAATTCTACTTCCTTCATAAAATCAGTAGTTGGCAGTAATCAATCAATCGATGTTTATGCATGTGCAAGCTAAGCATGGTGGTGGTTTCTGGTTTTGTGTTTTAAAAACAGAAGAGGACTGTGACAGCACCTGTGGCTCAGTGGGGTGGGCATCTGACTCCTGGTTCCAGCGTGGGTCATCATCCCGGAGTCACAGACTTGCTCTCTGCACTGAGCCCCATCCGTGCTCAGTGACGCATCTGTTGGACAGTCTCTCCCTCCCTCTCCCACTGCCTCTCCCCCTCCAATAAATAATACAATATTTTTTTTATTTTTTAAAGATTTTATTTATTTATTTGAGAGAGACAGAGAGGGCCAGGGGAAGGGCAGAGAGAGAGGGAGAAGCAGACTCCTAACCTGACATGGGCCTCAATCCCAGGACCCCGAGATCATGACCTGAGCCGAAGGCAGATGCTTAACTGAGTCACCGAGGCGCCCCAATGAATACAATCTTTTTAAAAAAAACAAAACAAAGACTGAAGAACATCAGGATGAATTTTCAACCTTGGCACTACCGACATTTGGGCCCAGCTAATTCTTTGCTGGGAGCTGTCCTGTGCGTCATAGGGTTTTAGCAGCATCCCTATCCTCGACCCACAAGTGCCCACAGTCCGTGCACACACCCGCCTACCTCCCAGTTGTTAGTAACCCAACTGGAGGGAGCAAAATCACCCTGATCCGCATTCTAACCCAACTGAATTATTTCAGAGACAAGGAAACCAGGGCTAAAACATGCGAAGCGATCTGCTCCAGGGGACAACAGCGAGCGTCACGAGTTCCAGGTCCAAAAAGCTTTCGAACTCCGTGGGGACAAGCAAGCTTAGTCACGAACAACTTAAGTCCCTCCCACCTCTTCTTTGCTTTCCTGAACGTCTTTCACGTTCTTTTGGAACTTAGCCATCAACAACTGAATACCTGTCTAATCATGTAACGTCAATACGTTACAATAAAATAATGGAAAATGAAGGGGGAAAAGTATCTATAAAGTCAAAAATGCCAATACAGTCATTTTTTAGCATTCTGCCCCCAAATCTTTTTTCCTATATATATGCTTTTTCCCCCTCTTGATAAATTTTTAATCTTCTCTTTATCCCTGAGGTCAAGATAGGGTATGGCCTGAGATATGTACACATGTCCACCCATAAACACACACACAGGCACACTCGCACACATACCACAGTGTGTATGCACATTTACATGTGTGTGTATAATCTGTTTTCCTTACACTTCAGTCACTCTCTCAGTCTGAGATCTTATTTTATCTTTTATGGAGAGGCCAGTGGGGGGGAAAGGGAGAGAAAGAGAATCTTAAGCAGGCACTGCCCAGTGCGGAGCCCCACACAGGGCTCTATCTCACGACCCTGAGATCATGACCTGAGCCAAAATCAAGAGTTGGACGCTCAACCAACTGAGCCACCCGGGTACCCCTCAACCTGAGATCGCAAATCTTTCTTAAGTTTTTTGAGAATCTGTCAGCTATTGCTTTTTTTAAAATTTTTTTAAAAGGTTTTATTTATTTATTTGACAGAGAGAGATCACAAGTAGGCAGAGAGACAGGCAGAGAGAGAGAGAGGAGGAAGCAGACTCCCTGCTGAGCAGAGAGCCCGATGCGGACTCGATCCCAGGACCCTGAGATCATGACCTGAGCCGAAGGCAGCGGCTTAACCCACTGAGTCACCCAAGCGCCCAGTCAGCTATTACTTTTTAAAAACTCTCCCCTTTTCTACTTTTCCCCAAATGATGGGTGCTATATTGGTCCCTCTCAGTCTATTTTCTGAGGCTCCTGATTTTTATTTTGCACTGTCCATTCACTCCTTTAACTCATGTCCCGGCAACACGGGGCATCACTAACCCTCTCCTCCTATGTGGGTAGCTTGCCATTTAGTAAATTTTAGTCTTTATTTCAACAATTACATATCCTTCTATTTCCATACCTTTTATTGGCTCTTTCCTGGTTCCAGTAACTAAATACCTCCCTTGCCTTTTGAAGGGTGTTAATCGTACACTCTTATTTGGAGTCCTGCCCTGAGTGCCCTACTAACTTAGTTTCCTCAACTGTGAGCTCTCTACCTTATTGCCTGGGGACCCGCCAAACGTTAGGCTATTCTTAATAGCATTTTTGAGACTGGGAAGTGTCTCATTTTGAGGAAGTCTGATTTAATAGGTTTTTTTTCTTTTTACACTATTGCCTTCTGTGTCCTTTCCAAGGAGCCTTGCCTGCCCCGTGTTGTAAAGATGTTCTTCAAGAAGCTTTACAGCTCTAGTTTTTATGTTTGAATCTACGATCCATTTCACAGCTCTGCTTGCGTAGGGTGGGAGAGAGGGCTGTACTTCCTTTGTTCTGATGGAAAGATCCAGTTGTTCCAGGACCATGTGCTAGAAACACCTTCTTCTCCCGGGTCTCTGCCTTGGCAACTGTGCTGACAGTCAGACAACTCTCAGTGAGGGTCTATTTCCAGACTCTGTCTTTTGTTCCACTCATCTCTTTGCTGACCCCCTGCTGGCAACACAGTCGAGACCACCACGGTCTCACAGGACCTGAAGTCAGATGGCCTAACTTCTCCAACTTGTCTCTGTCCCAAGATGACTTGGGACAGTCCAGGTCCTGTGTGTTTCTCATAAGTTCTGGAATCGGCTTATCAATTTCTCCTGCTGGAATTTTCATTAGGACTGGGGTGCACCTTGGGATCAATCTGGGGGAGAACAGACATTGTGACTCCGTCGAGTCCTCCATCCCACATACGTCATATACCTCGTATTTAGGTAATTCCTGCCAGTGGTGTTCTGTAGTTTTCAACATAGAGTGCCTGCATATCTTTTGTTAAACCTGTTCCTAAATATACTTGCCATTCTTGACTATTGTACCATCTTTGTAGCTGACACTTCCTACTGGCCTCTTGACAATCTTGGCTTGCACAGCCCTCCCCGGGGGAGGCAAACGCCGTTCCTGGAGCTGCTGCTCACAACAGCAAACCAGGGTGGGGGTGGGCACAAGAGGTACTTCCAGAGCCTTCTGTGCCCCTCCCTCCTTTTAACCACCTGCAGCATTCCCTGTCCTTCTACTCCAGTTGCTGCTGTCATCAAAGGGAACACCATGAGGGTGATCCTGTGGCCTGACAGCATCTGTGGGCACAGATCCCAGGCCCTGTCCTCCTCCCGGCCACCAGCCACGAGCAACGGGAGTGTCTCTGCCACACTCGGCAGCGCTGTGCTCTCCCACAAGCCAGCCCTGCTCTCTGCAGTCTGTCACCTGGTTCCACGGTCTCTGGGAGCTCTCACCACTGCTAGCCCTCCAAGGCGGTCACTGGCTTGTTTCTGAGAGACACAACATAGTCACTTCATGACTTAAAAAAAATTACTATCACCTGTAAGGTTCTGAGCAGGGGGCAGACCCGCCACATGTGTGCAGCCTGAAATCTTTAAGTCAGAAAAAAGTTTAAATTACTTCAAAAAGTTAATGGTGCTTGTATGTTAATCATCATCCCCAACAAGAAAGGCAAGCACTGGATGAGAGCAACGGAAGGGCCATTCTGACGTGATTAACACACACACCAAACAACGGAGGCAGCAATGAGGCCGGTGTCCTTGTCTACCACGTAGACAAAGCTGGTTCATGCAGGGCTGTGGTGGGAAATTCAGCCGCACTTCAGAGAACAGGAAGCAGCACGGGGGACCGTGGGAGGGTGGGGGGCGGGGGCGGGGGCGGCAGACGCAGCGCCATTCCAGAATTAGACAACTGACAAAACACACTTCTAAAAACGAAACATCCCAACTCAACTTTACAATTTGCATGACAGGAAAAAGAAGGTTTGGTTGATTATTCATTAATGGGGATCTCTATTAGGGCCTCAGTCACTGCTAACACCAGGATGTGCACAAAGAAACCCCTAGGAAAGAATGCATACTCACCCAGCCCAGAGACATTTATTGCTTTCACAGATTTCTTCATTTTGTAAAGAACCATCCGGTCCACATCCAAAGCCTAGAATATAGAGAAGTGGTATTAACACGTGTTTGAGGTTAGATCACGACTATGAGGGAATGGCCTTGTGACGGCCACTCTGGAGGCCCCGGTGAGCGGCTTCTGGGGGACACATCCTCAGTGTGGTGTGCCAATGGGGTCATCCCCAAAGCCATACCCTCCCAGGTGCCTGACCTACACCAAGCACGGAGCCACCTCTGCCCACGATGCGCACTGGCTGCTGGCCCCTACAGCTAGGAGTTTCACCTGGGACCGACTCCACCTCCACCCTGTCTCAGTCCTCCCTGGCACCAAGCATGGCTCTGATCTGTGCCCACCTGCCAGGTGTTCCTTCCCAAGAGAGGCGAAGGGCAGGGAGCAGGGGGAGGAGCAACGAGAGGGTGGTAAGGCAGATCTGCCGCCAGCGTGTTCCCACCCCAGCCAGACCACCCCACCCACAGGCAGCAGGGTCTGGGGGAAGGCAAACCCACTCCGGACTTGCAAAGACCCCGACAGGAATTTTTTGGGTTAGAAGGCAGGTTCTTAATCCTCTCCGAGCCCAGGCTTCCTTCCAGAACCAGGGCGTAACAAAACCTACTTTGCAAGGTTGAATGATTAATTGGACACACTGAAGTACTTAATATTCCTCTATTATACTCCGTTTAATATCACACTTTAAGAGATCAACCCCCACACAGTAGTAGCACATGGCACCTGGAGAGCCTCGCCCACAGGAAGCACAAGCAGTACCTGCTCAATGACCACGCAGATCAGGAATTCTAATTATAGCTCTGCTCTCACAAAAGTCACGGGGGGTAAAATGTCCTCTGAACCCAATTAAACACTGCAGAAGAACAATGCGTCACTCTTGGTTGTGACACGAGGAAGGGAGCATGTGTGAACTGGGAGAGTGACAGCTATCACAGGGTCACTATACAGAAACCAAGAACTGCACCAGCCCAACACCTGCTATGCAGTGACACTCAGTTAAGAACATCATTATTACTCGCCACGAGTTTTAATCATAAAGTTTCAATCACTGTCATCAGCAGAGCACACCACCTCAGCAGAGCCCCTCAGGTCCAGCCTTCCTGAATTGCCTTCACATACTTCTATTTTTAAGAGCGAGCACACAAGCCAGAGGGCGGCAAAGGCGAGGGAGAGAGAAAATCCCAAGTGGGCTCCGTGCCCAGAGTGAGCTTAACTCAGGCGCCCCAGATGAATCCCTTCTTGAATCCACTTTCAATATCAGCATGCTGAGTCCCATTCTAAAGCAGCAATGACTATTTTTTAAAGATTTTTATTTCTTTATTATTTTAGAGAGCGAGTGAGAGAGAGCGAGCGAGCGAGCACGGGGAGGGCAGAGGAGAGGGAGAGACAAATCTCAAGCAGACTCCCCCAACACTGAGCCGAAACCAGGAGTCCGCTGCTCACCCGGCCGAGGTGCCGAGGAGCCCCAGGAGAAGTTATGTTCTAAAAAGCATTATTGGGGAGGCACCTGGGTGGCTGAGTGGGTTAAGCCTCTGCCTTCAGCTCAGGTCATGATCCCAGGATCCTGGGATCGAGCCCCACATCGGGCTCTCTGCTCAGCGGGGAGCCTGCTTCCTCCTCTCTCTCTCTGCCTGCCTCTCTGCCTACTTGTGATCTCTGTCAAATAAATAAATAAAATCTTTTAAAAAAAATAAATAAAAATAAAGATAAAAAGCATTATTGGGGCCCCTGGCTGGCTCCACTGTAGCGCAGACAGCTCTGAATCGCAGTGTCGGGAGCTCACACCCCATGTTGGGCACAGAGTCTACTTGAAATTTTAAAAAAAGGTATTATTTGCTGACATACTATAGGAAGGTAGGTAAGGACTGACATAAGAAAGTCCAAACTTCCTGTAGGGAATAAGCTTTTATTTTCCTAGGCCATCTTTACTCTGTCCTTGGCCTTCCCTTGAGATGGGAAAAGGGATCTGGAGAGAGAAGAGAAGCCATGAAACTCACTGCGGAGCTCCTTCTCTGGAAGCGTCATCCACCTTCCCGCCCCAGGCCGCCGCCCAGCCATCAGGACCCTGCCCTGCGAGCGCCCACTGGCTGGGTTCTGCCAGTGACGGCGGGACCAGGAGTTGTTCAGGCCGCAAAAGAAACACTGGTTCCTGAAGCTCTGTCCACTGTGTGTCCGAGAGCACAACCCTCACAAAAACACAAGTTCAATGACTCATCAAAGCTCTGGAAGGTCCCAATCCCCAGGTGAAGGGCCATTACTGAAAGACAGATTTGATCGAATCAACATCTACTCCCCGGCTTGCAGAGAGTTTGGTCGGGAATTGCTAGAACAATCTCTGCCCTGCATTCAGGTAATGACACCTGCTCCTCCTCCTAAAGCCTCCCACAGGCAGCAGCAGACACCCCCACCAGCCCGGCTAGCCTCCACGGAAACGTACGTCAGCCAACATTCCGACCAAGCCCTTTCTGTGGCCCAGGGGGTATGAAGGGAGAAAACGGCGCTCGCGGAGGAGAGAGATGCACCGCACAAGTTCAAGGGGCCGTGCCCACCCAGGACGCTGCTGCTGTTTCTGGACATCCTCAGAACAAGGCCGCGATTCCACGGCGGCTTTGAAACGGCTTCGCGATCTGGCCTCACTGCTTCTCCAGCCCCATCTCCTGACCCCCTTCATTCCCCAACTGTACCCTAAGCTTCCGTCACAATGAGCTCCTGCAACTCCCCCCAACCTTCCTCCTCTTTACTTCTGAGCACTATGCACTCTCCTCCCTCCTCAGCATACTCTCCCTGCCTCCTCTTGACCCAGCGCCAATTCTGCAAGTTGATTTAGGGACATGCCCTCTTCCCGAAAGCCTTCTCGCACAGGTTGCTCACCCACTTCTCCTGTAGCATCCTGTGCTTAACTCAGTAGTTCAGCCCATAAAATTTACTGAGCACCTACTATGTGCTAAGTACTAATAAGCCAGGTGTTAAGAGCTACAAGGGTGAGCAAAACAGGGCAACGCCCATGCCTGCTGGGAATTCACAATCTAGCAAGATAATCCTCTAAATAAACACAAAGCCAGCAGTCCTGGACTGCCTTGTACTGGGCTGCTTTTCCATTTGTCCCACTCGCCACAAGACCTGTGCTGCCCACTGGGGTAACTACAAGGCACATGTGCCTAGCGAGCACGGACATATGGCCAGTGCCACACATTAAAATGATAATATTTTGGCCATATTAGGTTAAATGTTAATAAAATTAGCTTTTTGTATCTTTTTACTTTTTTTCAGTGGTCTCCTATAAGGGCCGGAACTTGCTCATGGCTGTGTCCTCAGTGCCCAGCAGAAAGCTGACATACCACAGGACCAAAAACAGCTCAGTGGTACCCCGAGACCAGAAAGCCAGGCAGGGACTCAAGAGGCTGACAAGGGTGTCTGGCTGATCCTGGAGACAATGGGCAGCTACCGAAGGTTTCCCAGCACAGAAGGGAGAGAGCTGTACCTTGAAGGTCATTCAGGCCCCAGCAGGAACAATGGACCTAAGCAGGCAGGAAGTGGATTCAGGGAAAGGATATCCAAGGGTGAAGGACCTGGCTGGGCCCCATGACTGGGAAGCCACATGGGATCGGTACAGGGCACCAGACACTCTGGAAAAGTCAGTTAGTAACAGGGAAACCTATTCTGCCTTCTCAAGGGATTTTGCTCTCCAGCCTCTGGCACTCTGAAAGATGACAGAGTAATCTTGTGCCCACAGGGGTTTGACTCAATTGTGCTGAGAAAAATGGGCACCAGAATCATTGTCTACCTCGGTGTGGAAGGCCGACCACAGACGAAATACGCTTCGGAACACCACTGAACTTGGCAAATTTCCTCCCACGTTATACTGTGAGGCACACTCCTCCCTGATCTCTTCCTGCATACAAGTCTTGTAAAAATAGGCCACCATATGGAATCTTCTAGCTCTGCTATTAAAGGGGCTGTGCTGTTTCCTGAACTCAGGAAGAGTGGATAAGCGGTAACTACTGCAGCTTTTCTAGGGGTCTGTTCAGAGCCTGGAAATAAAGGTGAGGTAGGCACAGAGGTAATTTTAAATTAAAACTGCAAGAGGGAAAGGCGATTACCTTCCCACCCGGAAACACACCCTTCATTATGGTGCATATTTACAGATAAATGAGATTAAACTTGGTCTGGAGAAGTTAGAATGATTAAGACCATAGTGCCAGAAAAAGTCTTCTGTCAATTACATACAAAAACATCCCTGAAATCCTAAAACAAAAAAACAACAAAACTTGAGAGCCTCAAGAAACCAAGGGTGTCTGTCTGTCATCAAGCTGAGATTCCTAGCAGACGGGGCACTCGCCCACCCCGTCCTCTCCCCAGATCTACCCAAGCTTAAAAGGAGGAAAAAGAGCCAGAGCCCCAGCCAGAATGTATGTATAAAAACCATAAACATGGGCCAAAACTGAATGGCCAACACAGACCTCTGCGGGAACAGAGCAACAGCTCAAGTCCAGCCAAACCACATTAATTCTGAGGCTCTACGCCACAGCCAACCTGCAGTTTATAAAACGAGCTTCCCAGAGTAAATTTATCACATAAACAAGACTGCAGAGATGTGTCTCAGAAGTTATAGAGGAAAATAAACAACTGTTTCCAACCACTCCAAAAGCATCTCTTTTGATCCCTGAGCCACTGCACACAGGGCCCCGGGTCTGATTTATCTGGGCAAGCAGCGCCCTGCAGGCCCGGGGGCTCATCCACGACCACAGCTCCTGGGAGGGCTGCAGCTGGCAAAAGGAATGTGCCCCTGAGACCCACAGGGCATGAGATCCCCGACTCGCTCCTTCCCTCCTCAGGCCTGTGCTGTCCAGTAGGGTAGCCCCTAGCCCCATAGGAACATGGAGAATACAATTAATTAAAATGTAGTAAAATAAAAAAATCCAGCTCCTCACGTCTCCCCGCCTTTCTCAAGAGCTGCAGCCCCACATAACACCGTTTCTAAAGGCGCCAGCCCCTCTATGCGCTTCCTCTGCACCTGCAGACCCGTGTGTGCCATCCTCACAGGCGGTCCTGTAAGTCACTGGTGTCATCTGGGGGGTCCTCTCCTCTCCCCCACCCTGCCCTGGGCTCGGCCCAGAGGTGACCATGGGACACACCTGTCTCCCTTGAGAGGCTGAAGTTACTCTGTGTTCCCAGAGTCCATGGGGACGTCCACCCTGGCACGGAGGCTCCCTGCCTCCTCATGCTGGATGGCAGGGGCCAGACCCACAGTGTCTGAGGAGCTGAGCCGGGAGCGGGTGGGCCCCTGCGGCGGGCTGCGTTTTGTAGGGCCGCGAGCTGAGGAATTGCACAGATGGATGTTTCCAACCCACACGACCATGAGTTGAAGGGGAGTAGCGCTTTGAACCTCACTGCAGGAATCTTCCCAGAACGAACTCCCTGATTCTGATGAGCAGACCAGCGTTACCGAAAACCTGTACTGCATCCAGTGTTATATTTTGAACTTGGTTAAAGTTATGGAAATTTATTTTCTCTCTTATTAATACAAGTATCTATATAATATGATATAATATGTTCCATTTTGTCTCCAGGCCTGCAAAGCCTAAAATACTCACTGTCGGGCCCTTTACAAAGTCTGTTGACCCTGGCCCCAAGGATTCACACAGAGGTTTCTCTAATCCTGGCAGCCAGCCCAGTATCCTCTTGGCATAGCACCGGTTTGGCCGCCAGTAGTTCGAGCCAGCAAGGGTGGGGTGGGGTTGGCTTCCTCCTTGGAACCCAAAGATGCTGCCTGGAGGAAAAGAAAATGGCAGACCACAGGTCCCCCCCCCCGACCCCCCCAACGGTGGGCCGCCTGGGAGTCCTGTTCCACTCTCCTGTCCCAGCTCCTCTCCCTCGCTCCTTTTATGAAAGGCTAACCTGAGAGGCAATATTTTTGAAAGACACAGACCAAATGACAAAACAAAGCAACACTCAGATCTGTTGGCTTTGCCCAAGGATGGCTTTGCCAAGGAAGAGCCAGACAGACATTTAGATGGCAGCTCTGCCTCATCGCACGTTTCACTTCACCTTTAAAGTAACACAAAACATTAATGACAGCGTCAAACATTTCCAGAAGCCTTCTGGGATGCACAGAAATGCACTGTGGCCTATAGGCTCAGTTTAAGGCCAGACCAATAATGGATCGACTTCCTTCTGGGAATAAAGCAGAGGCCTGGAGAACAGCAGGTGTCACAGAGAATCACGATCAAATAAATATGCAAACTAAATCAGCCGTGTGAGACACATATGCGTCAGGACACACTGGAAGGGCACACTTGGTGTTCTTCAATAAGACTGAGGGTACTCCTAGTACATACACATCTGCACCAGAAGACAAGGGGGTTCGTGGCACTCTTGCAAACAGCTGAAAACTGGACCAACCCAAATGGATGAAATGTTACATGGACACAGACAAACATTACCCACTCAGAACATAAAGGAATTTCACAAAAATGGTAAGCAAAAGCAGCAATTTGCAGAAGTCTACATGCAGTATACTACCACAGAAGTTTAAAGGGATAGGAAAAGCTGGATTATACGGTTTATGTTTAGGGATGAATAATGTTGCTGATAAAACTACAAACAGAAGCGAGGAGAGGTCTATCACATGGCGGGGCATGGCTGGGCATGGCTGGGCACGGTTGGGCACGGCGGGGCGCGCAACCACCCTGAGGGTGTTGACAGAAAGGCGGGCGGGGAGTGCTCTCTGAATGCTGACCGTGACCAGGACGGCTGGATGAGGGTCTGTTCGTAATCGCTCTTTAACCATAGTATATTTCCTTACGTGTGTGTGTGTGTAATTTGCTAACTTGAATAAAAATAAACTTAAAGTCTTCTTTATGGAAAAGAAATTAAGATCAACCAGAGTTTGGGGGTAGAGCCAGAAAGGCTGCCAAAATGAAATTGCCTCACAGGGGTAATTCATGAGCTCAGCATTTTGGTCACACACCATGAGTGAAAGGAACTTAGAGATCCCCTAGTCCTGTTTCCAAGACATCTGAGAGCAGAGGACACAAATCAGTAAGCTGGAGACAGAGGTGAAGACAGTCATCAAGTCTGCCAATTCCTAAAGCAGCCAGCTCTTGAGAGGACAGGCAAACAAGATACATTTCTTTCATTTTCCTCCAACACGTTTTTACTCCTCAGAATGTCTCAAATTCTGTGTGTTTCTGCCAGAACCAGGTTGGTAGCTCAGTGGGCATCTATTCAGAGGGCAGCCAGCCCCCTGACCCCAATCGTCAACTAGACCTTGACTATGTCCTCAATCACATACGCGAAACAGTGCATCCAAACCTGGGGCTGGGGTTGGGGCGGGGATCATCAGGGAAGGGGGCAGCGGCACACACCCAGCCTGTGGGCATGTGGCTGACCCTGACCCACGTGGGTATACAGGGCACAGAGAATGCAAAACAATAAGGCAGCTTCCAAAGGCCAAAATGCAACAGACCCTTCTCAAAATACCATCTTGGGAAAGCAGGAGGGTATAAGGTGATTTACTGAACCAACTGAACACACACACCACACACACACACACACACAATTGTAACCAAGAAATAAACTGTTATAAACTAGAGGACAAGCAAGTGTTGTATCATACACACAAACTGTGTATATAAAGATATAAAAAATAAATAATTTTTGTAATAATTTTTGTTGTCTCAGAAAGTAGGGAGGGCGTTTTGGATTTTTCTACTTTTAAATTATCATCAACATGAGTACATTATACTTGAAATTTTTTAAATTAAGGAAAACAAAGTTCTTCAATATCCTGTATCATTACCTTTTATAGTTATTTTCAGATCAAGTAGGATATTGAGGATTTGAGCATAAAAATGTGCCAAAGAATCTGATTAAACAATAAAGGAAAATACTCAAAATGGCATCTTTCCATATATAAAAATGTACACAGAAAAAATATCCTGGAAGACACACGAATTTGGCACAGGGGTTCCATAAGGAGACAGAAAAGACCAAGAAGGAAGACTTCATTTTTTGGTACTGTTGGAAATATTTACTACAAAGATCTATTTGTGTGTGCTCTATGGCTGGCGATAGCTAATGGAAGATCACCAGCTCTCTGGAGTAAAAGGCCTGTAACCCGGCCTGACTGGCTGAGAGCAGCAGAAGCTGCACCCAGGAAGCAAAGACCCCATAAAAACACAAAAATCTCTGACGCCCCAGGGCAGATAAAAGAAATACCAATCAAAAGAACAAAGGCACTGGGGGGGTGGGTAAGGCTGAGGTTTGAACTACAAAACAGGGCACCTGGTTGGCTCAGTTGGTAAAGGATGTGACTCTTGATCTGGGGGTCGTGAGTTTGAGCCCCACGGTGGGTGTGGAGATTATAAATAAATAAACTTAAAAAAAAAAAAAAGAAATACAGAACAAAACTGGTGTCACCAAGCTGCACCCTGTCTTGGCAGCTGAAGGCACCGTTGCCTGCTCTGGTCTTCCGGAAAGTAAGCTTGCCAGAGCAGCAAAGGGCTTTACCAGAGCCGTTCCTATCCTTCCGCCTCCTGCCCAACTGCAGAAACACAGCCCTGTGGCCTCCCTCCTTTCCACACAAGTTATTTCCACAAAGACGTACTCAGCAGGACTTCCCCAAATGCCCAACCAAGCGGAGTAACCACACAAATGACGGGGCATTCGCACGGTTAGATTCTGGGCCGTTGTTAACCATGATCAAAGTGGACTGTGTCACACTACATGGAAACATTCGGTGGAAAAAGAACACAAACTATGTGAAAATGCCATGTTAAGCAAGGAGAGCCTCGAGGCTCGTCAAGCTTGAAGAACCAAGCCTCCACGGGGACTCCCATGAGCCCTACCACTGGAGACGTCAGGCAGGAACTCAGGCTTTTCTAGTTCACTCTCTCAGAGAAACGGAACCAGGGGATAATGAATTCTAGCTTTATAAAAATGCTTCACATCCTGATTTCTACTTCGGGAGAAAGAGCTTCTGAGAGATCTGGGGGAGTTGAAGAGAGAAAGGAGAATTTTGCCAAGATGGCTACAATACCCCAGCAGCAAAGAGGGGCACCCCTGCTCTCTGTGGCCCTGGTGCCCCGTTCCCAGAGGAGGGCCTGGCCTGTAGTCCCCCGACACCTCCCACACTGCACTACTCAGCTCTGCTCCCAGGACTGACTGCAGAGCCCAGAGGCAAGCAGGAAACGGGCCCTCTCAGGGGAACAATCACAAAGGAAACAGGGGACATCACACTGGAAAGTGCTCGCACAGCCCTGAAAGAAGCAGGAAGGGAAGGGGTGAGGCCATGCACAGGGCCAGGCGCTGGAGGCCTGGTGACACAAAGGCAGCTGGAGAGGCTGGGAAGGTGACCTTCAGTCGGGAGTGAGGTCAGCCTTCCACATCTGTCCCAGTTCCAGAAGACAATGTAATCGCGAGCCAGGCTGATTTCCCCAGGAAACCGGGATCCAGCCATAGGAACACTTCAGTAACACAAACAGAAGAGAGGAGACGTGAGAGCTGTTTTCTCCGAGCCCCAAGTGCAGGCAGGGAATACTAAGCAGGACTTTGCTTCCAGGGGCTCTGGAGGTCCGCCCAGAAACCATCGTTCCTGCTCCCTCTGTGGGTTCTGTCCCCGGCCTCGTGCCTTCTAGCCTACTGGCTCTACCATGCCAACCACGCCCTCGACAGGGGACTTTCTGCTGTCAACTCACTGCCACATTTGGCCTTTATGCATTCTTCCAGAAAGTACCTCTTATAACGGGAGCTACACTTTGGGTGATACCCACACTGGAAAGGGGAAAAACCATCACTGCATTCAGGCCTGCTCGTTCCCTCTCACCACGCACACCCCCAACTCTACCATGTCACCGCCAGGGAGACACCAAAAGGAAATGAATCCCACAGAACGTGACCTCAGTTCTGGTCCCTCTGGGCTGGACCCTTTAGATTAGTGCAGTGGCTACAAGTCACTGGTTTTTTTAACCAAACAGATGGGCTTCTAAACCAGACTCCACATAAGGGCAGCATGAGCTCAGAAAAATAGCCTCCCCTCCCTGACCTCAGTTTTGTCATCTTGAACTTGGGAGTGCCACTGCTGGCTTCTTAGGGTAAGATCATCAACTTGCACAGTGTCTGGGACACTGGGGGCACTCCATCATCGACAGCTTCCACAGGGGCCCTCTGGGTCTCCAAGGGGCCACCTGCCGAGTAAGCGGGGCTGCTCTCCGGGCACACCATCACCCCAGTACTGTTGCAATTGGTAAGAAAAATATTTCCAGGCCTGATAATGGTTATGGTAACACGGGAAAAAAACGGAGAAAAAAAATACCTTTGTAGCTCATGCCAGCCTTTCACTTGCATTAATGAGGTTTCCCAGCCCCCATCAACATTTAAATTCTTCAAAACATTTCCTGATGTGTTTCCAGTTCCCCAAAGGGGTGACATGGGCAGGGGCAGAGCCACACAGCAAGTGACAGAGCAGGGCGCTTTGGGCCATCTTGGTGGGGGAGTCACTGGGGTCCCCTCTGGACTTTCACACACAGGGTCTAATGGGGCAGAATGGAACCCTGGGAACCAGATGGGCAGCTGTGGTCAGCCTGCCCCCGGCTCCCCGATTCTGCAGATTCCTTGGGAACCCCACTTACAAAGCAAGGCCTCCAGGCAGGCCTGCCCTCTCGCACCTGTGTGACACGTGCGTCGGTCCAGCACAGTCCACGCTGTGTCCCCTCTCCCCCCACACTGAAATGAGGGGGTGGCCCTGGATGGTCTCCAGGCCCCAGGGGTATTGGCAGAAACAAAGTGACTCAGGTAAAGTCATTGGCAGTTGAGAGAAAAGCCTTCCAGTTCCAAAGACAGCAGCAGCCACGTGGTCTCGAGAGGGAAGTTGAGGCCCGAGAAGCCTGGAGCATTCCACATCCCACGGCCACACAGAGCCTCCACTACCTCACCCAGCATCTGCGGCATCTGCGAAACCACCACCCGTCTCCCCAGCTCAAGATAAAAGAAACTGACTCAAAGAGCTGGACGTGCCCAGAGCTGTTTATTTGGCTTTGAACGAAAGAAAGGCCAGCAGACCGAGGAGCAAGCGTCCATCCCCGCGCAGCCCCGCCCCCGTCCACCCTCCCGCCACAGCTTCTAAGCGCTCAGGGACCAGAGCCAGGAGGAGCGCAGGGCCCCTCTGGACTTCCACGGCTATCTCGCCTGATGTTGGGGGTAAGTCATCCCCTCGTCCCCTGTCCCTCAGGCTTCCTTTAAGCCCCTTTCCTAGTCCAGGGCTAAAAGCACTCGAGGCTGCTCCTCCCGTGCCCGGGATGCCATCTGCTCCTGGTCCGCGAGAATGGGGTCTCCTAGCCCGAAGGACTGCCCAGCTCCCATGAGCCCCCCGTGCTGCATCTGACGTTCACCAGGAGGCGCAGGCGAACCCACCGAGACCACCTGACGTGAGCAACTGTGTGGTTTCAGGACCTTCCCACGGGCCAGGGCGCCAGGGGAGTGGACAGCAGGCAGGGGGTGGTGCTGGTGGTGGGCCGTCTGCCGCCATTCGCCTGTGTCCAGGTTGCACACTCACTCTTGGGCTTTAAGGGGAAGACGAATGACCACTGTCTTTAATCTCGTCATGTCTTGATCCTCCACTTCTCAGTTCCTGTTTCTCATCCAGACAACCTGGCCCCTCTGCCCTACCATGGAATGGGAAGGAGGGAGGAGGAGGGAAACCCAGAATGAGGAAGGGAGAAGGAAGGAAGGAACCCCCAGGCTCGTGCAGGCCCCAAAGGGCGCGCCATACACACAAAGCCAGCCCCTAAATTTCTTCCAGAAAGGAGGGAAAGTGTGCAAGAGGCTGACACACTCACGAGACCTCTTGTGCCCCTTCCCCTACTCAGACACACAGACATCACAGCGCCTTCCCTGGATCCACAGCTCCCTGCCCCCAAGTCTGTCGTCTCCAGGAGCTAACCTTTAGTTTCTGTAATACAAGAAGTGCAGTGAGGGGAAAGAGAGAAGCTGCGCAGGAGCCACCAGGCATTCTTCCTGCCCCCAGACAGCAGACTCTGCGCCCCGTTTCATCCTTCTCACCCAGGCTTACCATGAGAGCCAGCGGTGCAGCAAAGAGAAGAGACCTTGGGCTCAAGAGACACAGGCCTGGGCCTTAGTTCCCACAACTCCACACACAGGTTCCTTGACCTCCTGGCCCCAGTGTCCATATCCCTAAAATGGGGAAATTAACACCCATTTGATATGGACCTTGTGACGCTCACACGCTAGGTATGAGCACAGCCCCGGCCACAGGCAAGCATCTGGGCTAACGCGAGGACACTGCCGTGCCCCCACCCCAAGAGACAGCCCAGCACAGCAGGCAGGTTGCCTAGTTAGTAACTGGCTCTAGGGCAGGACAGGTGCACCAGGGACCCGAGTCTTGCTCTAGCTCTCCTCCAGCTGTCCCCCTCACCACATATGGTAAAGGCCAAAGGCCAAAAGGGCCATACTACAGGGAACCCACGGCTCCCCCTCCTAGACCGCACTAGGAACACCCAGCACCCCTCCACCCCCTATACCAGCAGACTGAGTCTGGTGGGCTTCTTCCCTGAACTTTCTTTCCCCAGATGCATTTAACCCCAGGCCCAAAGGGTAGGGAGAAGGTGGACAGAGCTTGGACAGGAGGTGTGAGCAGGTAAAGTCTGCCCAGAGACCCTGCTTTTTAAGTGGGATTCCCTATACCAAGGAGTCTACAGGGTGGGGGAGCAGGGGACAGGTTGACGTGTGTTCCCCTTGCTCCTAGAACTGGGGTCCCCCACTCTGCTCTGCTTGACCCTAGGACTATGCAGAACCCTCCAGGGCCCAGGTGTGAGAGCTGAGAAGAAGGTGTGGAGAAGTTCAGTAATCCACTTCCAGCCTCAAACACGGCAGGGCTGCCTGGCCGGCGTATGTGACTAGCATCACCAGCGTTCATGTAAAAGATGCCCCAGCTGGAAACACAGATGCCAACACGGGGTCCTCCTGCCTGGAAGGACAGGAGTCGACACAATGGTGCTGCACTGTGAGCGGCGTGCTGGCCTCAAGAGTGCGGGGGGTTCTGAGAACCGCTGGGGAGCAGCGTGGGGGTGGCGAGAAGGGCCCATCAGAGATGGCCACAGCCTCATTCCTTCTTCTGCCCTCTGAGTAACTGTCCTCACCCAGGAAGCAGGAGCAAAAGATGGGACCGAAATTCGGGAAAGGCCAGCTTAGGAGGAGCCCAGAGAGCATGGCCAGCTGGCCGGAAGGACAGGTCACAGAGCCAAACAAGGCAGCAGGGGTGAGGCCAGGAATAGGGGGAAGAGAGGACAAAGGCAGGGCTGGGTCGCTGTCACTGAGGAGCAGTGGGAGAGGACGGGACACGCAGCAAAAGGCATGAATGGCTCTTGGCTAAGGCAGCTCAGAACCTTATTGGGCTTCTGTGGGTTACTAAAGGCTGTTAATTTTCGGGATTTGGGGATGTGAGCATTTCTCCCCCAGGAAGGGCTTCAGACCATTCGTCTTCTTTATGTGGTCTCCATCCAAAGAAAAGAAAATTCGAAACCCCGGCTGATAAAACAGGAAGGAAAGAAATGGTGTGGCTTCCCTGAGCCACCATACTGAGGGGTGGCTGCCCTCCCGGCCACATGCTGGAAGCAGACAGGACCAGATCCCAGGGCCACAGTCATCACGCTTCCCTACCACGGAGACACAAGGCCCTGGTGCACCCTGTGCTTCCTAGGGAACCCCACAATGCTGAGTCCGAAAAACAGACACTGCACATAATGGTGCTACTGGTTTAGGGTGAAGGAGGAGAGGAACAAAGATAAAGACAGAAGACGTACAAGTAAGGATTGCCCAGGTTTCTCCAGAGTGCTCTCGGCCTTGAAGCTAACGTGCAAAGTATTTATTTCCTGACCCTTGAGAAAGTAAATACACAGATTACCCGCTAATCCTCCTGAAAGCTAGGGACCCGGCAGTAGCCTAGGGAAGAGAGAGCAGCGTGATGGGTTCTGCTGCCATAAGCCATATGGCCCAGGGGCACGAAAGGCTTCCATTTATTAGCAACAGAGAATGCCCTGGATTGTAGGGATAAGGGCCTGGGTGTGGTAGGGAGGCCAAGACCACTGGACCCCACCCGAGCTGTGTCACCCCTTATATTTGGCCTATAACCAGTGATTTCTCCAAAGTTCCAGATGTAAAATTGTATGAAACTGCTCTTCTCACGACACTGCTTCCCAAGAGCAAGTACAATTATGTTCCAATACATGTGATATAAAAGTCAACTTTCCAGATGAAATGAAAAATCCTGCTTTCAAGTGTCATTAAAACCAATTAATGAGTAACTATTAATATTATGAAGAATCCTATCCCATATGTAAAAGCAAACATTCGGTCACGACAAAAAAGTAATTTTCAACAATTTTTTAAAATTCCACTGCATTTCTCTGGCGTGGATTTCTCAGACAGAAGGGAAGAACAGCCAAGCATCCGTGGGGACCGCTCAGCCACACACAGGACCATTTTTTTTTAAATTTATTTTTATTTATTTATCAGAGAGAGAGAGAGCGCACAGACAGAGTGGCAGGCAGAGGCAGAGGGAGAAGCAGGCTCCCCACTGAGCATGGAGCCTGATGTGGGACTCGATCCCGGGACACCGGGATCATGACCTGAGCTGAAGGCAGCCGCTTAACCAACTGAGCCACCCAGGCGTCCCCACACAGGACCATATTAGCAGGGATCGTGGTGGTGAGAGCAGGCAATCTCTTTCGTCCACGCAGCACTAGGAACCAGAAGCGCTCTTCCACGCATTATAGCTGGTGATTCCTAAACTCTGGGTGAGGCAGGTGATGTTACAGCAAGGCCGAAACTAGGCCTGGAAAGGAGGCGAGGTCACTTTTCCAAGGCCATAGAGCAATGATAAAACCAAGGTGCCATCTCTGAGATTTCCTTTTCAGTTCAAAAATGCCCCCAATCCTCTTAGCCTGTTCTTTCTGGAATCATATGTTGTTTCCTTTGTCTGCACAAAGCAGACGACTGTTTAAAAGTCAAGAAACAAGGAACAACAAATGGAGAAAACAAAGCTATTTTCATCTGGGGGTAAAACCTGTGAGCATTCCAGAAGGCTGACTGGACGGCTATTCTGTTCATGTAGTCGTCTGAGATTCTGTTGCAACCACTGTTTGTGATACAGCAACTGAGACTTCCCAGCAACAGAGCTCCAGGGGATAAAGACAAGAAGACCACCACCCTCCTACTGGGGACCCCCGACTTTTGTCTCTGCAGCCCCAGCACCTGGTACAGCGCCTGACACCTACAGACGCTCCACAAACATGGAGTGCGTGAAACCCCACACATCCAGCCTTCAGGGCTCACCCACCACCATCACTACCACCACTCGCTCTGCCCGGAAAGGCTTCCTGCAGGAGGTAAGCGGATGTGACAGGTTGTTGGAAGGCAAGGAACCACAGGTAGAGAGATGGAACAGGCAAGATCAGCAGAGAAGCAGGGCTCTGCAGGACTCCCCTGGGCACCCAGCTGGCTTGGGGGGGGGCGGGCGTGATGCATCCAGGAAAAAGAGCAAGAATGTGAATGGGCAGGACAGGTAGCTGAGAGAGAGCTGTGATGGATTTCGTTCACTTGGTGGCAGTTTTTTAGAACACAATTCGTCTGTAGGCAGTGGATTAGAAAGCTCATCTTCCTAGTATACAAACTGTTTAGGTATTTAAAATCACGTCCTACAACGCGACTCAGTGAGACAATGAGGCTGTTTTCATTCATTGAAAATTGGCAGCGTGGATGCGGACGGTCTGCACTTTCCCTTCAGAGCTCTGAGTCAAGATGGGGAAAATTCTGATTTGCACATATAAATAGAAACAGATGGTCACAAACATTCTTTAAAAACAAAACAAAACCAAACAGCCCAATACTCTTTATTTAAACTAATTCAAAAGTTTTGAAACAGTAAGACATTAATCTCAACTCCCTACCACGCCATCTAATATCCTCTGCAAGTCCTTACCTCAAGTACGTCCAACAACTAAGCTACTAAAACTTAAGTCACTGCTAAGCACACGTAAATGCCACGTATCGTGGCATTAATTTGTGAAACAATAATTCCTTCTTGTACATCGAATGCTGCTTTGCCTGACTTTTAACTGAAGATAGCATATGCACATAGACACACGCTAAACACCAATTTTTTTTTTTTTTTTTTAACTACAGTCTCCACACCTAGCATGGAGCTTAACACGGGGCTTGAACTCAGAACCCTGAGATCAAGACCTGAGCTGAGACCAACTGACACTTAACTGACTGAGCCACCCAGGCACTCCTAAACACCAACTTTTAACATCTTGGGACCCACGCCAACATTTTTTCTGTCTTGGTTACCCCAGAGTTGTGCTTGGCACATAGCTGACACTCAATACAATAATCACTGAATGAATGAATTGTGCCTCCAGATTAACCTGCTTTCCTCCCTCGAACAGCTCTTCTTCTGCAATCTCTGTCTGTCTGAGCCTATAATTGTGTCACCGATTAGGAAGGCTGCTGATCAGATTCTCCATCGGCATTGGTCATTCTATGAATCGAGATCTACATATGTTCCTTCATCAAAATAGGGCATTACAAGTTACCTAACCTAAGAGCTGTAGCCCTGGAACAACTCCAGGTAATAAGTGTTCCTCGACACCAAATGAACCGCCAACAGGCACACAAATACAGACGGTGAATTTGCACTCCACTCATCGTGAATGGGAAAGTCCACTCTTACCAGGAGTTCAAAATGTTCTGGGACATGACCTCACTGCTAGGGAGGAAACAAGACAGTATAAATCTTGCTTCTGACAATTTTTTTTTCCTCTTTTAAAAAAATGTTACTTATTTTTGTTTTCTCTTAATTCTAGTGTAGTTAACATACAGTGCTGTATTAGTTTCAAGTGTACATTATAATGACTCAACAGCTCCTACTCCGTGCTCATTAAGACAAGTGCACTCTTGGGACGCCTGGGTGGCTCCGTGGGTTGGACGACTGCCTTCGGCTCGGGTCATGATCCTGGAGTTCCGGGATCGAGTCCCGCATCGGACTCCCAGCTCCATGGGCAGTCTGCTTCTCCCTCTGACCTTCTCCTCGTTCATGCTCTCTCTCACTGTCTCTCTCTCAAGTAAATAAATAAAATCTTTAAAAAAAAAAAAAAAAAAAAGACAAGTGCACTCTTAAGCCTCTTCGCCCATCCCCTCACCCTCCTCCCCTCTGGAAATCAGTTTGTTCCCGGTAGTTAAGAGTCTGTTTTTTGGTGTGTCTTTTTCCCCCTTGTCTTCACAGTTTTGTTTTTTAAAGTTCCACATATAAGTGAAATCATATGGTATGTGTCTTTCCCTGATTGACTTACTTCGGTTAGCATGATACTCTCCAGCCTCATTCATGTCATTGCAAATGGCAAGCCTTCCTTCTTTTATGGCTAGATAACAGTCCTGTGTGTGTGTGTGTGTGTGTGTGTGTGTTATCACATGTCCTTTATTTTTTAAAATATATTTTAGGGCGCCTGGGTGGCTCAGCGGGTTAAGCCGCTGCCTTCAGCTCAGGTCATGATCCCAGCGTTCTGGGATCGAGTCCCGCGTCGGGCTCTCTGCTCAGCAGGGAGTGCTTCCTCCTCTCTCTCTGCCTGCCTCTCTGCCTGCTTGTGATCTCTCTCAATAAATCTCTCTCAAATAAATAAATAAAATCTTTAAAAAATATATTTTATTTGAGAGAGAGAGAGAGAGCATGAGAGGACAGAAGGGCAGAGGCAAACCAACTTCCCACTGAGCAGGGAGCCCAATGTGGGGCTCAATCCAGGACCCTAGGATCACGACCTGAGCCAAAGGCAGACACTAATCAACTGAGCCCTCCAGACGTCCCGCCACATCTTAACTATTCATCAATCCACGGACACTTGCACTGCTTCCGTACCTTGGCTACTGTAAATAAGGCTGCAAAAAACGTAAGGTTGTATGTATCCCTTCAAATCAGTGTTTTCATTTCTTTTGGGCAAATACCCAGTAGTGCAATTAGTGAATCACAGGGCAGCTTATTTTTAATTTTTTGAGGAATTTCCACACTGTTTTCCACAGTGGCTGCACCAGATTGCATTCCCACCAGCAGTGTCGAGAGGGTTCCTTTTTCTCCACGTGCTCACCAACCCTTGCTGTCCTTGGGATTTTTATTTTAGCCACTGACAGGTGTGAGGTGATACCTCACTGTGGTTTTGATCCACACTGCCCGGACGATCACTGATGTGGAGCTTCTGTTCATGTGTCTGTTGGCCATCTGTATGTCTGCTCATGTCTTCTGCCCATTTTTTAACTGGATTATTTGGCTTTTTGGTATTGAGTTGTGTAAGTTCTTTATCTATTTGGGATACTAACCCTTTATCAGATATATCATTTGCAAATATCTTCTCCCATTCCACAGGTTGTTAATTTTATTGTTTCCTTTGCTGTGCAGAAGCTTTCGATCTTCATGTAGTCCCAGTGGTCTATTTCTGCTCGTTTCCCTTGCCTCAGGAGACGCACCCAGAAAAACGTTGCTATGTCCAATGGGCTTCCAATAACTTTTTAAGTTGTTGGTATTATTAAAGATAAAAATAATATAAAGAAACCCTGAAGAACCTCCGGGGAACCCTAGGGTCTCTGCATCTGCCCCTCAGTCCCTTCATAATACTGGGCAAGTTGCTTCACTTCTGAAAACTGGGAGGAGGTGAACTCCATACCCTGTAAGGCACCACCTAGAACGATCCATGGCTGTGAACACACAGAACCAACATACTACCACTTTAAGCTCCAGTGTTCATCGACATCAAATCATTCCACAATGGCAAGATGATATGAGGTCATCTCCTCGACACTCCACAGAATTTTTTCAAGTAAATTGCAGGTTATGGATTCTTCAAATTTTTTTCTGGTAAGAATGATTTATCCCAGCTCCCCGGAATATCTGCAGCATTTTCCTGCAGAGTGCACCTTTCAGCATCTTGTGACAGATGACCGTTATTTAAATGTTCCGCTTCTCTTGAACGGCCCCTTCCGGTGACAGCCAGTTGACACTCACTAAAATCTCTGCTCTCACAATGCACTGCAACGTGGAAAAAGCAACTTACATGGTCTAAGTAAAGACATGCAGATCACAATGGCCAACGAGAACACGAAGAGATGCTGAACACCATGAGTTATCAGGGAAATGTACGTAAAACTGCAGTGAGATTCCACTACGCACCCGCTAAAATGGCTGGTGATGCCAAGGACATGAAGAAGCGGAAATTCTCCCGCACTGCCAGTGGAAGTGAAAAATGGCAAGACCACTTCAGAAAACAGCACGGCCGCATCTCTGAAACACACAAGCAGCCTATGACCAGCGATCCCATCCCAGGTATTTGCCTAAATCAAGAAAGAAAACAGGGCGGGGTTATGGACATTGGAGAGGGTATGTGCTATGGTGGGTGCTGTGAAGTGTGTAAACCTGGTGACTCACAGACCTGTACCCCTGGGAATAAAATACATTATATGTTTATAAAAAAAATAAAATAAAAAATTTTTTAAAAAGAAAAAGAAAAAAAAACAAAACATATGTCCACATAAAGACTTCCACTCAAGTGTTCCCGGTAGCTTTATTCATAATAGTCACAACCCAGAAAGAACCCCACTGCCCACCAACTGCTGAGTGGATAGACTGTGGTATAATGCAACAGAATATACCCTGGCACCCTAAATTCCTAAATTGAAAGTTCCAAAGGCCTTTAAAAGAAAATTCTCTGGATTCGCTGGTTCTTCAATCATTCATAGTCTAATGCAGTTCCGACAGCTGTGGGCTCCAACATCATCAGCCACCCGTCGGCCCGGCCTGGCCCCACCGCCCGCTCTGGGCATGGCACCTGTCAGCGTCCGTGCGGTGTGTGTTAATGGCTGCCCTGACGCCGGGGAGGACCCTACTTCCAGCATCTCCCAGAGGGGGAGAGTTCTGCAGCATACCACTCACTCGAACCTCTACTGGTCAAACCACTGACCAAAGAATTACGATAATTCCCATGATAATTATTGAAAAAAAAATGTAAGGAAAGGAAAAATGAGAGATCCTGGCACACACTGCCCATTCCTCAAGTCTCCTCTCAGTTCACCTGGGGCCCGCCCTGGCCCTGTTTAACACACCACCGCCTCCTGTCAGCTATTAATATCTCTCAGCTAAGGTGACTTCCCCTTCCCATCACTCCTGAAGGCCTCCCATCTTCAAGCACTCTGCTCTCCAGCACAAACCGAGGCCCCTGGAAAGATGCCTGTCCTCTCCATTGAGCAAGGTTACTATCCCCACTGCTCCTTCTCCTCCTCCCAAGGGGCACTGGGTCCCAGCACTTGCCAGTCAGGATGGAGGAAAGGAAAAATGAGATGCAGATGCACATTTTCTCTTTAGTTACTAAATATACTAGGTCCCACTCAACGGACCCTAGGGTTGAGCGGTTCTGCACCAAGCTTCTCAGCTTCTGCACGGCCTGTGTGCGTTCGGTCAAGTTCCCGAGCTGTCAGCGCACACTGGGAGGACGGAGAGCCCAGAGGCTGCCCCACAGGGCCCTGTGCCAGCGGTGCAACCATTGAGGCACCTGAGGGAGGAAGTTCAGTTCTCAGGAAGAGACCCGGTGAAAAACCAGCAGGCCCATTCGGCTCATAGAATAAAACCCCTTAATGTGACAACTGAAGCTCTCAACACTCTGACCCCCTTGCTCTTTCCAATGCCTATCTTCACAATCCCTTCACCAACCCACCATACTCCATTCCTACCAGACAGCTCGTTCCCTGAAGAAGCCGTGGGTTTCCACACCTCAGCCTGTGTGCCGAAGCCATTCCCTTGAGGGGAATGCCTTTTCCCACTTCCATCCCTCCTCCAATTCAAACCCTTCAGCCTTTGGGGTGCCTGGGTGGCTCAGTTGGTTAAGCATCTGCCTTTGGCTCAGGTCACAATCCCAGGGTGCTGGGACCGAGTCCCGCACCATGTTCCCTGCTCCACGGGAGCCTGCTTCTCCATGTGCTGCTCCCCCTGCTTGTGCCCTCTGTCAAATGAACAAATAAAATCTTCAACAACAACAAAAAAAACCCTTCAGCCTTCAAGATCCACCCAATGTCACTTCGTCTGAAGACTCCCCATCCCCTTGGGGTCCCCAGGGTCCTCTGATCCTACTTTTTTTTTAAGATTTTATTTATTTCTCTGACAGAGATCACAAATAGGCAGTGAAGCAGGCAGAGAGGGGGGGGGGAGCAGGCTCCCCACTGAGCAGAGAGCCCGATGTGGGGCTTGATCCCAGAACACTGAGATCATGACCTGAGCTGAAGGCAGAGGCTTAACCCACTAAACCATCCAGGCGCCCCTGATCCTACTATCTTTTTTTTTTTTAATTTTATTTATTTATTTGACAGAGATCATAAGTAGGCAGAGAGGTAGGCAGAGAGAGAGAGGAAGGGAAGCAGGCTCCCCGCTGAGCAGAGAGCCCGACTCGGGCCCAATCCCAGGACCCTGAGATCATGACCTGAGCCGAAGGCAGAGGCACCAACCCCACCGAGCCACCCAGGTGCCCCTGATCATACCATCTTTTTAAGAAAATCTATTTTACCCTGCCTTGTTTTGTAGTTCATTGTTGAAAAACTGTCTTCCCCACTAGATCTGAAGTTGCTCGAGGGTAAGGCCTGTCTGTGTCTTCTCCATCTCTAAAGCCCTACACTGCTGGCCTCAGTGTGTGGCTCACAAATCGTTCGGAATGGTTGCGTTTAATTGACTCTCCGTGACACCTTTCCCCTCCAGCAGCTACTGTCTGATTCTCGAGGCACATTAACAGGAGATCAACATCTCAGAGGCCGAAACACCTCCCCTCCACCCAGGCTCTGAGTGTAGTTCCTGAGTGCCACAGCGCATTACCTGTCCCCCTCTTTGGCTCGCAGCACTTTCTGTGGCATTGGATGACTATTTGTGGACTTGGCTTCAGCCAAACAAACCACCCTGCTGTGTTATTCTCCTTGGGGACCAGGCAATGTGCCCTGCATCTTACATCCAGCACAGCACAGGAAAACGTGATATGTTCCAAGGCTTGGGAAGTGATTAATGATCCAAGGCTCTAGTCATTGCACAAGGCATGGATCTGACATCTTTCAAAGTCACACTCGGCACCTGGAGCGCTAGGCAAACTCTGGGCCTTCTAGAAACAGCCGTGTAATGATCCTGCTTTACATTTCTTGTTTTTTCCCTTTGCTTAGGTTGAAGTCTGCGGTCAAATACCATCAGCTGAATCCTTAGCAATAATGACCATGAGTGTAACACACCTTACAGTAACGGATTTTTACCCAACAAACGTCGAACACCCACTTTGTGCTAGGCAGCATGTTAAATGTTAAAAGTGATAACGACAGGTTTCTGCTGAAAGGAGATCCTGTGTAACGTTTTAGCTTCACAACAATCCTACGAGGCAGTGGGGTAGGTATTAACTTCCTCATTTTACAGACAATGAAACTGAGGCTAAGGATATAAAATAAATTTTCCAAGTAAGAAATTGGTCCAAAAGGGAAAAGGGAAAAGGGGTAAACCCAGATTTGCCGCTGCTCCTTTCCCCTCCCCCGGCACACGGCCTATGAGGGGTGGGAGGTAGCATCCTGACAGGCCTACCCTCTCCCCACCTAAGCAGGACTGGCCCCAAACAAAAGCCTAGAAACTTGGCCGTCTGTTTTCATGGCCACCTCTCTCTGATCAAGCCCCTGGGGCATCCTCTGCGTGTCCCCTGGGGAGGTTGTGCCTTTCTCTGGAGCCAGCAGGGCACCCAACTCAACTCAGCCCACAAGGGTTATACTCAGCTGAGCGCCAGGCACGAGCAGTGGTGGGCAGGTTCCAGCTCCTGCCAAGATTCCAGGCTCCCAGGCTCCAGCCCCATACAGGCTGTCCACGCTCTGCCCTCCATTTCAACACTGTGTTGCTCTATCTGCTAAGGCCCCGTATACCCATCTGTGTGACAAGTCCCCCCATCATTTCCTTTCCATGAATCATCCCCCATGATCTCTGCAAGGTCCTTCCTGCAGGACAATCCCAGCAGGCTTATAGGGGAGTGTTTGTGGCAGGCCGGGCCTTCTGATACCCCCTCAAGTCGATTCCCATCTGAGAATACGGCAAATCCAAATGTGCGACTCAAGTTCATAAGTATGAAACCCTTCAGACACTGCAATCATCTCAGACATGAAAATTGCTAAGAGGAAAGCCGTGCCATGCCCTCTGGGAACATGAGGACAGAAGGACAGGGAGAGATTAAGGGGCAGCACTAAGCAATGGAGCCTAGTGCACAAACCAAGTTCATGCTAAGAGTTCACTCCACATTTAGGGTCCGAAGTTTCATAGCAGACAAGACACTAAGCCCCATCAGCATTGTAAAGAGGGAAGAAACCTGGTCTACACAGATACCCAAGGACCAGCCTGGCCCCACCACTAACCAGCTGTGTGGCCTTGCCTAGCAGACAACCTCTCAGCCCCCGTCTGGGCTGGTCTATCTCACAACACGCAGTTTGTCCACAGGAATGCTAAAATAAAGTCTCGGTCAGACCTAAAACTCTAGGAGTCTGAAAGTCTAATGTGCATGGGGGCAGAGTGATTACAAAAGTCGGACAGCATTACTTAACACAAACTTCATCCTCTGGATTTGGGGACAAGGAGAATTCCTGGTGACTTTCAAACACCAGGGCCTGCCTCACTCACTGCCAACACTGAGCTCTTGGCAGAGCCAACAAGAGTGGCAGGGACCCCTGGGGATAGAAACCATGATCAGGGACAAGGTCCCTCACCGTATAGAACTTACAATCCAACTGAAATATACAACTGCCATTTCAAATGGTGTAAGAAAATTTACACAAAGGTAAAGGTGTTACTCTGACTTACAGAGTAAAGAGCAGGAACGAGGAGTGAATTTCCACACGCACCCAGCTCTCGTATCTGACACCTGCATGTCAGCGTCTCGCCGATTCTCCTGGTGACCCTGCGAGCTAGGTGGTATTATCCTGGTTTTGTAGAGGAAGAAATGGATGCTCAAACAATTAACTCTTGCTGGATCACCTAGCAAGTAGGTGGCAGGAATCAAAATATCCTAGTATTTCCCTTATACTTAAAAAATGGAGAGTTCCACATAAATTAGTTATCCAGGAAAAAAAGACAAGGGTTTTTTTTTGTTGTTTTTGTTTTTTAATGATCTTGGTTGTAATCCGAGAGAAACAAATTTTGTATTTTCCTGGTTTTTCTAAAACCTGTGTATTTTTTTTGTTTAAGTAAGCTCCATGCCCAGCATGGAGCCCAACACGGGGCTTGAACTCACAAACATGAGATCAAGAGTCAGACAGTTAACCAACTGAGCCACCCAGGCACCCCTTTCCTGTTTTCTTAAATATAGACTGCTCAGTGTGATTCTGCCTTGATACTCAGGATTACGTGCAGAACGAAAGCCTGGCTGCCTTGTAACGCCGGATGGTCGGCCCGGGAGACGGAGCTGCCGGCCGCTACGCTGAAAGGCCCCACTCGGGGCGTTTATCCTCTCTGCAGCCAGCTGTTCCACCTTCCGTCAGCGGCTCCGCCTTCCGTCAGCGGCCTTCCCCTTCACCTGCCGCCTTCCCCTTCACCTGCCGTCTGACCTAGACACGAGGGCCGCGGAGCTAAGAGGCCTTCTCTGTTGACTTCCGGAGTCTGAATACGTTCCAGATGGCAGAGGCTGCTAAAAGGCTGACCTCTAGCTAAGTGGAGCATAATTAAGCCTAAGAGCTGGGGGACACATCATAAAGAAGTTACGAGTGTGTGTGTGTGTGTGTGTGTGTGTGTGGAGGGGAGCAGGGAACAAGGCCAAAGAGCAACAGTTTCCTAGATCAGCCAAACTTAGCACCAGACTTTTTTTTTTTTTAAGATTTTATTTATTTATTTGACAGAAAGAAAGATCACAAGTAGGCAGAGAGGCAGACAGAGAGAGGGGGAAGCAGGCTCCCTGCTGAAGAGAGAGCCCGATGCGGAGCTCGATCCCAGGACCCTGAGATCATGACCTGAGCCGAAGGCAGAGGCTTTAACCCACTGAGCCACCCAGGTGCCCCAGCACCAGACTTTAAACCCAAGAGCATGAAGTACAGAGTAAGGAGGAGAGAGACTATGCAAGGGCAGAACTGTTAGCCCGCGTGGAATAATAGTACGAGCTCCCGTTCACTGCACACCTACTCTGCCCGACGCCAGCCTGTGTGCTCTCTGAACACCATCTCCGTTAATGAATGACTCAGGATCATTCCTAAATTTCAAAAAGCGGAGGCCTGACTGAGCTTTTAAAACCAAAGACAGGAGACGTGAGACAGAATGAGCAGCACAGGTGGGATCCGAAGCGTGGAATGCAAATGCCATCCGAGTTCCTTCCTCCATGTCATACCACCTTAAACCCCCTTCTAACAGAAGCAGCCAGAAATTCTAGAGAAGCACTCAAATCGAAACATGGAGCTATAAACAGAAGGAAGCACAGAAGAGAATGAGATCCCCGAGAGCACAGCCCAGCACACAGGCAAACTGGTAACATGATCACCTGGTGCAGAGGAAGACCGCGGAGGGCCTCCGGCTTCCCCAGGCACCAGGTGATTTGGAACCATTCCAAGATGGCACCTCTCCGGCGAAGGGCACATCTCCGTCACTGAGGAGCAGAGAGTTCGTCCTCAGCAAGATTTCCAGTCGCTGCCCCCTGATACCAGACCCATGCAAGATGTGCTAACAAAAAACTCACAAACAGACAAACTGCCGTCAGCCAGGAGATCATTCTCAATTCAAAACATTACTGGATGATTCTTCCGCACGCAGCCTTGCGCAGAAGCCATGAACTTCCCAGAGACGAGCCTCCCCTACGCCGAGGACCCATCAGGGCTGAAGGATTTGGATGTGCAGATAAGGAGCAAGAGCATCAAGGAGAGAAAAGCAAGAAAGGTGTATTGTATGAAAGATTCCTAAAGACATTTTGCAGGTTTCTAGAAGTCTGGACCCAGGATGAGGCCTCAGGTACGGCTGAATGACCAGACATGTCACAGGGTTCACTTGCTTGGTAGTAGATGGGTCACAAAAAAGGTCACACGCACATCAAGAGGCGGTTAGGTGTGCCTATTTTAAGCATTTAGGGAATAAGGGCTCCGAAAAGACTTTACAGAGAATCCCAGCTGATTTTCCACACAAACGTGAAGAGTTGTTCAGAGTCACACAGTCTATCAGGGGCAGGGCCAAGGCCCCTAAATCAGGTTTGCGGGGCCCAACCCAGTGCTCCTTCACTGCCCAAGGGCACACCACCTGCCTGTCCTCCTATAAAACTTAAATAACCACACGCTCTACACACTGCTTGTTAAAGGCTTGATTACATGATATGACCAAAGGTGGGGCTCACCCTTCTCGCATCCGGGCCCGAACAAAATATTGACCGAGAACCAGTCATGTTCCGGGCACTGCTCTGGCCGCTGGGGAGCTCCTGGCATTGTTCCGGTGGACAGACAGACGGTGACCGGAGAGGTGCTCGGCACCTACCGTCAGAGGCAACCACCAGGAAGGAGAAAAAGCTCACGGCAGGTGACAGAAGGTAACGTGAACCGTGCAAGGCAGAGAGCCCTGCACCACCACCACCACCACCACCACCACCACCACCCCCGCCCCCCGGCGGCCAGCGCACCAGCAGCAGCCAGTGTGCTCAGTAACCACTTTTTGACTGAAGGAAGACACAGCAAGACAGGGAAGTTAGGAAGAAGCGAGGTGGTATTTGAGAAGTATGTGCAAAAAAAGACTTGGAAACCGAGTGTGTTACAGAAGGAAACTGCCATCACTTGGAGAAATGACCAAAAATAAAGTTATGACTCATCTTTCAGGGTTTGTTTTTACAAAAAGTTCCCCATCTTGTGCCGTGAATGGCCAAGCAAGCCAGCTCCAAGGGAGGCACCCCCTCACCCTGGGCGTCTCCAGAACCCCCTGACAGCAGCAGCAACCCTGACCTTCCACACCACAGCCACCAAAGGGTCCAGAAGACCGTCCTCCTCAGCAAGGACCGCAAGTCGTTTGCAGACCAGAAGCTCCTGCGTGGGAGGATCCCAGCTCTGCCCTCAAAAGCAAGCCCAGTTCCTGGAATCTCGATCAGTGACAGGAATATCTCATTACCGCCTGGTACTGAACCTTGTACTGAACCCTGCCCGTGTGCACGTGCAGCAGGAAGCAGAACCTGCGAGATTACACTTGACCTCCCGACAGTTCTGCAGAGTGGGAAACACAGTCACTTGGCCGAGGCCACACTACCATTAAAAGGGGAAAGTCCACATCCAAACCCGAGCCTGCATGACTCCCGCCTTGCCCTTCTACCCTACAGGAGGCGTAAGTGCAAACGAACTCGGGCACCATCCTGTCACCAAGTTCAGCCGCACTCGCTTCAGCACGAAGGCTAAATAACCAAACCCAAGCCATTCTTTCGATGACGCCTTAAAGAGGATGTAGTGAAATGTTTTTCCTTCATGTCAAACAACCCAATTATACTGTAAAAAAAAACACACATTACATCCATCCCCCGCTCTTTCTGTAAACACTGATGGGTGCTTGGTGAAGTATTTGGGGCACCGTCATTACGTGCTGTCTATACTGTCACACCACCTGAAAGCACCAGTTACTGCTTCTGTCCTCGAACCAAGCAAACATCAGAGCCACTGAGGCAGAACGGCTCCACCTGAAACGTGCCTCAGCTGATGTGGTATCGAGTTCTGCCAGGAGCGCTGACTGAGCCACACGCTCTGTGCTGGAAGCTGTAACTGTGCTCTCGTACAGGGCGCTCTGTTCCACTGGCATCATAAACCCTAGACCCTTACTCAAGGATTTTCAGAGCCTTCTCCGCCTCCACAAATTAACCTTCACGGGGTACTCCAAAATCAAGCATTTTAAATTAATCCTAATCTTAATGGTGTGTTAAGGTACTCTCTATGTGAAGGCCTGAATATACTCAAATTCCTTTAATAATGAGTTTAAAGTAATTTTTCTACTAATTCCCAAAAGGAAAATGTGTGTGTGTGTGTAATACATACATGTATGTATTACACACACACACACACACACACACACACACACTTCATAAAAACCAACACACAGTACCACCTCTCATTTTGGAGAACAAAATTCGCTGGCTATTTTTACCATACTATTTCCTAATGACTTGTATCTGTCTCTTAGGACCAGACTATGAGCCCTGGAAGGTCCATATTTGTAGAACCCCAGGCAACAGGCACCGTACACACTCCAACTGCTTGATGAGTAAATGAACAAACAAGTGAAGGAACGAACGGATGCACACCTGCGAGCCCCAGTTGTAAGTTCACTATCTCACGTTAGCTTAGATAAAAACAAAACAAGCTCTAGCTTCCCTAAGTAGAAATGCTACCTCATTTTCTAATCCATACCCTCCTGCAAAATGTAGTATATCTTTGACTTTCCATCGAACTATATCTCAAAAGTATTTTAAGTGAATTAATCTGTTTGACATATAGAAAGCAGATGCTTTTTAAAAAATCATGATAATAGTTCCTTCTCTGATTTAGTCACATTTCCCATCTGACTTCCTATACCAACTGTGATTGTAATCTATGAACAAAAATGTGCTTTATGAAAATTTTTTCAAGGCTAGCTACAGCAAACCATTCCTGTTCTTGGAACCTGAAGTACAAACTTTTGTTAATCCATATGCCTTCCCTCCATAAATACTTAAAGCCATTATTCAGATTAGGCCAAAATAAAGCAAGCACACAAGACTGCTTATGCATCCTTTTCGAGAGAAAAAAAAAATCATAAATTACTGGGCCTTGGTTACATCCAGGGAGGAGCTAATGTTCCCCAAGGTCTCATACCTAATGGTCTGAACATATGAAAGGGTCTCACCTGACCATGTTCACACGATCATAAGTTGCTTCCCCAATATCATATGCCCTAGAGGAGGCAATTTTCATCCATAAAGAAGGCAGGAAAAGAAAGAAAAGTTGGAGCAGAAAAGGAAACAGCAAAAGAATGATCATATGGTGATCAGCTGGATTCCCGCCCTGGCCTTACAAGGAACTACAGGCCTCTGGGTCACCTCCTTCCTACAGTGATCTGGCCACCAACTTATCTGCCCAAAGTTCTTCACCAAGAAGGCTTGGAGGACAGAAGCAACACTCTGTTCCAACACAAGATACTCATTCCAGGCCAGGCTGGAGGCACATCAAGCCCCCCTCCCCGCCAGGCCAGACAGAGCTGCTGCAGGGCTGGGACGATTCCCGGTCTGCAGCATCAATTTCCCAGGGGCTGATCCTCCCAGGAGGAAAGACTCATAGAAGCAGAGACCCAGAGGTCACTGTAGAATCTTAGTGTACTGAATCAGCAAACACCTAACTACAACCAACCTGCCGGTTTGGGCTAGGTGTTTGCAGAGTCAGCTGAGTCCCGGCAAGGGGGCTGAACCTGCATTTCCCCCCAGTCCAGGCCAGATTCGATTCCACCTGCAAACCACCACAGTCTGCTCTCCTCAAGATCGCTGCCCACACAGGACACTTGCCATCACTGCATGGCCGAAAAATCCGGTTTCATTCCAGCACACAGCACAGACCTTTCACCACTTCTAAGACAAGAAACACACACTGAAAGCCTGTACCTTCATCTTCTGATTTCATATGAGGAAACTAGAGCCAACTTGCCCAGAAGTACAGAGCTAAGAAAGAGTAGAATCTGGTTTGAAACTCACACGTGTCCATCCAATCACACAAAGCTTTTAATCTAACATGATCCCCTAATAAATGAACTTATTTGGACCCTAACACATGCAACCAGAGAACCCTCTGCCCTCTTTTTTGTCTGTTGAATGCATCCGTTAAGGCCCAGATCAAAATTTCATTTTGATTTCAAAATTTCATTCCTTTCTCTTCTCCTCTCTTTCCATGACTTAGCATAGTGTCTGGCATAAAATAGGTGTTCGGTCTATGTTGGCTGAAATATCCAGTCCACCACAGGAAAATCACAGCATTTTTTCTTTCTTTTCTTTTTCTTTTTTTTTTTTTTTTGCTGAGGCATGAACAGGTACTTCAATCAATCAGTTTCATTTTCACAGGTGTACGTATATACTCAACTCGGACTATGTGTCCGGAACTCAAAGACCGCATAACCATAACCCCAGCTTAGCATAAAGTGGCAACAGGGCGAAGGCTTCCCAGAAAACCTTCCACTGAAAATTATCAGGAAAAGAATTAATGCTTTACATGCCTATCAGGTCAACCAAAATTCTGCAAAAGCACTGCTTAATATAGATAAAATATCTTCATGAACCTAAGCTGAGTTAGGAAGAAAAACGGTTGTTCTAATAAATATATGAGCTAATAATCTTTAGTTTGGGAATTTATTTATTTATTTAAGATTTTTATTTATTTATTTGACAGACAAGAGATCACAAGTAGGCAGAGAGGCAGGCAGAGAGAGAGGAAGGGAAGCAGGCTCCCCACTGAGCAGGGAGCCCGATTCGGGGCTTGATCCCAGGACCCTGGGATTATGACCTGAGCCAAAGGCAGAGGCTTAACCCACTGAGCCACCCAGGCGCCCCTGGGAATTTATTTTTGTTCTCATTGTTGTATTCAGGTAAGTCAGTGAAGACCCGCTGTGAAAAATCTGTCTACCTCTTGTTTTAGGAGATGGTCTAATTTTTCTCTTTTTTTTTTTTTTTTGAAGATTTTATTTATTTATTTGACAGAGAGAGATCACAAGCAGACAGAGAGAGAGAGAGGAAGAACCAGACCTCCTGCTGAGCAGAGAGCCCGATGCGGGGCTCGATCCCAGGACCCTGGGATCATGACCTGAGCCGAAGGCAGAGGCTCTAACCCACTGAGCCACCCAGGTGCCCCCAAGAGATGGTCTAATTTTTCATCCTGACTAAAATCCTCTCCCCTTAAACCACCCTGGAATTCAAAATCCAGCCCTCCTTGTCACCAGCTGTGTGGTCTTGGGAAAGTCACTTTCTTCACCTACAGAAATGAGGATGCTGCCTACTGAAAAGCTTTTGTACCAGTCAGATGGATCTAAACGCTTGAGGCATTAGTGGTGCTCAGTTAATGTCAGATGAAAGAAAATTTACTTACCTCCAAGAAACAGGACCTCAATTTCCTTATTTGTAGAGTGAAGGAAATGGCACCCCCGCGGGAACTCAGAGGTCCTACAGTCTGGCATACAACAAAACCTACAGAAGGGTCTGCTCTCTCCCACACAAACACATGGCTTCGCTCTACCCCAAATAAAATGAAGTTGTAAAAAGGTTAGCAGAGTTACACTTAAACAGACAAGACCCTACTGGAATGACTATGTGGTGTAACTGCTGTCAAGAACTCTTGAATATACTAGGAAATTATGAAGTGCAGAAGAGCTAATCCTCAAATCCCAATATGCTGACACAAAATCCGTGCTTACCCTACACATAAGGCTTCCATACTGAAGGGTAGTCGCAGCATTAAAAATGTAATGTAATTCACCACATTAACAAGCTAAAAAAGGAAAACCATATGGTCATTTCAATCGATGCAGAAAAAGCATCTGACAAAATTAAACAGTCATTCTCGAGGGAAACTCTCAGCAAACTAGAAATAGCGGAGAATCCGATGAAGGGGTTACACGAAAGACCTGCCGCTATTGCCACACGCACCAGTGAAAGGCTGAATGCCTTCCCCTGAGGATCAGCAATCGGACCAGGATGCCCACTCTCTCCACAACCACCCAAACACTTTACTACCCGCAGCCTGGAGTATGCCTTGAAGCAGAAGCAATAAACGAAGGCAAACAGATTGGAGAGGAAGAAGAAGGTACAACTTGGTATTCGCAGGTGACATGACGATCTATGTGGAAAATGCTAAGGAATCTACCAAAAAAAAAAAAAGGTACTAGAGCCACCAACTAATAAGCTCAAAGCAGGAGAGCACCTCTCCGGATGATGGGAGTGTTTCACATTGTAATTGTGGTAGTGATCACATGACTGTACACTTGTCAGAGCTCACCAAATTGTACCCTTAAAATCAGCTAAGTTCTTGGGGCACCTGGGAGGCTCAGCTGGTTGGGCGATCAACACTGGTTTCAGCCTGGGTCATGATCTTGTCGTGAGATCGAGCCCTGAGTCAGGCTCCATGCTCAGCGTGGCATCTGCCTGGGATTCTCTCCCTCTTCTTCTCTCTCCTCTCGGCCCCTTGGTGTGCGCACTCTCTCTAAAGTAAATAAATATTTTTTTTATCAGTTTTATTATACGTACATTACACCACAATGACGGTGACCCAAACAGGAAACAACACTTGAGAAGTCCTCGCTCACAGGCTGCAGCCCTGCACGCCCGCCTCCCCGACCCCACACACGACATAATACTTATATCTGAAATACTTGAAGCTTTGTGGTTTCCCATCTGGAGGGGAATTTTCTGACTTATAAATCAGAAAACCCTGGAGAAAGAAACTTAAAGTAATATAGGAATGAGAGCAGCTTTGCACCTGAGGTCGGTTGAAGTGATCAGGGTTCTGCACATTCTTAAGACAAAGTTCTGCAAAGTGAACACGTCAGCTGCTACGAAGGCTGAGCACAAAGACATTTGTTTATAAAACCCTAGAATGTGAGAACTGAAACCAGGGCTCCTCTGTCTCTCTGGTGTCACAGAGGAGAAAACTGAGCCTCCTGGAAGAAGCAGTGACTTGCCCAAGAACACAGCAGTTTTTACCAAAGCCTAGAAGGATAGCATCTAAGCGTTTCAGTTTAAGGCAGAACTTTAATTAAGAAATAAATTAGAAGTCAGCACACCCTCAGAAGAAAATAAACACCTTTTATCTGATGCAGGAAAGAAGAACAAGAAAGAAAAGCAACAGAAAAAACAATTTTTAACTGTGCTGAAAATAAATTATAGTTCAAATTTCAAAGGCAGGGCATTTTTTCTTTAAAAAAGTAAAATGCATCATGTGTAGCTCACACACACCCACCCCTCACACACACATATGCACACGCAATAATGGGGTAATACGCTGCATTTTTTTTTTTTATTCTATCAATCTTTCAATTTCCCTTTAAGTCTCAAGTGGAAAGTTTCCTACTTTCATATATACTGAATTAAGATTTTTCAATACAGATAATTATAAAACCAAATTAGAATCAAGCTCTTTGTAGGAGTACTTAGGTAATTTTAATTTTATTCATCTTTATAACATAAAAGTAAAGTATCAAAAGACATCCCAAAAGGAGGTCATCTGGCATTCTGCACAGTGCAAGGTTAAAACAACACGGGCAGAGATGAGAACACGTGAGGAGTCCAAGATCAGCATTTTAACGCAACTCTCTGGAGATCTCCATTGACTTGGCATATCCAAGTGCCCTGAAATCTCGATCTTTCTTCATGGCACTTGATTAAACTTCAGCTTATGAAAATTTCTAAATCATCTTCATCCTGTCCAACTTAAAACACAATCGGGCCCGTCAAGACCCTCCCTCCTCTCACCAGGACACCGTGGCCCAAGTGGAGCAAAGTGTACAGGGCTGCCCCCTGCACCCGCCAAGCCCCCAGTTCCTTGGCAATGGTCTAGCCCCGAGGCTCTGGGAGCAGCACCAGTGACACCTAGGCTGGGCACTGCCACAGGCTGAGCAGCACCCCTGCCTCTCCCCAGCCCTCCCCACTCCCCGGGGTCACACACTTCCCTGGAGCTGGCCAAGAGTCCCCTGGAGGCCAAACTGCCCAGGCTGGGATGCTCTGTTCGAGCCCACTCCGGCGGCCCCACCACGGTTCAAGGGACGGCCTCGCCAGGCTCATCCTCCAGCAAAGATCTCCAGGTCCCACTCAGGGTTCGAATCTCTGGCAAGGCAGCCTCCCCAGCATCTTCACTGTCCCCAGTGCCCTGTCCCCAGGCCAGCCCTCCCCGGGCAGCGGCCAGCCTGTCCCGCACCAGCGCCCGCTCCCGTCTAAAGCACGGCTGGGCCTCACTGTGCGGCCCTTTCCACCACTCGAGCCCTCCCTCTGATTTTTCTATTATTTCCCTCCCTGATGTATCAAGCTTTCCAAGCAGCCTGCCAAAAGGCCTCGGGCTATACAAAAGAGAGCTGCTGCACAGTGATTTAAAACATCCGGCCTCTGTTAGAATGAGCAAGGCCTATCATAAAAACTGAAACACCAGCAAGCTATGGTAAAATCAGACCATCCAAAGGAAAGAGCCAACGGAGTACACAGCATGTGCTCTGTGTGCCCTGAGAGGCAAGGCCGCCTTCGCTGCTTCTTATAATAAGGCTCTGACAGCAACTCTGACCAGGGGAGCAGGGACATACTCTGTCACGGCCACCCTGGCTCACACGAAGACAGGCCATCTGTTTGGCTCAAAAGGTCATCTAACTCCATCAGGTTCAAAACTCCAGGCCCCATCTCTAATTTGATTATCTCCATCATTAGTCACTCTGCAGCCGCACACTGGTCCTGCCTACGATACAAGACGGAGAATTCCAGTCGACACAGTCCAGGTCAAGGCAGTGAAACAGTGCACCTGGAGCAACTCGACTCACCGGGGGAAGTGAGGCAGGTGGGGGCAGTGGGCGTGCCCGGGGGAAGCAGAGGAGCAGCTCCCCCTGCCTCCCCCCTACCCCGCCATTCATCATCAGGAACGCACTTCGCACCACTGCGAAATTCCTCTCTCAACACTTCCCCAAACAGGATGTGTCCGATCAGTGAGTCATGAAAAATCGGTTATTTCTAAAAATCCTCTGGAAGGAAGGTGTGGGAGAAAATTTCTAAAGGGAGAGAACAAAAAGACAATAAGCAAAACTAATGAAGCATTCAAAAGGCCGGAAGTGGGGTGGTGGGGCCCTCTGTGACCTGACCCCACAGTGGCTGCCTGGCCTTTCATTTCACTCCCCCCACAACCCCCCACCCCCCCAACCCCTACCCTCGCTCAACACAAGAGTGCCACCCACTGCATCCCAGAACAAATCCATCTTCCTGCACCTTGTCACACCCACTCAGCTAGTCAAACCCTGGCTTTTTAACCCATTAGAGCCCCAGCTTCTGGATCTATCCAATGCCTGTCTCCCCTCCCCACAGGCATCCTAGCACCCCTAGAAATAATCTGTTATCCATGCTCCATAAGGACACTTGGCACACGTTGCCTTGTGGCAGAATCTGCACCCCATCTTACCTTCCTCTACTAGACCACAGCAGCAGCACCAGCAGCCGTGAGTCCTCTCCACGGGACAAGCTCAGGCTAAGTGACCTACGGGACTTTTCTCATTTAATACCTACACCAATCCCGCACCCAGGCAGCATTATTAGCGGCTCCCAGTTTACGGATTTAGGAGGCTAAAGAAAGCTGAGAGGCAGAGAGGGAGTATCGTGGTAAAAGCAGGAGCTTCGGAGCACAAGAGCCAGGGCTGAAGCTGGCTTCACTCGACCCAGCTCCGCCATCCTGGACAGCTACTTCGCCTCTGTGTCCCGGTTTCCTCTTCTTTGAACACAGATGACACCCCTACATGACCACAAGGTGGTCAGAAGGATTAAATACATCTAACTTTTGAGAAGCTCTTAGTGCTTGGCACTAGGAAGTGTTACATGTTTGTTAAATGGGAGTGAATGAGCCTCCCCACCCAAGGTCACGTCAGTATGAACCTGCTGAAGTCAGTGTTGGGAGTCCAGACCCTGCTGGCTTCAGCACAGATGCTCTCATCACTGCCGGGAGCTCCTCCCGGGACCCGCCATTCCTCCCGCATCCCTGAACTGCAAAACACGCCGGTCCCATGTCACCACACAAGTTTCACAAGCGTTACTGAAGAGTGAAATGTGAAGAATTTATAAAAAGCTGTCTCTGAAAAGAGATCAGAAACACCGAAGAACTAGCAGGACTTGCAAAAGAAACACCTTCGAGAAGCATAAAAGCCTCTCACCAAGGGGACCTTAGAACCTGGACGTCCATCCTGACTATGCTTGTTGTAGAGACCCTGACACTGAGAAATATGACAGTGCTACCAACGGGAAGACAGGGCAGGAGGTCATCAGGGCTTCTCAATGCCTTCACTATCTGAGAGACTCTTCCACGCCCCAACACAACACCTGCTCCCCCTGTAACTGTCACACAGGCATCAATCACCGTCACCGAAGCAACCCCCGGGGATTAATCTCCCAGCATCACGGACCATAACTAGATGACTCACACAGTTTCAAGCCCCATCTCTGAAGCACTCAGCTGGGGAGCTACTTTGGTCCCATTAGTAAAAAAATAAAATAAAATAAGGAGCACAGACTGGCAGCATTGTCCCTTCATCAAGAGCGGCGATCTAGAACTATACAGGTGATCCTCGGAGCCTGCTGGAACAGAACAGACGGTGGCTGCGCCGCATCTCACCCTCGAGCTCCTTCCTGCAGAGCAGCAAGGCAATCTCAACCCCTTCTTCATGGGTCACCACTCTAATTCCCAAGGGCCTGAGCCATTCAAACATGCTCTCACTTTTCTAGGGGATCTATACCCACGAATTCAGCTTTCCGGCACTACCGTCTAAGAATCCAAGTCTCTTCCCTTTGGCCAAAGAAACCAGATTTCTAAGGACTGGCAATACTGCTGTTTCTGGAACACCATGGGTCATTCCCTGTGATCTAAGCTGCACCTGCTGGCCAGTTTTATTCATTCAACAAACTTATATTATGCATCAAGCATGATCTAGGTCCGGGAATGCACCATTACATAAAAGAGTCAGAACTACCGGCCCTCATGAAGCTTACGATCTAATGCGGAGGAGGGGAGGAGACTGATATTACCAGTGTAATGAGTAAAGAACTGACTAGGTTAAGGTGGTAAATGCTGCGGGAGGAACGGGAGGAGAGTCAGGCAACTGGTGTAAACCATGAGCAGTGCCTCTTGAGAAGGGGATGTTTCAAAGAGGGAAAATGAGTGAGTCACGCGGAGCAGCTGGCAGGAAAGAAGACAGCCCTGGACAGAAGGAAGAGCTGGGACAGAAGGAAGAGCCGGAGCAAAGGTGCAGCAGAAGCACGCGGACGCGTGTGCAGAGCAGCCAGGAGGCAGCATGGCTGGAGCAGAGGAGGTCAGAGGAGATGATGTGCGCTGCCTCATCGCAGGGCTGAGGGTGATGAGGAAAACGAGGGTGGCACTGAGAGAACACCAGCCGCCCTCCCTCAGCGAGCGTTTCCCAAGTGCAGGCCGTCAGGTGAATAAGCAGGTCTCTGCGCTCAGCGAGGTCACAGTCCTCGGAGGCAGGTGTGGTGTGACCGTTCACGCGCTGACCGCCAGTCCCAAGAGGGGCGCCACAGAGGCGGTGCAAAGCTGGGAGAAGGACCTAGTACCGCCTCCAAAGATGCGCCGCTGAACTTTCTAGGATGGGCAGAGACGAGAGAAGAGGGAGAAGAGGAAGTGGCTCTGCCGGCTGAGGTAACGTTCGCGAAAAGACAGGGATGCAGGACGGGGTGATGCGTGGAGTGTGGCTGCTGGGGGGAAGGGGGATGGGCTGGAGAGGCTGGGGCCAGAGTCTGGTCATGAGCTAAAACACCGAGGGAGTCCCAGTGAGCTTTAAGCGCCACCGTTAAAGCCCACGTGTGTTTCCGGATGAGCTCTGTGACTGCAGCCTGTGGGGAGACGGAGGAGAGGTGCGCTGAGAAGCAACCAGTGCCCACTGCAGCCGAGGGAGTGGAGAAGAGTCAGGGCAGGCGAGGGGAGAGGACTACTAACCACTGGGACACACGCCGTATGGCTTCACAGAGCACTTTCCAAATGGAGCGCCGGTCCAGATCCGACAGCGGTGCGTGGCCCCTGACTCCCCCCTGCAGCAGGAAAAGGCAAGGCTGCCGGAAGACCCCGCCCCTCCCCACCCTCTCCCCACCCCTCCCCACCCCAGCGATGGCCGAAATGATGGCAAAACGTTCAAGTGCAGGAAGTCTCCAAAAAGCACTTCAGGAGGGGTCACGTCCAGCGACGCCAAAGGACCAGCCAGCCAGGCCTCCTGCTGCAGGGGCGTCCGTGAGCAAGAACATGGCCCTCAGACTGGCAGGGGTGACAAAAGCCAGGCAGGGGTGGGCAGTGAGGGCAGGCGTCCTCCGTACAAGCTGGGCAGGCAGTCAGATGTCTGAACATGGGTACCAGGCAGAGCCCAGGCCTCCAGACCGAGGCGGCTTCGTCGTGCAAGTAAAAACCATTTATCAGCATTTGTCACGCAAGCGGCAGGCCCAGGTCACGAATCATGAAGCCCAGGCCACCACCACCACACGAGACCCCACTAAAACCGGGGGTGCAGACCTAGACATGACTTCATCGAAGTCCTCTAACAAGTCCCTCTGGACCGAGGTCGGAGGGAAGCTGAGCAAGCAGAACAAGATGCAGAGCCTCCAGCCCAGGCAGGAGTCCGAGGGAGACTGTCAGCGGCTCCCAGGAGGGAACAAGTCTGGCCGGAGAGCTGGGAGGGGCAGAAGCATGCAGGACACCCCCCAGCCCCGCCGCCCCCGCCAGATCCTGCTGGCAGGAAGGGGAAATGCTCTTGCCCACGCTGGTACAGGACAAAGGAGGAAGTGGCACAGGGAAAGTGACCGACATAACCACAGACCAAGCCGAGCCAGGCCGTATCTCCCCTCTACAACTGGGCAGGTTTTCGTGCTGCCAGGAGACAAGAAGCTGCGAGACTAAGGGCCTCCCTCACACTCCACAACTCCCGGGTCCATGAAACCCTGCGGCCCTGTGCTCACGGCACTATGGACCAGGCCCTGCACCTGGCCCTCGGGTCTGCCACAGACACCGCTGCCACCTTGACCTCTGTCCTCCCAGCGACCCACACAGATCCTGTCTGATCTGACGGAGAGGGCTGCTCCAGGATCGGAAAATGCAGATGTTTGCCCAACCACCTCCCCTCTGCTTTCCCCAGCCCTGCCCTTGCTCCCGGCCGCGAAGGAAAATAAGAAACATCCTTTTCACCGAGTGCTGGGGAGACACAGCGGCTCAGGAGATGCAGGCACTGTACTTGGCAGCCTGGCTCTCGTCAGAACCCGGTGCACTTGCAGAGGCTGACCTCCACGCCTCCACCCCTCCACCCTCCCACCCCTCCTCTTCAGGAGGCTGCGTCCCCCCAGGGAAAGCTGCCCGCAGTCGGATTACAGGACTGTGCTCTGGGGGGGCCAGTTTATGGCACAGTTTTTCTGGCTGGTTCCACAGACTTCCCAGGCCCCAGACTCAGCCCGAGAGAGGCTATAAGACTCCTCCACGGTAAACCTGCACACCCAGGGCCGGGCAGATCCCAGCACACAGTGGCTCGTCTATACTGTGTCGCCGGGTTCTGCACAAGGCCCTGGGCAAGCGAGCCCGTTCACTCCCGCACGTTGTTAGGAGCAACTTGATGTTGCCATAGCGACCGCCTTGGTCTCTTGCCGCATTTATCAAACCACATCCTAATTGTTTGTTTACGCATCGGTTTACACCCCGAAACTGTCAACTCCTAGAAATCCAGAACGCTCGCTTTATTCACATTAGGAAGGGCCTCAGTGCCTGAACAGGATAGGCAGAGCTCCAGTGAATGATGTAAAGTAAGCAAACACAACAACTTCTTGCAAAATCATGACGCTATTCCCAATGAACGCCTTCCTTTCCTCTTCGAGCTGGGTGAGGACCTCTCCTCACTCCACACATGTCTCCACCCCAGCCCACAGGGACCAAAGGCCCCAACACCTCCCCTGCCCAGATGGAGAGGTGAACGCAGTGCGCATGGCCCTCCCCAACTGAGCCCTGCACTTTTTTTTTTTTTTAAGATTTTATTCATTTATTTGAGAGAGAGAGAGAGCACGCGCCCGGGAGCATGGGGCAGGGAGGGATGAGGTGCAGAGGGAGAGGGACAAAGCAGACTCTGTGCTGAGTGTGGAGCCTGATGCGGGGCTCCATCTCACGACCCTAAGATCGTGACCTGAGCAGAAATCAAGAGTCAGACGTTCAGCCAACTGAGCCACCCAGGCGCCCTGGCTCTGCACTTTCTTACCTTTCTCTAGGCAACTCGTCTTGCCCGCCCAGGCTCAAGTACTCTGTCCCTTCCAGGAGGCTCTCTCCTATCTCTCTGTTACCATCTGTCTGCACTGACTCCACAGATCTCCTAGTGGTGTTCGTGGGCGCCAGGCCTCGTTCCAGGCAACCTCCCTCCTGCTTGCGCTCCCAGCCCCAGTGAAGGTCCAGGCCCTCGCAGGAGGCCGTGCTAACCAGAGCAGTCCCATCCTCCCCTCCAGCACGGGCTGCCCTCTCCCACCGGGCTAGCAGCACACGCGGGAGGGCGCGCACATCTCTGACCTCCCGCACAGCTGCCCCAGCGCCCAGCTCAGCACCGGCTCGAGACAGCATTCGGGCTGGGTATCAGCAGATGCGGAGACTCCTCCGTCAAGGCCCAGGAAAGTTCAGGAGGTGAAGACAACAGAGGTGGAGCTGACACCCCTGCTGTTGCCACTGAGTGACACATTCCCACACCAGGAACAATCATGGCCCTTAGCAGAGAGCGGGGGAGCACTCCCTCCAGGAGACACCGAAATCTTCCACCTCTGGTGCCGCTGGAAATGTCACAGAAAATCATCAGGAAACAGGACTATCAATGTACTTCAAGATTGTGGCAATAAGATGAAAATTTTAGTTACAGAGCACTATTCAGGAGGAGTACCACTCACAGTGTCTTTGTCAACAGAGCAGCATAAATTTACATATATTAGGTACCAATAGACATAATTTGCATGTGGGTGTGCCGGCTCACAAACACATTCTGTCGTCCCTCGGGATTCTGAGAAATTCCATGTTCAAACGCACCAGTGGCTTTTGCCCATGTGACAGCCGGCTGGAACGGTGGAAATGACCATCCACTCGTCATTCGCAATGAACTCTGCTCGGGAGGAAGGGCACCATTTACTTTGTCCAACGTAACAAAAATACATCATCGGCCTCCAAATGGGCTCATTTCTCCCACAGCCACCCAATCGCCTTTCTCCAAAGAAAAGAGATCTAAAACATCAAAGCAAAGGAACCAAAAGGAATGAGAAGATCATAAAAAAAGGGATTACAGACTCAAAGACTGGGTACCACTCAGCTACCAACTCGAGTCCCCTTCTCTTCTTCAGGATAACCACCAAGTGGGTGGGAGGGATGTAAAAAGGGAATGTGCGACATAGCCAGGGTACCGTGACACGCGACAGAAGCATTCTTAACACTAAAGAAAGATAAGATTCTCTCAAAAGGATATTTCATTCCAATGATAAATAATTCAAGAGTGATGGCGTCTCATGGTTGTATGGTCAGGGAGTACCTCCTGTCACAGACATGACAGAAATGATGCTTACACTCAAATTCGGAAGCTCTTCAAAACATTTTAATTTAAAGATTCCCCCCACTGCATTTGAATTATAATTACACCTACACTCATGTTATCTGAGCTTTCCTTTCCAATCCTGCTATTATCTACTTATTATGAATAAACAGTACCTTTTCCTGGAACAGCTAATACCACTAGTATTAATAGTAACGGCTACTATTAGCTCTTCTCTGATGTGCAAATATTTCTAAATTATCGGTCCTCTCTAGTCATTTCTACAGATAGCAACATGTAACAAACAATGCACATACAACAATTGCAATCTCTTTTATTATTTTTTTAACTTTAATTGGAGTAGCCAACATACAGTACATCATTAGTTTTTGATATAATGTTCCAAGATATATTAGAGACTGGCCAATGAGGTTTCTAAGTGTATGAAGTCTGTGGCTCTGCACCTGTACTCCTCAATGTTATACCTACACGTTTTCTTTTTAACTCAATAAAACGGTTACTGAGCAGCTCTCAGCTGCTCAGATGGTTCTAGGTAACAGAGCGATCATTCACTGGGCAAGAGCTATAAATCCTTGTTCAAGTCTCACGACTACCCCCCAAACGAAATATCTTATTTTACGAAGCCATTAAATCTCTGGGAGGCTGTTTGCTCAGCTGCAAAATGGGCATAAGACTCATCCCGCCCAACTTGTGTTTTGAAAAAAATTAAGTAAAAATAAAAATAAGAACCTTACTTTAAAAAAAAAAAAAAGCGCTCCTGCTCTCGGGAGTTTGCAGTTTGGCTTCAGGAAATACGCACACAAATGCAGGAAGCGGCCCCAATGCGAACGGTGCTCTCGCTTCATAAGAGATCAATCATCCAAAGACGTTCAGGGAGGGCCTCGGTGCCCAGCACTGAAGGGCAGGAAACAGGCCCACAGTGCGAACGGTGCTCTCGCTTCATAAGAGATCAATCATCCAAAGACGTTCAGGGAGGGCCTCGGAGCCCAGCACTGAAGGGCACAGGGCACAGGACACCCACGCCGTCCTCTCTCTGCACACACGCTCTCATAAAGAAGGGCTAAAGGTGCAGCAGAAGCGAAGTGTCCTCAGGCTGTAGGACAGGGAGCATTCGGAGGCTGAAGTGATGGATGGAAACTTCTCAAGCACAGCGGGGCTGGAGAAGGACTGAGAAGGTAAACGGGTAGGATTATAGAGCCACGCAGGGGAGGAAATCCTCTGCCATCTCATAGCTCCCCAGGCACACGACTCTCGAGCATCCCGCCTTGGTTTGCACACCCAACTCCCCATCCTCACCCCTCTGGGCTGGGCTCACTGACAATCACCCGGCCCCAGCCACCCTCCACGCCTCCGTCAGGCCCGGTGGAAGGGACCAGCTCCGAGACCAAGGGGTGCTCAGCCTGCAGTCTGACTCTAGGAGATGGTCGAAGCCCGAAGACAGGTCTGACGAACGGGTTGCCGCCATTTCATTCCCTTGCAGTACGCAGCCCCTTCCACCGTATTCCCACCGCCCCACTTCAGACCCCAGTGAGCACTTCCTTGGGCAGGGGCCATTGCTTCCCTATCGGGCCCTGCCTTGGGTCCTCCTCACCCTCCCACCCAGGCCTAACCATTCTTGCTGAAGCCTGGCTCTACTCAGTTCACTCCCCTACTCAAAAGCCTTTTCCCTGCAACCCTGGACAGAAAGACTGCTTCCACAGGGAGCAAATTCCAGGTCACCACAGCAAGCAGAGATGTCTGAAGCGGGGGCTCCCAGGACACGTGGGCCGCTAGACTAAGCAACTCTAAAGCTCACTGTACCCACATTCGGCACAGGCTGGCAAAGACTCTGTTCTCAGACTCCGTGCTCTCACCCAGAGGTGGGAAAACTTTTTCTATAAAGAGCCAGACAGTAAATATTTTAGGCCTTATGGGCACATATACAGTTTCTGTGGCATACTCTTTAGATTTTTGGGTTTTTATAACTCATTTTATACCTACAAACACTATTTTTAGCTTACTTTTTTTTTTTTTTTTTTTTTTGCATATAAAACAAGCTGTGGGCTACAATATGCCAACCTCTGCCTTGACCAGAGAGGGGCAGCTCCAAGTACCCTAAACCCAAACTGCATTGCTGTAACTTCCACAACACCTCAAGCTACGCCTTCCTGTGTCCTCCTTTGACGAGATTCTTGCTTCAGAAGCGTGTCAGCACTGAGGAGGGAAGCAAGGCCACCCCCAGCATACACAGAGCACCCACATTTGCTGGGCTACCACACTCCACACATGCAGAGCACTTTAGGCTCTGGCACCTGAGACATCCCAGGTCTGTGCCACGGATGGATGGATGGACGGACAGATGGAATGATCAACCCATGGATCAAAGGACAGATGGACAGAGGAATGGAGAGATGGATAAAAAGGGACCAACAAAGTGAGTCAGAGAGTAATTACTTTAAGAATTCAGAGAAGAAAGTGGTCCTGATGGACTGGGGATGTGAGGGAAGGGTTTACAGAAGAAAAGACATGATTAATATATTTTTCAACAAAGAAATTAGATATTAATTAGGATGCTTTTTAGAGCAAAGATCTTGATAACTCTGAAAAAGATTTTCCTGTTTCAAAGGATGACATGACAATCTTGACTTGGCAAGTAAAAAGAAATTTATTTCTAAATACACAGAAAACCTTCTGAAGGGAAAGATAATAAAATCACAGAATCAAAACAATTACCTGCACTCTCGCGCTCTCACATTCAATAGACACTTTTGAGAACTACGCGCCGGGCCCCATGCTGGCCACTGAGGATTCCAAGAGAAGTAACACTTACGCCTTATCCCAGGCACAATCTGGCGTGAAGGTCCAACATGAGTGCTCGGAATTGCAAGCAGGGGAAACTCCGGATCTAGAAGCTCCCTCACCCCAAAAAGGAAGTGCCAAAATACTCTGAGGTCGGACAGGAAACCACATGGCTCATTCTCCCCCTTCTCACACTCTTGAAGAGCAGACAACTGAGGGCCAAGGGCTGTCCCCACTTACGTCTGCGTGTCCCAGAAACAGATTTCTACATCAGGCTACCCACGGCCCAAACTCCATCCTGAAGACTATACCAAAGGCCTCATTTGGGCCAACACCAACGGAAGAAGGTGTTCTACAGAGATTAATTTTCTCAGGAAACTAAAGCTCATCAAAATTACACCACAAAACCCAGAAGCTATTTTCATGCAAATTCTCCTCAGTGGACCGTATGCTTCCCTGTCCACCGCAGCAGAGGGCACCAATCTGGACTTTTCTTCGTGTTCTGCCATAGCATCGTGGGAGCCCCAGGAATTCCTGCAGCAGGGGTGGCCCCACATTTGGCAAGAGTCTAATTCTCTCTTTTCCTCTTCTACTGGCCTCAGCTGTTGAGCATTGGTCTCTGCTATTTCTGTTTTACTACTTTTCTAGAACCCTGAGGATGACATGACCTAGAGAGAAACAAAACGGGGTTCCTAGCAGCTACTTTACACTTACTTGGGGGGTCTTTTTATTTACTTCCCAGTTATGGTCCCCAGCTTTAATTATTCAAGCTAATGCTGTATTTTTCTTTGGAAAAAAGCAGTAACAAAATCCTGAAACACTCATTGGCTGACACTAGTACTCCCTAATCCAACCCCAAATCGAACAGCGTCAGAACCCTGTAGCAGCTCACCTTGTATCAGGGCAGAAATAAAGCCGGGAATGGGACGTGTCAGGCTCACTGGCTTCATGCACAGACGCTTGAGGAGACACAAGGTGGTTCATAAATTAAAAGAGCAAATAAAACAGGAGCCCTTAGGAGATTTCATATTAGCTATGACTAAAGCAATTTTGTCCTAAGATCAATCAAGCCTCCTTTACTTTGCTGGGACCATAAAGAAAAAAACTGTGCACTTCAAAAATTAAGTTCCTTCCACATTGCTACATAAGATAATAAATCATTTTTTAAAACACAGAACAATAAATCCAGTTCTGGAAAATGGAGGCAGTATGGCAGGAAAGAAGGCCAACTTTAAATGTCATCAGCAAAGCAGCAGCTTACCAGTGGGTCTGGAGAGATGTAGGAAGGCAGGCCTCGGCCGGAAATCCCAGTTAAAGCTTCCCTCCTGAGTCCCCTCTGGCTAGAATATCATCTTCTAAAAAGAAAACACAAGGCGGCCCCTCAGGCCTGGAAATACAAGGAAGGAGTGAAGGTAGGAGAGAAAGCAGGGGAGAAGGAGAGGGAGAGAATTTTAAGCTTCAGACACCACCTAAATTGCAGCATAAGCAACTTGGTTCCAAGGAAAAGACAGAGACAGGAGCGTGGAAGACGGAAGAGGAGGGTGAAAGGGTGAAGGACTGTTCTGTCTCCTTCACCATCTCCACCGCGGGCCACTCCTGCAGGCAAGCGATCCGGCAGCACCACTTCTGAATCAAAAGCTGGCGACCTGGCAAGCCACAACCAAGCCAAAGAAAAGCCACAGGTTCTGACAGCCCAACAGCTCCAGCAGTAAACACACCTCATTCCTATGTGCCAAAACAGAGATTCACAAGGTGAGAAGAAAACCAGGAATCCCAACAATTACCTTCTGTCAAAAAGTAAGTGGTCTCTGCGGTGAACAAATCATGATGCTTCTCAAAAGGAGCAACGCAAAAACCACGTTAAGCAGCAGAGACAATGGGCTGTTCAGAATTTGCTGCTAAAGAAACAGACAAGGCCGTCTCCTGGGCCGTGAACTTCCCAGGTGGTTGCTGAACATTCAGGCTGAGCGAGGCAGATATCAGAAACCCACTTACCAGCCCAACCTTACTTTGCAACCAGAGACCAAGCAGACCAGTCTTCCAATTTCCTTAGTATATTCAGAGCCCAGATGAGAAGGAGCAAAACAAATTAAACATAAGGACTTTTGGCTATACATACAAAATGTTTTCTTAATTCTAAAGTCAGTCATCCCACAAAGTAATCAAGCCCCTATTCTGCACAACTCACTGGGCATTTAAGGATGATTAGGAACTGATCCAGCAACTGCACAATACAAAGAAATGAAAGACACCCAGATTGTTAAAGAAGAAATAAAACTATCTCTATTAGCAAATGACATTATCTTAAATATAGACAATCCTAAGGCGCGCAAGCACGCACACGCCTCTATGAGAACTAATGAACAGACTCGTCGAGATTGCAGAATATAATATATACAAAAGTTTATTATATTTCTATACATTAATAAATAATCCAGAAAGGAAATTAAGAAAACAATTCCATTTATAATAGCATCAAAAAGAATAAAACACTCAGGAATAAACCTAACAAAAGAAGTGTAAAATCTATACACAAAAACTGCAAAACATCATTAAAAGAAATTAAAGGCTTGGGGCACCTGGGTGGCACAGTGGGTTAAAGGCTCTGTCTTCAGCTTAAGTCATGATCTCAGGGTCCTGGGATCGAGCTCCGTATGGGTCTCTCCGCTCAGCAGGGAGCCTGCTTCCCTCCCTCCCTCTCTGCCTGCCTCTCTGCCTACTTGTGATCTCTGTCAAATAAATAAATAAAATCTTAAAAAAAAAAAAAGAAAAGAGAAGAAATTAAAGGCTTAAATAAATGAAAAACATCCCAAGGTAACAGATGAGAAAATGCTAAAAATGGGTTGTTAAAATGTCTGTACTTCCAAAATTGATCTGCAGCTTAAATGCAAAATCCATCAAAATCCCAGCTGGCTTTTTGGCAGAAATTGACAAGTCAATCCTAAAATTCACATAATAATGCAAGGGACCCTGAATAGCCAAAACAATTTGGGAAAAGAACAAAGTTTAAGGACTCCCACATCTTGATTTCAAAAATTACTATAAGCCTACAGTAATCAAGACTGTGTGGTACTAGCATAAGGACAGACAGAAAGATCAATGGAATAGAACTCAGGGTCCACAAATAAACCCATATATCAAAGAACAAGTGATTTCTAAAAAGGATACCCAGAGAATTCAATGGAGAAAGAACTCTTTTCAACAAATGGTGTTGGGACTACTGGATATTCACATGCAAAAGAATGAAGCTGGATCCCTACCTCACACCATACACAAAACTAACTCAAAATGGATCCGGGACTTCAATGTCAAGGCTAAAACTAAAAAATTCTCTGAAGAATATATAGGTATAAATCTTTGTGACTGTAATTTAGGTGATAGTTTCTTAGATATAATACCAAAAGAACAAACGAAAGATAGATATTCTGGACTTTAGCAAAACTAAAAACTTCTGTGCTTCAAAGGATACCACCAAGTGGGTAAAAAGACAATCCACAAAACCGGACAAAATATGTGCAAATCACATATTTGCTAAGAGTCTAGTTTCTAGAATATATGAAGTAGTCTCACAACCCAACAGTAAAGACAAATAACCCATTTTAAAAATGGGCAAAGGCTCTGAAGCAGAATTTCTCTAAAGAAAATATACATATGGCCACAGGCACATGAGACAATGCTCAGGACCATAAATCATCCACTAGGAAGATGCAAATCAAGCCTATAAGATACCAGTTCACAGCTACAAGGATGGCCATCATAACAAACAAAAACAAAAGACAGACAACAGGGGCACCTAAGCGGCTCAGTTGGTTAAGCAAACAACTCTTGATTTCAGCTCAGATCATGATTTCAGGGTACTGAGATCAAGCCCAGCATCGGGTTCTGGTGCTGGGCGTGAAGCCTGCTGAAGATTCTCTCTCTCCTTGTGCCCCTCCTCCTTCCCTCTTGTTTAAAAGAAAAAAAAACTAAATTAAAACACACACACACACATATATATATATCAATAACATGCACTGACAAGGATGTGTAGAAAGCACAAAAATGGATGAATCCCATGAAATGTCTAGAATAGGCAAACCATAGAGACAGAAAATAAATCAGGGGTTATCAGGGGCTGACAGAAAGGGGAATTGAGTGTACCTGGTAATGATAAGAGGTTTCTTTTTGGTGTGATGAAAATGTTCTGGAACTGGACAGTGGAGGACATAAAACTTTGATTAAAATAAAATATCAATGAATTAGTTTAAAAGGGTGAATTTTATGATATGTGATTTGTATCTCAATTTATAACAACAACAATAATAACAAATAAACATTCCAGGAAGCCACAGAAAGGTCTTTAAAAAAAAAAAAAAAAAAAAAAAAAAAACAACTCAAGTTGGAAATACAATTCAGAACCTACACTTTATTTTCAGGACTACAAATTAGCCATTTTTTGATGATTTTTATTGCCACCGCTTATCCTAGAATCTTTCAAACCCAATATATGTAATGAATGCAAAGATCTGTGGGGTTTTCAGGCTGGAGAGAGTAGTCAGAGATCAGTTAATCCCAACCTCTCAATTTAGAGACCAGATGTTCAGGGCAGTGCCTTGGCCAAGGTCATAAAGCAAGGTGGAGACCAAATTAGAACCAGAATCATCTCTTCTAACTCCTTGACAAGTGCTCTTTCTCCACTCTATCATATTAACAAATCCACGGGACTTCATAACACAGAGTGCAGCTTCCAGTGAGGAAAATATAGGCTTCCCAAAACCTAGGGGAAAGCTATGAGAACGCGGGTAGCAAAAGACCAGTATTTACCTCACGTTCAATCGTCCAAATCATTTAATGAGCACAAAAGCCTGTTATATCATTTACACAAACTGCTTTTCACCAGCAAAGCAAAGCAAGACAGGGACAGAATTAACAGACCAAGACACGCAGCAAAGACCACAAGAGCTGCTGCACCAGGAGAGGTGGGAGCAAACAATACTGCCCCACTTGCCCCAAACTTGAACTAGAACTTCACCTGATGACATCGCAGCTCAAGAACCAACGACACTGTTGAGTGACACCAGCGGTCTTCTGGGGAAGGGACTCTCCGAAGGGGAATGGAAGAGGTGAAGCTTATTTTCACCTCCAACCTCTTGAAAAGTATGAGCGTGAACAGCTAAAGGAACGAGAGTAGAGCAGGTGATCAGAAAAGAGTGGCAAGAGGCAGGTGAGCTGTGTTGCCGGCAGCTGGACACACAGAATTGTTAAGAGCTGGAGAAGCCCCACAGCTCAGCTGATCCTGCTCTCCATTCCGCAAATGAGGCCGCTGAGGCTAGACCAGAAAACGCGGGCCCGGGGTCCATGAGCTGGTTAGCAACAGGTCAGGGCTATCGGCAGAATCGATCCAGCACGAGGACTGAGATTCCCCCATTCCTCTCAGAATCTCCCCCCAAGTCCCCTGACTGGCAACAGGGAACAGAGCCTCAGCCTGAGTCTGCCTGGACACGCCACATCTGTGATTCACCCTCCAGTGGCCTTCTCTCAAAGCACAGATTTGCTGACAAAGAGGGAAACCCGGACGGCTCTGATCCCCCGGCCTGCTTGGCTGTGGCATCCTTTACACAGAGCCGCAACACTGTTTTCAGTCCTTCCGCGCTAAGGAAGCCAGATCTCTCCTTTTCACTCACTTCAAGGCAGTGAAGGTCACTTCATAGACACCTCTGACGCCCAGCACCCCCCCGGGGGCCCAGTGTCTGATGGTCCTGTCTGGACAATCACACGTCCTCTAAGTCAGCAACAACGGGGGCCAGCCCACAGAAGGTCTACGGTGATCAGCCTGCACTACAGACCCCCGAGAGACCTTAAGAGGAACAGAGACACCAGCAGGAGAAGTCAGGTGATGCACGCAAGGACCAAGAGGCATGAGAGCCAGGGCAGCGAGACTGATGTCAGCGTGTGGCCCAGGGTGCCATCAATTAGCGGTGTGGGATGGGGAGCGGCAGCCAGGTGACCTGTCTGCGCCCTGACTTCCTCAACCGTGAGACAGAGACAACCGGACCCACCTCAAGGATCACTGAAAGAATTCAATCAATTTAAAACACAGCACAGTCCTTAAGACACAATTAAGGCCCTACTCAAAGAAATGTCAGCCACTGTTGCAGTTTTAAATATATATATATATAAAATAAGAATGTGATTTCTTGTGGGAAGCTCATGAAAGAGGCTTCTAAATCCTGATTACCTTGCTAGAATCCTAAAAGACAAGGACATCCATCATTAGAGGGAGCTGTCTGCATCGGCCACCTGATTTTATGGACAGCATCTGTGTATAAAATCACACTGACAAAACCATCTTTGGGATCGAGCAGAAAGGTGACATCATTAATAATACCGTTAGTAGGGCAGGCCTCCTGCAGGGTGTGAGCAGAGCCCTGGGCCACTTGGCTCGGCAGGGCTGGGCACGCCGGCAGAGCAGTGAAGCGAGGGAAGAGAAGCCATTTCTCCAGCAACAAGGACAGAGAGGAAGCAGAAGGGCAGGACGGATCTCCCAGAAGCCGCCACTCTAGAAATACAACCGCAGCTACACACTACCGCTAACAGCAAGAGGGGTGCTGCTGGCCACACAGCATCAGCCCAGACAGCCTCTCCAGGCCCAGGGGAGACAGAGGAAGCTGCTAGGAGCAGCTCTCCGGTCAGGATGCTTCAGTGGAAATCCTGCCTCCACTTCTCCCTGCTCTGTGATCTTGGTAAAGCAGCATAGGTCCTCTGAATCACGTAGGGTTTTGTAATAATTAAACAGGGTAATAGTACAGGGAGAGATATTAAAGCCTGTCGGGCACGCAGTAAGCACCCCAACAATGCTAGAAAGACGAGAGGAAAAAAGTGACGGATAAGAACACTTCAGGCATCTGCGGACATCCCAGACGCGCGCATCATTGCCAACACGTCATCTCACCAAGAACAGCGGTCGGGAGGTCTCCCTTCAAACCTGGGCAGCGGCTCCCTGAAAACGTCCCACTGCTTCACAGACAAGCTTGCCCTACAGAGTCAAGGAGTGTGTGGTACGTGCTAGTGAAACAGGGAAGGTCTAAACAGGGGAACTGGCTTGCAGGGCAGCAGCCCAGCTCAGGGGCCCGAGTACAGGCCTCACAGGTGCATTCACAGTCTTGCTGACCCTGGAGAAACGCCAAGTGCATGAATGAACCTATGGGACCAGATAAGAAACTCCCAAGCCCCAACCCTGAAAACGGGCAGGTCCACCAATGGTTGCCAAACCACAGCTGATGGCTCCACCCAGCACCCCCGTTCCTCCCAACACCTTTGTTACGGGATCACCTTAACACTGGCTTCCGGCAGATCACTTCTCAGCTGGACTTGGGGAACCCGCTCAGCCCAACGACGCGATAATGACTGGGAAGCCTGCTTAAAGAGCACTGTTCCAGAGTCCATCTCTCCGTCCAAAAACAACTGAAAGAATCCTACCACCAAGCCTTGAATTCTTTGTCTGAATTCAAGGGGTCCATAAACCTGGATTGGAAAAAAAGAATGACATCTGCATTTCACTCATCCCTAACTGAAATTTAGCATTTTCTTCAATTACAAATGCAAGCAACATGCCATGGTTCTATTAGCAGCATCTGTGACTCCAATAAAAGATATATTAATATAACTTCGGAGTTTGAAATATCTTACAGTGTTGCTTACACTCATTGGTATTTCAAAAATAAAGAACTTATTATTAGACCCACTACCAAATCTTGATATTTAATGTTTTAGTAAAGATGTATATCTTAAAAAAAAAAAAAGTATATCTTGGTATGACAGATTTTGCAAAGATTTTGCTAACCGTATTTCAGGATATTTGGTTCCCTTTGAATCCCTCTGTATTGTATTTGATGCATTAAGACGTCTTTCTGAAAAAAGGCCCACGACTTTCCTCAGAGTATCAAAGGGGTCTATGGTACAAAAAAGGCTAAGAGGAAAAACCATAATTGCACCTAAAAGATATAAGTGGCTTATAGGAACAGAGCTAGCCCAGTCCACTTGCACAACGCTGGCCCCTGACAGAGACAATGGATTGGTAGGGCCCAACATACATTTACGAATCAATAAACTCAACAAAACCAAATACAAATAAAAATCCAGCTGGAATACTCCAGCTCTGGTTAATGGCCCATTTATTCTACAACATTATGCACGTGATAAAATGATAATGGTACAAAAGCACCCAGAAGGGCCCCGGCAACAGCATCAAGGCCATAGGACACAATCAAGTGTAAGCAAAGGAGGCAGGTTCCTATTGCAGGATAGTGACGAGGTGAACTCAGCACCTCTTTTTAGTAGGGAAAGAGGAGCATTTGGGGAGCTGGATCAGGGACAGGATCTCAGGCAGCTGACACAGCCAAGAAAGTGTCACCGGCCACCCTCGGCCTAGAAACCACAGAGAGAAGCCAGCACGGCCCTCCAGCCCAGGTCGACGTAACTCTGCTTTAATATTCCCTGACCCTGGTCTGCCGTGAAACAAAAGAAACATTCAGGACTGGTCCTAAGAGAAGTTCCTGAACAGGCGAGGCTGGCAGCACACAGCCGGCCTCGATGCTGACACAAAGCAGCAGCAGAGCGCTTCGGCTTTGCCAGAGACACCAGGGGTCTTTCTCCCGGTCGCCTGGGTGCACCGGGTTCGACGGCTGTCTGTTCTGCTCACCTCTCCCCAGCACACCACTCTCTCCACCAGGCCGCCCCTGGAGGCCAGGACCCTGCTGGCCTGGATGACTGCACCAGAGGCCCAGCCCCACTAGTCTCCCGCTCTCCTCTCCAGTCTGCTCTCCCTAGAACGATCACTGTGACGTTTGTAAAATGTCAATCAGATCATGTCATTCCTACCCAAACCCTCTGCTAGCTTCCCATCCCAGCAGAACAAGGTCCAGTTCCCTCCCAACCCCACGGAGGCCTGTGTGCCCTGGCCCTGCCCACCCTCGCCCCTCCCTCCTCGCCCACCGCCTTCTTCCTGTCCTGAAATGCCCCAGCCCGCTCCCATCTTCCGGCGTCTGCACCATCCTAACTCTGCCCTGGCTGGCTTCCTCATTGCATTCCAGGCTCTGCTCTAATGTCACCTCTTCAGAGAGACCTTTCCTGATCTGTCTCCCAATCTTCCAAGTTCCTTTCTAGTCCTGAATTCCACTCAACTTTTCTTATCACTTATCACGGATACCGTACTGTCACTTACACTATTACACTACGGGATTATCTGTTTACTGCAGGGATTACCAACCCCATTTGCAGAAAGGCTTTAAAAATGCCAGTGCTCCAGGCCCCACCCAAACCAGTAAGTCAGATATCTGTGTTCTACAAAATCCCAGGAATCTGTGCTCTACAAAATCCCTCCACAACCCCAGCCCCAAGTGATTCCAAGATGCACCCGGAGTCACACTCTTAGAAGAACAGTGCTTCTCAAACTTTAATATGCAGGTAATACAGCCGGGGATGTTAGTCAAACGTAGTCAGCTCCCGGTCTAGGTGGGATCTGAGATTGTGCAGTGCCAACAAGCTGGCAGGGGGTGCCAGTGCTGCTGGTCAGTGGGCCCCGCCTTGAGCTGCAAGGGTCTGAAACAGCATTGTCCGACAGGACTTTCCCCAAGGATGAAAATGTTCTAAATCTACACTGTCCGTACACACCGATACTACAGAGCGCTTGAATTTCTGTTAGTCCAGTGGAGAAATGGAATTTTGAACCTTAGGCTACCATGTTAGAGAGTACAGGCCTACGATGTATACGCTCCATGAAGAAAGGCAGCAGTATCTAGAAACGTGGAGCCCAAGAGAAGAATTACAGATCCCTCCGAATTCTTGGCCTGAGCAGCGCTCTATAAATTGCACACCGGGAAAATCCCATCAGAGGCCTAGTTGACCACCATCTCAGGAGTGGATTAATATTTACCTAAGGCAGGGAGGCAGACACAGACCATTTTGCAACTTCAGTGACTAAAGCATGTGGTAACCTACAGACGACCACCTTCACCTCATGACTCAGTCACACACTATACAAAGCCCTCCTAACCACAGCCCCAAGCACACTTGACCAATGCCATCCCTGGGCATCCGCGGTGCTGGACAATCTTACAGCCAAAGCCCTCACACTAACTTGGTTTATTGCATGAATCTGTTTCTAAGACGTCTGCTTCACTGTCTTCAGTTGCAGGTTCTTTCAAAAGACAGAACTTACTCCACTTGCTATTCCGTTCCCATCACCCAGCGCGCAACAAGACTCAATGAAAACTGCAGGACAGAGCCTGCAACCTACCAGGAGTACCATTAGTATTTCCACTGTTAATCACAAGAAAACAGGGAAACTGAATTGCGGGAAGGGGGGTGGAATTACATAACAGAAGATCATTTCCTCCTTAAATGACTCAAAAATTTCCAAACACATTAAGTCCAGATTTCAGAACACAGCATGAATAAGGTGGCCCTATCTGACCACACAACCTCATTTCCAAAAACTCAAACCCATGGGCAAAAAAAAGATGATGTCCTCTGACAAAAGACCCAAGATCCAGTAGGCTGGGATTTGGAAGAGCCCTCTTCACGAACAGCTAAGATTCAGAACCACATTCTTGCCTGAAGAACACATGGGCCAGGTTCCCACTCTAACTGCTGGGAGGGGCATTTGGCCCCAAGGACAGCAAGGCCCCTGGGAATCTGGGCAGCCCAGATGCTCATTTTACCCCGCAGTCAGAACCCTGTGCTTGTGACAGCAATGAGATTTCCAAGGTAACCAAGGACAACATAGTAGAGAATTACGGCCCCGGAAGGAAGTAGATTAAATTTTAATACTTACGAGTCAACATCAAATTTATTTTTAAAACTACATATCTAACAACGCCAAATAAGCAAAACAGAATGGATGATGCACTACAGGAGGGTTTTATAAACACGAATATTCCAAGTACATATACGATTTTTTCCAATTTTGAGACTATTTTAAAGAGCCTAGAGACTCGAAGAAACTGAGACAGAAATAACACCCCCCACAAAAGGGGGAAAAAGCTCACTTTTCAGAGTTATGCCACAACTACTTATTTTTTTCCATTATTTCCAAAAACACAGGGCAGATTCCATCTAGTGGTAACAGCAGACTTTGCTAAAATTGTGCACAATAATTACTTCACCCAGAGAAAGTGAACACCAGGCGAATATTTTAAAACATAGCTATGTGCTGACCTGCTGCCAAGACAACAAACTGATTAAAAAAAAAAAAAAAGCATGAGTTAACAGACATAGTTTTTCCATTCACTTAACTCATTCAACCATTAATCCATTTCCTGACTCTTCCTACCTAACTCCCATGAAAATCCCATGTTGGTGCAAAAGCCCTCACCAGTTTCCATGGATTAACTATAATATAATCTGTTAAGTAGTTAGCATTTACTAAACCAGTCGTCTGTCGGGTATGGCTATGGCGCTGTGGATTATCTCAGTAGACCCTCCCCACAACTCTCTGAAGTAGAGAAGTGTTGTCATCTAGCATTTAGTGCTGGGGCAAGTGAGAAAACGTTAGGTATCTCACTGAAGTTCAGACAACTGGCAAGTAGTAGAGTCTGAACTTAAACTCACGTCTATCTAAAAATGAGAAATTCAGAGAAAACAGCAATTTTTTTTTTTTTAAGAATTCAGCATTATTAGAAGTAATAAAAAACAGGAGCACCTGGCTGGCTCAGTCACGACTGAGCACGCGTGGAGCAGGCGACTCCTGATCTCAGGGTTGTAAACTCAACCCCACCTTGTATGTAGAGGTTACTTTAAAATAATCTTAAAAAAGAAAGTAACGGGAAAGAGCAACACTTCTGAAAACAGCATAGAGCCAAGTTCAATTCCAGCTCTTATCCTGAGTCTCAATTTCCTCATGTATAAAGCCGGGATGAGAAACAGATGTAACAAATGTGACATTTATAGTGTAAGATAGGGAGGGACCCAGTAACTACTGCAGGTATGCGTAGCAAAAAAGCACACTGCAGTTGTAGTGATTTCTATCAGACACAACCTATATGGGGAATAATGGGTTCACAAAGCTTTATCAGCTTACAATTAATTTGCTCATTTCATGACTCATCTATTTAAACATGGAGTCACGAGCTTGCGAATTTTATTTTATTTCTGTTAAATGAATAAGAAGTCACAATACACACTCTCTGTCTCATTTCAGTATGAAAAGTAGATGGTTGTTGAAAACCAAAATATGCGGGCATCACTTCTTAATCAAAGTGTATACGGAAAAACTTTTGGTAATGGGAATGAACACTGAACACCTGGGAACAGAGCATTCTTTAAAGGAATCCACAGTGATTTCTGAGAGTCAACACCTTTCAGTCGGAGTTATCTCATAAATCCAAACTCACAAATTTCATCATCATACTATGAATAGTGGCTTTACTTAAAGTGAAGACAGACCTGTAACGATTTCAATTTTTTTCATTTTTGAGAGTTTAAACAATTCATGTGCTTCGACGACAACATGGAACAAGCTTGCAATTTAATAAAATGACCAAATCCGGTCTCTTTTTAATCAGCTCAGTTACTGAGCTCTCGGGTAATCTCCTGCACAGCTTTGGAATTATACACAGCAAACTAAAATTAATCAGAGGAAGGGGATGCCCATTTTAAGAGCAATTCCTATTTGCCTAGCTTCCCAGCATCTGCCAGTGGTAATATTTATTTTTTTTTTAAAGATTTTATTCATTTATTTGACAGAGATCACAGGTAGGCAGAGAGGCAAGCAGAGAGAGAGGAGGAAGCAGGCTCCGTGCTGAGCAAAGAGCCTGATGCCGGGGCTCAATCCTAGGACCCTGGGATCATGACCTGAGCTGAAGGCAGAGGCTTTAACCCACTGAGCCACCCAGGAGCCCCTGCCAGTGGTAATATTTAAGTGACAAATTGCAAAGGGGAAAAGAAACAGAACTTTACACACAGTCAAGCCTTCTTTAAGGCATCACGTAGAAAGCTTCCTTGCCTAAGGAAATGCTCAGCTACTTTTTTTTATTTTAAAGATTTTATTTATTTATTTGACAGAGAGAAATCACAAGTAGATGGAGAGGCAGGCAGAGAGAGAGAGAGGGAAGCAGGCTCCCTGCTGAGCAGAGAGCCCGATGAGGACTCGATCCCAGGACCCTGAGACCATGACCTGAGCCGAAGGCAGCGGCCTAACCCACTGAGCCACCCAGGCGCCCCATCTCAGGTACTTTTTTTATTGCAATTCTTCCATAGACATTATTAATAGTGTATTCTCAAAACATCGAGAAAATGTTCCCCTTGCTTTTCAAACAGTACTTCTGGGAGAACTTCGTTGGGTCATCCCCATCTGCTTCTTTCAAAGCCATCTTTTTATGCCTTGCTGACACACGCAGAATTAAGTGATGCGGGATTACAGAACGCACTACAAAAGGTTGACATGAAGCCCTCCTCCACCAAATAAAGAAGACAAGGAAGGAGGGAGGGCCAGACAATACCCTAGGTATACTTAAAACATTCAAAATGCTGAATCTATTACTTATAATTTTGCCTATTATTGACTGTTTATGTCTACAAAGAAAAAAATTCTCACTAAAGGAAACATTCTGGATTCCCCCCCCCCCCACCGCCCCAAACAATTCCTAACAGCAGCTGCTTTGTTCAAGAGGGGGAAAAAAAAATTAATGGCATCACTTAATTAAAAGCTCTGGGGTGACCTTCCCTCACTCACTCTAGCCCAATCACCATCTTCTAAAATCCCTACAATACCCCCATTTTAAGGCTGTAACTTGACATTCTGGCCAAATGAAATTTAATCATCTATTCTACACGGGCACACGTGTGGCTGGTAAACCGATTACCTATGATGAGCCAAGCAGAGTCGAAGCACCTTACACACGGCGGCGTCTCTAACCTTCCTAATACGCCGGGAAAGGAGGTATTACTAGTCCCGTTTGCTAGGTAAGGAACATGAGGGCAGCCAGGTGAGGAGCTGCCCCACACCACACAGCCAGCGGGGGCCCTGGGCTCAGAAACTCGGCCCTTCACCGCAGGCTGCTGGGATTGTGGACCTAAGCTTGTTCATTCCCAAGTGTTCTCTCCGCAGGATGTGGAGGGCTTACCAGTTAGCACCAGGCATGATGACTTTGCACCTTGAAAGCACTTGACTAAAATCAGGCCTTTCCCAGGCTGATGGGGAGGGAGGCGATCAGGGGTTCAAGCAGGTGAGACACACGCACCTGGGGGAGGCTATCAAAGATCCTGGGAGCAGAGCCCCGGCCCCGCACACGGCTCCCCGCACTCGGCTCCCGGGCGCGGCGAGAACGCGCTCAGGCCTCCCCGGCTAAGGTGTGCACACCTTTCCTGGACAGCCGGGGTCCTCCCCCCGCCCGACCGCGGGGCAGAGGCGGCGAGGGCTGCCGCGGGGCTCGGAGCACACGGCTGCAGCGGGGCAGGCTGCGGCCAGGAGCTCTTCCAGAACAAGTGGGAGATGGGCGCCCGGCGAGGGCTGGCGCGCCTACGACCCCCGCCGCGCCGGGGGTCCCCGCTCCCCGCCCACCCCGCCTTCCCAGCGAAAGTTGGCCGCGCCGCGGGGAGCCGCCCGGCCCCCGGCCCCGCGAGGAAAAAGAGCCCGGGGGGTGGGGAGGGTCTTAAAAAGGCCCAAGGTAGCCATCAGCCATCTCCTCGGAGCCACCTACACGGAACAAAGGGCTTCTGTGTCGGGCAGGGGGGACCCGGCCGCGTCAGATTTTGAGGAAAAGAAACTTTTCCCGGGCTGCGGGCGCCGGGGGCAGGCGCGGGGGCGGGCTGCGGGCAGGGCGCGGGGCCGCGGGGCCACCTGAGGCCGGGGCCGCCAGCCCGCCCGCGCGGCGCCGCTCACCTCCTCGATGGCCGCCACGGTGTTCCGGCACTGCGCCGTGCGCGTGGTGAAGCTCGAGGCCGTGGGCGCCTTGTAGTCCTCATGGGTCTCGGCCACGAATTCCGACACGGAGATCTGGTCCGGCATCGCCTCGGCGCGCGGGCGCGGGCGGCCGGCCGCGGGGGAGCCGCCGCCTCAGCCGCCGCGCGGGCTCCGACCGGCCGCTCGGACGCCGCCGCCGCCGCCGCGCCCGCAGCTCGCCCGGCCCGCGGACAAAGGGAAGCGCCGGGGCGCGGGCCGCCGCCGCGGGAGCCGCGGGAGCCGCGGGAGCCGCAGGAGCCGCAGGAGCCGCCGCAGGGCGCGGGTCGGCCGCCCGCGGGGCCCGGCGGCGGGAGCAGGGGCCGCGCGCGCAGCCCCGCGCAGCTCGGGCCCGGCCGCTCCGCCCGCCGCGCCGAGGGCTCCGCCGCCTGCCTTGCCCGAGCGAGCTCCGAGGCGGACGCGCAGAGCCGGCGGGAACTGCCGGCCACCCAGCCGCGGGCCCCGAGCGACTCCCGCGGAGAGGGGCGGGTCCGGCCGGGGGCGGCGGCCGGCGGAGCGCGGGGCGGGGCGGGGCGGGGCGGAGGGCCGGGCCGCCAATCCGCGCGCTCGCCGCCGCCGCCGCCGCCGCCGCCGCCGCCGGGAAGCCGAGCCTGCAGGAAGGAAGGCGGCGCGCGCCCCGGCCCGCCGAGCCGCTCTCCCGCCGCCGCGCGCCGCATTGTCTCGGCGTTCGGGGCCCCGCGTCGCGCGCCGTGGTTCGAGCGCGCCCCCCGGGCCGGGCGGGCTGGCGGGAGCCCAGTCCTCCTGATCTAGGCCGAGCCGCAGCCCACCCCTGTGGACCCTACGCCCCCGGGGGCTTGGAACCTTCCTGGGGTCCCCCCCCCCGCCCCGCCAAGACCGCCGGGAATGCCCGTCCGGGCGAGGGAGAAAGTATGAGCAGCTCGCCCCCTGCCGGACGGTGCCCCCCCACGCCGGGCCCGCACTGCGGGACAGATGCGTCCCGCGCCCCGCGAGGCAGCACCCCCTCGCCAGTTTGGGGTTCGGTAACAGTCACACGAAATGAGCATATGGCGAGTGCTCCGGTGCTCTCCGTAAGGTCGCCTCACCCTCGCAGCCTCACGAGGCGCGTAGAGCGAGGGTTACTTGCTGTATACAGAGAACAGTTTGCGGGAGAGCACTCAAGTGAAGGCCCCCGGGACGGCGGCGACTCAGTCCGGCTGCGGGGCTCACAAGGCCCTAGTGAATGTCCCAGTCGTGTTCCCTAAGCTTATGGAAGCATAGACATTTCTGGGTTCCTTGGGAATAGTTTTAGGGTGCTGGACCAGGACCCATGGGGGCGGGGGGGGGGGGATAACTGGATGCTGCGAGGTGGAATTTCTGTAGGAAAGGCAGGGAACCCGGGGAGGGCACGGGAGCCCGGAGGAAGCTCTTTTTCATGTGGTTTCAGAGAGAACATGCAACAAGGGCGGGCAGATCTTGTACATAACTGGGCCAGTACAGAGTTTGAATTCGTAAACAGATTTTCACCTAACAGCTCTTAAGGAAACTTTTAATAGTTATTTTTTAAAAATCCAGAAGCTCGGAAGACACGAGTCCAATCAAGTCACACCCTATAGCTCTACACCAGGCATGTGGCATGGTTTCTGTAGCTGCCAGCCATGAAACCAAGAGAAACTTGACAAAAACCTTTTGTGCATCTGAAAAGGAGGAAGTGTGAGAGACACTGGAAATTCAATATGTCAGACAAAGTGGTCTCCTGACAAAGCTGCAGGACAGTGGACCAGTCAAACAATCTTTTTTTAAGCTCCCATGTAAGAATTCGCTATATGACATGACAGCTTGGGTCAGACGTTATGTATGGCCTTTGGTATTTTAGTAGCATTTAGTGAAATTTAGCTGTCCGGAATAGCCGTATTAGTGGATAGCTTTTATGAATGACTTCACCAGGCAATAAGTTACAGTTTTTAGAAGCATAGCATCTCTGCTTCTATCTTTTATGTGTTTTCACTCTTCTGGGTTTCCTCTATGAGCAAATTTGTACAATCCACGTCCCGCCCATGTATATTACTGCATCTTCCGCTGCACCAGGCCGACTCTTTCCCTCCAGCTAGTTTTTCAGCGGCAGCTTTCGTTGTTGACATTGGAGACTATTCTGGTTAATCTTTCAAGTCTTGACTTTTAGAGGACTAGTGTCTAGCAGGCCCATAGGATTTAAGACAAGGAAGTAGTGTTTTTCCTTGGTGTCTAGTGCAGCGTTATCCAGACTGATCAAGACTTCTTTTGCGGGGACAAAGTGGAGTGTGATGTTCTTTTCCGCTCTCTCTTCATAGGCCATTCCTGTTCTTGTTTCCTGTAGTTTAATATAACTTTTCAGGTATCTTTACAGGAACCTTTAGTAACCACAGAAATAAAATTGCAAAGCTGCATTGCATTATGCAAGTGGATAAGAGGGCTGGTGGGAAGCAAGTCATTGTCAGGTGCTTTGGTGGTGCAAAGAGGACATTTGTGACACGAAAGAACAGAACATGAAAGCAGTGTTCTCACAGACATTCCTGAGAATTGCAGAAAACCCTGCTCCATGCAAACGTGGGGAAATAAAGCAAGATCAGAGCAAGATGCAGCTCATGTGCCTTTAAGAATAATATAATGAGAATGAGTAGTTTCCAACAAAGAATAAAATTAAAGTTGAACGTGGCTTGAGAAAACATTACACACACACACACACACACACACACACGTTTTTTTAATGAACGAAGGGAAGAACTTGCAGATAACGTCATTAAAGGCCTGTGCTCCCTTTATCAAGATCTTTCACATCTAAATAGCACTGAAAACCTCAAGTTTTGGAAAATCTCAGTTGTGAAATTGACCTGAAATGAACTGACGTGAAGCTTCATAGTCTTGTTTATCCCACGTCATATGAATATTCATGTTTTGCTGCAAAATATAAATGTGCTTGATTATAGGGTATTCCCCCAGACCCTACTGGGGTCGACTCAGAATGTCCAGTGTATTACCATTCTAAAAACTGGAAAGTTCTAAATTCCACACACATCTGGCCCCAGGAATTTCAGACAAGAGGTTGTAGGCTTGTATTACTTAAAAATAAAAAATAAATAATTAATTTTATAAAAAAAAAAAAAAAAAGAAGAAGAAGAAGAAGAAAAGAAACTTGGTGTTGCAGACTTGTCATTTCTAGGGAAGAGGAAAGAAACTCTCCTCTCAAAAATGACATTTTCAGCGGCTTGCTGAGACTGGCCAACAGCCCATTTTCCAAAGGAATTTTCTGCTCCAGGAGTTCTCAAGAACCTGGGATTTTTCACTCTCAGGTCAAGGTATAAAATATGTTCCTAACTCTGAAATGTTTTTGAGGGTTGGCTGGTTTAACACAAGACTTGCCCAGTTCACTTGCATTAATCTGTGAACAACTACTCTTAGAATGAGTAGATCTGTGCCTTTTAATGCATTATGGTAAACAGTATAATGGAATAAGGAGGGAAAACCCCACAACAACCCTAGTGATAGAACATGTAAGTATAACCAGAAGTTTCTTTTCTACAGCTTAACAACGTTCTCCCCAAAACAGTGTTACTAAAGGGAGGCGCTTATCCCAATGTGAGAGAAGTTTGAATACGTGTACCACAATGATCTCACCTTGCACTTGAGGGGGAAAAAATTAGCACACAGAAACTAGGTTTACAAATGAAACAAGGTTTACAAATGAAACCTTGAGTTTTTATATCAATTTTGCTTCTCTGTGATTCTGATACGTAAATTAAATTCTCTGAACTCAGTTCATTTGTAGAATGAAAGAAGTTGGATGAGCGGGTTTTGAATCCCCTGATTTCATGATCCAGGTTTCATGTTAGTTTGGGCACAAAAGGGTGTCACAAGGGCCATATTATTACTGAGAATCTAATCATTGATCCTAGACATGTGAGAACGAGCATGTTTTAGAGGATGTTTAAAGCTAATTTTTGAGATGTCATCTTGTTAAACTGATAAGTTTAGATGACAAACTGATTTATGCATAGCTGACTTCATATTAAGATACATGAGGTCTGTTCATTTTTTTGTTTTAAAGCAGTTTCTCTGGGTAACACTCTGATTGCTGAACTGCAAGAGACAGTTCTAGAAAGTTGAGGTATACTCAGCACGATGCCGGAGCCAGCTAGAGCTGTTTGCAAAGAATGGACAGTTAGATTCTCAGAAAATTTCAAACTGTTGATTGTGTCTGTGTGGTAGAAACACTATTCTAGTGGTGTGCTACTACACATCTCTTCCCTGGTACTTTGAAATCGTCCATGATGGGAATATTCACGAAGGTTAAAAACCAAGGTTTTATATTTATTGTCATGTTAATTGTCTAAACTTAAATAAGTGGTAGAGAAAATGTTAATAACGCAGATTAAAAGCATGTCATGTCTGTAACCCTTATGTTGTGAACAGTGAAAACATCATGTTCTAGTATTGGCAAACGGATATGATTCAGCAAAGAGTCGATCATGTCATTGACAGATGATGAAGCTACAACATACATCTTTATGGCTTCACTTTTGTTTTACTTATTCACATGGACAGAAATATCAACCAACATTCATGTCAGAACTATATTCATTTGTCAATGACATGAGCCACTTCTCTGAGCTGGATCATAATCAAGCACTTATTCATAGTCTTACTTTGTCAAATCATGATTGAGTCGCACACACCGATTGCCGTGAATACAAGAGTTCGAAAAGAAATGAAAGCATTCTGTGAGAATCAATTAGCTGTATGGAATTTATAATCAAGAATATTGTATAATTTGGTATTACTTATAAATTGTCTACTGCATATCCCTTATATCAGTGAGAGTTAAAATAAATGTATGCATACACACATTCCACGCCCCCCCCACCCCAGCAGTTGTTAAACATTTACCAGCCCACTCCCGAGTCTAATTGTGTCTTCCCTGCCAGGAGGCAGAGCATGAGACCTTCCCACTCTGAGTCATGCCGATAGGATCAAGCCGGAGTGGGACAAAAACCTCAGTAAATTGGACTGTACACGCAAAGGCAACTTGTGTTAATAAAAATTATCTTAGGGTAATTAAGCAAATGCCATTTGTTGTTTTCAAGTACTTAGAACAACACAATTAAGTGCCAACAGAGGGTGTGGTCTGTTTTAATGAAAAAGCAAAGAAAGTTTAATTAGCACTCTGCATGTAAATAGATTTTGCTAAAGAGAGCTTGCGTTAATTTATTTTCTTGCTGCGAATCACCGGCTTCCCCCTCAACTTGGCTCCATTTTCGGGCTTCCTGGGACGCCCTCAGACGGCACGGATGTCCACTCGTGTCTCATGTGGACACCGTATCCCGGCCCCGGACGGCTCTAGCCTTTCCCTGTTGGCCACGGGATAAAGCTGAGACTCCGTCACAGTCTGTGCCGGGCTTGTCCCCGGCTTCCGCCACTACTACCTTCCCTCAGCCTCGCTCTCCCCCAGGGTCCATAAACTACAGCCAGGGGGCCAGGTATGGCCCACAGTCCGATTTTATACTGTCCTTGAACTGAGAATGGTTTTGACATTTTCCAATAGTAGAAGAGGAGAATACCACTTTGTCACACATGAAAATGATAGGCATCTCACAGGCGAGCGTTGATAAAGTTTTATTGGCACACAGCCGCACCCATGCACTTACAGATTCTCTGTGGGGGCGGAGTTGAATAGTTGCCACAGACCCCCACACCCAGAGGCCCACATACCTAAAATGCTTACGGTATTATATGGCCCCTTACAGAAAGAGTTTGCTGACCCCATTTTAATTGCACTAAACTTCTCGTTTTTCCCAAATCACAGAGCCCTTTTGCGATACAGGGAGTGAACGTCTTCTGCCTTTCCTCTGTTTCCTGGAGGGCATGTCCTAGCTCCCAGCTTCCCCTGGGCTCTGGCCTTATCCTCAGCCACTCACCTTCCCGGAACCCACACCTGGGCCAAGCCCAGCTCTCCCTGTTTGCTGAGTTTCTAAGTACTTCCTCACCACAGTGCTCCTGAGCCCGGAGCACTCTAACCTCCTGTCCATCTGCCAAACTTCTGATCATCCTTTAGGATCAAACCCAAACAGCCTTTCCGTGACTCTTTTATTTATTTATTTAAAAAGATTTTATTTATTTATTTGACAGAGAGCATGAGAGAGCACAAGTGGGGAGAATGGCAGAGGGAGAAGGAGAAGTAGGCTCCCCGCTGAGCAGGGAGCCCGAATCGGGGCTCAATCCCAAGACCCAGGGATCATGGCCTGAGCCGAAGGCAGATGCTTAGCTGACGGAGCCACCCAGGTGCCCCTCCTGTACTCCTTGAAACATTCTAAGGGGCACCTGACTGGCTCAGTCTGTAGAGCATCTGATGGGATCCCAAGTTCAACCCCCCACTGGGTGTGGAGCAGACAGACATTGTAGGCTGAGTCAACCGTGTTCTCCTGTGCTTCCGTGGTGCTTTGGACATCGTCTCCAGTGCTCTGGTTAGGATATGGAATGGCATGCTGGTCTCCATACCTTAGTACGCTGTGAAAGGCCTCTCCTGTCCTTGGTCCTCCCGTGCCCACCCCCTCCCCCATTCTCTTTGGTGTGTGAAGGAACTAGGTCAGCCAAATAGAGTCAGACAAGATGGGCACACTCATTTCACTGAACTGATCGGTCTCCGCTTCACTCTGGAAATAAAATGCTTCAGCTGCCCCAGAGCTCTGGATGCTTCCATTGCAGAAATGTTCACATTGTGTCATGACTAGCCCATTTGTTTCCTCATCTCACTGGGGTCACTGGACTAGACTCCTGGAGGAGAAGGGGAGGTCTGTGTACCTCTAGTTCCAAAACACAAGGCAGGCACACAGTAGGTGCTCAGTAAATGTTCATAGAATTGAATCGCATGTAAGTGCTTCTCTTTCAGCATACATAATGAGAGAAGGCATAGCAATTCAACAGAAAATCCATAGTTTGGGATATAGGAAAGCATGTGGACTTTTCCCACAATGGGGCTTTCTCTGTTGGCTCCAGTATTCTGGAAGAGAGATGTTTGTAGAGGCAAATCTTGCACTGGAAGGTGGAGAGGTGGGGGCTGTTTCATGACCTGACCCCTCCAAGACTGAAATGTGGAGATTTCTTCCTTTGATATGGGAGGACTTACTAGGTTCAAGATGGCGGCGGGGTGACATCATCTCATGTGAACTAAGGCGCTCCTGTCCCCTTTCTCCTTGTTGCCCCAAGTGCGGTCCCCAGACCAGCACCATCAGCATCACTTGAGGGCTTGGTGGAAGTGCAGAATCCCAGATCTAGTGAATCAGACCGTGCACATTAACAAGACCCCTAGGTAATTTGTCTGCATTTTAAAATTTGAGAAGGATCTTTCCTACGTACATAAAGGATACACCACTTAGCTTTTTCATCCTGTCAGAGGCCCAATATTCCAAATCATGTAAACTGTGCTGTACTGAAGGGACTTGGTAAAACCCAAAGGATGAAGGTTCTCTCCAATCCCGAAATTTATGAAGGTTTCTGTCAGTTCTGAGGCACCGTGCGATACTACGCTCTAGTTGCTGCTCCGTTCCATTGCTCTGGGACTCCACTAGTACTTACCTACTACCTACTGTATGCCCAGCACCATCTCCAAAACAAACATGTAGCCGTGAACAAGCCAGAGAAGGGCACTGCTGCTATCAAACTTAGGTTTTAGCAGACAGAGAGAGATGGTGAATACATAAATAAAAAGGTTTCATGTGAGTCCCCTTGCAGAAATGAAACAGGGTGATGTAATAAAGAGGATTTAGGGTGGATGAGGGGCTGAGACATTAGAGAAGGCAATCAGGAAAGTCTTCCTGGAGGAAGCAGCATTTGAGCTGAGTCTAGAAGGAAGAGAAGAAAAGGAGGATGTATATTACAGCGGAGCTGACAACAATGGAACAGCAAGTGCAAAGTCCCTAAGGCAGGAGCTAGGTAGACCCTTCGAGAAAGGTCTTACAGAAAAGAGCAGCTGGGATGTTGTGAGCCAGAGAGTGTAAGATGATGCTGGAGAGGTGGATGGTGCCAGATCCCACAGGTGAATATTTAGGATTTTCCCACATACCTGGCCCTGGCAACATTTGCTTTATACTTTGAAAGAGATCACTTTGGCTGCTCTTGGAAAACTGACTGCAGAGGGGCAAGTGTTAGAGGCAAAGTAGATAGATAAAACACTAATTAGCAATATATACATTGGACTTCATCAAAATTAAAGAACTTAGTGCTAACAAGGATACATCAAGAAAGTGAAGAAAGCCCCCAGACTGTGGGAAAATATTTGCAAACATCTGATAAGGGACTTGCATCTAGAATATATAAAGAACTCTTACAACTCAATAATAAAAGACAAACCCATGGAAAAATGGGCAGCAGATCTGAATAGACATTTCTTCAAAGGAGATACACAAACAGCCATGAAGTGCATGAAAAGATGCTCAATAAAAATAGTCATCAGGGAGATGCAAGTCAAACCATGACATGATACTACTTCAAACTCACTCTTATGGGCATAATAATAAAAACAGATGATAACAATGTTGGTATAGATGTAGAGAACCCAGATCCTTGAACATCACTGGAAAGATTGGAAAATGGTGTAAGTGCTTGGGAAAACAATCTACCTGCTCCCCAGAAGTTTGACCACGGACTTCCGATATGAGCTGACAATTCCACATCTAGGTGCGCACACACCCAAAAGAAACAAGAGGACATGTCCACACAAAAACTTGCTCTCAAAGGTGGATAACAGCATTATTCATAATAGCTTAAAAGTAGAAACAGCTCGAATAGCTAACAACTTACAAGTGAATAAACAAAATGGGGTAAATTCACGTAGTGTGTCTTCGTTTCCTGGGGCAGCCATGGCAAAGACCAGAAACCAGGTGGCTTAGACAGAAATGTATTGTCTCATACTTCTGGAGGCTAGAAGTTCAAGATCAAGGTGTTGGCAGGGTTGGCACCTTTGAGGACTGTGAGGGAGAATCCTCCGTGCCTCTCTCTGAGCTTCTTAGGAATGGTGGCTACCTTTGGCGTTCCTGGCCTTACAGGCACATGGCTCTCATCTCTTTGTGTTTCCATGGTCTTTATCCTGCATCCGTGTCTCTGTGGCCAAACTTCCCCTCTGTATAAGGACATGGATCATACGGGAGTCAGGACCCACCTACTCAATATGGCTGAGTATACGTATGTGACCTCCAGCACGACTGATTATATGTACAGTGTTTCTCCAAACAAAGTCACATTCAGATGTGCCAGGGTTTGGATTTCAACATATGAGTTTTGCAGGGACACAATTCAATCCAGGGATGTATGTGGGTGGACCTTGAAAACACGATGCTAAGGGAAGGAAGCCAGACACAAGAGGACACCTATTGGATAACTGAGTTTATGGGAAGAGATTCAGAATATACGAATCTATAAAGACCAGAAGTAGATTAGTGGTTGCTTATGGCTGGGAAAGGGACCTGGGAATAAGGGAGGTAATAGTAAAAGGATATGGGGGTTCCTTTTTGGCAATGAAAGTGTTCTTAAATTTATTGTGACGATGGCTGAACAACTCTGTGAATACACTAAAAATTATTAAAGGCTGCATTTTCCATGGTTGAATAGTAGGGTATGTTCATTGCACCTCAGTAAAGCCGGTACCAAAACAAAACAGAAATTCATGTTATAAAAAGTGTTAAAGACGCCCCCCCCCCAAAAAAAAGAAAGAAAGAAAGAGAGAGAGAAAAAAAGAAAGTGTGACTTCTAGGTTTTGGAGTCCAAAGTCCAAATCCTGGCCCTGTAGCCTTCTGTTACCTTGAGCAAAGTTCTCAAAGAGCCTGAGCTTTGTTGGGAAGGTGCAGATGGGGCAGGGCGGTAGGGCCACAGACCTAGGATGGGCTTCTTAAGAATTGGAGACTATCTCAGTCAAATACCTGGCTCATAGTAGTTGCTCAATAAAAGTTACTGTATTCATACATTTTATACCCCACCCTAGAAAATAGAGTGTGAGTCCCTCACATCGTTCTTGGGGTCATTTATTCTTTTAACTGGTCCAATAAGGGATTTTTAATGCCTCTCAGGAAGCCAACTCCCCAAATGGAGCCAAAACTTCGAAGGAAAAACTTACCCCCTCCTGTTATTCATGCCACAGGAGGACCCAACTCTGCTGCTTTTCTGTCTCTGACATCTCTTCCTGACTTTTGTTTTGATTCCTTGAGCTGATAATTAAAGCTGTCAGAGAAGGCTCACACAGCTCGGTATTTCACTGACGAATTCCAGCTGGGACTTCTAGGGTCTGTGGCTGAGTCGGAGAAAGAGAGAGAAGGCCCCTCAGGAAGGAGCCCACAGTCAAGGCGGCGGGGGATTGGAGCGCCTGGCAGCTGACTCAGTCTGAGCCAGGAGGGTTCTCAGCGCCCGGTATCCGAAGGGACTGGTCTGAGTCAGCGCCCGTCTGGAGAGCAGCAGGAGGCCAGCAAGGCACCTGCAGACCAAGTCGCTGACACGAAATTAGAGTAGACAGCGATTCCTGCCACGGACGAAGCATTTCCTGACACGTTCAAGGGAGAATGAGAATCAGATAGTGCTCAGGGACTCGCCTGCGTCGGAAGCGCAGATAAAACCTCCCCCACATCACATTTCCTCCTAACTCTCCAGATGGTCTCCCTTCTTTCATCCCACCACCGTGCCCCGGACAGGTCCTGGCCAAACCGTCCTATGTTCGTGACTCATAATCCGAGCAGTGACAGCCTCTTTTAGCACAGCTTATTCAGGAATGATCTCCTGGTGAACTCGGAGGAGATGCAGAGTGGTCGGCAAACCCCCTCATCTCTGAGCTGAGTCCTTCTTTCCTTCTTCTGGAGCATTCCTCCTTAATGTCCCCATGCCTTGCATCGGCCTCTCCTATGACCAGATCCTTGTGGTCACCCAGGCCAGCAGGATCGCCTCCTCATTGTGCTCACTGCTCACCTGTAGGGGGTACTGTGGGAGGAGAGTAGGCTGGTCTGCCCCTACCTATACCCGCGACCGCCGGCTAGAAAGCATTGCTATTCCTTGCCTAACCATGAGAATTTCCAGGCACGTTGTTAAAACTCAGATTCCGGGAGGCCCTCCTATAAACCTACTGAATCAGTCTTCGGGGGAGGGACCTGGACACCTGGATTTTTTAACACGTTCCCCAGGAGATTTTAGAGGAAGCAAGTTTGGGGAGCAAAACCAAGGCTTTTGGACTTCTTTACAAGCATGTGTTGGGGCAAACCCTAGAGGGGAGGGTGGTTTTAAGTGGGCCAGCCCCCTTGCATAAAAGCACTAATTCTTTTCAGCTCCCTGGGGAACCACTGGCAAAACTATGATCTGAGAGCAAAACGTTCCCAAGGGATCTGAAAGTGCATAATAGTCATTCTGGAAGGGCTTGCTTAACAGCCACCCAGGGAATGGTGAGTTTGCCGCAGGATTTGGAGCTGTGGACAGTTCTGCCTCTGTGCAGAAGTACTAACCCCTAGTCGTACAAGGGACCTAGTCATGCCTTTAAACAGAAACTTCAGTTTCCAGTTTCATGGAATTCCTGAAGTCTGTGTGGCCGAATGTGTGACTCTCCTTGGAAAGGGTTTGTGAGTTGTTTTCTCAGGTCTTTGAACCTGACCGGAGAGCAGCATTTGGCGAACGGCTTTGGGCAGCCTCAGGAGCGGGTACCAGATGGGCAAGGGGGGGGGGCAGCCTCTGGATTTGGAGTGACCACTTTTCCTCCAAGGTTCCTTTTTCAGTTGTTTCTAACAAGGGCTGCATCCTGGCTCCGTCGGCTCCAGTGGCCCCTTCCTTCCCCTCCTTGACTCTCCCCCTCTGTTTAAGGTTCTCAGCCAAAGTTGACCTCACTTGCTGACTCCACATCACATTTTGGTGAGTCCCAGTTACAGATGCCAAGAAGTGAGCCGTGCTGTTTGCTCAGGCCCTGTTCAAATTTTCCATAAGGCTCTGGGCATAACAACTCAGCCTGGGCTCCCAGGCTCCACCAGGGGCTTGTCCTGAACCTTCTCTGGGCGGTGCCCAGCATGTGGAAGGAATCCCCCACCCCGCCCCCACCCGCAATGGACCCGACCTGTGGACATGGCTGCTGGGCACCCTGGGTCAGCCCCTCATTGGGCTGGAGACACGACACGGCAGAGGAACGACATAGGAATATGATGGCAGGCCTGCTGATCAATGCCTTCTTTGTGCCTTGCTCTGTAATACAACACAGCAGTGCAGCCTGGAGCTTGTAGAAGCCAAGAACGCATCTTCGAGACTTCGAATCAGATGGAAAGGTGCCGGTGTTCTAACAGGACCGACTGACTCACCTGGGTCACAGACAAACAAGGGTTCTCACGCTTCTGGAGTCTGAGCATCCGTGGCAGAGCCAAGGGCAGGTAACTGTTGCTTCCTTGCTGACCAGGAGAGCAGAAAACATGCTTTTCCTTCATGGAGGTCCCAGTGACTAACAACCCAAAGGAAATAGATAATTTGCTTCATAGTCCTATTGATTTAATTGGCTAATTTTCCTCATCTGGTGGTCCAAAGAGAAACCAGGGCAGCATCCTAAATCCTCCTCCATATCCCACAGAACCGGTGAGCCCCCAGAACCTGATGTTTCTGCTTGTTTAACAGGCCCCCAGGGGTGCCCCGCCCTATTTCCCCTCCACATCCCTGTCCGATCCAGGCCTTCGCCCTCCCAGCACTGAGAATGCAGCTTCCTGAACGAGCCCTCCTATGTCCAGCCCAGACAGCCTTCCAATCCATCCTGTTGCCACTGGTGCCAGTCCTATCTCTCTGAAAGTGATCCTTTAAAGATGCTAATCCAGTTACAGTGCTTGCTTAAAAATCTTCCAGTGGCTCCCCATAGTCTGTGAATAAAATCCAAATGCCTTCACGGGCTACATAAGGTCCTTCACAATGTACCCCGCCCAACTGTTCACTCTGATTTCTCTGTGGACCTCACTCGGCACATCCATCCATCCAGTCGCTGAGTTTCTGTTACATATTGGCTCCCCACCCCAGGGTCTCCAAGCATCCAGTGGTGACCAAGATTGTCAGAGCTTTCCTCGAGCTGTCAGTCCAAGGGGCAGGGCAGACTTTAAACAGAAGGTACAGCCAAGTTCAGCGGGTGCTATGCCAGACCGGCATTTTTGGAAGATCTCTGGCTGCACGTTGGGGAATGGGTTGAACCGTGTGTAGCTCCCCACGCTGCCGTGCAGGTCTGCATAGCTGAGCCTCAGCACAAACCTTTTCATCCAGCCGGGATGCCCTTTGGGTTCTGTCTACTTGGTGAGTTCCTTCCATGTTTCAAAATGCATCTCAAAATCCTTCCAATTCACCGCCCTGCTCAAGCTGGGCATGTCTCCGTCTTCGCTCCCACGATGCATCATTCATCACTCTACTAGCGTGTTGTCCACATCACGTGTCAGTCCCCATGGCTGGGCTGTGAGATCACAGAGGGAGTCCAGTCTGTGTCCCACGCAGCTTCATACCCCTGAGGGCTGGCACTTAGTCAGTGATTTAAACATGCACCTTGAGGGCACAGGGAGTGGGGAGGAAGCGTCCAACTCTTCATCTTGCTCAGGTCATGATCTCAGGGTTGTAAGATGGAGCCCGGTGTCAGTCAGGCTCCAAGCTCAGCATGGAGCCTGCCTAAGATTCTCTCTGCCCCGCCCTCCCTCCCTCTCTAATAAATAAATAAATAACATAAAAAATAAAAATATTTTAAAAAACATTCCTTGAGTAGATGAATTTATACCAGGGACAAGAGCATACGGAAAAACTGAGATTCAAGACCTCTAGGACTCCCCATATTATGTCTTTCTCCACTGGAGGGGCCCCATCCACCCTAGACTCCTAAACCATGCAAGACTTTAGCATCCCTGAAGGCTTTCCTCTTTCACACAAAGTACATTTCAACAAATGGGCTCCTGAGGGAATGGGAAGCTCTATAGTAGCCTTCCAATCTTTTGTGATGGGGGAAATCCTCAAGTTTGGACAAAAGTCTGGTCAGGATGTCTGACTTTTGTTCTCATTGGAGCGGCACAAAGCAGGTGAGTAAGTCAGGCTCAGCATCGATTATTAAGCTTTTGTGGGGGACTGGGCAGCAAGTGTCTTGAGAGAGGGGTCCCCTTTCCAACCACACAAACACCTCTATCTGGGTTTGAGAGTCTAGAAGGAGCGTGTCTCCAGTGAAGATGTTAGAAACTTTGTTTAGTTGACTGTTTATTGTTTATGGCAGCTTCTAGCAGCCTTCAGTGAGGACTAATTTAAGGAAGAGTGGGCTTTCCTTTTTGGAAAGGGTCTTAACATCAGCCAGATGGAGGGGTTTGATTTACATCACCTGCCTTCAGTGGGGAGCGGGGATGAGGGTTCTGGAGTCTCACAAGTAGTAAATGACTTTGCCGAAGTTACAAGCTGTTCATGCATTCATTCAATCCTTTATTCACTCACTTATACGTGGAGGCTCTCTTGGGGGCCAGACAGTTTGCCATTTGCTTTATACAAGTTATGTCCTTGCAAAGTCCTTGTTATGCAGGTATGGTCGTTCCCACTGCACAGCTTATGAATTAAATAGGAAAGGGGAAGTCCTATGCAAAGACCCATGTGTTTAGGACACACTAGAGCCAGGACTCCAGCCTAGGCCCTCTCTCCAGGGACTTAAACTCTTCCAGGGCAGACAAAACATAGAGAAATACCCATATAAATGCCATAGAAAGGGACAAGTGGCCTCCATAGTGGTGCTCACAGTGTTTCTGGGAGTAGGAGAAGAGACCATTTCTGACTGCCAAGATACGAGAGGGCTTCCTGGAGGAGGTGGCATTGGAATTGGACTGGATAGGATTTGGATACGCAGGAGGATGAGACCTCCCTCTCTCTCCAGTTCTGCAATGGTGGTTCTAAAAGCTGCTTTGGAGCTTCAAGTCTTGGAAGGATGCAAATATTCTGAAGTAGTAAAAATGAAAGGCAGAGCAGCAGGTCTAATTATTAGAGAATCTCTCTTGGCGCAGTTCCGTGAGAAAGCATACAAAAAGCCTTGGCCCCTGCCCCAGTGGCCAGCACTTTAAGAGGCAGACAAGTGGCCACACACCATACAAGCCCGAGGTCAGGGAGAGGGGCATTGAATTAGCAGAACAACATGCAGGAGCCAAGGCAATGTTTGATTTTATCTTCATAGGCAATAAAATGAGAAACGTTCTTCTCTGGCACCAATCAGAAAGGCAGATTGCTGGCTTTTCCTAATTCTCTGGAGTTTTATAGCATGTCAGTTATCATTACACTTCTTGCAACGAAGAGGTACCTTGTGCCCGGGACAGCTGAGTGTGCAAGATGAGTGTGGGTAGGGGTTTCGGGTTTGTGCCACGGCACTTGGCCTTCAGGCTGTTCTGCCTCTTCTGAAATACGTTCAACTAAAGAGTTCATCTGGTGTGCATTGCAGACCTCTTCTGGGAAATGACTGCTTGTATTTAGGTGCATGTTTTACATGAAACCAATTATGATAATGTTTCTAATGTGGAAGCAACATTGTTACAAGCACTGCCTTAGTGCCCAGTGTATTTAAGTGGGCGGGGTTGCCTGCAATTCAAATGTATTATGCTTTCAAAAATCTTGGGGTGCCTGGGTGGCTCAGTGGGTTAAGCCTCTGCCTTCAGCTCAGGTCATGATCTCAGGGTCCTAGGATTGAGCCCTGTGTTGGGCTCTTTGCTCGGCAGGGAGTCTGCTTCCCCTTCTCGCTCTCTGCCTGCCTTTCTGCCTACTTGTGATCTCTGTCTGTCAAATAAATAAGACCTTTAAAAAAAAAAAAAAGAATCCTTCTCACACAGGATCACTTTATGTTTTATTTCATAGCCATTTGTGGAATCAGGTTTGACATATGAATTAAATAATCATCACATACATTCTGATGATCGTCTCTTCCTCTTAAGTAACCTCTTTTAATCGAGTGTTCTGTTTTTTTAAAAAATTATTTATTTATTATTGTTCAGAGAGGGAGAGAGCCCACAAGCAGAGGGAGAGGCAGGCTCCCTGCTGAGCAAAGATCCCATATGGGACTTGACCCCAGGTTCTGGGATCATGACCTGAGCTGAAGGCAGCTGCTCAACCGACTGAGCCCCCCAGGCGTCCCTGGATGTATAAAGTGTGTAAGAAGCAAGAGTTCTTATAAAAAGTAATAACATCGCTCATTGGATGTTGTGTGTCTGCTCTTTTTTATTTAGGGCTTCTTTATTATTATTCTTTATTTAGGGATTCTACAATCTATAAGGACATTGGCCCTTGTATTGCAGAGAAGGAAATGGACTTTATGAACTGATTTCCAGGGACACCCAAGTAGTGGGGGGGCTCAGCTGGGACAGTGTGCTTGGGTTGCGGGGCTCTGACACCCACGCTCTCCCGCTGTTCCGGGCACTTTCCCGTGGACAATCTTCTGCCAGTCGCACCCAGCAGTCAGGTGCAGCGCTGAACCTCCCACCTTCTACCCAGACAGTTAAGACAGGAGCCCCAGTGATAAGGCAATTGTCCCTTCAAGTTTCTAGAATTATGTGGCATGTCATTAAAATTAAACCTACTCAAAAATCATACCTTCCCTGTCACAAAAGGAAAAAACCACAAAACCTCGTGAATCAGGAAGGAGAGCAGCTGGCTGTCTTCCATTTATCCACAGAAGGAACATGTCACCATGTGTCTGGGTGCAGCCCCTTGAGGAAGGTGTTTCTGGGTGCCCTTCATCAAGCCATCCCCCACGTCCCCGGCCCAGAACAGGGACGGGGCCACTGGCGAGGGAAAGGCTCTGTGCTGCCCAGCCCCGCTTCCTGTCCTCACATTTCCGGTCACGCCACGTCAAAGAGAGAACATCTTGGTGGAACAGTAAAGGGGAGTCAAACAGGATCTGAATACCAAATGGCCGCTTTTCTGATCTGACTATAGAGGTCCGTGACCCCCCGCAGGCCTGCTCCAGCCCAGAGACACCACCTGTTCGGAGGTGCTGGGCGGAGAGAGAAGCCGCCGAGAAGCAGGCTCTGAGCTGGTGTGGGGACAGATATTTTGTCCTTTTTGCTTTCCCCGCGGCGCCAAGTTCTAGGTTTTAACTGTGCCAAACCAGGTTACTTAGCAAGTCACAAACGGGAGGAACTAGGCCGGTAGAGGCCCAGGGGGTAGCTTGCGGGCTTGTAGCCGGATTGTTGGGGGTCCATGGGACCTTGGGAGGCTCCCATGCCAAGGGGGCTGGCTGGTCCTGGCCCTGGGCCCCGGGAGAGGTGAGGTCCCTGCTGCAGGATGGCCTGGCCCGGAGGCAGCATCAGAGCCTGCCAAGGTCGCTGCCAAGGACCCCGCTAATAGCTGCGTCTACCATCCGGGGAAGCGATTTCTGGGGCGGTTAGATAATTGACTTCTGTTCATTGCGACACATGAAGTTTGGACACACCTGGGCCCATGCCTGTCTCTCTCATTAGTGACAGGCTCTGACTTTGGGAGGGCTATTCGGTGGGAAAGGGAGAATGTGTGTTCATGCTTTCATCCCAGCGCAGGGGGCAAGCTGAGATCTGATGTCATTATTCCTGTCATTTAGGGCCCAAGTGCCCGCTGTCTTCGCCTTTGCAGTTATGCAAGAGACAGTGATGCTCCAGAGGTTCTTACTGAAAGGGTTAACAATTACTCGCAGCACACACTGTGCAGCTCTTCCGCAGTGTCTCTGATTTTATGACAGCCCTCACAGCCCCCTGTGGATGGCACGTTACCGTGACTTCATTTCCCTTCTCTCTCTGCACGGCAGGCAACGCGAGACTGGCGCTCTTCTCCGCTCTGAAATTCAGAGAGGTTAAGGGACTGGCTCAGTGTCCCGGAGCAGCAAGCGAGACAAGGGCACCGCGGGGACTCCAGCTCTCTCTCTCTGCTTGTGAAGTGTCATCCTAAACACTGCCACTTCCTTCCTGGTCCCTGGTTTTCAGGCTGCCCTGCTATCTGTCCCCTCGTCCCTGCTCTAGCGACGGGGGTCCCCCCACCAGGTGGCTAATTCTGTCCACTTCATCCTGTCCACCCAGGACAAGGCACACGAATGCAAACCAGTTGGATTTCCCAGTACTCCTTTTTGCCACCATCAGGAGCTGGGTGCCGGGAGTCAGCAGGCGCTCATCACATTGTTTTATCCATAATCCTCCTTCAACAGTATTTCCTGGATGAAACTGTGGGTGCGCTCCTCAGGACAGCGAGTGTGCTGGGTACACCAGTGGGAAGCCGCCACCCAGCACAGGGTGCGTGATGGCACCCCAGTGTTGTGTGTGCGACAGGATCAACAAGAGGCTGCTTGTCGGCATGCACATTTTCAAAGGCTTCCTCTCCCCAGCAAATCAGTGTGCAAACTGCTTAGCCTGACATTCGATACTCTTTACAAAATATTTCTGCCTTAGAGATTAAAAACCCAATTCCAAAGAATTTAAGCATAAAAAGGGGGGAATTTATTGGCCTGTAGGAGCAGAGGTCTATCAAGAATAGGATCTGGGTGCCCGAGGCAAGATCTGGGAGGTAGTCATGGATGCTGAGGGGCAGAGAGGGTGGGGGATGGTAGGGCAGGGGGGAGGGTGACCTACACTGAAATTGCTTCAAGCAAATCCTGCGCTCTGGGTTTTCACGCAGTCCCTGGACATTGGTCTGAACAGGGGAGGACTGTTCAAAGCAGCCTCAATGGGTAACACCCTGTGGGGTTTAAGGACTAACGGCCAGGACGCCTCAACCTGGGCACGGGAGGGCAGGGAGGTGCTTGGAAATGGTGTACAGGAGGTAGAATTAGTCAGGAACTTCTGTCTAGTTAAGACAGTCATTCTTAGGTAATATCCTTACCCAAGTGAAAATTGTTGTCTTCCCATCAAGAACATCAGCCCTGCTGGGTTCTGGGATCACTTACACACACACACCTGGAACCAGGGACCTGCCCCGGAGGGCTGTTTCCTGTGCCTTCCACCGCTCTGATTTCAGAACTGGTTCCAGGGCAAAGGGAAGAGACCTGTGGGTGATGCGCGGCGGCTGTATTTCCTGGAAATGTGCACCCCACTTGCCAAAGCTGGGCCTTGGTTACGAAGCCAAGGTAGTGTAACACCTCGAGACTGATGTTAACAGTAAGTTCTCCAGGTGATACAGTGTTGGATTCCAGTTGTCTGTTGTTTGAGTGTGGATGTGTTAGGAACCCACGCACGTGTGTATGTGTATAGTAGGAGCTCCTGCATATATATGTACATGGTATATGTGTGAGGGGACACCACTCAATGTGTCATCCAGAACATTTCACAATAAGTTACTATGTCCTAAAGGCCTGCTGGATACTCCCCTTGCTTTACTCCACACGCCTGCTGAGCCTGAATGACTTCCCGAAGCCTGAGGGAGTAGAGTCAGGTCCCTGGAGGGTCTGCTGGGCTCACCTGCCATTCAAAGCCAGCCCACTCCAATGGCTAATCTTCCCACAACATGAGCTGGCCTCGACCTCATGCGGCAGAGTGACACACCAAGACTCAGAGCACATAGACTGTCAGGAGGAGAGCCCACAGTCACACCCACATTCCCTGACTCCATGGGGAGTGCTCTTTCCACCTCACAGAGCCCAGACGTTTGTACCCCAGTTATGCCATGTCCTCGCTGGGTGACCTGGGGCAAGTGACTCACCATCTCTGTGCCTCAGCTCTTCATCTGGAAGAGTGTGAGAATGAAAGGAGTCATTGCACAGGGACCATGGTTCGCACACAGTAAGCGCTATCTGAATGCTCGCTTATCTTCGGACGATTATGACATCATGCTGCTGAGAATGACTTGCACCCAGAGAAACAACATTCTAGAAAAACAGGACTCCTCTTTTCAAATGGAAGCCCAGGAACACTGACAGCCCTGGGAAAGCTGGCCTTCCCTTCCCTGTCTCAGTCGGCAGGCCCCCCACCCAGGACACGGCCCTCACGGGGAAGGTCAGGCGGAGACCTTCGGCGGGTCTGTCCTTAGTGGCCTAAATTAGTTGGTCTGATGGCCATTTGGAAAAATGCACCACATTCTTTATGAATTTTCCCCATCAAAACACGTCTGTTTCGTTCTCTTTTAAAGGGCATTCATGAGTCATTCGGCAGGAACAAAGAAGCTTTAGTCTGAAACTTCCATGGGGAAACAGTTTAAACAGTGTGGGCTCACAAGGTTTTTTGAAATCTGAAAACATGCCTTGGAGGTGCCCTGAAGCACCTGATAGCAGCTGTTGTCCCCTGACAACCGGATTCCTAATGTTAATGTTATTTGTCTGAACGTGCTGGAATTATTTGCATACAGATGTAAACAGCTCTGTGACGGGGTGTGCTGGAAGCAGCTGGAAGATGCGCTCTGCTCCTGCTGTCCGGTAGGGCCCAGGCTGCGTTTCTAGATGGGCTCACGGCAGTGTCTCATGATGAGCTCAGGAGCCAGGCCGGCATCCTTTCCCTTCGCGGGGGCAGCTCCCCAACTCTCGAATCAGTCCCCAGATGACAACACAAAGGCCAGCACGGCGGAAGGGGACGAGTGGGGGGTGAAGTCCTGCAACCTGGAGCTGGGGTCCAGACACCCCGATACCCAGCACCTGCACCCCAGCCTGTGTGGTGCAGACACCCCTCTCTCAGCTCCCTGCACACCTGAGCCCACCTGCCCGGGCTCAGGTGCACGTTGGTGGCAGAGCGAGGTGGTCTGTGATTCAGGCACAGGCCACTCTTTATTGAGGGATTTGCACACGGAGTTTCACCAGCTTCTAACAGAGGATAATAATGTAACAACGACCCCTCGCAGGGGTGAGGGGAGGATTCAGTGATGTCATGCACTTGAAATGCTAACCCGGTGTCTGGCACAGGTAAGCGCTGGGCACCTGTCGCAGATTGCTCAGTCAGCAAGCCCCAGAGCCTTCGCCGGTTATTCCATTGACTTCCGACGGACCTCCTGTTCCCAGCTAATCCCAACCCCTCCTCACCTCAGTTCTGAGTTAGCGCCCTCCGTTCATTGACGGGTCTCTTGTCTCCTTCCTAAACCCTCGGTGGGATCCTCCTGCTTTTGGATACACACAGGAGCTTCTATGCCTGGTTTGCAATGTCGCGGATGGTCTGTGTCCTCCTGCGCTCCCTCATTCATTCACTCACTTATTCACTCACCCATTCACTCACTCTCTCTCTCAGTCACTCACTCACACTCTCACCCATTCACTCACTCACTCACCCATTCACTTGCTCATTCGCTTACTTATGGACTCACTCACTCCCTCAGTCCTGCATTTACTCACTCACCCCCCACATATATACTTGAAGCTCAGTGTGCTCCAGGCCCTGTACTAGCCCCAGGCAAAGTCCCCGTTCCTGCCCCTTATGAAACAGGGGACACAGGAGGAAGGACCTCGAGGAAGTGATTTCTGAGCTGAAATCAGAAGGATGAACCGGATTTAATCTGGTGGGGGGCCAGGAGCATGGCAGGTGCAGGTTACCTGATCAAAGGCTAAGCAGGAAGGCCAGGCCCTCTAAGATCCTCTTGGGAGGGTCCTGCGTTCCAGAGAACCCGACTCCCTCCTCTTACTCCTTTCCTGCCCATGCCCAGGTCCTCTGCGTGAGCCGGGCTCTCTGCTCAGAAGCCTGTTCTCCTTCCCAGCCTGCCCTCCCCACTGACCGCCTCCCGTCCCTCCAGGCTCGGCTCCATCCCCACCTCTGGAAGACTCCTGGGCAAACTCCCCTTCCCCGGGACGGCAGGACATTATCCTTATTAGGACTGCCCCTTGGGCTTACCCCAATCAGCCTTCCTGCTCTGTATCGGTCTGTCCCCTCAGACTGTGAAGTCTTTGCAATGAAATTAAAGTCTTTGATAGCAGGCACTGCCTCATTGTGGTCCCAGAACAGACCATCTTTTTTTTTTTTTTAATATTTTTATTTATTTATTGACAGACAGAGATCACAAGCAGGCAGAGAGGCAGGCAGAGAGAGAGGAGGAAGCAGGCTCCCCACTGAGCAGAGTGCCTGATGCGGGATCATGGCCTGGGCTGAAGGCAGAGGCTTAACCCACTGAGCCACCCAGGTCCCCCGGGAACAGAGCATCTTAAGGCCTCTTCAGTGCCCAGAGAGCACCAACGGAAGGAATGGATGGTCCGGGTAGACCACCCTTGCTTGACACACGCTTTCTAAAACTATTCTCCAAGGGTAACTGAGTTCAGCCTTGGATTCAGCTTCTTTGACTTTTGTTAATCTCTCTGGAGCCCCCTGGGGCACAGTGGCTTGTTGGTGTCTGGTGTTAGGGTTGGTCAGAGGTGACAGTCAAACATTTCACTGCTGGAGAGGACCAGGCATTGACCACTTGAAAAGCTGGCTGGTCCCAATTTAAACACATTAGCGGGCATAGGGGCTGCTCACGCTGAGGAAGGATGTCACGTCCCCAGCTGTGGGTGCGACAAGATGCGATGATTGTGGAAGAGCGTGTCTCCTAAGTACGGGATTTTCTTCACTCTCCCACGTATTTTGTCAACGTTGGCTGCCAGCAATTCTAAGAGCAGGAAGAGCAGTCACGAGACACCGAATCGGCTCAGTGGGATGACCCTTCCTTCTTTCCTTCCATAAGTGGGCATAGGGCGCAGGGGAGAGAGGTTTTGGAACTACACAGACGAACATTGAAATCCTTGCCCCACGACTATGTGTGATGTGGGGCAAAATATTTAAGATCCTTGACCCTCAGTCTCCTTGGTGTGCAATGGAAATAATACATTGTATCCTATCTAGCGGCTGTGAAGTTTAAATGAGAAAATGTGCAGCATCTAGAAGGCACACGGTCAGATGAGTTCCCTCTTTCTCTGGTGGTGAGTGGAGCTCATTTACCTGCTAGTTTAACAGACATGCTTCTTTAACTCTAAAAGCCCTACCGGCCCTGCCACCAAAGAGTGGAAGTTCACGGTCACCAGGCTACTCCCAAGAACATTCTCGTACCTCTGTTTCTGTAGGTGGAGCTGTACGCTTCCTGAGGGCCCGCTGTTGTTGTCCAAGCCTGTTTCCGCCAGCAGCGCCCGCTAATTTAATTATAGAGTTTAATCACGTGTAATGCAACCAATAACACATGAGGGTATAAATAGAGTTTTCTAGAAAAGAACCTTATTTTAGATAGAAGACTCAAGGGTGAATTACTACATGTGGATTCCAGTGAGATGTGAGGAGCTCCAATTAGGTACAATCACTCAAAATATGAAGGAATAAATGCACGTTTTAAGTTAAAAGAAGATGTTTAAGAATAAATAAAACAGTTTCCATCACTCTCTGCTTTGTCCTATCCTTGTGGTGGAGTGACCAGCTGTGGCTTCTGGTCCCAATTTAAACACACTCCGTATCTCGTTAGAAGATTTACGTGTGTGTCTCATTAGCCTCACCGCAAGCTAAGATTAGCTGGAACTGTGTACGACCAAAAAACTTAGCGTAAGATCGGTTTAACTAAGATGACATTGTTTTCTCACATAAAGGAAGTCTAGAGGTAGGGACAGCTGGTGTTCTCAGGAAGCCTCGCTGCTGGGTCTGTTTGTTCTTCTTGCTGCCTCAGCCTTGGCTTCCATTCTTAATTTCTTCTTTAGTCCAAGGTGGTTGCGAGGGCTCCAGGTATCATATCCTTAGTTCCAGGGACCCCATCCTTGTTTCGAGCAATGGGGAGAAAGAGGGGCTGGGAGCAGTAGGGGGGGCTATTTCTCTCTCTTTGTAAGGCTGGGGATTATAGTCTTCTCTTCCCTGTGGCCATATGACCGGCTAAAATTTGGGGTGTTGTGAGCAGGGAGAAAGACGAAAGCGGTTATTAGGGTTGACAATTAGCAGTCTCTGCCACGTATTTTATTTTATTTAAATTCAATTAACATGTAGTGCATTATGAGTTTCAGAGGTAGAGATCAGTCTTTCATCAGTCTTCTGTGACACGCAATGCTCATCACATCATGTGCCTCCTTAATGTCCATCACCCAGTTACCCCATCCCCCACACCCACCCCTCCAATAAACCTCAGCTTGTTTCCTATGATTAAGGGTCTCTTATGGTTTGTGTCCATCTCTGATTTCATCTTGTTTTATTTTTCCCTCCCTTCCCCTATGATCCTCTGTCTTGTTTCTTGAATTCCACATATGGGTGAACTCCCATGATGATTGTCTTTCTCTGACTGACTTATTTCATTTAGCGTGATACCCTCTAGTTCCATCCATGTTGTTGCAAATGGCAAGATTTCAATTTTTTGGTGGCTGTGTAATAGTCCATTGTGCATGCATATACATACACACACATACACACACATCACTATATATATATATATATATATATCTCACATCATCTTTATCCATTCATCTGTCGATGGGCATCTGGAGTCTTTTCATAGTTTGGCTCTTGTTCTGTTGCATATTTTTATGCCCATTTTGCAGCGAGGAGCCAGAGAGGACAGTTCTCCTCTCTGAGGAGGCTCAGAGGACAGATGGCACAGCTCGTGTGTGGCAGACTGAGACTCAGACACGGGGCGGGGGGCAGAAAGACCTGATGAGGTCAAAACATCCTCCGGCGGTTGAATGTTTGCTACGGCAGCACTTCCCCACTGTCCTGGGTCGCCTGTCTCAGAATGCCTGTGTTTACGACCCTGAAGTCCGCCCACTTGAGCACTCAGTGGAGAGCAGCGCTGACTCTCAGTCGTGTTTGTCTGTGGCGGATTTTTAGCTGGTTTCCAGTTTTGCGAAGTGCTTATAGCAGCTTTGGTCATGACATGATCTGGGTCTTCAAAGCGGTTTCTTGTTACAGGAAGACAGAACTGTCAGAGGAAAGAGTCGTGAGGATTGGGTTAGAATAGAATCCGTAGACGGGCTTGCCTTACGGGGTCTAGATGGGAGGTTCTCAACTGGGGGCGATCTGGCAATGTCTGGAGCCGTTTTCGGATGTCATACTGGGAGAGGGCACCCCTGGTGTCTAGTGGGGAGAGGTCAGGGATGCTGTGACGCATCCTACAATGCACAGCACAGCCCCCTACGACGACAAGAAAACACCCAGAGTGCCCATATAGAGAAACCCAGGTCGCAGCCATTTGGACTATTGGAGCTAATGTCATACTGATATGGCCTCTGCTGTTTCACGCCGATGTTCTAGTAAGAATCTGGGGGCTGGGTCCTCGCCTTTCTCTTTCTGTTTCTGCTCTTGGATACAGGGAAAAGAGATCCTACAGAAGTCTCCTCAATGGTTGTTTGGTTGATACTCATTTTTTATTTTTTAAATATTTTACTTATTTATTTGAGAGGCACAAGCAGGGGGAGCGGCAGGCAGAGGCAGAGGGAGAGGGAGAAGCAGACTCCCTGTGGTTCAGGGACTCGATCCCAGGACCTGGGGATCATGACCCAAGCTGAAGGCAGACGCTTAACCGACTGAGCTACCCAGGCGCCCTGCTGTTATTCCATATTGAGAGAAATACTCACGACCGTATCTTTTAAAATGAATCATTAAGGACTCAGGGAGTACGTGAGTAGCAGATCGCATGCCATCCGCGGATGAAGATACACGGATGGAACGTAAAACCTGTTTGCCTTTCGTCTTCTAGTTCAACCCCTATTACTCTCTTGCTAAAACTAGAATCTGGGTTTTGCAACTTCCCGCCTACTGTTCCTTTCCCGTGCTAGAGCCAGCAATTTCATTTAACATCCATTATGGCTTGAACTGTCCCCACAGGAAACTAAGTCCCGGTACCTCAGAAAGCGACCTTATTTAGAGTGTTTTTACCCAGGCAATCAGAGTAAAGCGAGGCCACAGAGATAGACGTGCGCAGAAGGAAGACAGCGTGAAGACGCAGGGAGAAGAGAGCCATCCGCAAGCCTGTAGAAGCTGGGACAGGGGCCTGGGACAGAGCAACCTTGTGTCCCTCCCCTCCCCCCCACCCCCTGGCACCAGCCCTGCTGACACCTGGATCTTGGACTTCCAGCCTCCAGAGCTTTCTATAGAAGAAGCTACCCGCCCTGTCATGATTTGTTACCGCAGCCCTAGCAAACCCTTACAGATGTGCGGACGGTCCCTTCAGGACTCGGCAGGTACGTACTCCCCGCCCCCGGTGGGTGAGGGAAAGAGACAGCAAATAAAACACGGGCTCAACGAAGATAGGCACGCCTCAGAGAAGTCCAGGACAATGAAAATCCACAAATCCAGAGTAACAGTGGTTGGCGTTCAGAAGACTGCTCTGAACTTCCACCTCATGGGCCAATCCCATCTGCGTCTCCAGAGCCTTCTAGACCAGATGCCACACCCTGGACTGAGGCGCTCACTCCCTGGCTGCTAGGGGCGGTGGTGGCTGAGCCCTCTCAGACGATCCTTCAGGTGTGGCCCTTAGTCGTAGAAAACTTTCTCACCCAAGGATACGCCCTCCCCAGGGGCAGCCTGCACCCAGCGGTCGGTTAATGAAGGAGGTACACGTTCTTGGTGCCCCTTGTCAAGGCAGACAACTCTGGAGGGCCAACCGAGTCTAGCCCTGCCGTGGGGCAATGGGGCCGGCTGAAGTCTTCACTGCGACGACCCCTCACAGCACACTTGGGCTCTCCCCTCTGCTTCATCCTGCGTGTCCCTTCCTTACAAGTGCTGATTCTCCGGTAAGCCTCCTCCGTGAGACTCTCCGTGTGTCTGAACGTGTTACCTACAGGGCATGCCTAACATGTGAGTACATACAAGACAGACACATCAATGTTAACATACAGTGGATATTTTTTTTAATTTTATTTATTTATCAGAGGGGGGTGGGAGAGAGCGAGCACAGGCAGACAGAATGGCAGGCAGAGGCAGAGGGAGAAGCAGGCTCCCCGCTGAGCTAGGAGCCCGATGTGGGACTCGATCCCAGGACGCCAGGATCATGACCTGAGCCGAAGGCAGCTGCCCAACCAACTGAGCCACCCAGGCGTCCCCATACAGTGGATTTTTAAAAAAAAAGATTAGATTGAGAGCATGAGTGGGAGGGAGAGGGAGAGAGAGAATCTCAAGCAGGCTCCGTGCCGAGCGAGGAACCTGATGCCGGGCTTGATCTCACAACCCTGAGATCATGACTGGACGCTTACCCAGCTATGCCACCCAGGAACCCCAACATACAATGGGCTTCTTAAGACATTTGAGTTTAATGTATCAGGATCCCAGTTGAGAAGGGCTGTCTGGGGTGTGCGCACCCACCGTTCCCGTCCAGAAAGCCTGATCTGGGAGCACATGCCTGGCTCCTTTGACTTGGGTCTGCTGCCCTGTGGCTCACACTCTGGTGTCCAGTAGGTCCCGTGTCCCTGGTCTGTCTGGCGTCACTCTGCACCCTCTCTCCTGCTCCTAGGGCTCCTCCCCAGCCTCCCCTCTGGCTGCTGCCTGGCACATCTGGGCTGCCTCAGCTCAGTCGCCCTTACAAGGGTTTTCTTAGCCCGTCACTCACCCTGACTGCAGGGGGCGCTACTTATTTAGCCCTTAGGAAACCCCGGCGAATTGTCAGAGAGACAACGTCTTGGAATAACCGCAAGAAGAGAATTTCTCCCTGGAAACAAAACAAACCTATTTCTGTACTGTGTTGTTCCTCATATTCTTTTTTTTTTTTTTTTTAAGGGTATGATTCTTCTTCTTCTTCTTCTTCTTCTTCTTCTTCTGTTTTGAGAAAGAGTGCATATGTGCATGAGATGTGGCGGGGGGTGGGTAGGGATGGGGCAGAGGGAGAGAAAGAACCTTAAGCAGGCTCCGAGCCCAGCGCAAAGCCAGAAGTGGGCTCGATCCCACAACCTTGAGATCATGACCTGAGCTGGAACCAAGAGCTGGACGCCTAGCCAAGTGAGCCACCCAGGCGCCCCTTGTTCCTCCTGTTCTGAAGAGGCAGGGCTACACCCTACCCAGACCGGGAGAACGCATTCTTCATGTTTCTCCTTTTAACCATTTGTTACTCTGTTTGCTGATTTCTTGTGCCTTGCCCTGGGAAGAGGCTACACAGTGCATTTGAACTTGGTTATTTGAATGACTAACATTTAGCTACTACTGGTCAAGGTGCTGTTTGCAGCATGGATTTTCAAAAAGCTTCTAGCACACTAAAGGTTCACTCACTTTTTGAGATCCAGACACTAAATCTCGGCTTTACAATGGGGGTGTGTGGCTGAAGGACAAACTTAGGGGCAAAATTAAAACTCAGCTCCTTCTTTCTACCCAGACATTGATATCATGCCTTGGAATGTGAAGTACCTTGACATTCCCAGACAAAAATCAGCTCAAGAAAAATGCCCTATTGCAAAGAGAATGCCCTGAATTTCTATTCATCTGCCCATCACATGGGAAAGTAAATAGCCTTAGATGAACTAGGAAAAGCAGACTTCATGCAGTATCGTGAGAGCCAATCAGTGCGATCGCTTTAGATTTTTTAAGCGTTGGTCAGCTCACAGGGAACTAAGTGTCACATGTCCTTGGATCTCTGAAGTCAAATTTGACAGCACAGCCAGGAGGATGTGTTGCTTTCAGTGTCCTCCTAGCTAATGAAGTGTTTGGGGACCCAAGCTGGAAGGCGCTGCCCTGTTTAGCTGGGCTGAATATTGACAGAAGGATCAAGCGGCCAGAGCCGAATGCACTGTCCTGAAATGAAAGCAGTCCGTTCTGCAAACAGACACGGTTTATAAAATGACACAGGCAGAACAGCAAGCCGCTGACAGCTTTCGTGAGATCCGAGAGCCAGAAGTGACCTTCACGATCACCGAGTTCAGCCTGGCGAGCAGCAGAGCCCTGGAGAGAGCCGGGCCCCCCAACTTGCAGAGCCCCCCCTCGGCTCCGGCTGATGCCGGCCGGCTTGCTCGCGGACTGTCAGCTGAGTCCGGCCGGGCTGCGGACCGTCACGCCCGCTTCCCATCCAACAGGCTGCGGGGTGAGCATGTCGAAGGCTTGCCCTTTTCCTGGCCAGCTCTCCTGCTTCCTTCATTCATGGTCCCTGGGAAGTGAGTCACCTAGATGAAGAGATGCTCCTGTAGATGCTGGGATAAGTGGAATCACCGCTAAGTCCTGCTGTGGCTTTGCGCAGGGCGCATCCCCTCTTTGAGGTTCAGATCCTTTATCTGCCAACAAGGACCCCCTGGCTTCAAGACGGGGCTCCAGCCCTCCCAACTGTGCTTTCTAGAATTCCACTCGCCCAGTTTCGGCCAGGTTGGCCTCCCTCCACAAGCAAGCCGAGAAACACAACGCGCGGCAGGAAGCCTCAGGTTTCAGCCAGTGTCTTAGGTGGTGCGGGGAATGCTCGGAACAAAAGGCATCTTGGGTTTTCCTTTTCCTGGGCCATGTAGTGAGCAGGGCGGGAGGCGGTGTGAGCTCCCTGAGAGAGATGGCAGGCAAGGGCCACCAGCGTCTCCAGCCTCTGCCACTCGGCCCTGCCCTGGCCTCTGCTAATATCACTGCCCCTTCTCCCTCTCCCCCAGGGAGAGGGGCTCCCTGCTGTCGCATGTCCCCGGATGGCTACACCATCTGTTTGCTTTTCTAGCTTCTCTGCCATCTTTGGAATCAATTCTGTGTATTAAATTCTCTGCTTTAGTTAATCAGAGCTGTTTGTCTTCCTGGTGCAGCCTGTCTGATCACACCAGATGACCACAAGCTCCCTCCCTCCTGGATCCAATGCTCTTTGTCTTCCAGACTCCTCTGCTCTCTCCATGCCTGTCCCCGGCAAACCGACTGGTCTTGGGCAATCACTTCTCTCTATAGAATGCATGTTTGGTCCGGCGTGGGCTTTCGTTCCTTCCCAGCGTAAGAGCTCCACACCCGTGACCAATCCTGGAGGCTCACCTGGGGAGTCGAATTCACCCTTTAGCCCAGCGGACGTTTGCAAACACAGCCGGGAGCATTCATTCCAAAGGCAGGGAGTAGGGGCGCCTGGGTGGTGCAAGTTGGCTCTTGGTTTTTGCTCAGGTCGTGGTTTCAGGGTCGTGGGATTGAGCCCCACATCGGTCTCCGCGCTCAGCGGGGAGTCGGCTTGAAGATCCTTCTACTCCTCCCCCACCAAAATAAATAGATAAATCTAAAAAAAAAAAAAAAAAAAAGGCAGGAAATACAGGCTCCAAACCTGAAGTCTATGATGCAGTTGGTCTGGGACAAGGCCCAAGAATTTGAATTTTCCCAAGATCGGGGGGTAGGCATCCCACTGCCCTTTCTAATGACCCGGTGACTCCAGTTTATGTGCCAAACCGCCAAGGCTGTGGGACGGTGTGGGAGAGCGTGTGGCTCCTCTCCTGCTCGCTTGGTCTTCGGCTGGTGCTCCCGTAATCCCGCGCTCGGCTGGTGCTCCTGTAACGCAGCACGTCCACCTTCCCTCGCTCTTCCTCCGGCTCTAGCACCGATCAGGCTCTCGGCTTCAAGTAAACAGAATCCATCAGCTCTGGCTAATTCAAGTAGAACAGGACTGTATTTGTAGGCCAGCGGATAACTCACAGAATCTCCAGAAAGGCTGGGGACCAGGCTCAGACACCCTGCAGCCAGAACCACGTTCATGCTGCAAAGCAGCTCTAGTCCTCCCAGGAGGCCGTGGACCCTTGGCCTTGGCCGCCGGTGCACCGTGGTGCCACCAGGAGGCCGGGGATTTTATCTCACCTTCCGCGGCTGGCGCTGCCAGAGAGAACCCTCTCTGCTCTTTTTCATTATGAATGAGCCGCGGAACCGGCTTCTCCTCCCCCCCCCCCCGCCCTCCCCACCTTCTCCCGCCCCACCCTTTCACCTTCCAGACTGGAGGTTTCCATGGCTCCGAGAGGGTTACAGCAGAATCCAAGAACAAAGGTTCCAAGTTCTTGATTTTAAAGCTGTGATGTTCAGCGGTAGACCCACGTCAGAGTCACTTGGGAGGCGGGGAAGCTATCCCTGCTCGGACCAGGGAAAATGGGACCTGGACACTAAGTATTTTATTTTTATTTATTTTAAAGATTTTCTTTATTCATTTGACAGAGAGCACAAGCAGGGGAGAGAGAGGGAGGAACAGGTTCCTTGTTGAACAGGGAGTACGACATGGGGCTCGATCCCAGCACCCTGGGATCACAACCTGAGCCAAAGGCTTAACCGACTGAGCCACTCAGGGGCCCCTGGACACTAAGTATTTTTAATCCCCGAGTGGTTTTAACATGCATCAAGGCTGAGAATTGCTGCTTTCGTTTCAAAAGCTATGATCAAGGCGTACGACAGGCAGAAGGGTTTAGAACAGTGTGTGATTCAGCAGAAGTGTGTGCTCCTGCTTCCGCTTGTGCTTGGCTGACTAGAGAGGGGTCCTGAGCTGGAGAGAGTCAGGAAGAGGGCCCAGGATGGGCCACCAGTGGGGGACCTGCACACCGCCGTCCCCAGGCTGAGCCCCAGGTTGGAGTAGGGTTTGGGGGCAAATCCCAGCTGTGACTATGACCTGAAGGCAGAGCAGACTAGGCTTACAGATGAGGCTGCTCAGAACTTCTGGAAAGATTCCCTGAAGGCAGCCTTGCAGTTGGGACCACGACACGGAGGTATGGAGAGTCGCCAAAGGTTTTTCTTCATGTGGCGAAGATAGGCTCAGGACGAATGGTGACATCAGCAGCCTTGGAAAATCCTTATGGCCTCGAAGACGGGATGTGGCGGGGACCTCAGGGCTGACGGTCACATGGAGGGACAGCTGGCTGTGGCAGCTAAGAGCACAGAGAGCATGAGCACAGAGAGAACCGCCGCCTCGGGGTGTGTGACCTTGTGTAAGCTACATAACTGCTCGGTGCCTTACTCTCCCCGTCTGTAGGATTGCTACAGTACTGTGGCCACGGGATAGGATCGTTCTGAAGACTACTATTGCTTTTTGTGAAGTACGGAGAACTGTGTCTGGCCGACAAGTTAGCACTGCGTGGGAGCATCTTATGCAAATGCAGAAATGGGCATGTGGACCTCACGCTAGCTCAGACGTATTTGATGACCAAGAACCTGACACCGACCCTCATCCCCTAATGCTAAACGTCCCCCCGGGGCCCTTAACTGCAACTGCAGGGAGAAGGTGGAGAGCAGAGAGACAGGAAATGTGTCCTTTGGTCATGAGAGCAGAGATCAAGTAGATGCTGCTCACTAAGGACACAGGTGAGCAGAGGCAGGGGCAACAGGGATGTTGCAGACCCCAGGGCTGTGCCAGCAGGCCACAGACCAGGGGCTACAGGGCCTGGGAAGCCAGAGTAGCATGGAGAGGGCCTCCTGGAAAGGAAGCATGGCCTGCTCACGTGACCCACAGGGAATACGTTTCCTGACCTCTCTCGCTCCTTTCAATCTCTACCTGGAATCCACATTGGTCAAGCCCAAATGAAGCCGAGGACCAGAGAGACCAGGCCAACCTCCGTGGGCAGAAGGTAGAGGGGCTATGGAGAAGTGGTCTGGAGCAGAGCAACTGGCCGTGTGGAAAGCACTCTGGCGTGAGGGCCCAGTTGGACACGAGTTATTTCTGTGAACTTAGGAATGTGCCTCCCTCTTTCCAGGCATCAATTTCCTTTGATGTAACAAGAAGAGGTTGGACGGGGTACTTGCCCTGAGCTTTTTCATATTTACCATGCAGTGGTCATCCCACTGCCTCCTTAATGGAGTTGGCTACTCCCAGCTCCTTGAGGTTGAACTTGGCTGCAGTTAAGAGATAGCACAAGTAGTAGTACCTTAAAGAAGATAGGGAGGTATATTCCTCTTTTGCAAAAAATCCAGTGGAGGGTGATCTAAGACTGACATGGCGGCTTCTCAGAGACCCCGGGTCCCCCCATTCCTCCTCATGGCTCTCCCTGGTAGGGATCTGTCGCCCTCTGTTCACAGGCTGCTGGAGCTCCAGCCATCATGTCGTCCCTGTCCAGGAAGACAAGAGGGGAAGGTTAGAAGGCAGAAAGGGCTTTCCTAGAAGACTGGCTCGATATCTTCTATTAGAATCTCCTTTGGCAGACTGTGTCATGGGAGCACATGTCATTGCTGAGTGACTGGGAAATTTAATTTTTTTTAGCAAGACACATTGCTTCCTTCAATTGAAGCTAGAACAAGGTTCAGTTGAACAAGTGAACAAGGAATAAAGAATGGTTATTGGGTTGGACTCTACCCCTGGTATAAGATACTAGTCCAGAAGAGAAGACATGGTCGACAACAGCCCAGGACTTGGTTAACTTCCCAGCAGGTGCCAGGGGGCCTGGCGACGGCTTTCCTGGGCCGAGCGTCTGAGAGAGGCTCCTGACTGCTCCTGAGCCTCTGGGATGCAGCTGTGCTCTGCCAGCTGACTTACGTCCAACCGGCCACTCCTGTCCCACATCTGACCCGTCACACTTGGACCCCGTACATCCCCACCGTAGCCCTTTATGACATCAACACATTGCACACTTGGATGCCATTTGAGTGAGATTGTTTCATTTCTGAATTTTAAAGTATTTGATTTAAGAAAAATGACCTATAAAAGGAGCATGATTTAGTGAAGTACAAGTTAACTCTTCTCCCCAGTCCTAAGTCAGCTGGCCTTGCTCTGGCCAGAGGTGCGACCAAGCCAGCGAGACGGAGACCGATGATGGTGAAGGGAACAGCTGGTGCTTTCTGGAAAGTGGTTGGAGCCAAACCTCATGGGAAAGTTGATCAGATGCAATTATTAACTAATTGATGAATTGCTGTCCCAAGTCCATTCATTAAAACACACTCTTATCGATGATGGAGTCATAAAATTGCAAAAGGCCCAGCAGACGGGGACGGAACCACGGTCCCTGGAGACGGGAGGCTCTTAGAGTGCCTTCCTGGCTGGGGCCTGGACAGCCTTCCTGAAGATCGGTACGGGGTGGGGGCGGTGGGGGCGGTGGGGGGCGGCAGGGGCGGGCGGGGTGGGGGCAAGAAGCATGGCTTCAGGGGCAGAAAGTCCTTGGACTGACTCTCAGGAACACCTAAGTGAGTGCATCCAGCCTCTCCGAGGCTCCGCTCCTGAAAGTACGGCTTACGTGCGGGATTAGGGTGGGAACACACAGGGATTCAGCAAAGGTCTGCCCACAGTCACTGCGTCTCTGGGCTTGCACTGGAAAGGGAAAAGCAGGGGTCAGGCCCTCTGGGAGAGTCTTCCCTCCAGACTTTCATTAACTTCCCCTCCGCTTGGAAAGGACAAGCTATGTTCGCACTGAGTATTTGGGTTCAGCTCACGCCAGGGAAAAGACACCCGGCACTGGCCCGTGAAACCCGGCTGAGAGGACGTTCTTTTTGCTCAAGTGAGTTAAAGCAGTTGAGCTCTCCATGGTTGGACGTGCTGTGTTCCCACCCGCCTTTGGGATAACAGCGCAGGTGGAGAAGAGCCTGTCCTGTCTTCCCCTGCCCAGCCGTGGGGCTGGGCCTCAGGAGAGGGGGCGCTGCTAGAGCCTCCTTGGGGGGCCTCCGCCGTGCCTGGGGCTTCTGACATTCCCTGCATGAGTAGTAGGTGACGTGCACCTCCAAGCTAGCCATGTGTGCTAGAATTTTCTCAAACAACGGGACACAAACAAAGGGAGCGGTCATTTCTGAGTATCAGGCCCTCGAGCACATTGTCATCGTATGTGAACTGTCGTCGTATCTCTGCAGCTCGCCCCCCATGTTCCGTATCTTTGGGGCAGCGGCGGGCCACACGAGCTGTCAGCTTTTCCCCCTTTCTGGATCCTCCAGCAGCCTTCCTCTCAGCCTGGGGACCTGAAGCGAAGTCTGTCCCTGAGCCAGTGCCCGAGCGCGTCACTGGCTCTTCTCTCGATCTGGATGATTTGGCCCTTCCCATGGCCCCGTCCAGAGCTGCCGGGGCCAAAGCCAGGGCCAGCTGCTGTGGGATGGACAGCAGTTTGCCTCAGAGGCGCTGGAGTCTGTCCCTTCCCAGGAGGTCTTTCTAGAGCCACGTTCCTGGTCAGCCCAGCAAGAAGCGGTGGGAAGTTGGGGACTGAGTTCCATTCAGTTGAGCCTGGGACTGACCTTTCCGACTCAGTCTGCAGCTGGCTGTGTGATCCTGGTCAAGTCACTCAACCTCTCTGAGCCACAATTTCTTTAGGGTAAGACGGGGTTCAGGGAGACACAGCTCAGGTGGACGTGGGGGTGCGGTGTCGGGGTGGGGAGAAGGGCCCAGTCCAATCCTCTCCTCATGGATTCTGAGTGGGGTTCTCACTCAGGGCTGGGCTCCTCTTCTCCAAAGCACACAACACGTATTGTTTTAAATTTACTAGGCTCAGCGTCCCCTCCCCACCACAAATCCAGTCTCCACACCAGAATATACGCTGCACCAGAGCAGGGCCATTTGGGGCCCAACCTTGAACACTGCCTGACCTTGGGGCACCAGACACGTACCTGCTGAGTGGATGAACGTTTAGTTCCCATCCTTTGACGGGCTTGGCCCGTCTCCCCTCCCAGACCCTGGCCCGGCGGTTAGTATGATCACAGCGTACACGCCGCGAGCTTCCCACATGCCCGGGGCTGTTCCCGGCCTTCAGGTGTGCTGGTGCGTCTCGTCCCCACGCAATTGCCATGAGGTGTTACTGTCCCTGTTACGCAGAGGGGGGAGAGCAGAGCACGGGGACTGGAATTGCATCGCCCTAAATCGCACAATCTGTGAGGAAACCAGGATTAGAACGGCCGCCGGTCATCGGGTCTTTACTTACGTGGCTCCAGGGTTTCTCAGACGATGACAGTGCAAGCAACAGGGAACCCCCCCCGAATTTCCCAGCTGAGCCGTCTGCAGAGCTGGGGGCAGTGAGCGAGGTGGCGAAGGGTCCCAGGGTTCCTGTCCCCACTGCTGTAAAGGAATGCGGGGCCGCCGTGCCCAGCCTCTGCGCATTCCCCGTCCTTCGAAGCCGGCTGGGACTGGGTGTCCTTGGGAGCAGCTCCCCTGCCTGGGCCGCAGGAACCCCCGTTATCATGGGCATCGGCACCCGTGGAGGATAGTCTGTCCTTTTCTATGTGATTTGTGCCAAGAAGACGGCGCTGCGTCGCGGCTCTGCTGGGCGCGGTCGCAGTGCGAAAGTGCTTGTTCTGCTTTGCCATCTTCATCGACTGCGGTTCGCGAGCCCAGTGGTCTCGAATCATCTGATTTCACATTTCTTCCCCTGCAAAAGGAGGCTATTAAAGCATTAGTGATGGCTAATGTGCTCGGCACAGGGCCTCGCGCGAAACGTGCTTTGGACATTTTTATTGTTATTGAACACTTCTGCTTCCCTGTGCCCACACCCTTCCCCACCCCCACCCTGCACCCACTCCCACCCCACTCCTGGCTCAGGCAGGAGGAGAGGGGCTGGTGGTAAGCAGTGAGGGTATGGAACTGGGAAACGACCAAAGACCACACCCCAAGGGCCACCAACCTTTTAGAAGCTGATGGGAGAGGCGACCACAGAGGAGACCAACAAAATACCAAGTGTGAGGAGAGCATCCTGTCCCCGAGCCCAGGAGGGGAGAGTCTCCAGAAAGAGGACTGGCAGACCAAACACTACCAGGATACGGGCTGGTTGAGAAGGGAGACAGTCTTTCCACTTTGGGATCTCCAGGGAAGAATGGGGTCAGAATCAGATTGCTGGGGCCTGCAGCAGGGTCAGGAGTTCTGGGGGGGTGGGGTAGAGCCAGTGAGCCCAGCTGCGGCTGGGAGAACACGATAGTGGACAGGAGGGACAGGGGAGGTGGGGCCCAGAAGGCAGAGGGGCTGGGACACCAGCGGGCCATAGGACAAGGAGTCTCAGCAGGGATGTGGTGGGCGAGGACTGGAAGGCTTATCAGGTCACAAGCCCAACACTTCCTCCCAACTTCTGGCCATGGGGCTCCTAGCTCCTTAGGCTTGAAGTCTGGAAATCACTTCTGTCTCTGTGCATTTCTTCACCTTTCTCCTAGGGAGGACGGTGGGAAGGAGAGAGAGCACTGACAGAAGGCTCGGGGAGACGCTGGACTCGCATCCAGCACTCAAGGTGTTTTCAGTCCGTTTCCTGATCTGAGAAGTGAGGTGCACTCCCCCTGCCCCCTCACCCTTGGCGTGGCTGAACTTGGACCAGGTGGGAGCCCGCGCCCTCCGCAGCAGCACTGCCGTGCCCCACCCCCCTCCAGCAGCCCTGGTCACCTCCCACCTGGCACCAGGCCCCACACTTGCTCTGTGCCAGTCCACGCCCAGGCTGGCCGCAGTCCAGCTTTCTGCAGCCGCTCCCATCCGGTCTCCTCTCTGCTTTCCAGACCCTTCCTGAAACGACCGTGACCATGCTTGTGTTGCTGTCAACACATGTGCCCAGAGCCCATCATGTGCAGGCGCTGGGCTAATCACTGTACAAAGGTAAGGCCCATTCACAACTGTTTCGCATCCTCACTGCACCTATTTTATGGATGAGAACGCCGAGGCACACGTGGCCGTATCACCTGCCCTGAGTCGCACAGATACGGGCAGAGCCAGGGCTCACGGCCGGAATCTCGTGCCCTCAACGACCGCACTTCTGTTCCATCCAGGCGGCTCTTCTCACTTTCTCACCAAAACCTCGTGGGTGTGGTTAGACTCATGTGGAGGCGTGAAGAGGTCACACAGGACTTGTCAGAGGCCACCCGGATCCTAGAGCTGGGATTCGAACTCCGTCTTCAGAGTCCACACGCCTCTGCCCAATCAACTGCAGAGAAATGCCAGCCGGCAGAAAACAGAGCCAAGCAGGGGGGACTGCTGCTGGGAGCACCTCCCTGCGGTGGGGCGGGGGGGAATTCCAGATGCAGGAGGAGACCAGACCCGAGGGCCCGTGGTGGCCCGGGTCCCAGGCCGGCCCGTCATGGCTGGAGCCCACACCCTGTGTCACATGAAACGTCATCTCATTTAACCCGTGAAGCATGATTTTCATGCACCATTGTCCCCACTTCACAGAAAGGGAAGCCGAGGGAGAGATGAGGTGACTGCTTGGCAGCCGGGAGCTGACCCGAGGCTTTTTCTGAGCTCCTTGGGTCTGGAAACTGGAAGTGCAGGTTCTGCCACTTGGTTTGACTGATGAGGCCCTTTTCTACCCCCGCCGGTCCGGTCAGCCTGAAGTCCGACGCCTCACTCCCACCAGCCCTTCGCTCCTCAAGCCTGTTCAAGGAAAGAAGTGAATGTGCTTCAGCTGTGGGAGAGCCCGAGCTGGCCCCGGGCCAAATGGGCAAAATAGGCTTTAGCCAGAACTGTGGAGAGAGAGGGAAAGAGAGCCCGGGCCAGAGGCGGTTCATTCTGGAAGCAGCACAGACCGGCGGGCCTTTCTACCCACAGGTGGCGTGGGGGCCGCTGGATGGAGGGTTGCTGAGAGGGGAGGGGGGGGGAGTGGAGGGTAAGAGGGATCTGGTTAACCTGCCCTGGCAGGATTCTTGCTCGAGGCAGGCCTGGGGGGTCAGACATCACCTGGGGCAGAGTGGGGGATGGGAACCTGCTCAGATATCAAGGGGGAGCAGAGGTGGGGGGGGGTTAAACTGACTGAACAGGTTCTTGCTACAGCTGGTGATACAGGCCCGACCGGAAGGACACCCGGGTCAAGGTCTGGAGGTCCAGGGAGCCTGACCAATGTTAGGTCAAGGAGAGGGTTTTGTCACTTCCTGTGCTAATTCTCTATGTCTACTATAGAGTCAGACTTTAAAGCAAAACCCAGGCACGTACAGCACTTGGAAGCCAAAAATGTTAGGATGGCTTCCATGTTTAGAAAGCTTCATTAGGGCTGCAGGCCAGAGACGTGCCTGGAACAGAGAGCCTGGACCCCTGGACCTGTTTGGAGCAAGGGAGAAAGAGCGGGGAGGCCCACGTCAGCTTTCTGGCCTCGAGTTCCTGGGGCAGCAACTGGGCGGGCGGAGGACTGGGAGGTGGGGGAGGGTGATGGGGTCCCTCGGCCATGCTAGTTTGAGGAAGCTGGTGGGCCGGGGGGGAGTCTGGAGTTGGGAATGGTCGTTGGACCCACAAGCCTGGGGCACGGCACCGGATATGGGTTGAACATGGAGATACACGCTTGCAGGCAACTTTTTTTTAATTGAAATATTTTAAAAATTATTACAAATTCACAGGACGTTGCAAAAACCGTACAGCTAAGTCTTATGTACCCTTCATCCAGGTTCACTCAATGGTTAGAATATCTGTGAGAACTACCGCACAATATCAAAGCCAGGAAGGTACAACCTACCGTTTTTTTCAGGTTTTTCCAGTTTGTGTGTGTGTGTGTGTGTAGTTCTGCGCAATTTCACGACACACACTGATTTGTGTAATCACCACAACACTGTTTATGCGTGTACATTCAATTATGGGGTCCTGGAGTCTTCCCAGATACTCAAGACCAGGGACTTGGGTAGGATTTCCAAGGACAGGGCGCAGAGGGAGAGAAGGGAGCTTGGGGTGGAACACAGGAGGAGGAGGAGAGCTTTGCTCTGGGCTACAGAAGAGAAGGTTCTGGGAGAGGAAGAGATGCCCAAGCTCCCCTCAAAGGACACTGCGATGCCGGCAGCCCGAACCCCCCCACCTCAGCTCTTAGACTGAACTTCTCAGTCCCGCTCACACATCCCTGAGTCACCAGCCCAGAAATGCCGACACAGGGGTCCGCCGGCGACACTTTCCAGAGAGCAGTTTGCCCCTGGAGGGCTTGGTCGGGCCGCGTGTACTCAGTCTGGGCAGGAAAAATGAGAACGTATCTGTAAATATGGTGACAACACGGAATACCGTTTCCAAGGCTTGTTCCGAGGGGACTGTGCCATGAAGCTGGACACCGGGGTCTCATCCACCCCAGCACAGAGCGTGGTGCAGAGGGGACCTCCGCGTGTGGCTCCGTGGCCCGTGGTCCCAGGCCACACTTTTGTACCTGGAGCCTAACCACCGCGTGTCCCTAGAGCAAGTCAGCTCCTCCTCAACAATATGGTTTCCCCCAAGAAGGGAAGCGCCTCAGTATGTTTCGGGCCCTCTCTGTTGTTATTCTGTCATCTGCTCTTTGGCTCTTTCATCCCCAACTCTGAATTTTACAGATTCTGACGGTCACCGCTTCGGACCCAGGCCCAACAGCAACACGCCCTGCGCCTGGTAGGCGGAGGTGGCGCCTGAATGGCGCGGGGGCGCCATCTGCTGGTGGATACGAGTGCTGCACTCTCAGGAAGGTCCCTGCTTTCCTCAGGAGTCCGTGGGGCTCCTTCGGTCCTTGCTGGAAGGCACCCGGTCTTCCCAGCCTCAGAGGTCTCTAGCTCTGCCCCTTGCCCAGCCCAGAGAAAGCCTGGTGTGACCAGGGGAGGTGCGGACCTAGGAGCTAGGCACCAACCTTTATGGATCCCTACTGATTGTGTATTGGGGGTTCTGCTGGCTGTTAAGGACCAGATATGAACGGATGCCCCAGAGCTCACACCCTCTGGGAAACAGAGCCAGGACAATGATGACAAGAAGACCTAGGGACTCTTGGAGTCTGAGTTCAGGCTCTGTCTCTTGCCAGCCGGGGGACCTGGAGCAAGCTTCTTAAGCTCAGCTTTTTCATATGTAAATAGGAAAATGGGACTAATAATCCGTCCCCAATGTGGTTGTTTTTAAATGACATCCTTTATGGGAACTGTAAAGTACATAATGAGGTTCACTAAAAGGAAGTAACTATGTTTTTTCATTGATATAGTAACAACTGGTCAGACAGAGGAGGGAGTACTAGGAAGTGGGGATGAAGAAACGCTTGACAAATGAGGATACATTTCAGCCAGGTTTTGAAGGGGGAGTAGGAGTTTTCCAATCAGGCAAAGGAAAAGGGCATTCTGGGTGGGTGAACCGTGTGTACAAAGCGTGACGGTAAGATGGACTGTGCTGCATTTAGGAAACTGTACGTTGTTTGGTCTAAGTGGAATGTGGGAGAGGTAAGGCAGGTGCAGCTGAAATTGGACAGGTGAACTGGATCAGATTCTCTAGGAGTGGGTTGTGGAAATCCATATTTGAAAACGATGTCCAGGGGATTCTGAGGCAGCCTGCCAAAGATTCAATCAAGAAATCAGCACTGTACCAGATGTTGGGCATGCTTCTTTCTAATCTGCCCACAACCCAATAAGGTAAACATTATAGTCCTTAATTTACACAACAGAAAGTTGAGGCTCAGAGAGGTTAAGCAACTTGCCCGAGGTCACACAGCCAATGCGAGCCAAGATTCAATGCCTGGTCTATTTGACTCCAAGCCCCACATACAGAGCGAGTACTCAGTAAAAGCAGCTGTTACCCTTAATGCCAATATTTTTCAGGCCTGGGCTTCCAGATGTGCCCGTCTCCTGTCTTCCTGACGTGAGTGGGGCCAGAGAATCCCACTCCACAGGCCAGATTCTTGTGCTGGGTATGTGCAATTAAAGAGTTTTTCCTGGTTAGAATTCCTCATTGGAAGGAAGAGAGCCCTGCTCTCCTCTTTTCCGGAAGTTGCCAGAGTTTCATAGATGTGCATGTGTTCTTTTTAAAAAAAGATTTTAAAGAAAATCTCCAATTTACAGAAAAGCTTTATCACAAATTACAAATTACATATTGGTAACCTGGAGCCATTTGAGGGTAAGCTGTCCGCTCGCTGCTGCATCGCCCCTGACTACTCCACCGTATCCACTACAAGCAGAGACTTTCTTCTGCTGGGTCCTGGCAACGGCCGTCCCTTCAAGTCAGGAAGTGGGTGCGAGGCGGCCCCGTTTTCAGGTCTCGCCAGCTGTCCCCAGGGTTCCTTGAGAGTAAACAGATCCACATGTAGGAGGCGTGTGGCCCTCAGTTGTCCTGACTCTCCCTCGGGCTGGACCAGGTCCTCAGATTTGCCTTTCGTGACCTTGATACTTGAGGAGTCAGGCCAATAATTTTGTAGATGACAACCCTCCCCCCCGGCTGCTCCCTACCCCCCATTCCCCCCACCCTGGGTGCGTCTGCTGTTCCCTCATGACAGGGTTCAGTTTCTTGGCAGGAACATCCCACACGTGCTGTTCAAGTGGCACATGATCTCCACGAGTCCCCATCAATGTGATGGTCACTCTGATCATTTGGTCGAGTGATTTCTGCCGGGCTGCTTCACTGCAGGCATTCATTTCCCCCTGCGGGTCGTAAACGCTTGTGGAGTCTCCGCTGAAACTGTGACTCCCCCGTTCCTCCTCAGACGTGCAATTCATTCATCTGTATCAGTATGGCCTCACGGTTTCCTGTTCACTCAGAGGATGATCCTCGATCTGGGGCCCAGATTGTCTCAGAATGGCCAACAGAGAGCCCCTGGGTGGCTCCTGTGTCCTTCTGACGTGTCCCCTTGCTGTCTGAGCACCCCTTGCCTTCTGGTACAATGGAAGATCTAAGCTCAGTGTGTGTTCTCTGCCCCAGTCCTGGGGTCAGCAGGTTCTCCAAGGCACCCCGGTTCCCTTTAGCGGAGAACGGAACCGAGAGTCACCATCGGGGGAAGCTCGTTGCAACAGAGCCCCTGTCAGTGAAATACACACACACACACACACACACACACTCACAGGGGCGCCTCTGTATTTACTCTATTCCTATCTGTATACTGAGGGGTTTTGCGCGCAACCTATTCATCAACCTCCTTCCAGGCTGGCAGTCTCTTAGCTGGGTGGGTTTGAGTTTTGGAGAACAGTGGAAGGTGTTTGAAACTGTCCCCTCTAGCGTCTGTGTTTTGCAGCTGGGAGTTGAGACCCCGTGCAGGGGAGCGGGGAGATCGGGGACTCGCGGCAGCCTGGCTGGAAGACGACGGAAGAAGGCCAGGCTCTCTCACCTCCAGGCAGACGCGGGTTGTGTTCAAGAAGGTGGAACTTGTCTTCTGGGAGAGGAATGCGCTGACCTCCCCTCACCTGGGAGGACCCCAAAGGCAGGACCGAGCCGTGGGAAAGCAGCTTCCCGCTTGCAGTGAGGAAGGACTGTTCACAGTCAGCTGGTCACGCCGGGAAGGGGTGGCCGGTGGTGGGGACCTCACTCGCCCACCTCCCAAGTGTGTGTGTGCTGCTCTGGGGCTCCCCTGGCCGGAGCCGGTGGACTTGGGGCTCCCTGGTTCCTCTCCAGCTCTCCCCACTGTGTTCCAGTGAGCCACCTTGGGACAGGCTTTTCACATACTAAGGCTCTGGTTTCCTGGCTTGATTCTTCCAGAATTCTCCTCCACGCCTGGGCCCCCGAGGGGCCAGCTCACTCCCTCGAACTCTGAGCATCCCAGCCCTGGGAGGCACTGGAATCCTCCATTCCCCTAGACTACCTCTTCTTCACCCCACCCCGAAAGGGAAACTCTCTGGCACCCTGAGCTATTGTCCACTTCAGAGGCGTGGCCACAGTGGGCAATGGGGCTGAACGAGAGCTTGGGGCCAGCTCACCCCTCAAGCCACACAAGTGTGAGTTCTCATCCTGCCTCCGCTGCATAGATTCTCCAACTCTTCCCAGTTCCCCCGGACTCTTTTGGAGTTCAGCCTTCCCCAGTCTCTCAGATTCACTGACTTCAGTTCTGACCCTTTTCGGTCCCTCTCCAGAGTTGCAGATGGACTTCTGGGGTCACCCGAGAACCCTGGGATCCTGACATCCCCCTGGAGGTCTCCCCTTGGATTCTTCTCTTCAGAGTGCTGGTGGCCTTTCAGGTTCTGCCAGAAATACAAGGTGACCAGCAGGGGGTGCTGCTGGGTCAGAACCGTGCACCCCAGAATGCAAATTAAGTTCAGAGAAGGGACCAGTGTAGGGCAAAAGGGAGGGGTGGGGATTGGGAACTAGAGGCTGTGCAGTATGCCTGCAAGCATTCTGTGTGTGTGTGCCTGTGTGTGCCAGTAAACACACACGTGAGTACATGCCAGTAAGTACACACACACAGACATTGTAATACTAGTAAATAGATACTCATACACATATGCACATTGATGTGTCACAGGAATAGATACTAATATGTCTATGTACATCAGGATGAATATGTGTATAACACACACTTACATGCTTACTAGTACACACACGCACATATACCAGCATTTGGAGAGAGAAATAATAACCAGTATGCACATCTAAAATATTCACACATACATACGCACTTACCCACGCGTATATGTGTGTGTGTACCGGTGTGTATGCATCTAAGTCCTCACCGACATGCGTGTACTTACCAGCAGACGGACCCTGGTCTGGGGCTCTGACCTCTGGCGGGTGAGGCTTCTCCCTGGATCCTGCGGCCGCGTCCGGGTCTCCGTTCTCATGGTGGGTTTCCTGGTCCCAGGAGGGAAGATCTCAGCACGCCTTCAGAGAATGGGGCCGCGGGTTTCCGGGCTCTAGAGATCTCCCTGAATGAAGAGCCAAGTGAGGATTGCCTTTCTGGAGTGAAGGTGGGGGTGGGGTCAAGGTCAGCGTACAGAAATGTGGGCTTGGAAAGGACTTTAGAGAATGCCAGTCCAGGCCCATGTTATGTTCCGGACCGGGATATACTGGTTTGCTCCGTGTCCGTGATGAAGTTCACCAACGGGGCGGCTGAAAACACCAGAAGTTTATTCTCTCATGGTTTTGAAGGCTAAAAGTCTGCAAACGAAGCACGGACTGGGTGGGCTTCTTCTGAGGCTTCAAAGAAGAGTCTGTTCTTTGCTTCTCAGTGCTCACAGTGGTTTTCTGGTAAACCTTGTCATTGCTGGGCTTGTACACACATCGCTCCCATCTCTGCCCGTGGCGTCACGTGGCATTCTCCCTGCACGTGAGTCTTTGTCTCCTCGGTACCTGGGGACAACAGTCCCATGGGGTTAAGGGCTGCTGTAGTTTGGCATGACCTCATCTTAACCCACCTGCTGCAGCCCTATTTCCAAATCAGATCACGTTCTGAGGCACCGGGGGTCGGGACTTGAACCTGCCTTTATTAGGGGACACGGTCCACACTTGATCAAGGCTCATAACTAATTCATGATTAGTTCACTTTTCTCTGCGTCTGATGCCTAATTAATACAAAATGGGCTTTCTGATGCCTGAAATTCTTGTAGCTTCTGGCTTGTCTGCAGTTCCTATGTACCTATTAATCAGACAAAACAAGGCTTGCATGAGGGAGAAGAGAGGTTAGCCAGTTGTCTTCAGTGGGTGGGTTTCTGTAAGACGGCCGGCCGGCTGCCGGCACTACCTTCTGGGGGAGAAAACAGTTGTATAAGGTGATGATGCTCTGAGACCCTGCCCAAAGCACTTGAACTCTGAGTAGATGTTTCCCATCACTGCCCCGGGAGGAGTGTTCACAGATCTGTGTGTCCCTGCCTTGAACCTTGGCAAGGGAGAGTAGGTTCTCATGCAAAGACGGTGGCAGCCAGGTCAGCTGAGACTGCAAATCCACAAAGTCAGAAATGCTGAAGGACACTGGGTCAGCTGGCCCGAGGGATATGAGGCCATAGGGCAGGTGGCTGGTTGCGGGGTCAGAGCAAGCTCCCAGCCCCGCAGACTTTCCTTCTCGTTGGAGGCAGAGTACAGAGCCATGCAGAGGTCTATCTACTCTGCATATCCGGGCATTTCTGTGACAGGGACTCGGGGCAAGGCCGGCTTCAGGACTGTGTGACCTGGGCAGGAACTCACTTCAAAGAGCTGTGAGCTTGGTTTCATGCTCTCCTGCTGCCATCTGGAAATTCTTAGTTATTGTTTGACAAAGACTCTTGCATTTTTGTGCAGCGCTGGTCCCTGCAAATTGTGTAGTGGATCCTGACGAGTGTGTTCAGTGTGTGGTTATTTGTGAGGGGTGTGGTGCCACCGAGCGTCTTTAGCCTGTGCTCTGGTGTCGAAGAGAGAACCCAGAGCCACAGGAAGGAGACCTGAGGTTGGCATTCAGGACCCTCAAGCTCTAGTCTCAACTCTGCTAGGGCCTAAAATAGCTACGAGACCTCGTGCAGGCCTTTGAGCCTCTCTTGACCTCAACTGCTTCATCTGTAAAATGGACACACAATAGCCCAGCCTACCTCACGCAGATTTGCTCTGAGCTCCTCCATTACAAAGACCCAACTTTTCCCTCTGTACCTTGTATGAAACCCAGCCCAGTATTTGCATTTGGTACAGATTCAGTGCACACTCGATGATTGAAATCAAGCTAATGTAGGGAGGGGTGCCTGGGTGGCTCAGTGGGTTAAAGCCTCTGCCTTTGGCTCTGGTCATGATCCCAGATTCCTGAGATTGAGCCCCACATTGGGCTCTCTGCTCAGCAGTGAGCCTGCTTCCCCATCTCTCTCTCTGCCTGCCTCTCCACCTACTTGCGATCTCTGTCTGTCAAATAAATAAAACCTTAAGAAAAAAAAAAAAAAGATAATGCAGAGAAAGGTATTAGGCAAGGCCGCACAAGTGACAGATTGGTGTGACGTGTCATTGTGACACCCGGATGCCTTGTGCAATTCTGCCAGGTGGGCTCTGCTGCTCTGAGGTTTCATACCAGAAACCTCAGAGGTTTCACCCTGGGAACCAGCCCTGGAGTCTCTCCACTGGGGATGTTCACCCACCCAGTGGTGCCACCGAGCGTCTTCAGCCTGTGCTCTGGTGTTGAAGAGAGAACCCAGAGCCACAGGAAGGAGACCTGAGGATGGCATTCAGGACCCTCAAGCTCTAGTCTCAACTCTGCTAGGGCCTAAAATAGCTATGAGACCTTGTGGAACCAGCCCTGGGAGGAGTGTTCACCCTGGGAACCAGCCCTGGAGTCTCTCCACTGGGGATGCTTGGATGATGAGATGAAGGACCTAAAAGAATCTACGAATGCTTTGGGCTCCTGGGTGGCTCAGTCTTTTGAGCGTCTGACTCTTGGTTTCGGCTCAGGTCATGATCTCAGGCTGGGACTCTGTCTCCTCTCCCTCTGCCCCTCCCCACCCCCAGGTCCGGCTAGAGCCTGGAATGGCCACACCACCTGTTACAGCAAGGAGCATCTACCAGACACCCTGCCCAGAGAGCAGAGAAGATGCACCGTTCCGTCTTCCACCATCTGCTTGTCTTGTTTCAAGATGACAGGTGTCTCTGGCTCCTTTGGGAGTGATCTTAAGTCGACGGAAATCATTCAGGTTCTTCAAACACAGCGGGACGGAGTGGGAAGAAGATGCGCCGTGATTTGGACAGGCTTGAGTCAAACCCTTCCTGGGTGCACGGCCTCCGGCAGGCCCCAGGCCTTCTGTGAGCCTCATGCTCTGTGTCTGTAGATGAGGCTGACGATTCTCACGTTAGGACGTGATGTGGGGAGCATCGGAGGGTGAGCACTGAGTGCCCGGGGGTAGCAGCCAGGCACCAGTGCGAGCTGTCGATGGTAGAACAGTGCTGAGTGTTCCAGTGAAGACACACGCAGCTGCTTGGCCAGTCTCATCCGACCTGAGCACAGAAGCAGAGAGCAAGGAGGCTTCTGCTTCTCAGTTGGGCTCGTCTTTCCGCGGATGCGCTCTCTACTACATACGTGTAGACTCAGCTTTCCAAGGGACTCTGCATTTTAATTTGACGGATTTTAGCAACTTGTATTGCCTCTGTGAGCCTCATTTAATTATTTTACAAATACCCATCCACCTACCAGCACAGAGGATTCCATTTTCCAGGCCTGCCTCTCCGATGGGTGGAGAAGGGGAGTGTGAGAGGGGCGTCTGAGGGGCTCCGCGGTTGAACCTCTGACTCTTGCTTTGGGCTCAGGTCGTGATCTCAGGGTCCCGGGGTCGAGCCCTGCCCTTGGTGCTGAATCTGCTTGAGACGAACTCTCCCTGACCCTCTACCTTTCCCCTGATCATGCTCTCTTAATAAATAAAATCTTTAAAAAAAAAAAAAAAGGCGTATAAGACGCAGATGTTTTTCGCAGACAGATCGGAGACTTGGGGGAGAGAAGCTCAAGGGACCCCCGCTGAGTTTTCCTTCTGCTGCTCCTCTCCTATCACACAACCCGGGATTCCTGGATTCCTTTCCGAACGGACTTGTATTAAGCAGGTTTTAAGACCCCCATGGCCAGCCCCGATGCGCTAGAAGGATGTTTGCAGATAACCCTGGGCAGGTTCTCTTCCTCTGCAAGAGAGCCCATCTGCCCTCGTTCCTCAGGGGGCACAGCGGACATGCAGCCTGGGGAAGGGGACAAGGCGTGTAGGGCGGCCTTCCTGCTTTCGGGTCTGTCTCATTGTCCTTACGCTGTTGGCTTCCCGTCAGGACCGGAAAGGCGGGATGTGCCACATCTGGACCCGGGCTGACGGGAGCAGCTTCCAAGGAACTGAGCAGAATATAGGAGGCTTTGTTGCTTCACCTGCTTTTAATTTTCGTTAAGGAAACCTCAGGCACAGAGGTAGGTAGACGGTATAATGAATATCTAGGTACTCCCTATCCAGCTTCAACGGCTACTGGCCTTCTTCCAAATTGTTTCATTTATCCTTCTCCAATGCATATTTTAATTTTAATTCGACTGTAGGGTAAATCTCAGACATCTTCCGAGTTCACCGGTGAGTCATTCGGGATTTATTTCTGACATGCATAGCTGCACCCTCCAATGCCATTGTCACCCCCAACAAATTTAACACAATCATCCACTACCCAGTTTGTATTCAAGTTTCATGCATTCTATTTATTTTGTATCTTTTAAAGATTTTATTTATTATTTATTTGAGAGAGAGACAGAGAGAGAGCATGAGCGGAGGGAGGGTCAGAGGGACAAGCAGACTCCCTGATGAGTGGGGAGCCCGACACGGGGCTCGATCCCAGGATCCCGAGATCATGACCTGAGCCGAAGCCAGACTCAACCCACTGAGCCACGCAGGTGCCCCAAATCTGAAGCATTTTAAAGACCAAAGTATGAAGGATATATTGGGCTATCCAAATATTCATCCATCCGTCCCTTCATTCGACTGCCGGCATGAAGTCTGCACTACGTACGGCCAGTCGCTGGTGGGGCTCCCCGTCTCATCAGGGAGACCCACGGATTCATGACTGGGAAGCAGCGGGATAGCGCACAGTAGAAACTGGCACAGGGTGTGACTGTGTCACAAAGAAGGGCACAATCGGTTCTGCGGAAGGGCATGGGGGGTCCCAGAGAGCTTCAGAAAGAGAGGAGGGACGCGGTTGACATTTGAAGGATGGACAGGCCACGGGCAGGCAGGTGATGGGGGAAGGGCGGAGCAGGAGAGAGAAGGCGTGGGAAACACGCGGCGCTCGACGCGCACCGGGACACTTCTCTCTGACAGGTATGCGTACCAGGTGTCCCTCTCTCTGACAGGTGCGCGTACCAGGTGTCCCTCTCTCTGACAGGTGCGCGTACCAGGTGTCCCTCTCTCTGACAGGTGCGCGTACCAGGTGTCCCTCTCTCTGACAGGTGCGCGTACCAGGTGTCCCTCTCTCTGACAGGTGCGCGTACCAGGTGTCCCTCTCTCTGACAGGTACATGTACCAGGTACTCCTCTGGGCCCGTGAACAAAACAGACAAAACCGCTAACGTCCCAGAGCTCGCATGACTTGTCGGCGGCGGGGGGGGGGGGGGGGGGGGGGGGGGGGGGGGGGGGGGGGGGGGGGGGGAGACATTCACCGGAACGTCGTAAACACGTCTGCCGCATGTTGAAGATAGGACCGCAGGGGGGCGCCTGGGGGCTCAGTCACTGGGCATCTGCCTTCAGCTCAGGTCATGATCCCAGGGTCCTGGGATCGCCCTCAGCAGAGAGCTTGCTTCTCCGTCTCCCTCTGCTTGTCTCTCTGCCTACTTGTGCTCTCTCTCTATGTCTCTGTCAAATAAATAAATAACATCTTTTTTCTTTTTTTTAAAAATAGGACTATGGAAAAGAAAAACAGAACAAAACCGAGGTAAAGAGGGTTAGGTGTGCGGGGGTTGGGCTTGGTGGCTCTCAGGGATGTGGGGGAGAAACGGACCAGCTGCTCACACCTCTTTTCCTCCCGAGCCCACAAGAAGACCAGGTTTCTCTGCCTTTTTTTGCAGTTGGATGGGGGCAACGGATTGCGTGCTGGCGACAGAAGATGAGGTGATGCGTGCCACCTCCAGACCTGGTCGTCACCCCGACTGTCTGCATTCTTCCTTCTTGCTCCCCGATGACGTGCTGGAGGTCACACACTGGAGATGAGACGGCAGAGCGCGGCTCCCCAGGTCACTAGTTTGGAACCGTATTGAAAAATTCTGGGGGCGCCTGGGGATCTCGGTCTGTTAAGAGACAGACTCTTGGTTTTGGCTCAGGTCATGACCTCAGGGTCATGAGATTGAGCCCTGTGCCGGGATCCGTGCTGAGTGTGGAGGCTGCGCTCTCTCTCCCTCTCTCTCTCCCTCTTCCTCTCACTCTCTAAAATGCACGAACGAATGAATGAATGAGTATCCCGAACTCAAAGCTAACCTTCACATCGGAGTTGTGTCCAGTACCTACGACACCCTGCCTCCCTCTGGTCCTCTTACCCTCTCTTCTTCCCCCGTGTTTTGTGTCATCTTCCCAGGGCGCCGACAGCAGCTGCCCAGGGCAATGCGGACAGGCTGCGGAAGGACGGGCTCGCACCCAAGCCAGCGCGAGGCGTCAAGCGAGCGCCCCAGATCGCCCCAGATCCTCCTGTGCCTGGCCTGGTCGCTCGGCAATTCCGATGAACAAGTTTGGCTACTGAAGTCCTATAAAGGTTCATTCACTTTTGTCCCAATATTTTAATACAAAAAATTTCGAACATATGGAAAATTTGATGTAATTTTACAGTGAACACTCGCCCCCCAGATTCTACCCTTAATATTCCACCACGTTTGCTTCACACACATCCAGCCTTCCAGCCGCCCGAGAATTCTCACCTTTTACAGAGTAAGCTGCAGACAGCTGTCCCCACCCCGCAAGCACGTTTGTCTGCCGGCATGTTATTAACCAGAGTTCAATGTTTGCTTATACTTTTCCACTTTGAGGTAAATCTTACATATAGTGGGGGCACCTGAGTGGGTGTTGGTTAAGCATCAGCCTTGGGCTCAGGTCATGGTCTCAGGGTCCTGGGATCGAGTCCTGCGTTGGGCTCCCGGCTCAGCGGAGGGCCTGCTTCTCCCTCTGCCTCTGCTCTCCCTGCCACTTGTGTGCTCTCTCTCTCTCTCTCTCTGTCAAGTAAATCTTACACATAATGAAATGTGCAGATCTCAGGTGTTCCTTTGCTGAATTTAGACAAAACAGGTACAAATCCTCTCACCATACACAACACTCCCAACATTCCTGAAAATTCCCTCATGTCCCCTCCTGGTCGCTCCCTGACTCCAGCCCCCCAAAACAGTCCCTGCTTTGATTTGTTCTACCACAGATTCGTTTTCCCTAGAGTCCAGAATCTCATATAAATGGCATCATAAGTTATGAAATTATTCAGGTAAGGCTTCCTTCACTCAGCATTACGATTTTGTGATTCACCCATGTTCTTGCGTGTGTTAGTGAATCATTCTTTTTATTGCCGAGAAGTATTCTTTTGAATATGCCATGATTTGTGTATCCACTGATGGACACCTGGGCTCTTTCCAGGGTTTGGAAATTATGGAGAGAGATGATCGGAGTATTCTTGTTCAAGACTTTCTGTGAATTTGGGTGTCTTTTCGCTGCTTCGCCATGCTACCTTTGAATTATCATGATTTCCGTTTTAATTGCCCGTAATGCTGTTTTTACCCTCTGATAATAATAATAATCCCATTTCTGGAATGCTTACTACAGTGACAGGCCCTTTAATTTCTCCTTATAAGAATCCTGCAAAATAGGTATAATTACATCCGTTTTACATACGAAGGGACAGATGTGGGCTCATTAAGTGAGTTTCGTGTGTGGACTCCAAGTCATCCCTCATCTGAGGCCCTCTCCAGACTGCTCGGGGCTCCCTGGGGATGGGACAGTGGCTCCTGAGTAAGCCACCTGGACCTTTTTTCTCAATTCTTGGAGGGGCATCTAGATCTGAACATTACGCTGCTCTACCGATTTTAATAATATTGTTAGTAGGCTTTCTGCTGTTGTAGTATGACATGCTTTCCGTGTTCTGTTGTTTTATTTTTAATGCACACTTTGTAGAATTTTGTTGCACAAAGATTGATTTATTCAAACCCATCTATCTTGTCTGATGCAGGCTCAGTTTTTCAAGAGCCAGAAATGTATCTTTGTTCCATTGCTAGAATAAATATGCAACTCTGTTTTCTTCTTTTTAATGCTTTTTGTGTTTTGCTTTCTGACATGTTGGAAATGTGTTGCCATACATGGCACGAGATATGGAACCACAGAAGTATGAGAAATGTCTGCTCAACAAATAAATCTAAAATGGAAATGCGGCTTCGATTTTATACATGCAAAATAGAAGCCAAAATAATTAAAGCCTGTTGCCTAAAGTCGACCAGTTGTCTGGTCGCAAGGGGGAGGACCTAGGAGCCCAGGGCCAGGGAGGCCTTGGGTGTGTGGGATGGAGCGGACATCACGGGAGCAGCTCTGCGGTGGGGGAGGGTGGGCAGGACTCAGGGGCTGAGGGAGACCTGGGGAAGACCCCCTGGGGACCTCGACACCCAGTGCAGAATCTCTTGTCCCAGAGCGGGTGGGGCAGGAGGGTGGTGTGGCCAGAGCCTGGGCCTGGAAACTCACTCAGACTACAGAGCGGTTGGAACTGGGGAGGTACAGGGATAAGGAGGTCCCTTAAGCAGAACAGCTGGAGATGCTCAGGCGCCAGCTAGGGTGGTGATGGGAGGGAAGGAAGACGAGGTCCTTGCAAAATCAGCAGGACGCGGTGGGTGATTCAGTGGTGGGGGAGGAAGCAGGAGGCTGAAACCAGCAAGAGGCCCCACATGCATTGGGACGGTGCGGTGCGGTGCCCACCGAGGGAGGACACAGAAGAGGAAATGCAGTTTCGGGGAGAATGACATGTGAGCTTCAGGTGATGTAGGTCGTCTGGGCAGCTATGACCAAAGGAAAGCCACGTCCCAGCTGTGGGCACAGAATGGAGACTCACGAGCCAATGGTGTTGAGTCAACTGACAGCGGAGTTACCTGAGGAGAGTGGGTGGAGGGAAACAGGAGACAGACCCTCAACATTGAGGGGCAAGTGAGAGAAGGCGTCCAAGAAGAAAGAGCCCAAGAGGGAAGCGAGAAGGCCCAAGAGCCACTGGAGGTGGACGGAGGAGAGAGTTTGAGGCAAGAGCTCCGGGAGGCCCCGCAGCCAGGTGAGGCCTGACAGTGTTCTGCCGCGTTTGGTCCGAGAAAGGAGGGCCTTGCAGAACTGAGAACTGTTTCCGTGAGTTAGGACTGGGTGGTGGCATAAAATTCCCATCTCAGGTACTTGAGTACAGAGAAGGGTAATCCTAACCCAGAGTGTGGGCTTTGCTTTGAAGAAGTTTGGAAGGAGGACCCGGGATGATCACTGGGGAGTGTTCGGTTTCAGGCTGGTCAGACCTGAGCAGGTGTGAAGGCTGAGGGAGGGGAAGGAATCTTGAGAGAGAGAGAGAGAGAGAGATAGGAAGATTCCCGGCTGCAGGCGGGAGGCGAGGCTGGTGGGGAGAGGTCCCGGGAGAAGGTGTGGTGAGGGCCTTATCTCCAGCTGAGCAGAGACCCACCCTGCTGGCGGTGAGGGGAGGAGGTGAGGCCGGGTGGGGGTGTTTATTTGTTTGTAGCGGCAAGTGGGGTGTGGACTATCTTGTGTCTCTTGCCAGAAGCCTGGGGGGCCAGGAGGTCTCGGGCGTTAGTTAGAGGTGGGAGCTCGTCAGACCTCGGGGCCCCTAACGGTGACCTGAGCTGGGAGATCAGGACATAATGTTGGCAGACACCAAGTGGGCCCTGGAGGCCCTGCAGGGGGGTCACCTTCACACCAAGTCAATGTTCTAGAAGCCGGGTGGGTCTGCTCCGGCCTTCAAATACTTACCTGTTGCAGTGAAGGTGTGTCAGTTCAGAGGTTCCAATTAGGGAAGGGCGGGTCGGTGCGATAGGAGACAATTCCCCTTCTTGGTGCCGCGTGTGCTGGGGCTGGATTGCAGCCGCCAACCCCTCCTGCTCACACCCCGCCTCTTCTCTCCTTCGGGAGGCGAAACCCCGTGGAACGCAGTGATTCTGGAAGGCGAGGGCAAGGTCTGGGGCCTCCGCGCTCTGGGCGTAGCACCTACACCTGGCCTGCTGACCATTTTAAAGGAATGGAATAAACACCTGTGAAACCAGTGCCCAACTGGAAATGCGGCTTACGCCCAGCTGTGTGACCCGCCCCGTTCCGTTCCCTCCTCCTCTTCTCCAGAGTAACCACCATCCTGAGTCCTGTAGGCATTTTCTTATTTTCCTTTTTGTATCATTTCACATCATCTATGTGTACGCATGGAAGGTGTCAGGCTGTCTGTAATCTTGTAGGACTTCGTTTTCTTGCTTGGTATTGATAGATAGATAGAGTAGGATAGATGATAGACAGATACAGTTAGATATAGAGAAAATTTATTCTAGGAATTGATTTCGAAGGCTGAGCAGTCCTGACGTCCGCCATCTTTAAGCTGAGGAACAGGAAGCGAGGTAGTATAATTCTGTCCAAGTCCAAAGGCCTGAGAAACAGGGGAGCGGATGGTATAAGTGTGAGTCCCAAGCCTATGAACCTGGGCCTTCCAATGGTCTAAGTCCCAGCCCAGCTCTGAAGGCCCAGGAGTGCCAGTGTCTGGGGGGCAGAGGAGGGACGTCCCAATGTCCCAGCTCAAGAAGAGCGCGCTTTCCCCTGCTCCACCTTTCATTCTGTTCAGGCTCTCCTTGGCTTGGATGATGCCCTCTTGCCCTGGTGGGGATGAGTTGTTTGATTCAAATACAAATCCCTTCCAGAAAATACCCCCACAGACTCACCCAGAAATGATGCTTTACCAGCATCCCTTAGCCCAATCAAACTGATACATAAAATTAACCATCATGGTCGGTAAAAAGACATCTCACTGTGTCCTGTTCCATTTTCTGTTCGTCTGCCCGGTGCATCAGTGGATTCACCCAGGAAGATCTCTTTGACCAGCATGTGCGTCTTCTCCCACTTCCTCACTGTGACATCAGGGGACATGTGTGTCTTGTCTGACTCCGTCAGATGCACGCACGGTGCTTTGTACAGAAGACCTCCTTAATCAATTTTGCTGTTTGGATAAAACAGAATTCTCGTTTATGCAGATCAAGGAGGTCAAATGACATTTATGAGGGAGGCGGCAGAGTTCTGGAAGGACTGGGAATAACAGGAAGCCAGCAGTGAGCTCACGACTGCAGGTTGCCATTGGCCAGGGAAGACCCTAATTAGCCACTCTTGGAGGGCCCCACACGGGTTGCTGGGAGCAGTGTGACTTCTCCCAGCAGGCCGGGGCCAAGGCCTCTGAGGGTTGGGCCATGTCATGGGGCAGGAGCTGATGTTTAGGCAGGAGGCAGGCTTTGTCTTCTGTCTGGAGGGGATCAGATCAACAGCTCATTGTCAGGCCTGCTCTGTTCATGGTACCATCTTTGGAAGCCATGAAGAATGCTCGCCTCGTTCCCATCAGGACCTCTCAGACAGGGAATCAGCTTCTGATTCCTTCCAGGTAACAATTATTGGCACATGGTCTGTACCACACCAGGGGCCAGGCGAGGCAGGCTGGGCTGAGGTGGACCGCCGAGCAAGGGGCTTGCGCAGGGGTGAGGAGGGCGCTCCAGCTTGGTCAGGCCTGCCTGGGAGTGCTTAGTCCTCCAGAAGAAACATGGCGGCTTGCAGGAAGCAGGGAGCAGGCCCGGAGGCCAGAGCCCCCGCTCCCCGCCCAGGTGTAGTTAACTGGAGCGTTTGCTCGTCAGCGCGTCTGCTTTCCTCCGGGGTGAGGGTCTGAGCTGGGTACGGGGAAAGGTGGGGGTGGGGCCACCGTTGTGGGTTTTATTCCTCTAAACCCACGGCTGTATGTGACCGTCATTAGTGGGCTTCAGGCCTGGGCCCCGTTTTTACTGCCTTCTCAGTACAACCCAGAGAAGCCCAAACGAGAACCCCACTAGCTGTGGTTCTAGGACCCTGTCACGCCTGCAGTGCCTGGGATGCGTCGGAGCAACTGTGCCTTTCCCCTTCGCAGGCTCCGCATTTTCACAGCGCGCCCCTGTCCGTATCTCCTTTGATCTTTTCCATCGTTGTTTTACCCCAGGTAACGGCCCCCCTGTTTGTACCATTTCTGTTTGAGGTGATGTCCGCTGCCTCTGACAGCTTCTTCTTCGGTGGCTGTCCCTCTTCCTGCCATGAAAGCAGGCGTGGGAAAGTGTTCCAGTGTCCCCCGCGGTGTGAGGGACCCTGGCGTCCCAACCCCAAGCCACCAGGTACATGCTGGACACCCGTTACGCATTTACCTGGACTCAGCTCAGCCAATCCATTCTAGGCTCTCTCTCTCTCTCTCTCTCTCTTTTTTTAGATTTTTATTTATTTATTTTGAAAGACACAGATGGGGGGGCAGAGGCAGAGGGAGACAGAGAATCCCAAGCGGGCTGCATGCTCAGTGCGAAGCCCCACATGGGGCCCGATCTCAAGACCCTGAGAACGTGAGCTGAGCCAAAATCAACAGTCACACACGGGACCGGCTTAGCCACCCAGGCACCCCCACTCCAGACTCTTCCTAATTCTTCTGTCATTTAACAAAGTTTCCGGGCAGCGATGCAGCAAGGAGCTGTGTGAGAGCCTCGAGGACGCGGAAACGGAACGCGCGAGCGTGTCCTCCACCGGCTTGCAGGTCCTGGAGGTGAGACTCCTGCCGAGCTGCTGTGGGAGATCCTGGGAAGGGTCTGCTTCCGAAGGCCTCTGAGCAGAACGCCTGCCCTTGGGAGGGAAACAGATCCAGCCGGCTGTTGGCCAGCAGCGTGTCCTTACTGGGTTCATGCCCTCCTGGCTCTTCCGCAGCCATCCGGACCCCGGAGCCATCATCTGTCACGTGCCTGCCATGGGCCTGGCAGGTGCTTCCCAGCAGGGACATCACAGATGTCACCCAACGCACCCAGAGGCTGCCTTGCTCACTTCCATGGGGCAGAGGTGAGCTGCCTGCCGCGTTCACACAGTAAATGGGGCAGAGGTGAGCTGCCTGCCGCGTTCACACAGTAAATGGCAGGGTAGGGAGTAAAATCTATTAGTATCCGGCTTCTAAACCTACATCCTTCTCCTTTCCAGATGCTGCCCCCACAGCTGTGGAATGGATTAAATGTGACTTTTTCATGCAAGATACCCAGCCTAGAGCCCGGACCCTGCAGGTTGCTGGGAAGGAGCTCCTGCGTTTCCCCCAGCAGCGTGGCCCCGCTCTCCACGCCCGTCCGCGGCGCCACCCTCCCAGATGGAGCACAAGGGCACATTTCCCCCTTGTAATAATTAATACATGTGCCAACATGTTTATGGAAAATCGCTCACACTGTGCCCTTCATCTCTAAGGACCCAATCATGTTTGACAAGCAGGCTCCCAGATGTGAGGCTGCTTCTCTCAGCCAAACAAAGGGGAGGAGATTAACTAGGAAATTCTGACAAAGAAAGCCATTATCTGGTCTGATGGATTACTCACGCCAAAACCGGGGCTTTTTGCCTGAATTACCTGAGTGCTGCGTCTGCGTAGACCCAGACACATTTAGTTCATTTTCTTAATGCTTCTTTTCCCGACTGAGTGCCCCTGAGGCTTCACGTCCGTGGACTGCCAGAGAGAGGGGCTTAGTAGCCTGGAACCTTCTGGGGTGTTCTCTGTTGTCTGGGGAGCTGGGGGAAGATGTCCAGCCCCCCCTCACTCTAAGCCTTGAGTGGTGGTGCCGGCTGTAGGGACCCCGTCCTTTTCGGCTCCTGAGCCTTCCTCCCCACTGTGGTCCCCTGGTTCCTCTGATCTGCCCACCCCTGGTGGCTCCCTGGGCCTGGGGAGCCGCCAACGAATCCCGACTGGGGATTAGCCAGCCCCTGCCATTGGCGACTAGCGACCAGCGTTTCAGTTAATAATAATGCTTCTTAGAGCTCTGCAGTGCTGGGCTTTCACATCCATTATCTCGCCTGATCCGGACCCCAGTCCTGCGAGACGATGGGCATTAGTGGCGCCGTTTAAATGAGAAAAAAAAAAAAAAAAAAGAACTGGCGAAAGAGAGCGGGTTTATCCCAGGTCACCAGGCTAGAGAGAGCAGAGCCAGCACCAAACCGAAGGGAGGGAGCCCAGAGGCAGGTGCTTTGACTCTCCCGGCTGTGTTCCCTCTACGACCTCCCTCCCGGGCACTCTTAGAGAAGTCACCTAAGACCCAAGGGAGGGGATTTTCCAATGGATGGATTTCCAGCTCCTGTGATAAGCGATGGGGGAGTTGCCTTTGGCGGTGGGAGGAGGCCCTTCTGGGGCTTGTCAAATTACCGCCCCCAGCCCGGCTGCCTCCTCATGGGGGGAAGGGCAGGGGAGGGGCAAGGGTGGGGTGCCAGTGGTGTCACAGTCTCCCCAGACGAGAGATCCTCTCCCTGCTGATGTGTGGAATCTGGGTGGTACGTTGGAAACGCAGATAAACAGCCCCATCGGCCAGTGCTTAGTGGGGACTGCCAACCCCGACAGGGACATAGCAGCCATCTCTACCCCAGGGAGACAGACACAGGCAGAGACAGAGATAGAGAAGAGAGACACAGAGGGACAGTGGACACCCTGGATAATTCGAGTGTGCACAGCCTTTTCGGCAAGGATCAGAAAGTTCTTTGCCAACGCTTCCAAATTCTCCCCACCCTGTGAAGGTAGATGTTTCTAAACGCACCACAGTGGGCCTACGTGATTGGGTAGCAGCAGCCTCACTCCTGCCCCAAAATGTCACCTCTGAGTGGGGACCCGATCGCTAAATCTGTGCTTGGCGCCAGTCCGGCCACTGCCGGGGTCCACGTCCTCCGTCCTCAGGAGCCGTCCGAGGACCAGCTCATTTCTTGTTCGGGAGGCCCTGGATACAGATGTGCAGGGCCGAGCCTCTCCCCCAACTTTCCCTTTATTTTGTCTTTCCTGTCACTGTTGGTAGAAAAGTTCCATGACCCGCGGGGCTGGGTGGGAAGTTTGGTGACATCACAGACATGCATGGAGCTCCGTGGTCCCACCAGCGGGTACATTTCTCTGAGTCTTGTATGTGGGTGATGACGCTTCTCTTTGCCACGCCCCTCACCTCTGTCTCCACCCCAAAGCCGTCTACACTGGCAGGGCCACAGAGACATGTTGTTGACTGGAAAGTGTCACCAGATCTCGACTCTTATCATCCCTGTCCCATTCTTTGTGCTGCCTATTCGTGGAAAGGCACATTGCCTTAAGACACCCAAAGTGAAAGGAAAATGATGAAATTATGCTGCTATCATGAAAATACTTTGGGAAATTGCTGTCCGTGTCGCATTAAACAACTAGATGCCCAGGGGACCTCTTGTGACACTCCTAAGTCCAGGCATCCGTGATCGGCTGTGGGCTCAGCCATTCAGTTACTGAGTGTTTCCTGAGCATTCCCAGAGCGGGGGAGTAGGAGTGGGGGTCACAAGCCCTGTGGTGCTGGCCTTGCAGGGAACGAAGTGGTCCAGGGTTGGGAAACCTGTGTGACCATAGGGACGGACCAACCCTGGGTGCCTTCATTCCCTCTTTTCTGAAGTAGCTGATCTGCCTACGATAATTCCTTCCACCTGCTCAAGTGAGCCCCGACCTGCGGAAATCTCTCTTGGCCTCTCTTTTCACTGGTCGAGATGATTCGAGAGTCCTTCAGATTTCAATTTCTTAGGAAGAACGAAGCCAAAACAAACAACTCTTACAACCTCGAACCACCCTCCTCATTCCCCCGCCAGGCCGGCTGGATGTGAGACTCCTTCAAGCCTCCGGTTCCAGTGCCCACGTGGACCCCGTGGCGGCAGCGTGGCCCTTTTCAGCCCCCTGAGCCCCTCCTGATGCCCACGTCATGCGGGTCCCCTCCGTTTCTGCACACCTCACCCCGACCTCTCCTCAAGGCCCCCCTTTCTGTCCTGCTCCATAGGGCAGCCCCCAGCCCCACCCGGAGCGCCACCGGCCCTGCCTTCACCCGGCCCCAGGGCTAATTGGAGCTGCCCCGGGGACTCCCCGCCCAGCCCAGCCACCCATTCTGTCCTCTGGTCGCCAGGCGCTCCCTGCCCAGCAAGTCCTGCCGGAACAAACATGCTCACACTTGCCGCCTTTCCCACAGCTCTCTGCCAGTCTCCGCCTTCCTGGGACGACATCTCTCTCCTCAAGTGTTCGCGTTTCTGGTCTGTTCTGTCTGCTTGCTTCCTCCCGTAACCACAGAATTCTGCACCCGTTTCCAGCCGGCCATGCCAGGTCACTGCCTGAAGCCTCCCCAGGTGAACATGGCATCACGGGGACCTGTGACACCGTCCTGTTGCCATTCTGCCATGTTGATGACACGTGAGATATGAGTGTCTGAGCATTTCTGCCGCCCCCTCTCCCTGATCACGTCCCCCGCATTTGCTGACGATCTGCGCAAGGTGATCTATTTCACCATCACCCCCTAATGGGGGACCCCCCGGGTTCTGATTATCTTACTGCCCCCACCCCCTCCCCAGAGCTGCATATCCTAAGTCTGCTTTCCCCTCGCCTGCGCTGACTGCTCTGCATGCCCAGGCCCCCCCTGCGTCCTCTTTCCCTCCCTGTTTGGGCAAATACCCAGGCTCTTGGTCTTGTCCTCGCTCATAAACTTCCTGTCCTATCCCCTCTAGGCAGATTTGAGGGTGTCAAATCCTCCTGGGCCCACCTCCGGGGCTGTTCTGAGCTTGAGGTTCCAGCCCCCACCCCACCACACCCCCGCCGTCCAGTGCTTTCTTCCTGCTCCCAGGCCTCGCCGTTCTGGCCCTTGTTGACTTTGGACGAATCCGCACATTCGTGCATTTATCGTTCATGTCTGTCTTTCCTACTAAATTGTCCATCTTTCGAGACCCCATGCCCAGCCCATTCCCCTTCCTCATCGCTGGTCTCTCAGCACCCAGCACAAGGAGTGTTTGTTGAATGAATAAATGAAGGAATAAGAGTAAATAAGTGAAGGTATACACGGGACTTTATTCTAAAGGTAATGTTAGGCAGCTTCCTCTCACGACTATTATTGTCCTTGATTTCTGAGCAGCCTTTGAAGGTCCAGAAGTCTCTTTCGACACGAGAGCAAAGAGGCCCAGGGAGAGTTAATGAGTCTGCTTGTCGGAGACCGCCCAGCGAGGCCGGCCAGAGCTGGATGGAGCCCATGTCCTGGCACTGGTCATTCTGGACCCTGTGTGAAAATGCTGGGGCCGGACACACACGCGCGCGCACGCACACACACACACACACACACACACACTCCCAAGAACACTCCCCTGCCTGTGTGCAGGGCAACATTCTATAAATAGTGTGTCATGACACTTCTCTTTAAACACCCCCCACCCCGCACCCCAGGAAAAACACCCGGGAAGCAGGAAGTACTGAGTTTGACATTCCTGACGTTTCCATGTCCATCAGCATGGCGACCACAGTCCTGGGGCGTCCCTGGGGTTGCCCGGCGGTTCAAGTCCTGTTGCAGGAGGTCCCTGAGGACCGGAAAGGGGTCCCTGGAACTCCCAGAGCCCCCCGGCCCCTTACGGCCCCGCACCCAGCACTCTGGCGGGCGTTCAACTCCCTGCTCGCCGGGCACACGGGGACCTCCTCTCGGCCACTTTCTGAATCTCTCAAACAGCACAATGGAAGAATTCAAGAAAGGACTCCGTCTCTGGAACCATGGGAAGTAGATGTGTCTCCAGTTACGGTCTCCGTCCCTCCCGCCCCGAATGCAGAGAGGGTGTGTGGTGTCCACCCTTGGCACTGAGACCGCCGGGGCCTCCCCTCACCGGTCCTGGCCAGCCTCCCGCCGCAGCGCCTTCACCCCAACCTGTTCCTTGCAGGCGGGGCCCGTACCTGTTCCCGGCTGCTGCAGCTCCTCTGCGCTGGTCTCTGCCCGGCTCTCAGAGCCACACCCCTGCAGCTCCTCGGGGGCTGCCCGCAGCCCCCCACCCCGGACCTGAAGAAACCTCACCCAGAGGGGCCGGCTCACACTCCGGGAGGCAGCAAGGAACCCTTCCATGTGCCGGGGCTTGCCATTTGCCCATTCTGGCACTTTCTTTCCTTTCCTTTTTTTTTTTTTAAGATTTAAAAAAATACATATTTATTTGAGATAGAGCGAGCGACAGAGACAGAGAGACTGCAAGTGGGTGGGTGGGAGGAGCAGAGGGAGAAGTAGCTCTCCACCGAGCAGGGAGCCTGAGCCAGGGCTCCATCCCAGGACCCTGAGATCAGACCTGAGCCAAAGACAGACGCTTAACTGACAGAGCCACCCAGGTACCTCCTCATTCTGGCACTTTCTGTGCAGGCCGGAGCCATCTGGCATGTTCAGTCCCCCTGGGACTCAGTGGGGGTCTTTGTGGTCTCTAGCCCTGACGACATCTGATGGCACTCTTTGAGAAGACAGTGGCCAGGTGAGCGGGTCTGGCCACCAGGTTGGGTCCACATCCTTCTCTGAGGCCTTGGGCTCTGCTGGGTGGGCGCACCAGGCCCCTTGGGGTCACCGGGCAGAACTCTGTGGGGAGCAAGCCCAGGAGGCAAGGGCAGCTCTGATCCCTTCAGTGGAGGAGCCCAGAGGGCTTGGGGCTGTGTCCTCCTTTGCCACTAGAGCAACTCGTCTCTCTCCCTGGACCCCAACGCGAGCCTCAGTGTCGGTAGGGTGTGGACCATGCTCCTCTCAGATTCCTTTCACTTTTTAATTTTAATATGATTTCAGTTGTTTCTGAAATTCCGGGCTCCCGGGAGGTCCGGCGGTCTGTCTGGCCACACCCTCCCCACACCCTCCCCACACTCCCCCCACTTCCCGGACCTCTTCCCTCACCCGAGATCTGCAGTTGCGCTCGGGGTCTGACCGTGGGACCGAGCAAGGTCATGGGCCATTATCACAGAGCTTTGTGTCGGTGCAGTGGGCCGTGCTTAACACGGGGAACGAGCCACGGATGGGGTGTTTGGGGGCCCCCGGAGCGGGGACAGGGGGGCCTGCTGACTCCCTTGGCGTCCCTCCTCCCTACTGACCTACTTTCAGAGGGAGTCCCAGGCCAGGGACTTGCCCACAGGCTGGGGGCAGCAAAGGGCCACGGCAGCAACCGGGCTTCCTTCCAGTGCGGGCTTTCGGGAGACTGTTTTGTCATTTCACTTCCTGGCCGGGCCTTCCAGCCAAGTGCCCTCCAGCCTCTGGAGCGGCCCAGCAGGTGCAGCTAAGGCTTCTGACCACTGCCGCCTCTGTCCCCAGAATATCAAGTAGGCTTGGGCAGCCTTGGTCAGTGCTTCCTGTTCCCCTCGCTGGCACCTCAGCTGGGGGTGATGTGTGTGTGGCGGGGAGGCGCACCTGCTCTTCCTGAACTTCCTGTTACGATTTTAGGGTAACATTAGGGCCCTGGGAGTGGGTTTGGGTTTTGTCCACTTGTATGCATTCAGCCAGTAAAACTCAGAATGTCACGAATGACAAGAATCACAATGACAGACGAATTCGTTCAAGGGAAAGGGGTGGTCACATCTGTGTGCCCCTCGTCTCTGGCAAAGAACATGTCTCTGGCAGAGCTCTGTGCTTCCAAGCTTGTCATCTTTGTCAGCAAGGCCATCCCAGCCCTTTCTCTCGAGCTTCCCTAACTTCAGAGAAGAGCAAATGCTTGTTCCGGAAGAAATCCCAGCTCTAAAGTGATCACGTTTCTGTGAAGTGTCCCCTCTGGGTTTCAGAATTTAGGCAGCGTCAACAGCCTGCTGCCCAACATATCCATGTTTGGTTGCATAAAAAGTGACATTTTGGGGTGCCTGGGTGGTGCAGTCAGTTAAGCATCTGACTCTCAATTTGGGCTCAGGGTCGTGGGATCGAACCCCACATGGGGCTCCCTGCCCCCTGGGGAGTCTGCTTCTCCTTCTCCCTCTGCGCCTCCCCCAGCTCATGCTCTCTCTCTCTCTAAAAATAAGAGATAAATAAATCTTTTTAAAAAGTGATATTTTAAATCACTGCATGACCACATAGCTGACTGATGTCACCCGTAAATCTTTGCATCAATGTGACACGACAGGACACATGTCTGCCCTCTGCCCTGGCTCCACACCCTCACAGTGAGCAGAAGCAGCCGTTTGAGAAGCAAGGGAAGAACAGAGTGTTTTCTCCAGAAGGCCCATCTTCCCTTCCTCCTCCTCCAGGCGTTGTTAAGCAGGCCCGCTCACCGTGACATTGTGCTTGTCACGGAGACTCGAGTTCCCCTCCCCTCCCCACATCCTGCTGCTGGACACACTTCGTTTGTTTTCACATTTAAAGAGGAAGGCTTGAGCTCTGCAAGAGCATAGACTCTCCCCAAGGGGTTCACTTTCAGCAGGTATCAGCTCCAGCTCTGCCAGAACAGGAATGAGAGCGTTTAAGGAGATAGTTTAAGGGTCTGGGCTGGCATCACGAAATCATTAACCGAAGGACTGGCGGGACTCGAGCCCTGGCCAGCCGGGCAACCCTTGCTGGTCCTGAGGCTCCACACCCGAAGATCAGAGTTTCACACGTGGTAGGAACTGGGCAAGTCTTCAGTTGCTGGAGCTGTTCTAGTTTTGAGACCTCTGCTTTGTCACTTAGGATGTCGACCAGTTGAGCTGGTGTGTCCGATGTGTGCTAGCATGGTGAACCTGAACTCGAATCCAGCAGTCACAGGGTCCTGCCAGGCGGTGGGGTGCGAGCAACGGAGGTCTTCTTTAAATGAATAGCCCAGTTGTGGTTGCTGGTAAGTCAGGCATGGAGGGGCCGGGATGCGTGGAAGAGAGGCACAAAGGCACCATGACTTGTGTGGCTGGACGCAGAAGGCAAGGCAGGAAGGGTGGGGAAGATAGAGGTGGGGGAGGGTCAGGTGGGGAAGGCTTTGAGTCTCATCCTACAGTAGCTGCAAGGCCAGCCCTCCATTCGCCCCAGCCCAGAGCTCCTGATTCGCCTTGTTCTTGGGGCCAGCCGTGCTGTGCCACCTTCTGCCTCGGACGCTCAAGAGAACCTCATGATTCTGCTCCATGGGGATGCTGGTAGAACATTCTTCCACACAGAAGTAACATAGGGTGGAGACTCCAAAGCTGGTGAACCCTAGACACCATCTCCCAACCCAAGGGACACAGGATACTTGAACTCCTGAGGTTGGGGACTGCCCCTATGGTCAGAGTTTTATCTCCATCACTCAGCACGATGCTTGGGCAAAATAATGGCCCACAAATATTTGTCAAGCAAATGAATGAATAACATAGTTTGTACCTTGAAAGTCGAACAACATAATTCACCAAATCCACAGACAAAAAGACACCATATCCACCAAATCCACATGTCGGAGGTCCCAGCCAGAGCAATAAGGCACAGATGCGAGATAAATGACATGAAGTTTGGAAGAGAAGAAATAAAACTTTTCCCATTTGCAGATGACAAGATTGTAGAAATTCCCAAAGAACCTACAAGTTTTTAGAACAAATGACTTTTTCAAGGTCACAGGATATAAGACCCATATACAAAAACCAACCAGGATGTGAGAATTAAAAATGTTTCATTCAGCCATCAGTCCATAGTACATGTTCCATAAATATGCAATATTTTAAAATGCTCTGGTCACACAATTCATTAGTGGTGGAACTGGGATGAAAATCAGTCCAAATGAGATACTATTCTATCACATATCCTATATTACATGGCTGCTTATTGGTCGGACTTTAAAGGAATATTTGATTTAAATGGCATTTATTGACTTATTATAGATAGCCTTCACTCCTAATTTTATTTTTGCAAGAGATCAAACATCATAATTCTCCCTAGTTCATAAATGAACAAGTTGGAACCTCAGGTATTTTAGTGTACCTAGCCCTCTGCCCTCCGAAAACAAAAGTAAGTCCCAGATACTCCCATCACCAGGTTAGAAAACTGTTCAGAATTGGCTCCATCCATCCAAACTCAAAAGGGACAAGGGGGTCCCACTGAGCTGGTACCATGGCCTGATTACAAATGGCCGGCTGGGTGTGTGTTAAACAGAACAGCATTGTTGAGCGTGAGTCCCGTGAATCAGGTAGTAACCAAGATTTCATTAATTGGCAAAAAGGGAAAAAAATTAAAAGACGTAATAGCTCCTTAAGCCAATGTTGGGAGATGTACTTAAAGATGATGACGTAACTAAAAGAAGAGCCATATGTCCCATTAGTTTGCACACCTCCAGACTTCCGTCGGGTGGCTTTTACCACGGCGAATGCACTTTGACATAATCAATGGTTCCTGAGTCTTAATTAAATCAACCAGCAAGAGATGAGCTCTAGCAAAGATGGGCCCAGACCAGGTCAGGAGAGGGGGTCCCTCTCTCACAGTCGCACACTCTCGGAGACAGGAACAGGGCAGGCTCCTGTCTGGCTTAACTCATCATCGGGAAATACGCCAGTACTACTGAGAATCCATACACAACTTTGTTTGCAAAGAGGTTGAGGTACATATTAATTGGCTGTGCATTAGAATTCTCTGGAAGGGATAAATTTTGTGATTGGTACATGGGAGAACTTATGAATTGTGGAGGACACATCTCAATTCAAACCTTGGCTTAGCCAAATGCCTACCCAGATGAACTTGAATAAGTAATTTGCCCTTTTAGCTTCACTTTCCTTTTTGGTGGGATTACTACAAAAGCACAGAGAGGTTGGACTATATTTATGGAGGCTGTTTTTCATTCTACCTTGTAAATTATACTGAGAACAGTAACAGAAGATATGGCCCCTCTCCTTCAGCAGAGATGGAGAGAAAACCCAGAATGACTAAGGGATTTCTAATTGCTGGGTAAGTAATCATGTTGACAAGTGGAGGAGGAAAATCAAAGCTCCTTTGGTCAGCAGGTAGAAGCTACATGGTTAATTTACTAGAATTACTTGATTATCTTATTCCTTTTCATTCTATTTTTGGCACTCTAATAATAGTAAACAAATGAATCCAAAAATGTTCTTTTTCTCTAGCAACAAGGGAGTACAAATTAAAGTAAACGCAAGGGAACTTTTTACACCAAATTATCAAAACATAAAATGTGATAATGTTCTATGCTGGTGAAGATGTGATGAAATTGGCACTTTAACTCATACTGTTGTGTAACCTGATTAGAAAGAAAAATATTGATGTCTGTTCACTACTGTGTTCTCTAGTAAAGCAGAAGCTATGTGCAACCAAAATATCCATGCATAAGAGAATGAAAAATTATAGTCCATCAACAGGGAGCTTTTAAAAAATGATAATTTTTAAGAGTATGTATACACATCAAAATTTAGAAATATAATATATAAAATATAATAATACATGCATATGAATTTAATATAAAATATAAACATCATATAAAAGTATATGTGTGATATGATTTTAAAAAACATGGCAATGTTCAAACAATGGAAGGCATATATAAAAATGAGAGTAATTTTTGTATTAGGATGGTGAGATTATGACTGTTTCTTCAGGAATTTACTTTAATGTTATTATGTTGGTTTTATGAGAAAACAGCCTTGGGAGATGTGATTTCCCGTATATCTTTCTTTGATGTGTATCTTGCCATCTTACTGCCCTATAATATTAGCAAAAGTCAGTTAGGCACTCTCCCACTCTATATGGCGAGCTTATTAGCGAACATAGCTAACATTTATGCGGTCTTCGGTGCTAACATCTAAGGTCAGTGACTTGAAAATAAAATCTCCTGGATCAGTTGTTCACATTTTAATTTATATTTATGTGTCCTCCGCCTGGATCCTGCAAGGAGTTGAAGGCTGTGGAATGTACCAGAATGGGCATTAACTCTCTCAGCACTAAAGCTGGCTATAGGCTCCTGACTGCAGCTGTGAAGTCGGCTTTATTTAATCCTGGACTGTTTTATCTAAAGGACCTGAGGCCTTTAACATGGATATACCTCAACATAGCTAAAAATAGAAGTAAAATTAGATTCCTTTGCTAGACAGCCCAATTGTTAAGAAAAAGAAAGAAAGAAAGAAGGAAAGAAAAAAAAAAACGTGTATACCACCTTCCAAAAGCATCATTACCCAAGGGAAGGAGATTTTTCACTCCACCTGACATCCCAAGGGGGCAAAATGCTTGAACACAATGACATAATATTGAGATTAATTTTGTTTGTCTTCTTATATCCTAGTTTGATTTAGTTCGAGTTTTAACCCTTGACACATTTAATGAACTATGTTAAGTCATTTTACCGTTGCTAGCTCTTATGTCTGATAAGTATATTCACTCCCTTTGCAAACAAATCCCAGGGATTTAGATTAGATAATGCAATGACTCTAGTTTCATAATCGTTCCCCACTTACTAATTAGCCTGGGATCTTGCGTTGGCCACGGGGGAGGAAGAGAACATAGTCTTGCATGGTGGGTAAATTGTAGGGAATTTTGTCCCAGCTGCTGTCTTTGCTCTGCATTTTTCCAAAGAATCTCATATTCCTCCCTAATTTCCACCACCACCTGCACACCGAGGGCCCACGTCTCTCTGTCCATGCTCAGGGTTCCTATCACTCAGCTCAGTTCTTTGCTGACATTTCCTGGAAACCTCATGGACGTCTTAAACCTCATTTGTAGGACGCTGGACCCACCCACGTCTCACACCTGCTCCCTTTTCTGGGTTCCCATGTTACTGGGTAACAACTGCCTTCTCCCCAAGCCTTCACCTCCCTTCCCCAGAGAGTAACCCTTTGAGACACAACAGGATAACCACCGAGTCTGCCCGGTGTGACCCCTGCATATTTTCCAGGGCAGATTCCTCCTCTCCGTCCCCACTGTCTCCTCCTCAGCGGGGCTTCCCTCCCCATCTGCTCATATCGCTGTGGCCACAGCTGGCCCAGGTGTTACGGGGAAACGTGTTTTTGTAGGGCCCCGTGTGTGTACGCAATTTGATTAGAGATGCATTACAAAATTTACTGGCCATACAACCGGCAGTGATTTATTATAAAGATTTAGAATCTTTGGGAGAAAGAAGGGGCTTTTGTTTCTGTGAGTCCTCCAGGAAGGGCCTGGGAAGAGCCGCAGTAGGGTCCAGGCACCTCACACCCTCCTGGTCGGGCCCGGAAGCCACGTCTTCACCTTCTTTCCTGCGCGTCTTTGCTGGTTAGTTTCACACTTCCGGCTCCAGGAAAAAGGAGCAATGCTCTTAGTGCTCACAATGAATGCCCTGGCTCTTTGGGTCCTGCTCCTGTTAGAATCAACGTGCTTAGGGGCGCCTGGGGGGCTCAGTCCGTGAAACGGCTGCCTTACACTCAGGCCATGATCCCAGGGTCCTCGGATCAAGTCTTACATCAGGCTCTGTGGGGAGCCTGCTTCTCCATCTCCCCGCTCCCCCTACCCCGCTACTGCTCTCTCTCACTCTCAAATAAATAAAATATTTATTTATAGTGGTGCTCACTCTCAAATAAACAAAATATTTTTTTAAAAAAGAACGAACTTGCTCCATGTTGTCTATTTTATGCTGGTTCCAGCCTTATTTGTGATGCCACACCCTTCATTGTGGGCCCGGTGAATACCGGCTCCCACGGACCGCCTCAAAGGCCGCTACTGGGTTTTGTTTATGATGACCACAGGGGTAAGTCTTACACATAGTGTGCGAGAAAACGTTTCCTGGTCATCTTAAACATACCAGTTGAATTTTTTTAAGGTTTTATTTATTTATCTGAGAGAGAGAGAGCAGAGAGAGAGAGAGAGAGAGAGCACAAGCAGGGGGAGCAGCAGAGGGAGAGGGAGAAGCAGGCTTCCTGCTGAAGGTGGGACTTGATCCCAGGACCCTGAGATCATGACCTGAGCAGAAGGCAGGCGCTTCACTGACTGGGCCACCCAGGCGCCCTATAACCATTGAAATTTTATGATATAAATGTAAAATAGGACATTTTCCAGCCATGCTGTCCCTTGATCTTCTTGGGCCATAATTGCTGCATCCCTGGGATGTGGTACCTTTCAGTGCTGACCACATCCCTGCCCCCAAACCTGTGGCAAGGCTAGGCCAGGGGCAAAATGAGTGATCCTGCTCACTGGGTGAAAGTTGCACGTCTCATCCGGCATGGCCTATGATGGACTTGCGAATAAAAAATGTCACCACAGGAGCACCTGGATGGCTCAGTGGGTTAAACCTCTGCCTTTGGCTCAGGTCATGATCTCAGGGTCCTGGGATCGGGCCCCACATTGGGCTCTCTGCTCAGCGGGAAGCCTGCTTCCCCCTCTCTCTGCCTGCCTCTCTGCCTACTTGTGATCTCGCGCGCTCTCTGTCAAATAAATAAATATAATCTTTAAAAAAAAAATGTCACCACGTGGTTGGAGGCAAGAAAGGACATCACTCTGAGACTGGAGGTGAAAGAAGACAGGGACATGCTGTGGTGGCCATTGTGAAGCAAATGTGTCTGAAGCCTTTGGAGGAAATAGGTACTATGTTCCTGAAGGACAGCCGGATATATGCAGATCCTGCAGAAGGCAGGATGGCCATGGAGGGCATCAGCAGCTGGGGCTGCACAGATAAGGGACACTGTCACCTTCCTGCCATCCTCATCCTGGGCCACATTGTTCCTGGTCCGGGGTCATGCTCCGTGGTTTTACCATGGAAGTGGAAAACCAACTTATGGGAACACCGATGTGTCCCCTCAAGCCCACGGGGCAGCCACAGACTCTCAGTAGCCTGGAGCCCTGAGGTGGTCTTGTGTCTTGCGTGAGGGAGAATCAGCCCGAATCAGTGTGTCGGCACCATTTGGCTGGCTGGGTCTTGGGGTCCTGTGAAAGACATTTTGTGATGGCCAGGTGGGGCAATCTGTTGGCCAGGCCATTGTCCTGGTACCTGGGCCCCTGGGGGATGACACCACAGGTGTGAGTCTTGGAGTTCCATGGGGCATCTGTTCATCCATGTGCGGGACGGAAGGTTGGAAAGTGCCTTGAAAGAACCGAATGCGGGCTGGGCCACATCGTTCCTGGTCCAGGGTCATGCTTTGTGGATTCAAGTCAGTCCCAGATGCTGGAGGGGGCTTAAAAAACTTGGAGGAAGGCCCTCCAATGCGTGGGGTCCCCAGAGACTTAGAGCCCGAGTTCCAGGCCCTGCTCGGCCAGATCTAAGGGTGTAGTGTTTGCAGCCGCCTTGTAACCAGGCTCCTGACCTCCACATGCTCATGTCATACCATGACTTGGCTCCAGGTCTTTGCTTATGGAACTCTTTGCTTGACATTCCCCCTTCCCCCAGCCCCCACCATCCCAAAACACTTACCATGACGGCTTTTAACCACATTAAAGATTCAGGCCAATCATCACTTTCTTCAAGAAGGCTCTACTAATATTACTGATTTTAGAGAGAGAGAGCATGTGTCTGTACATGTGCACACAGGCTGGGGGAGGGGCAGAGGGAGAGCGTGCACAAAAGAATCTCAAGCAGACTCTGTGCTGAGTGTGGACATTGATGCTGGGCTTGATCTCAAAACCCTGAGATGGTGACTTGAGCCAAATCGAGAGTTGAACACCTAACCAACGGAGCCACCCAGGTGCCCCTAAACAAAATCTTTAAAAAAAAACTTAAAATATTAGATAAATTATTGAAAATCTTTTAGAAGGCACCAGAGATCTGACAAGATAATAAAGAACAACGAGGCCAAAATTGAAGGGAAATGGAAACTCAGAAACTGATTTAGGAAACTTGAAGTTGTTTTTCTTGGCTTCATGGAGCTGTAGAGAGAAAACAAAGCCCAGGGCTCCTAACATGGAGATTCTAAAGGAGGTCTTCCCATCATGAGCAGAGGCCCCACTGAGATTCACTCTCATGGTAAGACTGAGCTGGAAGTAAAGCAGCCCTCATCAGGACTGGCAGCCAGACTTACATTGTTTAAAAAAATCCCCCAGCTGTGGCCTTGGTTTTAAATGACCCCATATTGGTGGTGCCTGCAGATGTCTGGAAAATGCAAATAGAAATACTCTCTAGATAAAGCACTTTCATTGCAGGCTTCAAATTTTTCTTAAAAGTACTTTTCAGGTGCAAAGTACAGCACACAGACATAACCAAGCATCTAAAGAAGCAAGCATATGAGAGAATCATCCGAAAAAACAGACAACAGAAACAGACCCACAAATGCTTTTAAATCTTGACATTATTGGACACAAACTACCAAATAACCGTGCTTCCTGTGGCGGACTCCTTATAACACTGGCCTCCTTAGCAGGCCTATTTACAGTGTGAATCAGAGAATTACTCTCAGGAGCTAATCCTGTCATCTTTTTCTTCAGCACTCTCAGTGATCCTGTCAACTACTGAGATACCCTTTTTGCCTTAAACTAGCTGGATCGGAATCTGCTTTCTGCAGCTAAGGTCCTAACCAATAAAGTAATATTGTCTCTAATTTTGGCATATCCACGGAATCTTTTTGTTTGCCCCACTGTGTATGGGATTCCTGCAGTTGTGTTATTCCCCCCCCCCCCGCAGTGGTCTATGGATTCTATTCCAATGTCTAGCTTCCAGAGTGACAGACATCAGTCTGATGGCAGTTGGAGTCCTTTTCCTGTGTAAGTAACTTATCCTTTCCAATTGGAAACTTGGAAGTTTTTATTTCTAATTTGGATATGTCATGCTGGGATGATGATCTGTGTTTGAGAAACTCCCATTACCCCCATTAAGGGATATGAAGCTTCTTAAGTCATAAAGGACATGAAAACAATTCTGCAGAGCTGGATCTCTGTAGGAAAAACAATGTAGCAATGTTACACCTGGACAGGTGGCATCCCAGGACCCCTGAGCCCTCATTGATCTCTCATTGTCAACCACTTTCAGGAGTGGCAGTCCATGGGCATGGGAAGCCCACTTTGGCCTTTCTCAGATTTTCCACATACCTTCTGACCCCTTCTGATTCTTCTGGAGATTTACCTATGTGCTCTGAGGGCCAATGACAGGTACGACTTCCACCAGCACTTTCTTGAGAACTCAGTGTGTGACTCTTTGAATAAAAAATCAAGTCTCCAGGGGTGCCTGATGGCTCAGTCATTTAAGCGCCTGCCTTTGGCTCAGGTCATGATCTCAGGGTCCTGGGATGGAGCCCTGCATCGGGCTCTCTGCTCAGTGAGAGGTTTGCTTCTCTCTCTCACTCTCCCTCTGTGCTCACCCTCTCTATCTCAAATAAATAAATGAAATCTTTTTTAAAAAAATCAAGTCTCCAGGCATTGCGTAGTTTAAACCATCTGTGGAAGGATTTCTGCTCTTTGGAATATATGAATTTTATGAGAATATGCTCAGAGGTGTGCCTCTTCTCCAATCTTGACTAATTTGGGGAGACTTTTAATCTGTAGATTTCTCTTTCCCTTCAGATGAGATTTCTTTCTATTATTTCATTATTGCTCCTCTTTGTCTCTTACACTTTTTATGTTCCTGGATTCCTATTTTCCATGTTAAGTCTCCTAAGTCTCTTCCCCAAGCACCTTCTTTTTTCCATCATAATCTCCAACTCTGTGTTTGCTCAGCCTTTAGAGAAGCCAGCGTTCTCCTCTATCTAGCAGACCATGACCCAGGCCACAGCAAACACTCTGTTTCTCAGCCTGACTGGAATTTTTAAATTTGAAAATTATTTCATTTTAATTTCCTACAGTGCTTCTTATGATCTGACTGAATCTGGCCAGAAGTGTTTTTTTTTTTTCCCTAAGTGATTATTCGATTCTTCCAAAAATTCATTTTCAACAGCAGTTGCCTGCTTTCAGGCAGCCCAGGGGTCATGCACTTGCTCCTGACTTCATATCCCATCTTTGAATTTTTTGGAGCCTCATCATGTCCTTTGTTCAGCTCACTTCTGAATTCTATTTCCAGATATATGTTAGTTTACCCTTCCTTTACTCTCAGCAAGGTAAATCTTGTGTCTTTTTTAAAGGGGTAAGTGAAGGAGGGGAGGTCCCAGCAATTCAGTGATATACAAGCACCACCTACCTTCACGCACTTCTCAAACCCCCAAGGATCTATCAAAGCACACAATCAGTCTGTCTCATGGCATGAGCCTTTAGAAGACTGGCTGTATCAGCTTCAATCTTTTTTACATCCTAATTAATAATGACTGAATTATCTGGGACACTTACACATCATTCCTAGCCTCTGAGGGCTCATACCCTCCCAGGATGGCCATTTATGCTATTAATGTCTCGCTGTTTATAAGTTAATGTCAGCATGAGAGTCTTCAGGGTCCAACTGGTGGGCAGTTATCCAATGTGGCTTCAAAGAAGGGGAATAGCTTTTGAATTTCTCCCAGGGCTTCGGAAGCACCATGCGTGGGGAAATCTGTTCCACAGAGCCATTTTCTGAAATATGCTAGAAGGATACTGTTTTTATGGATCAAGTTACCTGGGGTCACATTGCCAGTAGTTCAAGTTCCAGACAACCCAGGTTGAAGGAATAATTTCTAAGTCTTTATTTCCACTGATAAAAGACAAGCCTTTCCATGCTATGAGAGCAATTTTGTTTGATTCACAGGAAATTGCACTGGCATAAGACCTAAAACTAGGGAACACTTTACTCGTGATGATTTTTAACATGTCAAAGTGGAAAATTGGATTCACAACCTTTGGAAACACTCCAAGCTGAGCTATAACCATCTGAAAGCCACGCTGGTATGAGGTAACTGTATCATGACGTTTATTGCCAGACCCTTCCAGACGGGTTCTGAACTTGCTGGTCCTATGGACCAGGCTACACTGTAAATCTCACTTTATGGTGCCATCAAGGTTCATAGAGTCTAGGCTGGTGGAGTCCGCTGGCTCAGTAAGTATGGGTCTGTCTGAAAGGAAAAGAATAAAAGAGTCCATTTCTTGTGTGTTTGTCGTAACCTTGAATCTGTACTGGGCTCCACTGCAGGCAATCATTTAGAGCATGGTGGCCTCACAGCCAGAATGCCGGGATTCTCCTGTAAGGATCCCTGAACTCGGATCCGACACATTCAAGCAGTGTAGTCTTTCCTACCTGTAGTCTTCATCTCGCTACATGGTTGTCACAAAGGGACAGCAATGTGATGGGTAAAAATATACATAGTTGGCAGAGGTTATAAAGCTAACTTAATGGTGATGGGTAAAAAACCATATGGGGATCAGGTAATTTTTTTTTTAAGATTTTATTTATTTATTTGACAGAGAGAGATCACAAGTAGGCAGAGAGGCAGGCAAAGAGAGAGTGGAGGAAGCAGGCTCCCTGCTGAGCAGAGAGCCCGATGCGGGACTCGATCCCAGGACCCTGAGATCATGACCTGAGCCGAAGGCAGCGGCTTAACCCACTGAGCCACCCAGGCGCCCATGTAATTTTTTTTTTAAGGACTTCATTTATTTATCTGACAGAGAGAGAGATCACAAGTAGGCAGAAAGGCAGAGACAGAGAGAGGAGGGAAGCAGGCTCCACACTGAACAGAGAGCCTGATGCGAGGCTCGATCCCAGGACCCTGAGATCATGACCGGAGCCAAAGGCAGAGGCTTAACCCATTGAGCCACCCAGGCGCCCCGGGGATCATGTAATTTAAGGCAGAAGACCCCAGAATTGCAATGGTAATGAGCTGGTAGTATACTGCCTCTCATGAGTAGCTTGGGAAAAGTAGCTTGCTTTGTCATTCTCATGGGGAGGGTGTGGCTTGAATTCTCATCCCCCACCCACTGTACCTGACTTCTGAGACTGACTACGTGACTATGTCCTCACTGTGTACAAGCAGGTGGCAGCCCTTCTCCCATCCCCAGCACACAGAGAACGTTGGCTATGACTCTGGATTCATTGAACGTCCATTCCCTGCTCACCACATTGCTAAGCAGGCCCAGGAGTCCGATCTGCCTTAGGTCCAGTCCCGCACTTCAGTAGAAAGCTTATTTTCTTAAGGAACCCCTTTTGGGCAGCAGAGCAATTGGGTCATTCTGGACTGAGGAGTGGGGGACCAAATGTCTTTGCTTTGTCTCTTCAACATACAGTCAAGAAGCTTGTGTATTTGAGCCTCTTGTGTTTGTCCTCAAGACACTCTCCCAAGTCCTTTTCCTTGGGAAGGCTGCTTGCTCAACCTCCTGTGGTTACAGCACAGGACAAGGGGAGCCATCAAGACATGAGACAGGTGAGACAGGTGACAACAGGTGAGACAAGTTGTACGCCAACCCATAGATAAATCCGAATAAGAAGATGAGCTCCGCAGACACCAAGTCCTCAAGGCAGAGAAGATATTAGTAACATCATCTTTCTGTCGTCAGAGCTGTAATCACAAACTCTGGTTCCAGACAGGTAGGGCTGATCTATACCACTGCTGGACATGAGGTGACCTAAGAAAGGGGTATGGAAATGGGATTTTCACTTATGGAAGAGGGAAGATCCACTGTGTGGACATGTGTCTATCACTGTAATCAGGGGCCCAGGTCTAAGAAGCTAAGAGGTGTTCTAGGCAAAGAAGAGCTACCACAGAGGGTTGAGCCATATAGTCTGCTTTTCTCGCATGCAAAGATGGCAGGTGCCATTTCCAAATACACCACTAACCACCCCCCCCAGGATTACCACCTAGCGTAGGGTATGTTCATTATCTGAACAATCTTTAGCCAAATCTCCAGAGTTAGAAGTATCTATATGAAGAAGACATGTTATATCATGATATATATATATCATGAGCAGATGTTCATGAAAGAACCGACCCCTTGAATAATCAGTCCCCATTCCAATGTCATTCCCACTCAATATTAACATCTATCCCTGAGAACTCTAGCTGCATCTCCACCGATCTCTCACCAGTGGTAATTATAAATGGAAATGTAAAAAAAATGCAGGTAAATGGCTTGTGAAGCAATATTGTGAAGTTTTCAAAAGATGTAGGATTTTCAAGAAGTTTGAAGTGAGGCTGGAGAACGGCTGGTCCCAGTGAAGACCAGTGAGCGACTAAGGAAACATGAGGATGCTGCTTGAAGGGAAGAACGGAAGCCAAAGGGTTAAGAGAAACCCCTGGGAAAATTCACAAAGCTGTGGAATGTTTTCGCAGACGTGCCTCTCTTAAAGATCACTTTTGGAAAGTCAAATGGGAAGTGAAGGATGGAGTTGGTTGTTATGGGGAAATAATGCCAATAAAAACAATCAACATTAAGTTCCTTCTGTGTTCACTCTAAGAGGTAGCTTGTCATAGCAATGCTAAATAGAAGATATGTGTTTATTTTTTGAGATAAAGTCCCAGTCAACATTTTTCGCTGTTTTCTGTGAAAATTGAGTTCTTGTTTCATTTGGTAGTGACTCTTCCCAGTATCCACTATGTTCAGATAATGAGATTATGGCAACATACATTTGACATGATGCATATGATGCACAATACAAAAAATGATAATCAGAAACTTGTATATACAAGCATCAAAATATAACTTTTCCCCTCAATTATTCTTCATTAACTTTGCCTTCTTATAATCAGCACATGCAGATCAGGAGGGAATTCAGATGAACACTCCTCAATAAATTCTTGATTTTGTTTCTTATTTTCTAAGACTGTAACTGAACATGTGTGCAGTTTATTGGGGGAAGGTAAGTAAGCATTTTACAACCTGCAACAGGTTGTAAAACAAACAAACAAACAAACAAAGCCAGTTTTTATTTTTGGCTTCTCCACTAATACGCTGTGTGACCTTCTACCCCTCCTCTGGGTCTGAGATTCCTCTTCTATAAAGTGAGAAAGCTGAAACAGATCAATGGTCTCAACCTTGATTGGACACCAAAGTTATCTGGGGAGATTTTAAACCTTTTTTTCTTTTTAAAGAGTTATTTATTTATTTTAGAGAAAGAGAGAGAGAGCATGAGCAGGAGGAGCAGAGGGAAAGGTAGAGAGAATCTCAAGTGGACTCCACTCACGCTGAGCGCTGAGCCTGATGCAGGGGCTGATCCCAGGACCCTGAGATCATCACCTGAGCCAAAACCAAGGGTTGGATGCTTAACTGACTGCATCACCCAGATGCCCCTAATACTTTTTTTTTTTTAATGCTCAGAGTATCCCCCCTTCTCTGTGTCAAGAGATCAAGTGCATCTTGGGGGCTCAGACCCTGGCATGTGTAGATGTTCAAACTTCCAGGTGATTCTAGCCCAGCTAGGATGGGGAATCCCTGAACGAAGTGCTTCTTAATTTTCATTCTGCTTTTATCATTATTTCATTTTCTTAGAGTTTAGTTTTAGTCCTAAGGGTGAGTACAGGCACAAAGAAATTATTTATATAATAAAATCTTATTCTGGTTAATTAAACCTTTGTCATAAATAGCTCTCTGATAAATAGTGAAGTTTTGGGGGGAAAACACACCACTCCTGTTTTTGCCACATTTTTCGTGAACACAGCACTCTCACTTCACACTAATCCATGTTCCAGTGAAACAGGATGCTACCACCTTACCATAGAAATGTCCTACGGCTTCTGTGACTAAAAGGAGGTGACAGACAGAGAAGGGAGCGGATGTGGCAGGCAGCAGTGGGGATGGAAATAGTCTCTGGACTTTTCTTGGCCACAGCCTGCCGGTGGCTCCTCGGTCATGGAACCCGCCTGTGTGGTTGGAAATGGCCTAGCGGGCTTCTGGGCGGGACAGATGCCCAGCAGGGTCAGGTCCGAGAGGATGTGGGGGCCAGGCCCCACTTCCCGTGGGTTTTCTGATTTCCCTGCACGTTGTGTATATAATAGTTGGGCTGAAATCCCACTGTCAGATTCCCATCTTTCTTTCCTCTCGGAAGTGAGAGGAGTTTGAAATCATTTGCCAAGTGAAAAGATTAAGGGATAAAGGTTTCATGCAGCTCTTGCTGTAATGACCGATGGACACGGTGACAGCTAAGCCTTGTCCTCAGCCTGCTCAGCCCAGGTTTAGCAAGAAGCCTCTCCCCCTCCCCCCCACACCTCTTGAGACCTGACCGCCCTCAGTCATGTTCCTTATCCCCTCCTTTCAATATGTGATGACCCTGTCCCGCTTTCAGGAACGGTCCTGTTGGGTCAGGTTAGTAAGAACCGCCCCCCCCCCATCTTGATGTCTCCTCTTTAGTAATGGTTTACCCATGGACCCCTCATTCTGTGCTTCGATCCCCACCCCCACCGGTCCTCACTGCTTCCAAGTTAAGCCCCACCCCCCACCCTGTTGTAACAGTTGACCTCTCTTGCCACCGTCCTGACCAAAGTCCCCCTCGCTATTTTAAGAAGTGTCGGGATATTTCTCTAACCCTGCAGATTTCAAGCCAGTCGAGGAGATATTAGCACCCGAGGAAGTTTATAAATGTGGCAGGTTTGGGGAAAGGGTCCTGCAGTCCCTGGAGCTTAGGAAATGCAGAGTTAAACCAAGAGTTTTCTTTTCTGGAGGACTTTTTTAGATCTTTAAAGTTGCTAATGGGAACTTAAAAATTAATGGCTGTCCAAAAGTGGGATACAGGACACAGGGATGCCCTGATTTATTTGCCCTTCCTTGTGGGGGGGGGGGGGGTGCCGCTATCTGTGAGTCCTAGGATTGCACAAAGATGTTGCAAAAGCTGGCGAAGGGGCCCCTTGACGGGGGAGGATCCCAGGGTCTAGAGAAGGGACGTGATGGGTACCGGGCCAGGCCAGGCGGGTGGTGAAGGCCCGTCTGGAATTAAAACTCAGAAGTCCGAACCTGTGGTCAGTGCTCCTTATGCTAACTCCCACTGCTATTAATCTATCATTACAAAGCAACAAATGCTTCTAAATCTCCTGTTACAATATCTACATTATGATCAGAGCCCTCTCACTTCCGTTTGCCGGGACTGCTGAAACAGTGCACCCCATACCGAATGGTTTCAACGACAAAAATGTGCTCTCTCTCCGCTCAGGAGGCTGGAAGCCCTAGACCAAGTCCTAGACCAAGTCCTAGACCAGCTCTTAGACCAAGGTGTTGGCAGGGCTTGTTCCTTTGGGGGTCTCTCCCCTTCACATGGTCTTTGCTCTGTGTGTGTGTGTGTGTCCTAACCTCCTCGTCTTGTGAAGTCAGCAGTCCTACTGGATTAGGACCACCCTAATGACCTCATTTTAACATAATTAGCTCTGTAAAGACCCTATGTTCTAGTAAGGTCACATTACGAGGTATTGGGGGTTAAGCCTTCTTCATATGAATTTTAGGGGGACATAATTCAGTCCGTAATATGTGTGTAGCATAGATATTTATTTATAATTTAATGTAGAAGGGAGATCAATCAAATCAATAGTGATTTACCCTATAAATTGGGTTTTCTTATTAAGTTTTTTAAAAAAATTCCAGTATAGTTAACATACAGTGTCATACAATTTGTTTTTGTTGCTGTAAACCCATCTGGAAGAAATTGTAGCAGAACATTTCTCCTATCCTCCGGAAGCCTGAGCTCTCCTGTCCCTCAGAGGGAGAGCCGCTTGTCTGTTTTGATGTTTGAAAGAATAGGAGATTCCAAGGCCTAAGTAGAATACCCTGGAGACCAGTCATGCCAGACTTCTGTATTTGGAAAGTTTATGCCCTATAGGGGATTAACTGTATCATTCAAGAAAGAGAAGGTCTCCGGATTCAGGACTTGAGGAATTAGGAAGGGAGTGGTCGCTGCAGGCAAAGTCAGATGCTCTGAGACTGGGAGCAGCAGGTGAGAAGCAGAAAGACACGTCCAAGGGGCACTTGGGTGGGAGAGTGACTCGTACGCACGAAAGGGCTAAACACTAAGGGCTTTCACTTAGATGTTCCCACAGCCTCCATGCAGCTGAGATGGCGAATTGCTTGCCGACACCCATCCTCCCCTTCTCTCAGTTAAGGTCCGAACCTCCAGGAATGTTAGCAGGGCACAGAACCACCCAAGTGGATGCTGAAATACCCAGCCTCCCCGCCCCCCGATGTGAGCAGGAGGGATTTCAACACGCCGCTCATCCCCTCGGAGACACAGCAGTGTGACCAGGAGCTTCTCTTTCCTCCTTTGCGTGGATGGGAACGTGGCCATGGATGACGTGAGTCACCTTCCGCTGGGCAAGGCCCGTGGCGCTCCGGTGGGGGATGGGGACCTCAGAGGAAGAGCTCGGTTCACAGAAAGACCCCATGGTGCAGGCCCACCCTCCTCGTTCTGGACTGCTCACCCCTGAGCTATTACTAGAAGAAGAAATCAATTTAATTTTTTAAAGCCGCAGTGTTTTAGAAGCTTTTTGTTGTAGCTGCTCAACTTCTGCACTGCTGCCTTAGATCTAGCGAGTGAGAACTTGAGTCAGACTTTAGGCCATGGGGAAATTCAAATCAGTTACACAGGCTGACAAAGCATGCGGAAACTGCTCCTTCCTTTAAAAAAATCGGTTATAATTGATTTTGTGTTTAGCCCTATGGGAACCTTTAAGTAGATTATATTTCAATGGGAGATGGCACTGTTTTGGGACTTGAGTGTGAAAACGCTTTGGCAGCAGGGGGAGAACACTTTCTACTGATGTACTTCTAGAGAACACATTATACATTATACTTTTTTAAAGAAAGAAGTCATGCTTTGTAGAACACTTGACAATTCAAAAATGATGAACAAAAGGAACATCAACTGAGAAGAAGCCACTCTCGATACTTTGCACTTTTCTGCCAGTTTTCTTCCATGCGCGGCCGACTTTGGTTTTAGAGACTGAGGTTATCTGCAGAGACAGAATTCCATCCGACTTTTCTTCTTGCAACATCCTAGCATGAATATACAAATCCCAAGATCGTTAGAAACTCCTGAAAAATGAAGTTTGTAACGGTTGTTTCATAGTTCCTCTCATGGCTAGTTTGTATTTGATTCGATCCTTGCGTTTTTATTGGCCACTTGGGTTGTTTCTCGCTGTCTTTGCCACTACACACTGCAGAGACTATAGTGAACGGGTGTCAAGTGTAGTTGCAGAACATCTCTGAACACCATTCTCATGGCTGGATAATTTGGTAATTTTCCGTTTTCTGGGCCCCACCTTGGGAAGGCAGAAGCTCAAAGTTTCTGTTTCGCAGATTCCTTTGGGCTGTGGTTGCAGCTGGGGACCGAGAGTCGCACACACCCAGAGACACTTAGAGGCGGTAGGTGGGAGATGCCCCGGCGTTGTCACCCACGGAGGGGGGCTGCTGACGGGCCTGCAAACGTGGGAGGCCACGTATGGATTTCACGGGCTGCATTCAAGGAGCATCTATGGGCAACCGCTGCACTGAGCAGTCTTGGCCACCCAGTTTCACTAAGGTGGCTTTGGTGGCACAAGACGACATCATTCCAAGCAGTGAACCACAGAACTCAGAACTTGGCAGTTCCACAGGTGAATTCTCTGAGTTTTCTACTATCCTAAAAGAAAATCGGGTTTGGCTTAAACAGAGTGAGTTTTACTGAAGTGGGCATGCAAAATGGTACAGCCACTCTGGAAGATGGTTTGTATTTTCTTACAAAGCTTATACATAGCTTTACCTTAGGATCTAGCAATTGTGTCCTTAAATATTTGCCCAACTGATTTAAAAACATACGTTCCTCACAGACAAGCACATGGATGTTTAGAGCAGCTTTACTCCAGACTAAAAGTGACTGATGTCCTTCAACAAGTAAATGGGTTTGCACACTGGGGTACCTCCAGACAACAGGATGCTATTCGGTGACGGAGAGGAATGGGCTGTCCTGCCGTGCAAAGGACCCGGATGGATCTTAAAGGCATACTGTGATGTGGAAGGAGCCAGTCTGAGCGGTGACATACTGTCTGATTCCATTTATGTATGTTCTGGAAAAGGCAAAACTGTACAGAAGATAAACAGATCAGTGGTTTCCAGGGTTTGAGGGGAGGGGAGGGGAGGGTTAAACAGACGAAGCACAGGGGATTGTTTTAGGGCACTGATGCCGTGGGACACCACAGTGATGGGGACATAACACTATGTGTTTCTCAAAGTCCATAGAGCTGTACCACAAAGAGTGAACTCTCATGTATGCAGCAAAAAATTCTTGTGGGTCATGGGCTCCTGAGACAGGAGGCAGAATGTGAAGAATTTAATCATAGGGACGCCTGGGTGACTCAGTGGGTTAAAGCTCAGGTCATGATCCCAGGGTCCTGGTATCAAGCCCCACATCCGGCTCTCTGCTCAGCAGGGAGCCTGCTCCCTCCCCCACTCCACTGCCTGCCTCTCTGCCTATTTGTGATCTCTGTCAAATAAATAATAAATAAAAATCTTTTTTTAAAAAAAAGAATTTAATCATAAAAGGAGTGGACAATATAACATCCCTAAAGGGGCGGAGGCAAAGGTGTTGACCTATATAACTTTGGAAATCAATGACATCTGTAGGAAGGAGGCCAAGTGGCCTGTATGTGAATACCGAACCTCGTTGATAAACTTGTTTCCTGTATGGTTTTGAGTGACAGTTCTGATATTGATATACATGTACAAGAACAGAATAATTCAGTAGGTAACTATCATGGTGGGAGCCAGGGTTCGCACTACTGGAGCAGAAGTTGCCAGATAAGCAAGGGGAAAAGGCCAGAATGATCCCTGGAGTACTTACTGGGTTAGTTGGACTCATGTTAAACTCCTGTGTAACTTAATGCAGATAAAGACGGTTACACGGAAAACTGTTTGCAGATAAGTGTGTCTACACAGGTTCCTAGACACACGTGTTTCCTTGCTCGGTCAGCGGACAAGGACTGCTGCACCTTGAGTGCTAAAACCCAAACCCAAACCCAAACCATCCCCACAATGATGGGGGCCATGTCAAAGGGACACAGGAGCCAACTGAAAGAGCATCCAATGTCCAAAGTTGGAGCAATTTGGGCAAAAACATTATAATAGTATTGGATTATAACCCAAAGTATAAAATAAATATCCAGGAGTCCGTACTGACAGAAATAAATGGTTGAATAAGTAAACGGAGGAGAAGAGACCAACTTCTCCTGTAGAAGAATTCCACATAGTTTATGTAGATATTTGCCCTAGAGGTGGAGCACAGCCCCCCACACCTTAAGTGGGGGGCCACACAGAGTGACTTCCTTTCAAAGGGGACAGAGTGGACCGGGGGTTGGGGTGAAGGGGAACTTTGTAGTGGAGAAGCCTTACGAGCAGACCTCAACCAGGTAGTCAAGGTCAATATCAACCATGAGAAGTCGTATTTATCACATATCCTTTAAAGAATGTGATCAAGGTAGCACTTTACTTCAGTGGTCTTCTTCCTCAAAACCCAAAGCCTGGGTCTAATCATGGGAAAGGCATCAGATGACTCCCACGCGATGCCTGACCAGTAATCCTTAAAACTATCAAGGTCTTCAAACACAAGGGAAGTCTGAGAAACTTTCACAGGAGCTTATGGAGACAGGACACTTAAATATAATGCGATATCTTGAAGCAGAACAGGATGTTAGGTAAAAATCTAAGAAAACATGAATACGGTTTGGACTTTACTTAATAATGATGATCAGCATTGGCTCATTCATTGTGACAAACGCACATCACTGATGTGTGATGTTAATAATGGCGGAACCTGGGCATGGAGTATATGGACGTGCTCTGTACTATCTTTGCACTTTTTCTGTAAATATAAAACTCTTCTAAAATAAGCTTATTAAGAAACAAAACAGAGACAAAACTTGTCTGTTGCTGGTACTCAACCCATTAAAATGCCGCAGTCGTCAGTGTTTAATTTATACGTGGTTTTGTTTTCTTAATTTAGTGCTCATTTAGGTGATAACTATGGCATAAATTGCCGTTCAAGCCATGGCAAACCTTGCAATAATTAAAATTCTGGAGGAGAGACTCAATTCAAATTCCAAATCTGACTCACAAACATCAGAGATTCACGTTGTGGAAGCCCACGTTCAAGGCTTGGTGCCTTCATTTCACTTTACATTAAATAAAATTATACATCAAGTGAAAAAAAGCGAGTTATGGTTGAATAGGGCAGGGTTTTCCCTTAATGGTTCATAGCGCAAGGGAACCTTATATACCTTATGCAATCAGTGTATCTTAGATTTGACTAAATACATCACCTTTTTTTTTTTTTTAAAGATTTTACTTACTTATTTATTTGTTAGGAGGAGAGTGAGAGCACAAGCAGGGGGAACTACGGAGGCAAATGGAGAAGCAGACTCCCCACTGAGCAAGAAGCCTGATGCGGACTCGATCCCTGGACCTTGTGATTGTGACCTGAGCTGAAGGCAGACGCTTAACCGACTGAACGACCCAGGTGCCCCAGTACATTACCTTTTAAAAGTGTGTAATAAGGGACAGAAAAAGTACTTCTAACTTAAATTTGCAATTTTGGAAAGAGTGTTAGTACTTTTATTAATTTGTATGCTTTTAAGATGTATAAGGACTATTGATTGCTTGTTCCAGTATTGTAACCAGTATTTCCCTCAGCTTCTTTGCCTTTTAACTCTGATCATGATGTTTTGCTCTAGAGAACTTTTTTGTGATAGCATGCTTTTGTGATGAGTCTCTTACTTGGGGCCCCCGCTGAGAAGCAGCTTTTGTGGGAGTGGGTTTTCATGGCCAGATGGGGGCTGTAGCAGAGACAGGGGAGGACGCTCTGAGACGGAAGGAGGGAGGGTCCCGCAGGAGCCAGTACTATGCGGGCTACGTGAGGACATATAAAACCTGTTACTAAGTGGCTTACATCTCCCTGTTGCAAACGGGGCAAAGATTTCTCTCCTCTCCCTCTTCTCAGAGCATTGACCTTACAAAAGATAGAAGGACATTCTTATCTCTTTAAAATGTACTCCTTTGAAGACTGGACAAGTATTTTGTCAGCTGACCTTTTTTTTTTCTTTCTTTCTTTCTTTCTTTCTTTCTTTCTTTCTTTCTTTCTTTCTTTCTTTTAGCTTTATGACCCAGGAATGCCTTTCTCAAGAGCCCGGGAGCCATCTCTTTAAAAGGCAAACATCTTGAGGGCCATCTCTTGAAATACAAGCATGGAAAGAGCTCGGTCCCCTACCTCCCAACTGCTGTGGGAAGGGAGGCATCCTTGCATAACTACTTCCTGCCAGAGAAGGTGGGAGCTTGTTTTTCCACTGGATGAAGCCAATAGGGTAACATTGATAGTTACCCCAATTAATTAAAGTTAGGACAAACCATGTGTAACAAACAGTACTCTCAAGTCATCACGCTTGAGGACCAGCTATTGTTGACCTTGAGAATGGGCTGTATCCGCTGACTATATAAGGGGGTGAGTGAGATTCCTTTCCATCTGGACAATCTCTCAGTGGATTGCCAGTGATGTGCATTGCATTCTGGTTTAATGCTCATTTAAAAAAAAAATTATTTATTTATATATTTATTTATTTTTTTAGAGAGAGCGAGAGAGCGCACAAGCTGGGGGCAGGGCAGAGGGAGAAGCAGACTCCCTGCTGAGCAGGCCCCCAGGATCCCCCCCTGAGCCAAAGGCAGACGGGTCACCACTTGAGCCACCCAGGTGCCCCTGGTTTAATGTGTGTTTAATAATAAAAATGTGTTCTTTCTCTACTACCTTTGCGGAGAGGATTTCTGGGTCGGGAGAAGATTTTGTTTCTAATTATATTTCCCTCCCCAACAGCTAGCACGGCGGGGACAGACTCTCAGAGTCCCTTGGGATCACAGGAGCTTGAGGAAATGCACCCCAGCGCCCGGGGCAGGGGCTCAAAGAGAGGGGCACTTAGCCGTGGACTCTCACAGCCCCCGGTCAAGTGGGGGTGTGGAGCCCCCGCACTTGTGGGTCAAGCGTGCGGGAACGCAGGGTTTCACAGTTCTCCCCCGCCAGGGAGTGCTGGGCAGAGAGGGAGAGGGGTGATGCGAGGTGTTTGGCGAGGACTCGCTGGTTGCCCCTGGGCGAATCCGGCCGATGCAGGGCAGAGCCGGCCTAGCAGCCGAGGCGGCAGGAAGGTGATCTGGAGGACAGCCAGAGAGGCGCCTGGCCCACACAGGCTTTTCTGTTGGTTTGTTTTTAGAGTTTTAAGAATCTTAGAGTAGGTTTTGCGTTGGTACTAAAAGTGCCATAATTTCATGACTGGCGTTTCTCTACTGGCAATGCTGCCTCTCAGGTATTTGCTTAGAAAGAGCACATCATGGTTGGAGCAAGAGAGCGCATCGGACGGCCTCCGGCACTTCAGAGAAGACATGGGTCTGTGCTCCTCAGAGACCACACAGTCTCCGTGTTGGGGGACCCGCAAGACCCATCACATCACAACTAATGGCGTCCCTCTAAAACATGGGTTCTCTGTTCAGTGTCCCGCGCCTCTGTCGCCCACTCTTCACTTTTGGATTTCTTTGTGGTAAAGACTTTCCAGTGACGGTAACAACAGGGTCCCCATCTGACCTTGCGAATGTTGTAACATCTCTATTTAAATTCCTTTCCTAACAGCTCTAGAAAATTGAGCAAGTGCAATATTTAGGATACATCGCCAAGTTAAAGATTCAATGAGACGGAATAGATTTATAATAAAATGGGTGCTTTGCTGCCTGGAGCAGGAAGGCAGATATGTCTTGATGCGATAGACCTAACTACAGAAAATTACGATCAGCCATAGCCTAGCATAATGAGATAGACAAGCGATATAAATACACTCCTGGGACTATAATAAACGCTAGAACATTTGCCAGGAAGAGAAAGGTGACATCAGACCGAGCTCTCCATTTCAAAGAAAACCTTAATAGAAGCATTCAAAACACTGGAGATTCCTGACAATATACTTATCACCGCGGAAGCAATGCGTTGTTTCAAGGAAACTTGACTGAACCGACACTAGCTCCTTCTATAAAAGAGAAAAGAAAGACTGTTCAGAAGGAATGCTCTGTCCCTTGGCAAGACTATAAATGTTCTAGAGAAACCTAAGTCATCAGTGGGAGTTGTCAAGAGCAGAACGGCTGCAGCGAAGACACAGTGGGGCCCACGGAACGCCCAGCAGAGAAAACCCAATTACGGCTCAAAGATGTAGAGGTGGTGGGGACGCGGGCAGTTAACTGAATCGGATTCAGCCTGGTAAGAATATCAGTACCAAGAAATCAGACACCGCAATTAAGAAATTATTAAAGAAGATCTTCCTGAGATGAAAGTCCGTTTATTTACGGATATGGAGAGGTGTCTTTATAAAGGGGACAGAGGAGAGTGGGGCCGTCGCTCTGGGAGGGCCAGATGGAGAAATGAATTTCGTCCTTCTTAGGCTGGTGTCAGCTAATGTCCTGTGGTCTAAAGGCGATGCCGGGATTGGACAGGAGGAGGTTTTCCGGCAGAGGGATTGGGGCTCTCTGTGCGAAACGGGTGACCTTTGGATCTCTGATCTTCCCAAAGCTCCCCGTAGTTTTTGTCCAGTTGGAGCTGAGAGGCAGCACGAGGCCATCTACAAAGACCAAGTCCTAAACCAGGATGACCTGCTGTTCCCCATCTGGGTGCTTGGGCCGTCGGTGGTAAGAGAAGGAGGTTGGTGCTAACCCAGCCCCCAGGCCAAGACTGCGGTGAAGCCAGGAGAGCCAGGAACATGTGGCTTACTGCCGTTGATGCTAAGAAGCCTAATACACATCACCATAAGCACCATAAATCATATTTGTCCATTTTTTATATTTGCCATGCCTAAGAGTTTTATATGCTCTCTTCAAAGATGACTTTATGGAAGCACGCTTATTATGACCACACATAGCTGGGGAAAAGCAGGTCCAGAGAGCGACAGTGTGGGCAAGAGCCCATGGATAGGAAGGGCCAAGATTCCAAAACAGTCCATGAGACCTGAGAGCCTGCATGAGCCACCCCCAGGCAGCCCGGCAGCCTTGTGGGGGGATCTGAGGTCAGTGAGTGGAAATCACTGGCTTTGCTTATAGCGCGGTGGCCCCCACCTGGAACCACACCTCCCCCTGCTTCTCTAGGAGTTTGTTCCAGAAAAGTGCGATCTGATCCCGGTGATGAGAGAACTGTGCCCGTCTACACAGAGAATCTCAGCTTCTTTAGCCGTTCCCAGACTCAGTGACAGAGAATGGAGACAGTAAGGGGGAGAGGTCTGCTAGGGATCTAGCATGTCAGCGAACACACACACTCACACACTCACACACTCGCTGACTCCTCTCCCGGCCAAAGGGTAGTTCTGTACATTAAAGGGCTCCTCTCAGACGTGGTACTTAAGGAAACCAGAAAAAGCAAATCTTTCCAGTGGCTAGAACTCACTCAAGAAACTCCTCCACCGTCAGGGAAGAGAAGGTCAACCAACGGATGCCTACAGATTTTTCTGGCCCAAACCAAGGACTGCGGAAGACCCATTTCTCCAACACCATCCCACTCTTTTCTGGGTGGGGTATTTACTGTGTAGTCTTGTTTCTCTCCTTCTGTGGACCCCAAGAAAATTCAGAAGCTGTATATATTCCTTTTCAAAATTAAAATGATTTTAAGATGCTCAAGTTCGTCTAGTTAAATCAAATTTAACGATATAGCAAAATATGTCTCTATTATTACCCAGTATACTAGTTAGCCAGGGCGTCCATAACAAAATACACAGACTAGGCAGCTGAAACAACAGAAATTATTTTCTCACAATTCTGGAGGCGAGAAATCTGAGATCCAGGCATCAGGAGGAATGGTTTCTTCTGAGAGTCCTGTCTCCTTGGTTTGTAGATGGCTCTCTTCTCCCTGTCTTGGTCTTCCTTCTCCCCACTTGGTCCCCTCTGTCATGTCTGTGTCCCAATTTCCTCTTCTTATAAGGACACCAGTCATACTGATTGGGGCCAATCCTAATAACCTCATTTAAGTTAATTATCTCTTTAAAGACCCTATTTCCAAATATGGTCACATCCCGAGGTACTGGGAGTTAGGACTTCAACATATGAATTTTTGGAAGGACACAATTCAGCCCATAACACAAAGTGAGATTTATGTAACAGCTGGACTCAATTTTTTAAAAAATGAAACTATGTACCATCCTTTGACCAGCACCTCCCTGATTTCCCCCTCTCTCTGGCCTCTGTCATTTCTGAAAAGGTATCTTAAAATGTTATCATTTCAACGGAAGGCAAATAAAAATGGGGAAAAAAAAAAAAAACAACCAAAGCTAGGAAATGGCAAGTGGAAACCCAGCCCTCTGAGGAGGAAAGCCACTCAGCTGGTGGTGGAGACTTTGAGGCTGGCATGGAGGGTAAGGGGAGAAAAGGGAGCTGGTTCTGCAAGTGTTAGAAAGATTGCAAACTGGATTAAAATTCTGTAGAACTAACTGTTGTCCCAAGGGTGAGAAGTGTTGTGAAGTAACAGTCACAGGAACAGCAAGCAGATAGAAGTCACCCATGAAGCAGACAGAAATCACCCAGGAAGTAGACAGGAAGTCACACCCAGTAGACAGAAATCACCCTGGGAGTAGACAGGAAGTCACACACAGTAGACAGAAGTCACCCACAAAGTTGGCAGGAAGTCACACCCAGTAGACAGAGCTGGGTGTCACACACAGTAGTCAGAAGTCACCCAGGAAGTAGATAGGAAGTCACATCCACTAGATAGAAGCCACCCAGGAAGCAGACAGGAAGTCATGCCATAGACAGAAGTCTCACCAGAAGTAGGAGGTCACACCCAGTAGACAGAAGTCACCCAGGAAGTAGACAGGAAGTCACATCCACTGGATAGAAGTCACTCAGGAAGTAGACAGGAAGTCATGCCATAGACAGAAGTCACACCAGAAGTAGGAAGTCACACACAGTAGACAGAAGTCACCCAGGAAGTAGATAGGAAGTCACATCCACTAGATAGAAGCCACCCAGGAAGTAGACAGGAAGTCATGCCATAGACAGAAGTCACACCAGAAGTAGAAAGTCATACCCAGTAGATAGAAGTCACCCAGGAAGTAGGCAGGAAGTCACACCCAGTAGCCAGAAGTCACCAGGAAGCAGACAGGAAGTCATGCCATAAACAGAAGTCACACCAGAAGTAGGAAGTCACACACAGTAGACAGAAGTCACCTGGGAAACAATTAGGAAGAGACAAATCCTTTCTTTCCTCCAGTCTTGTAGAGTCCCCTGAGTACTCCTGTTGACAGAGCCAAACACAGAGCCATGGGCAAAACTGAAATGCAGTTTGCAGAGTCCCAGTACTGGGTTCCCAAAGCGAAGTATTTAAGGTGTGTGCAGAGCTAGTAGACAGTAACTCAGGCACACAGATCTCTTCAGTCTGCTCTTCCAGCACTCTGAAATGAATTGTTATCTTGACCCAGTATGTTTTTTATGGTAAAGTAAAACTCACAAGCAGAAGTTACTTAGAAGACCTTACTTCTGAAATCCTAACAAAATCCTTCACGTAAGGACTTGCCTTGCTCTCCCTTTATAATGTTTCTCTTTGCTGTTCTTCCACACGCACCGAGTCAATTTATAGCTGGACAAAAGCCTTGTAACACTTAAACTCCTCTAACTTGCTCTCCAACTCCTAAGTAGGCAGAGGTTATGTGAACATGCTAGAATGCTGTTGGGATATTCGGATAACAAGTGAGCCAACTAAAGTCAATACCCAGACATGTTTATAAAGATAAACAGTTTTTAAAAGGACACAACATGTTAGAAATACCTTATTTATAACAATGTAAGGTTTCTAATTGTACAAGAAAGGATTTGAAATAAAACTGGAATAATGTAAATAAAATTGGAGAGATAATAATTGCAGTTTAATGTGACATTGTCTTCCTAAAGCGTCGGCTAACTTAGTAACTTTTAAAAAAGGCTATGAGAAAATTTGCTCATTCACATTTCCCAGGCTGCTTTCCCCTCTGATCTCAATGTGCCTTTGAATTTGTTTTTTTTGTCTTCTTTGAACAAATGAAGTTCTGTTGGTCTTGTCTGACCCAGGCTCACAGCTTTTTAAACAATTCATGCTTTCACAGCTGCTTATTCTAATATTAACATGCTGAGGGGGTTTGCCTTCAAATTAATTTTCAAAATAAAATAAGATTGAGATGCACAATTAAGGAAAATGCACTCTAAAATTATGACTGTTTTCTTTCCCCTGTTCATTTTTTTTTTTTTTTTAAAGGACTAACATTACCTGACTTTGTCCTGTTTTGCACAGAATGATGGAAGTTTTGTGCCTGGTGAGAGTACCAAGTGGAGAGGAAAAGGAGAAATTTCTTCCTATGGAAATGTTTTCCTTCTATAGGATGCTCTCGGCCTCTGGTTGTAGAGGGACAGAGAGAAAACAGCCACTAAGATCCAGTTCTTATCTCCAACATAACATGACTTTTAGGAATGACCAAGGGACTCTGAAGGATGAGGAGTAGGGCAAAACATTACTGAATGAGAATGGTCTCGACTTTTCTTTTCTTGAGCTCAGGGTCGTCCAATAGTTACTCTTGTCATCCCCTCTTTTTCTTCTTATAGTGATTGTTTTTCCTCTTCATTTTCCCGTCCATCTTGAAGGAACATTATAAAACTTCAATTCTGTGTGACAACTTTTTACAAGGTGATTGCCATGCACAAGATATCCCAAATTCTCGAAAAAATTCCTTTTACTAGTTTGAGTTCATTGCGCTCAAATAATCCTAAGTTTCCTAACTAATACAGGATCCTAACTAATGTATCTGCTTATTTCTTATAAAACAAAGTCCAAGCTCCTAAGAACTGCTTTTAAGCTCTATCTAGTTTAGTCTTCCATTACCTTTTCAACCATATTTCTTATTGTTTCTTAATTGTTCTTATTGTTTCTTAATTAAAATGTTTTCCAAATAAGCCGGCATACTCTGTATTCTTTTTTACAAATTAACTTCATTTATTTATTTATTACTACAAATATTATAAATATAAACAAATATATAATAATATAAATAAATAAATATGTTCATATAGTCATATATTATATAAATAAGTAATAAAAATAAATAAAATAAATACTAATATATTATTTATTTATTTGTTCGTTTGTTTATTTATGAGAGCGTGGGAGAGTGAGAGCGTGCTAGCGTGCGAGCAGGAGGAGAGGGAGAGGGAGAGAGAATCCCCAGCACACTCTGCACTGAGCGTGGAACCCCACGTGGGGCTCGATCTCAGACTTCTGAGATAGTGACTGGAGCCAAACTCAGGAGTCGGATGCACACCTGACTGATTCCCTCAGGCGCCCCCCACACTCCGTATTCCAAAAAAGTTCTTTTATTCTCCTACCATACTTTCTGCTCATTTAAATATTGTCTTCATTTCACTTTCTCTCTTTAACTCCCAGTCATCTCTCCAAGCCCACTTATTTTAAGCTCCCTTTACAACAGAAACTGCTTTTCTTTTGATTATCTATAGCCCTTATGTGTGCAGATGATTTGCTATTTGCCATATAGTCTCCTAATTGTTATTAATTTAAACATTTTTTGTAGGTATATGAATAACCTGTAAGATCTTTGGCATCAGAGATGACATCTTTTCCTTGTTTGTGTTCTAAAGGAGAAGCAGAAACAAACACTTTTCATTCACTACCGATGCTAGGCCATTTCCCCAAACTTATACTCTAATAGAAAATTATTCTTTTGCCCAAGGGAATGAAATAGAACCCTTATATTCATTCACTAAACTATGTTTATCAAGCACATCCGATATGCTAGGTATTGATGAGATACACGATGAGATCCTGATCCTCAGATCGTACAGCTGACGGAGTGACACAAACAGGTCCCAGGGAGCCAAACCCAGAGCCTAGATTACAGGGGACATGGACTGTCACAAGGTAGAAGAACATGGGAGAACTGAGCTGATACAGGGAGAGAACTTTCTAGAGCCAAATGCTGTCAGTCACAGGTATTTTACAGAACCAGCAAGACTCCACACATTTTGGGGCTTTAGAGAGAAGGAGGAGATAGATACATAGCCTTGCTTTCTTCCACTCCAGAATCAGAATTCAGCTGAGAAACAGACACAGCGCTCAGACTCAAGGAGATGAAGACGTGACCTAGATTCGTGGCACGTGGAATGCTATCCATTGAATTGGATTTATTTCCCCAATGGCTGGCCTCACCTCCAGACAGAATCCAGCCAAGTAAGCTCACTGTCTTACCAGAAAGCAAACCAGGACCTGAAGCTAGGTAGCCTCTGGCCTGTGAGGATCTGGGGGGACAAATGTAAGTTCACATACAGTTCCCATACCCTGCTTCTAAAAAACACTGATGCACGATGTCACCTAGTGCTCTCTTCTGGGCCTCCGGGGAGTCATGGAGGCCCTCTCTGGCAACGTGTTACCATCTGGGAAGGCACTTGGAGAGGAAGGGAGTGGGGAAAGTTTATAAATGGCCATATCGTGTGAAATGCAAACTGACCTGGGTTTAAGTATCACTTCTGTTGTTCATTCACTGTAATATTCTGCAAATAAGATCATTTTCTTCACCTGTAAAATGGGACTCTACACGATTTTTGTAAAGACACCTGGTATATAGCAGATCTTCAAAAAATGTTTCTAAACTTTTCCTTTTAAAGATGCCTTTTGGGTCTCTAACTTACCTTCTGATTAAATAAACAATTCCTTCCCTAGTAATAAAGTGATAGTAAATAAAAGCAATTATTTATTAAAAAGAGACTATTGTAGAGATTAGTTAACATAAAGCTTGTACATTCCAAGCTTAGGGGAAACAGTGAAAACACATGTAATTTGGTTTAAATTCTCCTTAGCGCCTGACAAAATATCAGAATTTGGGAGAAGTTGGGATGGGGAGAGTTTATATCAAACATATTTTAAATTATAGAAGCCCAAGGCTTTATGGATTTGTCTAAACTTCCTGCAACACCAAGTATGTCTATCAAACATATTGGCACTTTATATATCAAAGGGATGCGTAATACTTCTCAGTGGCATTGAACTCCAAGGGTATGATCATCCTACGTGTTCCCCACCCTTTTTTGTTAATTACTGCGATGAACTGTTTTGCTGTTAGAGGCGACACTCCCTTAATTTTTATTCCAACAGAAAAACGTGAAACTGCCCACTAAGGACAAGAAGTGTGTTATAAACAGAACTTAATATATATTTTTTGATATTCAGTTACTTATAATGCCATTTCAATAAATAATCTCGAGCTAAAAATGCCACTTTAAATCCAGGTGGGGCACCTGGCTGGCTCAGTCAGAAGAGCCTACAACTTCTTTTTTCTTGTTTTAAAGATTTTATTTATTTGTTTGAGAGAGAGAGAAAATGAGCATGAGCCAGAAACTGGGGGGGAGGACAGAAAAGGGGGAGGGAGAAGCAGACTTCCTGCTGAGCAGGGAGCCGGAAGTGGGGCTTCCTAGGACCTTCGCATCATGGCCTGAGCCAAAGGCAGATGTTTAACCAACTGAGCCACCCAAGTACCTCAAGCCTGCAACTCTTGATTTCAGGGTTGTGAGTTCAAGCCTGACATTGGGTGTAGAGATTACTTAAAATAAATAAATAAATATTTTTAAAAAAGGACTTAAAAAAATCCAGGGAAATAAAGCAGCCTGAAAAGCAATAAATAAAAGAAAGATGATTTGAAAATCAGGGGGGAAGATGACATTTTAGCAAAAGTAATTAAATTGGCCAAAAGTCAGCTGGTCATCTTGACTATTTATTGCTATAATTTCCACTTGCTATTCTTCTCTAAGAGTTTCTCCACCTATTTTTTCTGGAGCTTCTAAAATTGGTGATCTGTTGATTGAAAAATTGATAGCATCAGATCTTTATTTATTCAACAAACTCCATTGACCATTGTGTGCTCTGACATGATGGCAAAGAATTCACACTCGAAAACAGGAAACAGATGAATTGGGACTATCCAAAGAGAGACAGGGGTCCTGTATCCCTTCTGTTTTTACAATGTACTTAGAATAAAAAAGTAAATAATAATAAGCCTTCTCATGCGGTTCCTGGGTGGCTCAGTGGATTAAGCCTCTGCCTTCAGCTTAGGTCATGATCCTAGGGTCCTAGGATCGAGTCCCGCATGGGGCTCTCTGCTCAGCGGGGAGCCTGCCTCTCTGCCTACTTGGGATCTCTGTCAAACAAACAAATAAAATCTTTTTAAAAAAATAATAAGCCTTCTCAAAACAGGGTTATACAAAAGTGTGGTAAATTCGCGATGTTTACATTTAACCATTGGAGCGGCGCGATGGAAATTTTCCTCTCTTCCGGGCTGTGTCTCTGCAGCTATTTATAAAGCCCAGGCAGAGATAACACGGAACAGCTGAATCGGAGGCTGCCGGAATAGGCCCTGATGGAAACAGATAACACAAGACTACCCTGGGCTTCGCGGCCACTTCCGGAAAAAAGATACACAAGATTTTTGCTGACGGGTGGGGTTCGGGTCCATGTTTACATGGGCCTTAATGAATGGAAAGAGGAGATGAGTATCTCGTTAATTCAGGCCACATCTTCCCTAAGTCTGCTTTTATTTTTTTATTTTATTATTAATTTTGTTTTTAACTTAAATTCAATTAGCCAACATATAGGGCCTCATTAGTTTCAGGAGTGGAGGTCAGTGAGCACCAGCTGCGTGTAACACCAGGTGCTCACCCTACCCCGTGTCTCCTGCACGCCCATCACCCAGTAACCCCTCCTCCCTCTCCTCGCCAGCAACCCTCAGTTTATATCCTAGAGTTAAGAGTCTTTGCTTTTAAGGGCAAAGCAAGGGACTTGAGCCTGAATTAGAGGAGTGGGGTGTGGCATGAGGACAATGAAACGGGGACCTGTCCAAAAAGTTGTCACCCTCACTGCAAAGGGCCTCAGGCACAACCGCTGCTGTCGGCAATGGGGCCTCCGAACCACCCTGTGTCCTCCCCACAGATTGGACCCTCGCCCTCCCATTTCTTCCCACTGGAGCTCTCGACACCCAAGACCAGGTTGCCCTGTGGATGGGGCCACCTTGGGGTCCCTGCCAGTTCCCGTAGGAGGCTGAGGGCCCTCGAGGAGCAGTGACAGCTCTGGCTGGATTTCAGTCCTGCCTCCCACCAATTTCAGTTTCCTAATCTGTGAAACGGGGACAACCACAGCTGGAGCCACCTCCCTGAGCTGAGATGATGAAGCATGAACTGCCCAGCTCATGGTATGTGCTTTCTGGAGGTTCTCTCAGATTTGGGGTGAGATTCCACAACTAGTTTCGCTGACGAGTCTTGCCAAATTGATTATTTGTGTGATGGTTGCACGGTGATAGTTTTCAAAGACCACCATTCCCTCTGAGTTGGTTACATTAAGAAGCCTTTTCTTCAGTTCCCCCTATGCTCTTTAATCGGTGCAGACTAATGTCTTCTTATTTTACTCAATGGGTTATAATCCATTATCATCATCATTGGTCTTGATGCATGAAATCTCCCAACTCTTGGTGAGTCGGGGGCGGGGGGCTCCTCCAACTGGGTTCCTATGTCCTTTCAACATGTCTCCATCATATTTTGGATACTTCTTTATTTTGTGTCTCACTCTTTCTCTTTTTTAATTTATTTATTTGTTTACTTATTTAAGTCATTTCTATTCCCAGTGTGGAGCTCGAACTCCCCAACGGTGAGAAAACTCACTGTTTTCTAGTGGAAAACAGTGTTTAGACTCTGACGTCTGGGCAGTGGGTATGTTGACGGCTCTCAGGTGTCTAGGTCCATCCAGCAGACAGAACTACAGACCATGCACCCACTCACAAACAGAACCCTATCTCTCTCTGAGGATTTAAAGACCACGAGTTCATGCTACTCTTCCGACTCCAACCCAACACTGTAGGCTCTTCTCAGCCCTCAGCACCCCATGTTTGTGGCCCTTCTCGACATTAGCAACATGTGTGCTTAATTGTTCAGTCCTGCAGTTTGCAGAATGCTGTCTCAGAATCACTAACCAACATCCCTGCTGAAACAAACCTTACTAAACAGGGCTCAAGATTTGTTTGCAATCCGTTTTGTCCTTATGGTCAAATGCTATGTTCAACCAGTTCTTAGGGGGTGAATTTTATGGTATGGAATTCTATCTCCACAATTTTTTTTTTTTTTACAAAGTTACTTGGGTTAGTTTTCCTCCCATTCAGTGCAGCTATGTTCTCCATTTTAAACACAATTAAGTTCATTTGTTTCTGTTTTACTTCCCTGTAGAATTTTTTTTCCATTTTAGTAACTTTTAACTTAATTTAGGAGTATATAAACATTAATGTGGCTCTAAAAGCCCATATTATAGGAAAAGTTACACTCAGAGGTGACATTCTATTCCTCATGCCTCCCATTCAACCCCCTTATACCCCTGTACATAATTAATTTCCTTAATTTCTACTTCATCTGTTCTCTCTCTCTTTCATTTTCTTTTTTTTTCCCCCAAAATAAGCTGATGGATCTATCTATCTTCCATACACAAAAGAGGGCAAATCTACTTTTTGGGCTTTTGATTTTTATTTTTTTGCTTACATCCTAAAATCACCCCATGTCATTTTATGGATATCCTCCATATTTCTGTTTCGTAGCTGCATAGTACTCCGTTGCATGGATATACCATCACTTAGAGTTTTAATGGATTTTCACATGTCTCATTTGATCCTTGCAAGAACACAATGAAGTAGGCAAAGTGTGTGTTATTATTCCCATTTCATATCTGAGAACACAGAGACTCTGAGAGGTACCACAGATGCGGAAGGGCTGGGGTCTAGAGACGGCCATCAGAGCTTGAGTGCAGACTTCTTACTACTTACTTTCTACCACAGCCTGCTGTGGAGTCTTCACATCTCTGAAACCTCCACATTAGAGGGGAACTTGGATGTGGTGGGCTCTTCTGGAGCAGTGACCACGGCTTATAACCTATCTCTGGGTTTGTCAATGATGGTGATGATGTTGACAGTGATGTATTCTAAGTAAACTTTCAAACATTTTTGTAAAGCAAATTACCAGATTTTGCAAATCCACCTACCTTGGGCCCCTGGCATACTCAGACTTGGTAATTTGAGGAGAGTTAATGAGGGACCTTGTTGTTGGGAATGGAAACTAAAACAATAATGAGATAACCTTTCCCAATCATCAGTTTGGTAGAAATTGAGAAGCCTGATCAGATCAAAGGTTGAAGAAAATCTAAGGAAATAGAAAATTTCCATACTATGATGAGAGTATGCATTTGGTCACTTTTGGAGAACAATTTGACAATATCTTATAAATTTAAAGCTATGCATAGTTACAATGTAACAACATGTAACAGGTTTATTATTACTATTTTTAAAAAATATTTTATTTATTTATTTGTCTAAGAGAGAGCAAGTGAGAACACAAGCTGCAGGCAGAGGGAGAGGGAGAAGCAGATTTCTCACTGAGCAGGGAGCCCAATGTTGGACTTGATCCCAGGACCCTGAGATCATGAACTGAGCCGAAGGCAGATGCTTAACCAAGTGGGCCATCCAAGCATCCATATTGTTGTTATTTTTATTTATATTTATTTATTTATTTTAAAGATTTTATTTATTTTATTTGACAGTTAGAGATCACAAGTAGGCAGAGAGGCAGGCAGAGAGAGAGGGAAGGCTGAGCAGAGAGCCCGATGTGTGAGTGTCATAAAATCTTAAAACCAGGGCTGGGAATAATGCATCTCAATTTCAAAATAAAGGGCTTCAATTCTATCATATGGCTTTTATAAAAGATGTATCTGAGGTGAAGATGGAAAAATATTGAGATTTTCTGCAGGCGGTACCAAGGAGCTGATTACATTATCACTCTTCCTTCCCGTGTATTTGCAATACAGAAAAGGAGGGAAGGACGGAATGAAGGTGATCTAGATGATTGTAGGAGACGGAACTTATCTGGACAGATGATCAAACATCCCTCAAAATGAGAAGAAAGAGCTTGAAATAATGCAAAAACATACCTTGAAGGATGTTTTAGGTTCTTTGAGAGTTAAGGAAAAAAAGGTGTTGAGGGGCCCTATCAAAAAGTCAGAAGAGGGTGCCTGGGTGGCTCAGTGGGTTAAAGCCTCTGCCTTCGGCTCAGGTCATGATCCCAGAGTCCTGGGATCGAGTCCCCCACCGGGCTCTCTGCTCAGCGGGGAGCCTGCTTCTCGCTCTGCCTGCCGTTCCCCCTGGTTGTGCCCACGCTCTCTCTCTCTCTGACAAAAAAAATAAAGCCAGAAGGAGGAAACTGATATTTATTGATTGGTTCTTATGTGGCAGTTGTTATCTTACACACAATCTTATTTAATCCTCAAAACAACCTAACAAGGTATATAAACATAGACCTTGGAATAATAATATGTCACCTGATATTTAGAGATGAGCCAATCAGAGCTCAGAGAAGTTGCCCCTGGTTGACTGCATCTTCTTGACTCAAACAAGAGAGCTTTGCACTCCACAATTCTATGTATTCACCAGTTGATAGACATTTGTGTTGTTTCCACTTTGGGGCTATTATAAATAATTTTGAACATTCATGAACAACTTCTTGTGCGAACAGTCTTTCAGTTCTTTTGGATATATACCAGGAGTGGAACATAGTGTAACATCGTGGTAACTCTATTTTTAATTTTGGGGGGAATTGCCAAACTCTTTTCCAAAGTGACTGCACCATTCTATATTCCCACTAGCAATGTATGAAGGTCCCAATTTCTCCACATCCTTGCCAATACTTGTCTGTCTTTTTTATTTTAGAAATTCTAGTGGGTGTGAAGTGGTATCTCATTGTGGTTTTGATTTGCATTTCCCTAATGACTAATGATGTTAAACATCTTTTCATGTGCTTACTGTCCATTGGAGTACCTTTTTGGAGATACGTCTATTCAAATCATTTGCCCATTTTAAAATTTTTTGTTGTTGTTGGGATGAGTTTTATGAGTTGTAAGAATTCTTTTTATATCATGGATACAAGTTCCCTATAAGACACATTCTTTGCCAGTATTTTCTTCCATTCTGTGGACTGTTACCTACCTAGGTACCTTCCTTCCCCCCTCCCTCTTTCTTTCTTTCTTCTTTCTTTCTTCCTTCCCTTCTTCCCTCCCTCTCTTTTTTCTCTTTCCTCTTTATTTCTTTCTCTTTCTTTCTTTTTAAAGCTCTTTCCCAAGGTGGGGCTTGAACTCACAACCCCAAAATTAAGAGTTGCATGCTCTACTGACTGAAACAGTGATGGAACAAATGGATATACACATGAAAAGAATGAAAGTAGACCCCTACCTCACACCATATACAAAAAATTAAGTCATAATGGCTCCTAGACCCAAATGTAAGGGCTAAAACTATGAAACTCTTATAAGAAAAGGTAAGAGTAAATCTTTGTGGTCTTGGATTAAGCAGTGGTTTCTTAGATATGACACCAAAAGCACTAGCAGTGAAAGAAAAAAAGTAAACTGGCCTATTTTAAAATTTAAAACTCTTGTGCTTTAAGAGACACCATTAAGAAAGTAAAAAGAGGGGCACCTGGGTGGCTCAGTGGGTTAAGCCACTGCCTTCGGCTCAGGTCATGATCTCAGGATCCTGGGATCGAGTCCCGCATCAGGCTCTCTGCTCTGTGGAGAGCCTGCTTCTTCCTCTCTCTCTGTCTGCCTCTCTGTCTACTTGTAATCTCTCTCTGTCAAATAAATAAATAAAATCTTTAAGAAAAAAAAAAAAGAAAGTAAAAAGAATTGTCTGTGCCACTTTGATATGGCATCCATATCCTTAGCTTCTGGCCCCTTTTGTCTCTCCAGAAGTTTTTATGATGTTTTTTTACCTAATGCTCTGAACTTTCATTGTAATGTGTCTTGTTCTGAGTTTTCTCATCATGCACTGTGCTGCGTACTAAATGAGTCTTTTCATTCTGGGAACTTGTGTGGTTCAGTTTGAGGAATTTCCTTATATTGCTTCTCTGGTCATTTATTTCTCTCTCTCTCTCTCTCTCCTTTTCTTCTGTAGAATTTCTGTTACTCAAGTGTTGGACTTCTCAGATAACCAGTTTTTATCTTTCTTCTTTTGCATTTCTATTTTACTTCAGGGGGATTTCTTTGACTTTATCTTTCAATCCTTTCAGTGGATTAAAAAAATCTCTTTGGATATATATAATATATATATATATTTTAAAAGATTTTTATCCATTTATTTGACAGACAGAGCTCACAATTAGGCAGAGAGGCAGGCAGAGAGAGAGAGGAGGAAGCAGGCTCCCTGCTGAGCAGAGAGCCCTACATGGGGCTCGAGCCCAGGACCCCAAGATCATGACCCCAGCTGAAGGCAGAGGCCCAACACACTGAGTCACCCAGGTGCCCCTAGCTATATATTTTCAATTTCTAAGAGATGATGAGATCTTTCTTGGTCTCTGATGATATCTTTTTAAAAATAAATAAATTTCTGTTATTGTTTTATGGATGTGATATCTTTCCTTATCTCTCTCAGGATATTAATATTAGCTCATACTAATACGGACTCATTTTTCTCTGAATTCTTTTTTCCTCTTGATTAGTTTTAGCCTCTTATTTATTGAAACTTTTCCTCAAATGACTAGAAGTCCTTAATTCTTATATTTAAGAGTGGGACCCAAAAAAGGTGATTGGAGGTCAAGTGTGTGCTTGTGTGTAGGTGTGCGGTGTATGTGTGTGAGAGTGTTTATGGAGTGAGTGTGTATAGGTGTGTGTGTGACATGTGAGTGTGTGTGTGTGTGTGTGTGTGTGGTATGTGAGTGTGTGTATGTGGGAGCGGGGTAGGACTGGGAAGTGGAGTAGTGGACTGTTGGGCCTCACCATCATGTGATCAGGCGGTAAGCCAGTTTCTTTGCGGGGAAAGAGTAGGGTTTGGGCTTGGGGTTTCAGAAGTCTCCTGACTTCATCAAAGATGGAATTTGTGTTTCTAATTCTTATTTTCCTTGTTGGTTTTTGGTTGATTTCCAAGAGGAGAAGAAGGTGGGAACGTCCTTCAGTATCTTAAAACAGGAAGTCCCTTGTAAATGTTTTAGTATTTCCCAAAGCACGGAGACTGGCATGAAAGACGGGAGGCCCAGTGGAAGAAAGTCAGTTCACAAAAAGTTGTGAATGTGTGTGTGTGTGTGTGTGTGTGTGTGTGTGTGTGTATTTCCAAGACAGTGTTACCATAAACGACAGTCACACAACCAGTATAATGATTAAAATTACAGGGTTCCATCCCCTGGGGAGAACGGTCTAGCACATGCCACCAACCTTTCTTGAGTCAGAACTCACTCTTTCCTGAAGGTGAAATGCTGCTGGCTTCTTACCTGGAAGAGTTCCATGTTGTAACAAAGGGAGACATATCTTTCCAGGACTTCCCAATCTCCAACAAACTCCTCTAGCCTGATGGCACCTGAACCATGGTGCAAACAAGCTCTTGGAAAGTCCGATTATACGTACTGATGGGAAAACCTCAACAGCCAGAGATGAGATGTCTTCTCACGTAATCAATCAAAACTGGCAAGCAAATTGGCAAACAGAAGTGGGCTGTAAAAATTCAACGAGGAGCCTCGAAATCAGCAGATTGCTTGATTGCATTCTGGCTTGCGGAATTAGGGCAAATGCCAGCTTTTGATACAGGTTTTTACATTATTTTGCCTGGCATTGTAGCTTTTCTCAAAGTATTCTGAGAAGTAGTGTCCTGTGCCTTCATATATCCTCAGCTTAAAACCATGGGTTAAATGTACTCAACTGTTCATTTAAACTCTTGGTTATCCCTGTACATTCATTTCCTGTCTAGTATCTGCATGCCACATTGAGATAATCTCATGTCCTCAGCAAATCCAGGGTTCCCTGCCTATTTACAGTTTTAGAACTAAAATGGTTTAGAGCTTTGAACTCATACCAGTGGCGGTGACTTCCACAGCATTGTCCCAAGCAGTCAGAGCAGATTCATGATACCTTTTCCTAAGTTGATCAAGATGCCCTTGGAGATCCTATGATCTCTATAAGGAGAATTTCCAAAAGTAGTATTGCGCTTAAAAACAAACAAACCTCTAAATTACAGGGGCGCCTGGGTGGCTGGGTCGGTTGAGCATTTGACTCTTGGTTTTGGCTCAGGTCATGATCTCAGGGTCTTGGGATCAAGCCCTGCAGTGGGCTTCCCGTTCAGTGGGGGGTCTGGGGTCTGTTGGAGATTCTCTGTTTCCCCTCCTCTGCCCCTCCTCCAGCTTGTATGTGTCTGCACTCTCTCTCTTGCAAAATAAATAAATATTTAAAAAAACAAATTACAAAACCTAAAAACTAAATTTTATATAGGGAGCCATTAAAATTGGTGAGTCATGAGATAAACACTTCACATACCATGCAGCTAGGGATATGCGGAGACCCCATTTGGCGGGGGTACACAGTTGGGATCGAAGGAGATTAGCGTAACTGACGCAGCACAGCTGGCCTGGGGGGAAAGGGTCTCTCCAAAAAGGCTGGAATCAAAATGAAAGACTATTTATCCACCTGCCTCAACTGTACCCTTGGGAATATGTCAAGTGCTTTTGGGTGACGTTTTTCTTTTTTTATGCCTTTCTGTATTTCCCCATATTCTCTACTGTTTATGTACTTCTTTCTTCTTCTTTTTTTAAAGATTTTATTTATTTATTTGACAGAGAGAGAGATCACAAGTGGGGTGGAGGGAGCAGGCTCCCCAATGAGCAGAGAGCCCGATGCGGGGCTTGATCCCAGGACCCTGAGATCATGACCTGAGCTGAAGGCAGAGGCTTAACCCACTGAGCCACCTAGACGCCCCTGTATTTCTTTAATAGTTCCATCAGGTTAATGAATTCTACTTGGAAACTTTTACAACCCAAAAGGTGTAAATTAATTAATGGGAATTTAAAACAGTAAATACATCTGATACATTCACAGATCGTAAAACAAATGATCACCGTCTGAATTTCTTCTGGCATTTAACCTTGATCATCCCAGACTCGGTTATGTGACGAGCTCCTGAAGATACATATTAGATATTTTTTATCTTCAGACACAAGAGCAGAAAATATGCATCCTCCCTACCAGATACACTGAAATACACCCACCCTCGGTAAATAGAACATTTTCCTTTAAAACCATCATCTTTCGTAATTCATATTTTGAGGGTCAAATTCTGAACTGCATATTGGAATCTCCCCCCAGATCTTTTCTTGGTACAATTCCAAACTGGCAGGAAAGAGTTTGCTTGTTAACTGCCAAGTGATTATTTCATCGTAAGGCTCTGGAGAGAAGGGATCTCCATTACCTCTCCCTATGACGATGCACCTTCCCAAAGACTCAAACTCATTATGTGAGGGATGGAAAAAACCATAGATGCACGTGATTTAAACTTGGCAGGAGCACAGATGCATTTGGGATATTACATTTTCCAGTTGCATTGCCTAGCAGAATGAAATTTGCCAAATTGGGAGAGGCGTGCTTGTTTGTGGTACATATAAATGACGTTCTGTTCACACGATCACCTCAGAGGGTAGGGAAGTCCCATGTTGTAGCTGTAGGACTGTCTTGTGATGCTTAGGTCTTGGACCCATTCTGCTGCAGACTGTATGTATCATCTTGGATAAAGTCCCTAAAAGAGAGAGCTGTGCCTCTCTTTTCTTTAACGTGAATGCATGAAAATTTGCTACTCTGATGCCTCTTCTCAGATAGCAGCAAAAAAGAGCACTGAGTTAGGAGGCAGACACAGGTTCTGGTCCTGTTTTTGTCCCTGACCACGTGGCAAGACGTCTGAACTTCAGTTTCCTTGTCTATAAGTTGGGGATATGAATCCTCGACCAGTAACTGATGAGTTCCATAATCCCAGAATGACATGTGAGAAAGTATTCCATAAATTATAAAATGTTATAAACGTATAAGCTGTTAGCAGTAGTAAACATAATGCCTGTAAAGAAATTTTCGATTGTGTAAAAATGCTCTCTAAATACCAACATTGTGCCTTTTGCTAGTTATGCTATCAAAACTTGGGGTTTCAGGGGCCCCTGGGTGGCTTGATCGGTTAGGCGTTTGCCTTCAGCTCAGATCACGATCCCAGGGTCCTGGGATGGAGTCCGGCATCTCAGCAGGAGCCTGCTTGTCCCTCTCCTTCTGCCCCCTACCCCTCAGGCTCTTTCTCTCAAATACATAAATAAAGTCTTAAAAAACAACAACGACCCGGGATACTAGAGAGCTTTTTATACAATCTCATCTGCTTCACCCAAGGCATTAAACTCTGTAAAAGGTGTCCTCCTGGGGGACTGGCCCCGTGCTGCTCTCCTCATCAGGGAGCGTCGTGTGGCTCCGTGGAAAGAGCGCCCGGCATGGGATCAGACCTCAGGTGGCATCTCGTGGGGGAGGCTAACTACTCGCCGGACTGGCAGGAAGCTCTCGATCCCGACTTCTTTGAGATCCCGATCTCTGACTGAGGGGTTGAGCCAAATAACCTCTGAGGTCCTACCTGGTCATAAAGTTCTATTATTTAATTTTTGTTTAAAATATCAGTTTCCTTAGGGGGTCGCTAGGCTGATTCAGAGTCTGTGTGTCTCAGAGGACACCAGGGGCTGGGACGCGATTGCGCAGAAGCCATGAGCTCCTGAAAGGCAGGGTGAAGGAGAGGTATTTTGGTCTCACTGCCCAGAGCTGACCCGGCACAGCTGGGTGCCCACCAAGTACAATATTCAACCATCTAGGAGCCACAAGGAAATGAATAATCACCATGGCCGTGCCCAGCGGCCTAGCGAGGCCTGCTTTGTTGCCATGGTGTTCTGGAAGCTGCTGAAGTATAAACCTCTACCAGGGCACCTGATTGCATTGCTTTGAAATTACCTCCTACCTTCCAGGAGCTCTCTAAGCCCTCAATGCGCAGGCAATTAATGAATATATCAAGTATTTTTGAAAATTGGATTTGTATTTTGAACCTGCTCATCAACCAAAGGCATACAACATGAAAAAAAAAAAAAAAAACAACCCACAGGTTTTGAATCAGACAAACATCGAAGGGAATCCCAGATTGAGTTTACTGTTAAGAGACGTTGGGTCTCGTAATTAATCTCAGCGTCAGTTTCTTCATCTCTAAAATGGGACAATAGCTACTTTGCAGACTTATTGTACAGAAAATGCATGAAAATACCTGGTCTATATTAGGGACTCAATAAAAGGCAATTGTTATGATGAAAACATATTTCTAAAATTTGGTGATTAACTGCACAATTTAGATAAGAATGAGTCTGCAGAGTTTCAGAAGGATAACAAAGAATTTGACAGTTTTCCCCAGTTTTATAGGTTTAAACGGTAATCTGATAGAACTTTTATAGAACTTGTTACCTGTTACTAGGGTTTTATTGTTACCTGTTACCTGTCCTTATTATATCAGATGCTAGAAGAATAAGGAGATTTTTCTGTTTTATACATTATTTGATATGTAAAACTTTTGTGTATTTTAGGATTTTTTGGGATTTTTTTGTTTTGTTTTTCGCTTTTTTCCAATTTCATTTTTTTTTAACCGAACTTTCGTCATGGAGCTGTCTGGAAATCTAAATTATAATAGAGTTGATTCAGATCCTCTGGTATGCTGGACTTGGCTCACACGAGCTCCTGAGAGCTGTGTCTGCACATGTCTTCCTAATTCTGCACTCAGTGACATCTTGTTGATAGCTGAAATTGGACATAGTGGGTGTATTTACACCATAAAAATCAGCAAACACCACAAGTCATGTCTCTTTAATTTTTCCAGAACCAAGGGTTAATCCCTCCCAAGCACATCCCTGGATATAAAACTAGAATTTTTTTTTCACCTTTGGCTTTATTATTTAAAATGTTCCTTTCTGATTTGTAATTTTTAGTTTTTCCTTGATTTAAATATAAGCTTTATAAGAGCAGGGGCTTTATTTTATTTACTGATGAATCCCAAGTGCCTACAACAATAGATATTAGAAATAAGCAACTGTATTTTTTTAAGGGGGGGAGGGGCAGAGAGAGAAAGAAAGAGAATCCTAAGCAGGCTCCATGCCCAGCGTGGAGCCCAGCACAGGGCTCGATCTAACGATCCTGAGATCACGACCTGAGCCAAAATCAAGAGTCAGGTGTGTCACTGGCTGAGCCCCCAGCTTCCCCAGTAACTGTAATTTGGTAGCATTTTGCCTGTGGTCTACTTACAACTGGCTGCTCTTCTTGAATCTCTTCCCATGTCCGAACTATCACATTCAAGTCTAGGTGTCTCTTTGGAAAACAGGAAAACCCTAAGAGATTTTTAGGAGAGAAACTGATGATCAAACACCAACTTTTGATTTGCTACAGCACATCTGTAAAAAAATATACATATGACTTTGAGCCAGAATGCCTTTGGGAGGGTCTAGAGAAGGAATTCTTGAGATACCTTCTAGATCATCTGAACAAGTTAATCTGTCAAGTAGACTCGTTTGACATTAACTATCTGAATGCTAAAGAGATGATTATGACTTTGATGTCATTGATTACAAGCCTTCCAGGCAGTAACTAAGACTAAAAGCAGTTCTAGAAGCTAGTCTTGAGGTATAAGTTCTTGGAGTCAACATGTAAAACGGGGCTTGCTTTCCTATGTTATGTGCAAGAGCAGATCAGACCTTGGTCAGGGTGAAAAAGTGCAGGTGGTAAAGAAGAAACACTTTTCTTTGAGCACGCTTGACAAAAGAATTGACAAGAAAATGATAGGTTGGTTGGAGATTGCGGAAGGTGTTGTCAAAAAGCAGAATTAGTGTAGAGGTGAAGGACTGAGAATTTCCTACCACTGTTTGAAGGGAAGATGATGAGCCTGGTTTTCAAAGTGTTAATTTTCAGGTCTTAGAGAAACGTTTAAATGCAGATGTTCCTGAGGAAAGCCGAGATACGCTAGAGCACGCTCTGCCCGTTCCACACCACTATCTCACCAGAGTCATTCTGCTGCTACCGGTTGCCCACAAATTTTCAAGGAAGATAAAACATATCAAAGACTCAGTGAATTTGCTCTTCCCAATGACCTCTTCTTAGGGGCACCTTCTTTTTCACTCTGGCCACCATGACCCAGTTCAGAGTTGTTAAAGCCTCCTCCACAGTATGAAGGAAGTGAGAAGATACAACATTGAAAAACTATATATAATATAGCGGACATGATGATATGGCACTGAGAGCTCAGATTCCGAAGCTGAACTCTGAGTCCTAGCTCTACCCTTTACTAGCGGCATGACCATGGTCAAGTTACTCAATCTTGCCACACCTCAGTTTTCTTCTCTGTGAAATCGGTATAATAATATAACATAATAATCATCTAGTGTTGTTGTGAGGATTAAACAAGATAGTTCATGAAAAGGGGTTAGAGTTGTCCCCAGCATGTAGGAAGCACTCAGTAAATGGGAGCAACTGTATTGCAAGAGTTCTACTGAACCGACATTGAGTCCAGGGAATGCATTCTGGAAGTGGGAGCTATAAGCAAATCAGCTCCTAAATGTTGCATATTCTTTGTGAAGATGAGTTCCGCCATTGTACATGGGCAAATGCTCTTTTATTCTGTTAAACTCTTAAGATTTATTTATTTATTTAAGAGAGAAAGAGACAGAGAGAGCATGTCAGACTCAAGCAGACTCCCCACTGAGTGTAGAGCCTGACTTGGGCCCAATCCCAGGGCCCTGAGGTCATGACCAAGAGTTGAAACCAAGAGTCAGATGTGGTGTATCTGGGTGGCTCAGTCGGTTAAGCGTCTGCTTTCAACTCAGGTAACGATCTCATGGTCCCGGAATGGAGCTCCGCATTGGGCTCCCTGCTCAGCTGGAAGGGAGTCTGCTTCTTCCTCTCCCTCTGCACACCCTCCCCCAAACCCCACTTGTGTTCTCTCTCTCAAATAAATAAATAAAAATCTTTAAACAAAAAAAAGAGGTGCTTAACCGACTGAGCCAGCCAGGTGCCCTTATTTTCTTAGACTCTTGGAAGTCACTGTGTGCTTGGGCCATAGATACCTCCCACTACCCTTCATGTGCCTGACCGCTCCCCCAAGGCTTCGTGACTTTCTCATACATTTCTACAAGATGTCATGGGATTACATCTCATCCTTAATGGCCTGCTGATCATTAACTTCTGTTTTCTGCACCATTTTTTTCCTCCTTGGTGTCAAACGTGCTTTTCGACAGCCAGTCTGACATGCTTGCATGAGCTCTTGGCACTGTTGTTGGTATGGGGCACCATTTATGGGCAGATTCCAGAACATGGAATACTGACATCCAAAGAAATCACACCAGATTCAGAAACAGATCAATACCCACCTTCAAATCGGCAAGCTGTCACTGACTGACCATGCCATGGAGGTCATGCTAAGTATTTTTATTTATAAAGATGGTTGGGGGTGAGCACAGCCAGGGCTGTCAGAGAATCAAAACAGGGGCCTGTACTCAATCACATGCTAAAGCAGAGAGTTTCCTCAGAACATGACCCACTTTAGAAAAAAGACCCCAAATTCAAATAAAACTGAGGAACACTACCCACACCTTAGAGATCTTAGGATGCAAAGGGCTCAACAAAGTCCTGAAAATTAATCCTTCTGACTCCTTGTGACCCACACTTTCTGGAATGATTGGACTGCAGAACAATTTTTTTGTGTGTGCCATAAATAGAAAGCTCCAGCCAGCATCCCCTTGTGGGCATTTCCTGTCACACTCCACTCGGGTCAGGTGGTGGCCCTTCTCCTGGACCTTTACCATTACAGTCCTCATGATGAATACATGTGGCTTCTGCCTCTAGCTCCAAGTACTACTGTTTAGTCATTTTTCTTTGTTAGGCCCAGATCCTTTCTTTTTGGGTCTCAGGTACATCCCGGTTGCCACCAGTTCCATTAACCCACTTAGCTATGACTTCACAGATAGGATCTCTTGTACTAACAGACCATGCATGTGTTTTTTGGAGCAGTGCTGTTCAGTAGAATTTTCTGTGATGAGGAGAATGCCCTCTCTCTCCGTGCCCTGTCCAATTCTCCAGCCACTAGCCTATATGGCTGTTGAGCCCTTTAAATGGGGCAAGTGCAACTGTATTTTTTGTAGAGCTGAATTTTTCATTTTATGTAGTTTTAATTAATTTAAATTTAAGTAGCCACATATGGATAACGACTATCACCTTGGACAGCACAGTCTCTAAGGGTCCCACATGTCTGTCCGGGGGGAAATAAGAGAATAGAAGTCATGTCAATGAGGTAAAGCCACAATGACTCCCGCTATGCAGAGGAAAACATTTTGACCACCAAATATCTCTTCGAAAACCATCATGTTGAATATCTTTCTGATGAGCTCTCTGGGTGATTATTTTTTTTCTGGGTAATTTTTAATAATAAGAAAACATAATTTCTGATATATTATAGAGGAAAGGTACTGTTTTAAGTGGAGTAGATGAAACCAGTTAGTGGAAAGGCTAGTATCAGAGGTTGAAAGGAAGGTTTGGAAAGACCCACTGTACATGATGATGGAAAAATTGGAAACAACCTCCACGGACATTCAATTTGGATCAACTCAGAGGTAAAACTGACCTTCAGATGTTCCCATAGAAAAGGCCAATCTGAAAAATTAAAAAAATATCTGTATGACCGTAGTACATGCTTGTGTTCTGGGGCCCATCTCCATAAGGCATTCTGTTTGGTAAGAACCTGAAACAGGCTCCTCGGAGTTCACAAAAGCCACCTCTTACCTGTAACTGGAGAATTTCTATCTCCCTTCAGTTTCCGGTGGGGGTTATCAGTCCCTCAGCTACTGGTCAGAGACCCGAGTCGTGGATTCATGTGAGACAGAGAACCTCAAGGTTCTCCACGTTCTATCCCCGTGTCAGATCTCTAGAAAGCACGGACTCATTTGTATCTCCTTGGCATTTTTGTCAGAGAAGAAAACTTCATGTTTTGCCTCATTTTATCAAAAAGCCACTCGAGAAACAGCCATAAATAGAACTTCCGTGCCGTCTTTGTGAACTTACCGGAATCACATTGTCCGCGGGCTACTCATGACAGCACCCACCGGAGAAGTTTCTCTCAGATTCCAGAGCCAAAAAGTGCTCGTTGCGTGACGAACTGGAATGTTTCATTGTCTGAGGCAATGAAAAATATGGCTTGTTTCCCTCGCTGTCCCCACCCCTGAGAAACACAAGGCTGGTTTTAGGCTTGTTGGCAGCAGATTTTTCACAGTCCAGTATTTCTATTATCCTTTTTCCTTATCTTCCCTCACTAATATTTGGTCATTTTATTTTCATTGTTACATTAATGAATTTATTACAGTCATAATTTTTATGGCAGTCTGTACCAAGTCCATTTGGGAAAGGGCGACAAAGATTCTCTCCTTGACCAAACTCTACTCCGCGCCTTTCAACTTTTCAAAGAGGCCCCAACTTTTTGGCCTCTGTGTTTGTCTCTGCATTGTCCCATTTTAGCAAGAATCCTGCTAGGTCAGTTTAGCCATAATCTCCCTTCCCCCCCTGGGTGTCAGTGATTGTCCACCCTCTGACCCCGACCCTTCTCCTTCACTAGAAATTCCCAGTCGCTGATGCTGTATTCAGAACTTAGTCTGCTTCTATACGAAATCCCTTTCCTCTACTGCAGCAGTCCTGAAAAAAATCCATTCTTACGCTTTAACGACTTTCCAGCTCTGGTTTTTCTTTAACAGAAGACAGAATGTAAGGATAAATTCATACGTACAAATTTGTTTTCCTTCCTTTGTCCCCTAAAAACATCAAAACACCTTAAGTGTTCTTATTCTCAGACTTTGGGATCAATACTAAGAGGGCAGTAAGTATTTAAGACCCAGTCCGTGCCCCTTCTCTCCTAGGATGCTCCTACAAACAGGTGCGTGGCCCACCCCACATCACAGTGTCACTGGGTGACTTGTCCATTGTCATCCCACATGACATCCCATTTTAGGAGCTAGCCTTGGACCCCTTTCATCCAAAATGAGAACTCTGTGGCCCAGCCTTTCAAGATTTTCGCTTTTGTATTCCTCCACAGTATCAACTAAACTCCTTTTCACACCAAAAGGCTTAATCAAGAGTGTGGTTCCCAGTGAGCAGTCTTCCTCCTGCGCAAGCTTCAGAAAAACGACAACAACAAAAAACATCCATGTTGGCTGAAGGCATATTCTGCTGGATTGAGTGGAAGACAAATTTCAACTTCAGGCTGGTTTACTTCCTTTAATATGCAATTAACTATGAATATTTCAAAAGAGCAGCTTATATATTAATCCATAAAGCATTCTCCAAAACATGTTTACATCTGGGAAAGTTCATAAATGAATCTACATTATCCTCTGAGCCTCATTCCTCTACTTTGGTATTCTCATTCTGCCTGTGACACTCAGACAAAACGTGAAATAGAATCTGCTTTCTGGATGATAAGAAGAAAGTTCTCAACCGAAGAATTTTTTTAGATTTTATTTATTTATTTCTCGAGAGAGAGAGAAATAGAGAGAGACACAAGCAGGGGGAGCAGCAGACAGAGGGAAGGGCAGCTCCCTGCTGAGCAGAGAGTGCGGTGCGGGACTCCATCCCAGGACCTTGGGATCATGACCTGAGCTGAAGGCAGACACCTAACCGACTGAGCCACCCAGGCGTCCCCAAAGAATTTTAAAATTCAAATCTTTATAATTCAGATCTTTTCAGGGAGTCTAGATCTGCAAAATGAAATAAAGGGGTAGCTTGCTGGTTGTCACTGGGACATCTGACTCTGGTCCCAAATCTGTATGACTAAAGTTCCTGCTCATAAAATGTGGGTAGGCTGTCCATTTGGTTTAACGCAGACACATCTTATGGGACAGAGATGGGTATTTTTTGTGCTCAGTTTTTTTTTTTTTAAAGATTTTATTTATTATTTATTTGACAGAGAGAGATCACAAGCAGGTAGAGAGGCAGGCAGAGAGAGAGAGAGAGAGAGAGGAGGAAGCAGGCTCCCTGCTGAGCAGAGAGCCCGATGTGGGACTTGATCCCAGGATCCTGAGATCATGAACCGAGCCGAAGGCAGCGGCTTAACCCACTGAGTCACCCAGGCGCCCCTTGTGCTCAGTGTTTAAACCCAGGCGTTCCTTGGACAGGAGAAATCTGGCTGCTTTTCCTACAGCTCTCTTCTTTGTTTGGTTTTTCTTTTAACTGAAAGCCACAATTTACAGTTTCTGTTGTCTATGTGTGTGTAGAATTACTGATTGGAGGGTACTATTAGCTATCTGATCTATATTGTAAGTATATTTATCTTGCAAATCATATGCATATAAGGTAAATAAAGTGCTTTATTCTGCCTATAGAGAGCATACAGAATATACAGAAATACAGGCTTGACAGCAACAGGCTTTGAAGGAGACTTTGAAGGTAACTTATTAGCAAAACATTTAGGCACCTGAAGAGAGTGACTATACTGTAGTTGCTGTCATGGGAAAATGAGAGTTAGCTCTTAGATTTCTCTCTGACCAAGCACAACTCAAAGGCTGTTTTCTTTAAAATCTCTGCAACCCATAACTGACTTCCCTGTCAAATATCGTTTAGAAAAGCCCCATAACGCTTGATTAACTGATAGCGTTGTTTTTACCCCCTGCCTGTAGAGCAGGAATACTGGTTTGACCACTCCGACGACGCGGAGGACTGACACTGCAGCCTCAGCAGCTCCAGTACCAAAATTTTAGTCATGGGTCAACAGGAACAACAAAAATTCTCGCTCGCAGCGTCTTATCCTTGAAGCTATTTGGACAGGGAAGTGGGTGGGACCTGTGTATACACGGGCAAAGGCCAAATGTTGTTTCTGGAGCCAGTATCTTCCTATGACAATCTGGGGAAATTACGACCACAGAATTCCAGTTAGAACACAAGTTAATCGTCCAGCAGCTCCTTTATTTTACAGAGGCAAATGGGACCCAGGAGTGACTTATTTATTAGAGAGGAGTCGGCTAGATACCTGATACATTGAGATGAAGATTCCCTGCTCTCTCCACTGTACTGTGTTCCTTATGTGTATCTTAGGGGTAGAATTCAGCTTTTAGTTAAAGAATATGAAAGATCTGATGTCATTGAATTATCAAAGCATAGCATTAAAAATAAGTCACAGCTGTTAAAGCTATTAACTATAAACTATAACAAAGGCCGATGGGGGGGGGCATTGTAAAAGGGTCAGGCCATTAACAGTGGAATCCACTGAACGCTTTTAATATCACCACAAAGAAAACCCCCAGTATTACAGGTTTCCCGATGCCATGCTCTAGGAAATACACATTACCAGCTCCGGAAAATTTTTGCCAGAGAGATTGAGCCTGAATCTCCATCTAACTGCCAGCTGAAGAGAAAGACAGGATAGAAGAATGTATTAAGAATAAGAATATATTAAGCCCCGCCCCAGGGACACAGCTGACCAAATCCAGACTAGAAAATTCTACAGAATGGATGACCTAGTTTCCTCAATGACAACAAAATAATCATAGGAATAAAGAAAGAAATTAGAAAAGAGAGAGGGAGGATTTTTATACATTAAAAGACTCCTAGGAGATATTAACAAAATGTAATGTGGACCTTCACTATCTCTTGATTCAAACAAACAAAATGACAAAGACTTTTATAGGTTAACCAAGGACATTTGAATGCTGGCTGGTATTAGATGATATTAAGTTTCTGTTCTTAGTACTTTTAGATGTGTATCTTTTAGAGCTATATACAGAAGTATTTATGGATTAGATAATGTCTGGGATTTGCTTTGAAGTTCTCTATCTGGGGACAGGGGAGAGGACTGTATAGATGAAAACAGATTTGATCTGTGTTGTAATTACTGAAGCCCAGTGATAGTACTCATTATACTATCTCTCTACTTTTGTGTATGTTTGAAAATCTTTCTTTAAAAGGTGAAAATAAAAATAAAACCAAGATAGATACAATATGTATGATAGATTGTACACATGCATTCTGCAGCCATTTTTTTTTTTAAATAGGATTCAAAGGATCATTTAGTCTGTGATGTTTCTATTTAAAGTGATTTTCCTACATCTTTACTGAACAGCATCCAAACACTGCTGGACAGGTGGTATGTCTCCCATGTCTCTGTTCTTCACTTTGTGTCATAATAATCCTTTAGCCCATCTGCCTCTGCCCTTGAAGCCCCTGAAGGGCAGAGACTATACCTTTTTTTCATTTTCCTTTCCCTGGCCCATAGTAGAGTATTTCATGTGCACCAAATAAAGACCTGGCTTTTCAGGAAAAACATTTTTCTCATTTGCCACATTTACCATGATTTTATTTATGTTGAAATGCAAATCTGTCTTTGCTGATGGAGATATCATTCTGTCCTTACTGAATACGGAAAACAGCGTTAAAAAGAATAATAAAAAAAAGAGTGACCGGATCCTCTTCCATAGCTCCCCACCTTCTGCCCAACAATCTACATTTCTGAGTTTTTCTTCTAAATAATTACCCTAAAAAATCATCACTATGTACCTGCCTTGAAACTTTCCCAGATCTTCAATCTTACTTAAGCTGAATTTTTGTTTTTTAAAGTAGGCTCCACGCCTAGCACAGGGACCAATGAGGGGCTTGAACTCACGACGCTGAGATCAAGACCTGAGCTCAGACCAAGAGTTTCACGCTTCACCAACTCAGCCACCCAGGTGCCCCTTTAGCTGAATTTTTAAAATCAAGATACTTGTACAAACTCTTCTAATAACTTCTGAATATTACTCTTCACCTTTCATAAACAAAACTCTGATTCAATGTAGGGAACACAAATTTATGGATCACTTAACTCATTGTCCAAGGAAAAGTCAAAAGCCTTTCCTGTGCAGCTATCTGAAACTTCTGATTTCTATTTTTTTTTCCATGTTGGAACTCAAAAATGACTAGCCTACTTTCAGAAATTGAAAAGGAAAAAGCTGGTGTGTTTGATTGTCTGAAAACATAGATATCAATAATTCTTCCCATGGCTACACGTGCGTGCTGTTCCTTCCATCCAGAGGTGGAGTGAACTTTCCCTCCTTTTGAAACGGGGCTGGCCTTGTGACTTATTTTGATCAATGGAGTGTTATGAAAATGACATTGTGCCAGTTCCAGGCTCAAGTCTTAAGAGACCTGCAGCTCCTGCTCTCAGCCTCTTGGAGCTGTGTGAGGAAGTCGAGCTCTCCTCCTGGGGGTGGAGGAGTACTAACACCGCAGCCAACACAGAGCACCCCGTTCCTAGGCATGAGTGGGGCCATCTTGGATCCTCTAGTCTTTATTTTCTTTTTAAAATTTTATCTGTTTATTTAGAGAGAAAGTGTGCACATTGCGAGGGGAGGGGGAGGGCAGAGGGAAAGGGACAGGGAGAGACTCTCAGTCAGACTCCTTGCTGAGAATGCTAAGTCTCAAAGCCTTGAGATCATGACCTGAGCCAAAATCAGGAGTCAGATGTTTTTTTTTATTTTTTAAATTTTTATTGTGTTAGGTTTGTCACCATACAAAGTACCATTAGTTTTTTTTTTTTTTAATTCTTTTCAGTGTTCCAAGATTCATTGTTTACATATAACACCCAGTGCTCCATGCAATACGTGCCTCCTTAATACCCACCACCAGGCTCCCCCTTCCCTCTAAAACCCTCAATTTGTTTCTTGGTGTCCACAGTCCCTCCATGGTTTGTCTCCCCCTCTGATTTCCTCACCTTCCTTTTTCCTTTCCTTCTCCTAAAGCCCTCCATGTTATTCCTTATGCTCCACAAGGAAGTGGAAACCATGTGGTAATTGACTCTCTCTGCTTGACTTATTTCACGCAGAATAATCTCCTCCAGTCCCATCCATGTTGATACAAGGTATTCATCCTTTCTGATGGAGGCATCATACTCCATAGTGTACATGGACCACATTTTCTTCAACCACTCTTCTGTTGAAGGGCATCTTGGCTCTTTCCACAGATCAGCTATTGCAGATGTTGCTGCTACAAACATTGGGGTACATATTGTCCTTCTTTTCACTATATCTGTATCTTTGGGGTAAGTATCCAGTAGCATAATTGCTGGGTCATAGGATAGATCTACTTTTAATTTTTTGAGGAACCTCCACACTGTTTTCCAGAGTGGCTGCACCAGCTTGCGTTCCCACCAACAGTGTGAGAGGGTTCCCCTTTCTCCACATCCTCTCCAACATTTGTTGTTTTTTGCCTTGTTAATTTTTGCCAATTTTTGCCATTCTAACTGGTGTAAGATGATATCTCAATGTGGTTTTGATTTGAATTTCCCTGATGGCTAAGAGTCAGATGCTCAACTGACTGAGCCACCCAGGCATCTGTATCCTCTAGTCTTAATTGAGCCCAGCTGGCACTATATGGACCAGAGACAAGCCATTCCCAGCTGCAGATCCACAGAATGCTTGTCTTGTGGTGGGTAATTTGTTACACAGTCATAGACAACTGGTATAAAGGGGGAAGGTGAAATCCTTTCTCAGAGCTCAGGATAGTCCTTGTTTGAACCTAAAATGTTAATTTCTATTTTCTTTGCCTATCAAAATTCTACCCATCTTCAGAATTACCCAAAGGTCCCAAATACAGGGGACTGGCATTTCCAGATTATTTTCTCCCCACAGAGCCAGGACAGAGCAGGTTCAAGATATTTCTGGAACATATTGTTCAAGAAGTTCTTCCCTATCCCGGGAAGTAAGGAAGTGCCTTCCAAAATAATAGGGGCATATCCTCCGGACACAGATGCCAGCTTGAAGGGACTCCCAATGGCTAAAACTGGGACAAGTCATCCACCAAAACAAGTACAATAATGAATTATAAACCATTTAAAAAATTATTATCAAATTATAATAAATAGACAAGAAGGAAAGGAAGAAGGAAAGAAAAAGATGAACTTACCAATCAAGCAATCACTAGATGGTCAGAAGGAGGGAGGGCTTACTCCTACGCCAGGATGAGGAAGAAAAATGCTACGTGCGGCAGGAATGCTGGAGTTGGAAAATCCCCATTTTGCAACCATTATGTCAAAGACTGACTCCAGTAATCAGCGGCTGTTAAGTTTAAGGGAAGTATTGATGAGGAGTGGGGTTCTTGGGAGGTCTTCATGTGTTACCTTCTAATAAAGTTATTTCTTAGTTGTAAGGAAGAAAAATAAACACAGAGTGGAGATATCAGACCACCGCTTGACCGGGTGATCAAAATGAACATCACCCATGAGAGACAGGCTGATATCACACAAAAAAGAATACGAAGTGGCCTACGAAGTATTACCCCCATGCAATCATGAAGGAAATATCAGGTCAGCACAAAATGAGGAATATTGTAGTTTAAAAAAAGAAAAGTTAGGGGCACCTGTGTGGCTCGGTGGGTTAAACCTCTGCCTTCAGCTCAGGTCATGGTCTCAGGGTCCTGGGATTGAGCCCCACATTGGGCTCTCTGCTCAGCAGGGAGCCTGCTTCTCCCTCTCTCTCTGCCTGCCTCTCTGCCTACTTGTGATCTCTCTCACTCTGTCAAATAAATAAGTAAAATCTTTTTAAAAAGAAAAGAAAAGTTAGTGGGAGCTGAAATTATGGTGTTCAGAAGTGTTAAGGTCATGAAAACCAAAGAAAGGCTATGGAAATATTCCAGATTGAATGAGACTAAAGAGACCTGACCCCAGACCAGATCCTCTACTGGGAAACAATGTCTTAAGATTGAAAAATGCTATTAGATCACCTGGTAAGATTGGAGTATGGATTGCAGACTGTTCGATTAGATAAATGCATTACATATCAATATAATTTATGAAGTTGATAACTGTATTTCAGTTATTTGAGAGGAAGTCCCTAACCTTAAAAAATCCACACTGAAGTATTTAGGGTTAACAGGCCATAGTGTGTATAACATACCCTGAATTCTTCAGGTATTATTATTAAAATATGTGTGTTTAAAATGAATGAAGGAAAGAAGAACAAAAAACAGCACAATGATAGAGCAAATGGGATAAAAGTTTAACAGTAAGTGAATCTGAGTCTGAGGAAAGGGCACACAAATGTTCCTTGCACTATTTTTGTATTTATAATTATTTTCAGGCTGAAATTATTTCCAGATAAAAAGTTAACGAGCAGTTCTACTCTTCTGAGACAGAGTCCATGAAACCATTTCTCTGTCTTCAAACCTAAACCATCTTCCTTCCTGTCTCTGAACACCTACAGCACTCTACTATTTTGTTAGTGTTTTTTTTTTTTTTTTAAATCTTTGCACATAGCCTTGTATTATGACTTAGTTGTTTTGGGTTGATTTGGGTGTGGAAGACGATGTCTCATCTTCTCACGTGCACGTCAAGTCCTTGGCATCCTCTTGGCAGCTCTCTTGTCCCCGACAGAACGTTGGCACAAAGCAGGTCTCTGAATTGTCCGCAGAGACCTCTGGCCAGGATTTGGCTTTACACCTCTGCTCCACCACTCAATTGCTCTTGAACTTGGGCAAACTAATACACATCTCTGTGCCTCTGTTTTCCCATCGGTTAAGTTGGAGAACTACAGGTGGCTTGTTTTAAAGCCAGTGGTTAAAAATTTGGCTATGCTGAAGCAACTTTATATTCTAGAAGTAGCGTGTAAAAAAATTAGAAGTTAGAATATGAGTTTCTATCTATTCCAAAAGTGCTTTAGACAGCTATTAAATACAATGCAACAATTTGGGGAGTTCAAAACCTTAAAAGTTTGAGCAAATTTGTTGAGCCACACATGGATCCTTCTACTTGTTTCATTTTGGCAACGTTTTTCCTTTACCATGAATACCATGATAATTGTGGACTGAGGCGTGGAGAAAGCAGATTTCCCTGAACGGTCTTTTTCAGCAGTTAAGTTGGTTTTTATATCTATCCACATTCTACTCAGCCTCCCTGTGGCGAGTAAAACACACTTTAAGATACGTGGTTGAGGTGATTAAGTGTGCCTGATGTTCTTAGCTGTTTGATGTTCCGTTAACAATTCTGCATTTCTTAGGTTATGATTGACACTAAGGATCTTGAGCAAAAGCCCATAGAATTTAAGTCTTTTTTCTTCCTCCCTCTCCAGGCCAAAAATTGCTCAGTTCAGACTGAAGTTATAAGAAGTCTCATTCAAATACGTTTTTGTTCCTGAACGATTAGAATAATGGACATAGAAAAGAGCCCCTCTCTTTTATTGATTGAAGTAAGTTCTCTCTTTTAATTTCATCTCTGCCTGTTTCATATCTAACCAATCCACCATCATATTAGAATTTTAAAAGGTGTCAGCTGTTTCTGAAGAAATTTTGATCCACCGATATAATATCAAAATATACTTTAAGTTTTATCTCTATGTAGAAACAAAATCTCGGCTAATAAAAATTAAAGTGGAGTGTCATGCTTTCCAATTGTCAAAGCTCCCACAATGTGAAGAATAAGAATCACGTGAAATTGGTCTGTGCACCGAGGTTAGACACAGAATAAAGCAGGTTTGTGGTTCATGGAAACACTGTTAAATATGTTTCTATTATTTCTTCAGTAAACACAAATATTTTGTGAATAAATGAATACATAGAACTAATTCTGAAGGAAGTATAACTATAAGAACTAATACTTATGAATTTCATGCACTTCCTATGAATTTTTTAATATTAAAAAAAACCCTCAGTGCTCAATTATATCTGTGAATTGGTTTCATCCTGATTTTGTCATCTCTGGAAGTTTTGGAGGTAAAAATGGGGTTCCTAAAAGGTATGCTGGGATCATTCCAGATAATTTTCCTTACCCATTTGGGTTGAATCAGATTTATTTAATTCTCCAGCTGGGAACATTGTAGTAAGTTAGGATAGTTATGAACTCAGAAGAAGTACTCTTCTGTGTAATTCTGTGTCACCCCTGAGCCCTTCGTTTTCCTTTACTACATTATTGTTTGTGCTTTACATTGGTTAATTGAGCATATATTGGGAATAATGGAAAACCCTCCATAACTGACCTGTTGTTTTCATTGTACTTTTTTAAGGTTGACAAGAATTATGTCTTGTACCATAGCTGTTACAGATATTACAATGGCTGCTGGCAAAAATATTGTTCAGAATTTCTACCTTGCCAGCAGCCAAGAATGATGGTCCAGTTCACTCTATCATTATTGGTTCTTTAAGCAGAACTATAATTTTTTACTCGGTGAGTATGACATCTTGAGGAAGAAATACTTGGTTTATATATATAGAATCAAAGATATGACACAGACAATCAAATGAGACCATAGCACAAGGTCAAAATATATTTCGCCTTCTACAGGAATGCCGTTGAAGGGGAGAAGTAATACTGTGTGAAATTCATGTCCGTGTTATTACCCACGGCTTGCATCTTCAGAAGCAGTATTGGTTTCTCTAAAACTAATGGATTTTCAATATGTTGGGGAGTTTATAACTCACTCCCCTCCTTTTGAATAAAGTGTGTGTCTTCTCTAGAAATCCAAGATGTATTTCAACTTGGAAGTCTAGGGTCTTACTATGTTATGGCATACATTTTAAGACAAAGGTCAATTTTTTTTCACTAAATTGTTTGCCTGACAAACTGTCGACACCCAAATCTTGACAAATATCTGTATTCAGATTGTTTCATACTTTGACGTCTCAGTAGGAACAAATCGAATGCTGGAACTACTACTGTAGGTTTGTCTAATTCATACACTTAAAAATTACCTTTGTAAGAAAGCCTTGATACATAAATATAACTCAGAAAATGTAAACTTGGTTCAAAACTTAAATCTGAACATTGTTCATTTGTAAAACGAAATATTTAAATTAAAAAGATGGACCCATGCTTGTTTCTGTTTTTCCTTTCTAAACAAACTGTAATTCTTAACAACTATACCAATTACACCACTACTAACTTGGGCTTAGGTATAACTAGATTTGAAAACTACTGATGGGTGAATTCACATGCTTTGATACGATGCCATGTCTTACGTCATGTAAAGCTGGATGATTTAATGGGCACTGGATTCAGTTAGAACAGTTCAAATCAATACTTTAATATGCGTTGGTGTTACTCTTAGTGATATTTATTTGATGTTCTTTATTGCTCATGCTGTTTTATTTACCACACTGAGTCAGATTCTCCTTGTAATTACAACAAAATCCACTATTTCAGTAAAACCCGCTCAGCAGGCTGTAAGAATCAAGTTTGCTTTTTTACTTTGGAGCATTTAACAGAGTCAATAAAGATGCTGTTATGAGTTGAGCGCTACTATGGTGAAAATCAGAAACATGAGGTAGATCTCTTACTTCTTATTGTGCTCACTTATATTTCACAAGTGGTTGATTTAGTACTTATGCGAATAGTGGAACACAGTGAATTAGTTGAGGGGTCCATCAGTTTCGCCCCTGCGTTGGGGTGTGTGTAACTGCTTGTTTTTTCTTGTTGTACAAATTCCTTTTCTCGCCATGTGAACTTTTAATATGTGTAAACTGTATTTCATTGTCAGCTCATTTTGTTACTTTGATTCATTACAAGAACTTTCAATGAGGGAAATGTATATAAGTTTTGTGACTGATTAATGGGAAATATTTGAAGGAAAAAAGATCAGTCAGGAAGATAAAATTGAGAAAGTGTTACGTAAGACAAGGCTGGAAAATAGAAAAAAAAATTAAATTAGGGGATCAGTTCAGAAAGTCCGATATCTTTCAAGTAAGAATTTCATAAAGAGAGAACAGAGATAATGGAGTGGAGAAATGATCAAAGAGTGAAGATACTTTCCCTGAGTCGAAGGTCATGTGTTTCTGGAAATGAACAGGTCCCCAAAATACCCAGTATAGGAAAGAGCAAAGACCTCCCAAGACACATCGCTAAAATTTCAGAATGTTAATGATAAAAAGAATATCCAAAAAGCTTTCAGATAAAGAAAAAGAAGAAGAAACAGATCACCTACAAAGAATCAGGAATTAAAGTGGCATTTCTTATAATGAAACGAAGCATTGCCTTCAAGATTCTAAGTGCAAAAGGGTTTCAACCTAAAATTCCAGACCCAGCTTTGGCAGGGGCTACTGACTGGTGTTCGCAACAGCCACTCCCCCTCCTTCCTCTTCCTAACGGCCTTCCTCTGCTTTAAATAGGCCAAAGCTAAGAAAGTATTTCCCAGCTTCCCTTGCAGCAAAAATGCTGTGCTTTGCTGAGGTCCCATCAAGCAAACCCACCCACGAGGGACTTGGAAGGTGGAGCCGTGTGAGGTCGTAGCTCCATGGGGTATCAGATACTCCACGGCATCTGTGGCAAAGGCGGTAGCATCTCAGCGTTTCTCATCCTTTTTCTTTTTATTATTGCTCCCCTGAGGACTCTTTTTAGACATTTCCCTCCCCAATTACTCCCACCTATGATATCTTAATACAACAGATATATTGTATATCCATTAATGTATCCTATATATGTTTTATATTTTATTTATTTTTTCAAAGATATATTTACTTATTTTGAGAGAGAGTGAGCGAGAGAGAGAGAGAGAGAGCACAAGTGGGATGGGCAGAAAAAAAGGAGAGAGAGAATCTTTTTTTTTAAGATTTTATTTATTTATTTGACAGAGAGATCACAAGTAGGCAGAGAAGTGTGTGTGTGGGGGGAAGCAGCCTCCCCACTAAGCAGAGAGCCCAATGCGGGGCTCAATCCCAGGACCCTGGGATCATGACCTGAGCCTAAGGCAGAGGCTTCAACCCACTGAGCCACCCAGGCGCCCCAGGAGAGAGAAAATCTAAGGCAAACTCCACACTCAGTGCATGAACCCGTCTCGGGGCTCAGTCTCACGACCCTGAGATCAAAACTTGAGCTGAAACCAAGATTCTGAAGCTTAATTGGCTGTACCACCCAGGTGCCCCGGTATATGTTTTATATTTTAAAATAGTAGGTATTTTTGGCCTGCCCATTCCCTCCCAAAACTTTTTTTGCCCCTATTGGGACAATATTGTGTCCGCAGAGAAATCATGTGCTATCTGATCCCTAGAATCCCAAGTACCAAACAGCAGGAGGCAGTGGCGATGCGGTTACTATTAGAAGAGTCCAGTGGTGTAAATGAGTGTTGTTCCTGGCTGTGTAACATCCGGGTGTTCCAATACAGGGGAGTCGTGGAAGACATCCGTCCATGACACCGGATGAAACCCCTAGGCTGAAGGCTTGCTTTAGAGTCCAGAATGGAGTAGGAGAGACCGTAGCAGCACACCCGGGGAAGCATAAAACCGACAGACTACCCCGTGCAGACAACCCCATTGATAGGAGTTTTTGAGTTGTGTGGAGATGAGTTAGTGATAGCTACGCAGAAGACCGCATGAAGAAAAAGAAAGGCAAATGTTAACTCCAGGACAAATACAAAGTAGTAGAGACATGGGAACATAATCATAGGACACGGTGTGGCTCATCCTTGAAGAATATTTATGAGGTTATAATAATGGAAACTCTGACTGTTTTCACCCACAGTAGTGATGTAATTATACTGGGAAGACAGGGTTGAAGGAAGGATGGGGAAAGAGCTATGTTCTCATCATCCACAGTGCAGTGGTCAATGTAAATGTTTAAAATGAGTAAGTCTTAAAATAGCAGTATATATTTCTTTCTTTCTTTTTTTTTTTTAAAGAAAACTCAGAGGACGATAGAACAGTTTTAAGAGTTGAAAATGTTGACTGTGGGAAGCAACAATCAGGAATGGGGAGAAATCAGGAGTCGTGAGGGGAACCTTCCCTTCTTGTTAAAGTCTTACAGTGCTATTGGATTTTTAACTTGGACACCTATTGCCAGTTACATACACATAAATGCAGTGAAATTCAAAAAATAAAAGCAAAAAATAAAATGCCTGCACTGTTCTGTTCTAAGGCCTCTTAACTGCTTCTCTTTTCATCTTCTCCCTGGGTGATCTTGTTAACATTTGTCTATAATTGCTTTCTCTTTACAGAAGTCCTAGGATATATCATTCCTTGGAAAAGACTTTAGATAACCATATTATTTATAGATCTTGATCTAAATGAGCCTCTTAAAACTCAACACTGTGGCAAATGAATTCCCTTTCCTCCCCACATTCTCTTCCTGGTCCAAATACTCTATCATTTGAATGGTATATTGGCCAATGCTGACTCTCAAATGCAGGATCTCAAAGTCGGCAGATTTACGATATCTGGAAGAAACCACAGTTACCAGAAACATTGAAGAATATTTGTATCTTTCTTACACATACACAATCAAGAATTTACTATGAGCATTTTATTTTGATTTCATTTAAATAACAGAATGAGTCTAGGAATTTTAGTTGCCAGTTAGCATTATAATTTAGTATTAGTGGATTTAGTTATTTTGACATAGGAAAAGAGTTATGGATTGATTACTTATAAATTTGAAAGACAATGAAGCCTAGTTAAATTACTTGTTCTGGTGCAAGAGTCAACATCTGTGACTTATTTCTGTATTTGCTTAATTCAAACGAGGTTCTTAACAAAAGAAGATGCTAGAGCAATGGTTCTTAAACTTCTGAGTGTGCTTAGGAATTACCTGATCTCTAAATCCTCTCCCTCCCCCTCTCTCCTTTTCCTTCTTCAAATTCTGATTCCCTATGTGTTTGGTATTGTCCAGAAATCTGGATTTTAAATAAGTGTCCTCAGCAATTCTGGTAACGGTAGTCCTGCTAGTTGAGTTATGTCAGACATATTGGAGTTGGCTTTATTTTTCTTTCAATTTACTTCTCGATGACACTCAAGCAGCTCCAGGGGGAACAATTTTAAGTGCTCTCTCAGATAAGTATCCAGGGACCAGAAGCTGAATATATTTCACACAAAGAGGAATAGAGCAGCTTTCTACAGTAAGATCAAGTTCCTGGCTCCTGTCCTAAAATAACATAAGATCATTTCATTGGTTACCATTTGGATGCTGACCAAAAAAAGAGAAGTATTTGTGGATTCAGATAGATGGTATTTGAAGAACTACTATACGGAACGATGAAGTGAAATGGTACCTGGAATTTTCAATATCATCATTCAGAGTAATAATTTTTTTTCTTTCTCAGGAATAGAGGTCGGGGGTGGGGGGAGAGAATCTTAAGTGGGCTCCACACCCAGCGTGGGGTTCGATCTCACGACCCTGAGACCATGACCTGAGCCAAAATCAAGAGTCAGATGCTTAACTGACTAAGCCACCCAGGTGCCCCCAGAGTAATCATTTTTCGATGTTTCACAAAGTAATACTCCAAGTTGTAAATGAAACATTCATTTGCTCAGTTCTCCACAAAATCCTTACATTAATTACTGTTTGTCTTTTTCTTCATATTTTTTCTACTGTGTAGGTTGCAAAGGCTTGGAATAGATACTGACAGTTAAAAAACAAAATAATCTAATTTACCACAGTATTTTCCAACATTAATGAAGAAGATAAAGTTTAAAACTAGTTGTCATCTTATCTATTTTTGTGAATATAAAGTTCTGTTAATGCTTTCAGGTGAGGGCACCTGGGTGGCTCAGACGGTTGGGCGTCTGCCTTCGGCTCAGGTCATGATTTCCAGGTCCTAGGATCAAGCCCCATATCAGGCTCCCAGCTCAGCGGGGAGTCTGCTTCTCCCTCTCCCTCTGCCTCTCCCCCTGCTTGTGACGGTCCCTCTGTCTCTGTATCTCTCTCAAATGAATAAAAAAATCCTTAAAAAATGCTTTCAGGTAAGGTAGGCCAGGACTGTGATCAGTCATTTAAATTAATGTCCTCAACAATCCTAAAATTTGTGTGGAATCTTAGAAGACCCGGGATAGCCAAACAATCTTGAAAAGGCAAAGCAAATCTGGAGCCATCACAATTCAAGTTATATTACAAAGCTGTAGTAATCAAGACAGTATGGTACTGGCACAAAAACAGACACATAGATCAGTGGAACAGAATAGAGAGCCCAGAAATGAACCCTTAACTCTATGGTCAACTAATCTTCAACAAAGCAGGAAAGAATATCCAATGAAACAAATACTGTTTCTTCAACTAACTGTTTTGGGAAAACTGGATAGGAACAGGCAAAAGAATGAAACTGGACCACTTTCTTACACCATACACAAAAATAAGTTCAAAATGGATTAAAGACCAAAATGTGAGGCCAGAAACCATAAAAATCCTAGAAGAGAACACATGCAGTAACTTCTTTAACATTGGCCACAGAAACTTCTTTTTAGATATATCTCCTGAGGCACAGGAAACAAAAGCAAAAATAAACTATTGAGGTTACATCAAAGCAAAAAGCTTCTGCACAGCAGAGGAAAATATTGGCAAAACTAAAAGGCAACCTACAGAATGGGAGAAGATACTTGTAAGTGGCATATCAGATAAAGGGCTAGTATCCAAAATATATAAAGCACTTAGAAGAATCAACACCTGGGGCACCTGGGTGGCTCAGTCTGTTAAATATGCCTTTGGCTTGGGTCATGATCTCAGGGTCCTGGGATCAAGCCCTACGTCGGGTTCCCTGCTCAGTGGGGATCTGCTTCTCCTCTCCCTATGCTGCTATTCCTGCTTCTGCTCCCTCTCTCTGTCAAATAAACAAATAAAATCTAAAAAAAAAAGTCTCAACACCCCAAAAATGAATAATCCAATTTAAAAATAGGCAGAAGACATGAGTAGACATTTTTCCTAAGAAGACATACAGATGGCCAACAGACACATGAAAAGATGCTCAAAGTCACTGATCATCAGGGAATTGCACATCAAAACCACAATGAGGTTCACCTCACACCTGTCAGAGTGGCTAAAATCAACAGCACAAGAAACAACAAGTGTTGGTGAGGATGGGAAGAAAGAGAAACCCGCTTATATTGTTGGTGGGAATGCAAATTGGTGTACCACTTTGGAGAACAGTATGAAAGTTCTTCAAAAAGTTAAAAATAGAACTACCTTGTGATCCGGTAATTGAACTACTGAGTATTTACCCAAAAATACAAAATTACTAATTAGAAGGGGCAGGAGCACCATGATGTTTATAGCAACATTATCTACAATAGCCAAATTATGGAAACAGCCCAAGTGTCCATGGACTGATGAATGGATAAAGAAGATGTGAGATATATAGGTGTGTGTATATGTATATATACATTATCTATCTATAAAATGCGTATATATAATGTATGTGTATATATATATTTATAAAATGGAATATTGCTCAGCCATAAAAAAGAAAAAAATCTTGCCAATTACATAAGTCAGAGAAAGACAAATACCACACAATTTCACTCATATGTGGAATTTAAGAAATGAAACAAAGGAGCAAAAAGAAAAAAGAGGGAGAGAAGCAAACCAAGAAATACTAAAGTCTAGACAACAAACTGACGGTCACTGAGGGGAGGTGAGTAGGGGAGGGGTTAGACAGGTGATGGGGATGAAGGCGACACTCCTGATGAATCGCTCTATTGTCTACCTGAAACTAATATAACACTGTATGTTAACTAACCAGAACTTACATAAAAACTTAAAACAATTAAAAATTTTTAAAAATAAATTAATGTTCTCTTTTTACTTCAAATATTAGTCCTCAGTGGTTTTATTTTCCCTCTCAATTGGGAAGGATAAACCGACTAAATTTTTTGCTGTTAATCTACACGTCTACTTGGCCTGTGGCTCCCCTTGTAAACGTGGCTGCGCGCCGAGAGCCCGGAGACGCCTATAATAACAACGGTGAAGAAAATGATGATGTCAGAGGTGGTGGTGGCTAATGTTTCTTGAGGGGTTACGGTGTGACAAGCATCGTGTGACTTGAACGGCACAAGTCATTATTATTCCCATTTTACAGATGGGAAGACCGAGGCCCAAGGAGGTTAAATAACTTGCCCGAAACATGTAAGTAACAAGTAGTCATCAAATTCTAGAAATCTCGTTCCAGTGCCCAACTCCTTTACCTGGTACTTTCTGGAATCCTACCCTCCCAATGCCTCACCAAAATTAGGGGTAATATTTCAAATGTAGAATCTAAGAAAGGAGCTTCCACTGGTAGTATTTTCACTTGATCTACATTCTCATTTTGGGAGTAGCAACTCGTTATTTATAAATCTAATAGTACGATTGGTTGAAGCTACCTTGGGGACATTTACTACCTCTTTCGTTACAGATTTCCACTTGATTTTTAAAAAATATCTTGTCAATTATAACTCGATTTTAAAAAATAAGATTTTACTTATTTATTTGACACAGAGAGATCACAAGTAGGCAGAGAGGCAGGCAGAGAGAGACGGAGAAGCAGGCTCTCTGTGGAGCAGAGAGCCCAATGCGGGGCTCTATCCCAGGACCCTGAGATCATGACCTGAACCGAAAGCAGAGGCTTAACCCACTGAGTTACCCAGGTGACCCTCGATTTTTTTTTTTAACGTAAACTCTATGCCCAAGAGAGGGTTCGAACTTACCACCCCAAGGTCAAGAGTCACATGCTCTACCAACTGAGCTAGTCAGATACCTCAGGTTTCCACTTTATTTTAATGTGCTTTGATTTTACTTTATTTTTTAAAGATTTATTTATTTTAGGGAGAAAGAGAGAGAGAAAGCATGCATGCGAGAGTTAGCAGGGGCGGGGGTGGGGTGGGGTGGGGTGTGGAGTGGGAGACAGGGAGAGAGGGAGAGAACCAGACTCACAGCTGAGCGCCGAACTGAGACAGGGCTCCATCTCACAGCCCTGAGATCATGACCTGAGCCAAAATGAAGAGTCGGAGGCTTAATCAACTGAGTTACCCAGGCGCCCCTAATGTGTTGTGATTTTAATAGGAACCGTCTTGTGATATACAGCATTTAAAGCCCAGATCAGAATTTACATTTAAGAACACAAATAAGAGAGAATAGCTATCAGCATTCAAGTGGAAAATAGATTAAAAGATAATTTGGTGAAATCAAAACCAGGCCATTATCTGATTACAAAGCATTCCTTAGCATGTACCTTATGTTTAACCAGAAGAGTCATCTGTCTAGGAGAGCAAGTCCTTTGACAAGGGAACTAGGTCAGATGTGGTAACCACAGCCTTTCTATGTAGGGACGATTCTCATTCTTAATTCCTTATTGCTTAGGACTCTAGCATCAGCATTGTAATCTGTGAAGCAAAACCCAGCGTCTGAAAAATGACAGAAATGGAGGAAGGGTTTGAGCAGAAAATACCTTCAACACAATATGTTCTTTGACACATTTACCCACGAAGAGGGAAATTTGCTCAAAGCGTTAGGCCTTTGGGGGACCACACAGAACGTGGTGGGCTGGAGAATCACCAAAGGCTTTCTCTTTTTCGCAGAGCTGGTGACAGAAGGGGAGGGTATAAGTAACTCCTCTCCACTGGTTAGACTACACTATTTAGAAGAGCAGCGGTATGTCAACATATCTAAGGAAAGGAACTCTCCTTCTAATTGTAGGTAAACAGGAATAACCTGAAATATTAAGCAGAACTAAGGAAATGAGGCCTTCTTACTCAGGGTAGTACCCCAGGTAGATGCAGCCAGTGTTCCCAGCGATGATGGTAATTAGGATGGAATCTGGGGTGGGTATTGTGAATTACATTTTACGTGTTTCATAATTTGGACACAAATGCCATTACGCAAACATGTGGACGCATGAGAGTTTGTATGCTGTTTTTAAATACCCAGGGACAAGGGTTTCAGATGGCATACTTAAAATAAATAAGCACTAAGAGGCTGTCTTTTTATGGAGACTTGACTCGTTCATGTAAAGGTGAAAATGCTGAATGAATCTATGAAGAAAATGGAATGTTTTGCCGAGATGCACAGATATAACACAGAAGTCATCACAGGTCACTGAAAATCACAGACATTTTGAGGAAGAAAATTTGATTAGAGATAAAATAAATTAGAGGTAGTTCAGAAACCAGCACAGCAACTGGAAAGCAATGCAGTTCTCAAACTGATGAATAATAGTTTTGTTTGCAGCTCTTAGTCTAATAAACTAGACTGAATGGAGGCTTAGGGAGACAAGAAAAAATCTAGAAATTCTTGGGAATCCTATTATTATTATTTTTTTAAGATTTAATTTGTTTATTTGAGAGAGAGAGATAGCCAGACAGAGCAGGAGTGGGCAGGAGAGGGAGAAGCAGACTCCCCGCTGAGCAGGGACTTGACCCCCGGACCTTGGGATCATGACCTGAGCTGAAGGAAGATGCTTAGCCAACTGAGCCACCCAGGCGCCCCAGGAATCATATAATTGTAGACAAAGAAGGCACCCATGAAATTATTTAGTTTCTAAATCTCTTAATATGTACACCAACAAAACCATAGCAATTTATTCACTGTTCAGGCCTCGCAAGTGGTAGAGCCAGAAATCAGCTGAGCTGGGACTTCAGGGCACATCTCCTACCTGTACGGTTTTCTGTGTTTGTTAGCTCTTGTTCAGTGAACTTTAGGTCTTAAAGTGTGACTTCCTGAATTTCGTTTTTTGGTCTGTTAGGGTTAGCTTATAAGTGCTTAAAGATGCCAGTCAGTTCACTGGGGCTTTTATTATGTGTGTGGTCCAATGCCCTCCATCTTCCAAGTTATTCCAAGACATAAGAGCACAGACTTGGGAGAATAATTGCCTAAGAACTCTCCTTTCATGACACATACCATTTTTATGAAACAAAAGCAGCTTGGTGGATTATTCATTTCTTCTGAGTGGTTTATTCAAAGGTAAAAATTAGTTTCATTTTAGCAATCTTTAATTACCATAGCCTTTTTAGGAGGGCAGAGCAAGGTAGGCTCTTTATTGTATGTGAACTCTGCTCAGTGATCTTACAATTTGGTCTAAGTAACTCTTGTTAAAAGGTAGTTGCTTTATCAAAACCTCTTCCCTAAGAGTTATTATTTCTAACACTAATACTACTAATATCTTTAAAATAATTTAGCCTATTGTCAATACTCAATCCAGAGTATTCTGGATAGTCAGTATACTCCTGAAAAGCTAGGACGGAGTTATATTATCCAGTTTAACAATGAGAAACTCAAGGCACAGAATAGTTAAGCAGTTTTCTCAAGTTCACGGTTATTTAGTGGAAAAGTCAGGACTAACACTTGGGTCTTTTGACTTCCAGTCAAGTTTCTGTCTTCTGGATGTGTTCTTTTGATTTTAACATTAGAGGACCTTATTTCTTACTTTCCCTGTAGCATTTCATTCTCTGTTTTGTGTATGACTGTCTGTTGTTTTGATTTTTGCATCCCACAAAGTTCACGACATAGCGAATACTCCATAATTTTTTTTTTCCTTTTTAAGAATTAAGTATGTGAGAATTACTCCTAGAAGGTGGATGTTATCTGAGGTAGGATAGTGAGGCATTATATGTCACTAGTTCAGTTCTTTTCCCCTTCATCACAGTTTATGAGCTTCTAGTCTAATTAGCAAATACTGGGCCCAAGGCTTGCATCAAATTTTTGCTATCATCACTGAGTTTTTAGCTCAAAATATGGGCCTCAATTTCTTCATTAAAAACATGAAGGTCGGGTGCCTGGGTGGCTCAGTGGTTTAAAGCCTCTGCCTTCAGCTCAGGTCATGATCCCAGGGTCCTGGGATCAAGCCCCGCATCGGGCTCTCTTCTCAGCGGGGAGCCTGCTTCCTCCTCTCTCTCTGCCTGCCTCTCTGCCTACTTGTGATCACTGACTGTCAAATAAATAAATAAAATCTTTAAAAAAAAAAACAAAACATGAAGGTCGAGGGGCGCCTGGGTGGCTCAGTGGGTTAAGCCGCTGCCTTCGGCTCAGGTCATGATCTCAGGGTCCTGGGATCGAGTCCCGCATCGGGCTCTCTGCTCGTCAGGGAGCCTGCTTCCCTCTCTCTCTCTCTCTGCCTGCCTCTCCATCTACTTGTGATTTCTCTCTGTCAAATAAATAAATAAAATCTTTACAAAAAAAAAAAACCATGAAGGTCGGTATTTTTAATATGAGAAAAATAGTTTCCATTTTCAGAACTACATTTCTTGGGTAATTAATATTTCTTGGGTTTTACCATATACCAGGCATAGCTCTAAGCTCTTCATCACGTAGGTAAGCTTTTGTAACCTCATAACCCATGGTTTTGGTGCCATTATTATCCTCATTTTTATATACGAGGAATCTAAGGCTTAAAAAGGTTAAGTAGCCCCAAATTTTGCAGCTATCAAAGGCAGACACAGCCAAAAACCTAGGTCTGACTCCAAAATCTAAGTATTAATATTACACTCCATTTTACCTATAGCTTTACAACTCTGACACAGCCAAAATTTCCAGAGGGCTAAAATCCTCCCTACTGTACATACATGGTCACCCCAAATAGAGGTATATTGAATCCTATTAAGATAAAAATTCAGTCTAAGGAAACTCCTCTTTGTAGACATTATTTGTTCTAGACCTGAGACTGTATCTGTGTGCTACTTTATTTAGGTTGCAATATGTTCCCAACACCCACCTTTTGAGTTTTTTAAATGGTATTTTAATTTTTCCATCAGTTTGTATGCTCAGACACCTGTATGCTTTTGCTACGATTTTCCATAGTGGAGAAAAGGAAAAGAGTATTTTCTAACATTCCATTAATAGAGAGCTCCAGATTATTGGCACAATATATTTTAATGAGCAGCCCATTGTATAGGCCTGTTCACTAATTGATACAGCTCCCATTGGAACAGTATCCGAGGGAGAATGAAGGTCCTGGCATTTTGCTTTTTCCTTCTGTCCTGTAATCAGTTTGGTTGTTAGGATTAAGCTAACCTAACAACCAAAGAACGTCAGGCGGGAAGGGATTGAACCTCTTAGTGCAACTGCTTCCTTTTCAGAGAGACGACTGAGGGGCAGGGGTTTTACAGAGGTGCATGTATTCCCATCTGTGCTGCCTCGTCATCCGACTCTAGGTAGTAATCCAGCAAATGGAGCACTGCTAGCTGATGACCATGTCTGGACTGGGTTGAAGGGTGAAGAAGAAGAGGGCCTAGAGTTTAAAAGATAAACTTGAAAGTTGGTTACTTGGATCTCAGTCCTTTCTCTGCTATTTATTTATTAGCTGTGCTCTTTTGGGAACTTAACACTGAACTTCTCTGTGACTCAGTCCGATTTGAGAGTGGTAATAGTTCTTATGTCCCATGATTTATTGGGAACATCGATACCTCTAAAGCATTCAAAGTGGTGGTTTTGTTTTTGTTTTTGTTTTTTTAAAGATTTTTATTTATTTATTTGACACAGAGAGAGATCACAAGTAGGCAGACGGGGGTGGGAGGGGGCCTGTGCCTACGGGAAGAGGAAGCAGGCTCCCCGCTGAGCAGAGAGCCTGATGCAGGGCTCTATCCCAGGACCCTGAGGTCATGACCTGGGCCGAAGGCAGAGGCTTAACCCAATGAACCACCCAGGCGACCCTCAAAGTGATGTTTAACCTGTAGTTGAACTCTGATCATTAGCTGTTTCTACCCCAAATTTCTGACTGTTAAATTGTTGCATTTTGCACTTTCCTGATACTTTCCTCTAGGAATCCTTTGGAAGCCTTCTCTAAACAAAGGTTGACACTCGCATTTTCAAGGAACTCAGATAGTTCACTTTGGTGACACCAGCCATCCCATCACACACAGACCCGCAGGCGTCCTGCAGGTGTGCGCCAACAGCACACCAGCCGGGACAGGGGAGAAGGTGTCTGCGGGGTGTTTTTCAGACTCCCGTTCCTGCAGAGTCAGGTGGCTCCTCAGTGACCCGCGGCTGGACACCAAGAGCTGTTCAGGTGACCACAGTCACCCGCCCCGGGTCCAGCTGCACCGCAGGGTCTCTCAGCCCTGGAGAGCCCTGGGGACTTGGGGGCGACCCAGAGGCAAGCACGACAGGGAATGGCTTCAAGTTTGGGCTTCCCACAGACAGAGGGACATCTTATCCAGGTCAGTTTTTTTGGTTTGTGGCGCTCCTCCTCCCCAGCCCCCAGGCTTTGTCCCTAACTTCCCCCAGCGCTGGCTCGACGGCGACCCTCACGTCGCCCCTTTGTCTGGCCGCCACCCCGTTCCCCTTTGTTGTCCAGGGTTCCCCCTAGAGAACGGTGGCTGTCCGCCGACTGTCGGGAAGGACGAAGACAGGGGTCACAGGGCGAAATCCCTACACCCGCGCCGCGCAGAGCCGCCCGCGAACAACCCTTCGCCGCAGCAAGGCCGCCCCTCGGCCCCTCGCCGAGGCCTGAGATAGGGGTGGGGCGCGGCGCGGCCGGCGCCCTCTGATTGGCTGCGGGCGTCGAGGCGCCGCTCCGCGATTGGGCGGCGGGGCTGTCTGGCGCGAGGGCGCGCGAGGTGGGGAGGGGGCGCTGGAAGCTGCTGGAAGTCAGGGGGCGGGGCGGGCGCGGGCGGCCGGGGGCGCGGGCGCGGGCGCGGGCAGGGGCGCGGGCGCGCGGGCGCGGGCGGGGGCGCTGGGGGAGGGCCGAGCCGGTCACCGCCCCCGGCCCCTCCCTGGCCCCGCCCCGCGCCGCTCACACCGCGGGCGGCCAGGGGGCAGGCGCGCCGGCTGCATCCCCATCCTCGGCGTCGCCCGGCACGGCGCGCGGGCGAGCGGCGCGGGCGGCCGGAGCGCGGCAGGCGGAGCGCCAGGCCGGCCATGGCCACCACCAGCACCACGGGCTCCACCCTGCTGCAGCCCCTCAGCAACGCCGTGCAGCTGCCCATCGACCAGGTACCCGAGGCGGCCCTGCTGGCGTCGCGCCCTCGCCGCCCCCTCCCCGGCCGTGTGCCATCCGCGCGGGAGCCGGGACGCGGGGCACGGGCTGCGGCGGGGGCCGCCCCTTGAGGGGAGGGGGCGACCCGCCTGTTATTGTCCGCGCGCCATCTCGCGCCGGCCGCCCCTCCCCGGCGTGCCCACCCAGCCCCCATCCCGGCGTGCCCGTGCCGCCCCGGGGGGGGGGGCCCTCCGGGCACCGACGTGCGCGCGTGCATGCCTGGCCCTGCTGCCCGCCACGGCGGCTCCCGACCCCGGTCGTGCGTGCGCCGGGCACTGGGCGATCCCGAGTCCCGAAGCCACTTGCAGTGCGTGTGGGCACGGGTGTAGATGGGGTAGAACGGCAGTGCTTCGGCGAAGCCGGGGTGCCTGTGTCTTGCGCGCGTGGCACCGAATGCCCCACGGGGAAGCGGGATGGACGTACCTCGTGGAGAGTGCCCTGGACCCGCGAGCGTGGCGTGGGGGAGGCCGGCTTAGGGCGCTGCGACCTGCACCTCGGGACAGTTGGCGTTGAAGTGTGGCTTGTTGCACAGAGAGGCAACAGTTTGCGGGGAAGGCAGAGGTTAGGAAGCAAAGTCAAAGTGAGATAATAATCCCAGGGTTCCTAGCTGAGAAAGTTGCAGCCTTGTAGTTCGAAGGAGACACCTTACCCCTCCCTGTCTCCCACCCCTCAAAAAACCATAAGACACTGTGTAGGGAAGGGGGGCGGTATTTAGATGAGACCGGTTGAGTTTGTGTGAAAGGCCTTAGGATTGTGGAGAAATAAAGAGTATTGTGATGGGGAAAGCTGCGCCATTTTTATTCAGAAAAAGTTTAGAAGTATTTTCTCCGAGTGACATTGAGGGTAGTTGTTGGGGAAGGAGGCGGTGGGAATAGGTAATTGCTCTAGCCCCAGGCTAGAGGTAATTAACTGAATTTTTGGCTTAGAATTATCTCAGGTGTGCTGGATCTAGGCGTGTTTGCACTTTACAAGGGATCCGGGTTCACTGTCATTTCCTTGAGAGTGTGGCTGTCATTTGTTGTCATCGGGATGTCATTTACGAGGCAGGATTCCTCTGTGTCAGGGCAGCAGGATGGGAAACCACTCTTGTGCCTGATATTAGGACAGTAACTTGCTTTGTCCTTTACTGGTTTTTTGCTTTTTGTTTTTTTAAAGACTGAAGTGTGCCTGAATATATAAGAAATTCTCCTTTCCATTTGGATTGGAATACCTTACTTCTATTTCAGTCATAATTTTTGATTCATGGTAAAATACCTATCCCCTACAGATCTTGAGCAACAGTTAGAACACATACTGGACTAATAAAGTACCAGGAGTGAAATTTATCATATACTGGAAGAAGGTCCTCTTCTGTTTATTAAAAAACTGATCAGAACTTAGGATTTTGTTGTTGTTGTTGTTTGATCTTCTCAGCCCTGTGGAGGATTCTCACTTTTTGAAACTGAACTACTGTATGACCTTTTAGTGTATTACACCCCCGACTTAAAGTAGGTTGTTGCCAGGGAATCCGCAAATGCAAGATACAAATCTGTTTAAAATTTTTTTTGATAATGAGGAGCAAGGGAGATAGGTCTCAGACTTTTTTCTTTTTACCTGAAGATTGTTGACATAGAGTGTTATGTTAGTTTCAGGTGTACAGCATAGTGATTGGACAATTCTGTGCATGACACAGTGCTCCCCAGATAAGTGTAGTTACCATCTGTCCCCATATGACTTTTCATTAATTTTAGGGAGCAGGTGTATTCTTTCTCTCTCTGCTCACCACGATGGTTTTTTTTTCCACTATGCTAATACCTTTTAATTTATATGCTTATAACTTTTTAAAGCGATTTAATATTAGTGAACTCATGCAAACATCTCAGCAATCCAGAGCAAGTTCTTTTCAGTACTGAAATAAACAGGAGTCTCAAGGGAAGGTGACAGGACTTGAAATTTTGACTTCTTTCTTATCTGTGGGTCTCGATTTGGTATCGTGGACAACCTTCATTCCCTTGGGGCCGCTCTGAATTTTTGCAGCCATTTGTATTTTGAGTTGTTTCCTCTTCTCTAAGCAAATCTTAAGAATTTGGTTTAATAATCACACATGCCTTAACTTTTTTTTTTTTAAAGATTTTATTTGTTTATTTGACAGACAGAGATCACAAGTAGGCAGAGAGGCAGGCAGAGAGAGAGAGAGAGGGAAGCAGGCTCCCTGCTGAGCAGAGAGCCCGATGCGGGACTCGATCCCAGGACCCTGGGATCATGACCTGAGCCGAAGGCAGCGGCTTAACCCACTGAGCCACCCAGGCGCCCGCCTTAACTTTTTATAGCGTTAATACACTATTTCTTTGAAGCGCTGAAGAATTGATCTTTTTGCCAAGAAAACTTGCAACAACTAAAAAGTCATGTTGTAAATTGGATGCATAAAGAGTCATTCAATCTTTATTTTAAAATTGAGCACAATAGAAATACATTTTTGTAACATGTAAATAATTGAGTCCAAGGTGAGAGGAAGCCTCAAGAATTACTTGTAATCAAATAGTGTGATTCAACAGGAAAAAGACAAATCAGGAAATGAAAAGTGTAAAAATATAACTTGTTAGTATGTTAATTTGGTATGTGCTAATTAACAGTGTTTTGAAAATTTAGGAAATTATAAGGGCAGTTGTTGAATGTCAGAGGAAGAAAAGGACCTCAGGGCCAGAAAAATCGTTTCACTCTCGTGTAAGAGTGAGTGTAGAATTCATGAAACAACAGAGATCCTGGTCTGTATGGAATTTACAAATGTACATTGTGGGGTGTCAGTTAAGAGAGAAAGTAAGACCAGGGGAGGGAGAGGAGTGGAAGATTCCGCCTTAGACTCCTGGGTTGGTTAATCCTGAGCATTGCAGAGTGTCCTTGAGGTAACCATAGTCCTTGTTCAGTATGCCTTTAGTTTAAATAAAAATATTACCCCCAATTTGGGGTGAGGGTAAATGATGCCTTAAGCATCTGATGTTTCCCCATTCTAGGCCGTGCATTCCAGGTGACTTTATTTCTAGGTTGTGTCATGGAGGGGGCAGATGGAAAGAGGTTTTGAGGCGGATCTGGACAGAGGGAGAGTGGTCCCAAGACAAGGGCCAAGCGCGCTGTGGAGAAGCCATCAGATGTCACTGAGTGTAATCACGCTCTTTCTTAGCTGCTGGTGTGGTGAATTCTTTAAAGACCCCAAAGTAAGAATAATTATGTGTCCCAGATCAACCTAGTTTTTAGAGTTTTTGTTGTTATTGTTGTTTTTTTTTTTTTTTAATCTTATCGTATCATCCGTTCTGATACATCTGATTGACGCAGCTCTCGAGTTACCGACTGAGGCCGCTCTGCTGTCTTCCTCTCCTCCACTTTACTCTCTTTCCCTTTTACCATTTTCCGTCCTTACTGCCCATGGTGCTGTGTAATCTCGGAGGGATACTGTGAAACTGGAGTACATTTCCCCAGCGACAGGGTATCTGTGTTGGCGTTCTTGGCAGCCAGTCCTGTTTGGGGACAGGGTCATTGTGTTAGAGATGATGGATGGAGCTGTTTGGGCGGGGAGAGAGGGCAAGAGGGAGACTCATAGAATTTTGAAAGGTTTGGAGGAGGGAGAAAAAGGTCGGTGGGGGAAGGAGGCTGACCTACTATAGCCAATCCCGCGAAGTCAGAAGTCAGGTAATAATTACCGTGGGTAACACCTTACAGCGCACAGACCTGTAGGATTTCCCTGAGCTTCGCCACGCCTTGTGTAGTCCGATGAGATTCAAGGTCTGATACAGTTCCCCCATATGCACATATATTATGTCTGTGGTATCCGTGTTATGGTTATTAACCATTTGATTCAAAGGTCAGTTTTAGTTTATAGTCTTAACACGTGGCAAATCATTTTTGTACATCGCTCTTGTAGATCTGGGTTGCTCGTGTATTTTGCAGGGAGAGAACGGAGATAAAGAACTTCGCAGACACTGAAGTGCTGTTGGTGATGGTTGGAATAGGGGAAGCCGTGCATGTCTGTAAGAGGGAAAGAAGTGTGGATGGAGGCTTATTAAATCCTGGTTCCATTTTTGGTCAGTTTGTCGATTGACCTTTTAAGTATATCCAGTCCCCCACCCCCCATGATGTAGGCATCCAGTGAAGTAATACGTTTGGGAAAGGCGCATTTTAAGACATTAGCTTATTTAATCCTCCTACAGGTCTGTGCAGTAATGAACCCCATTTTACAGATGAAGAAGTAAGTGGAGTTTTCAGTATTGGGCCTTTTTCGGAATATGAGTTTTAGGGGGAAGAAGGTGAGTAGCAACAGAACAAGTCGATCAAGGCTTAATTTTATTTTAAAGCCGCCATTTGAATGCTTTAGGTTTAGGACATAAATATTTAACTCATTTGTCTGTCCTGTCTACTTTTACACCCATAATGAGCATCAGTCTTCATCGTGAGAACCAGGAAATATGAGACAATCTGCTGTGGAAGATTCCTTTTAATAAGGAAGGCATATGGAACGCGGAATCTTGAGTCTGTATTTTAGGCCCTGTCAGTTAACTAATTTTAGATATGTCACTTTACATAAATGAGTTTCCTTCTGTGTAAAATGTGTGTTGTGCTTCGTTTTAAAATTCCATGATTCTGTGTTTGTTTCATTAACTGACGAAGCTGCCCCAAATTCTTTCTGGACCGAGTTTATAAATAAGAACTTAAGGGAGGAAAATGGACTAATACATTTTGAAGACGTTTTCAACAGAAGAATTGAAATGGCCTCTGTGTTTCATCTGAGGCAGCTAAGCAGAATAACCACATGCCCCAAACATTGCAGTTAACATTGGTTTCCCCAAATTCTGTCTCTTTAGCTGTAGGAAGTAGTAGTGTGGTGCGGTGGGGGGAAGGCATGGCTGGGTCTGCAGCCAGACTCGGCCGGCCCCCGGCTCTTTGGCACGTTACTGTGTTTTTCTTTAAGCCCCAGTCTCCTCATCTGTAAAATAAATAATAAGTTACACCTACTTGTAGATTATCGTGAAGATTAAAACACATGATCTGTGTGAGGCGCCCCGCTCCTGATACATGTCTGACACACCTTTCCTCCCCACAGATTGTGAAGGGTGTGTAAGTCAACATCTGTGCCTGTGTATTCCGGTTTTAAGCTTTGGGACTTCCTTTTTAGGAAGGGAAGTATGAGGTGGAGGTTCAGTCCTATGCCCACACAGTGATTAAATTAGGATTAAAATCTAGTTTTGAATTTGGAGTCAGAAGTGGCTTTTCTGCTGCTTCACAACTTCAGGAGTTCTTTGTCCCCCTCTTTCGAGCTCCCTGTGTGGGTCTGCCTTGATAGGTACAGATAACCCTCGTCTCTGTGGCTGACTTTCCAGGGAAATAATCAAAACAACTCACATACACACAGCTTTTGCCCGCAGTCTGCTAACAGGTGGGATTCCATAATGATGGAATTTGACAAGATTTTTTAAAAAATAAAACAAGCCAAAAAAAAAAAAAAAACCATGCCATAAACACAATCCTCAGCAGAGTGATCATTGAATGATTTTATGAGTGACTTGGTTGAAGCCTGAAGTCATGCTTTGGTCCATCCGTGGGGTGTGGAAAAGGTGGAGAACCAGCTGATGCCTGAAGAGATAGAATCAGGATTCAGGAGATCTGAACAGTTCGGCCCTAATGACGCGTCCCTTCTTCCTGGGCTTATCCAAATCCTAAAGCATTCTTCCAGCGCCGCGTCCAGTACACCTCGCTCGCGTATAAATCTTTTTCTGAATCCCATCCGAAGTGACGGATTTCTTACTTGAACCACAAAAGCATTTTGAATCTGATCCTCTTCTGGCCTTTATTCTGCTTCCTGTTCTGTGTGTCAGTCCCGGCTCTGGTGGCAGCCGGATTGAACTGGGTAACCAAGGAGACCTTCGGAACTATTTACTAAGATAAGGGCAGGTGTAGGGGAAGGAGCACCGAGGAGTACAGTCCCCCCTACCTGCGTCCCTGGGCCCAGCGAGACAAGGAGAGGGAAGGAGCAGAACCCCAAGGGGGGGTCCTAGGGGCTGTTCCCAGAGGTGCTGTGGCCTCCCCCGCTGAACTTGAGGGAGGAGCCTGGGAGGTAAATCCCTGTGCCCCTCGCAGCCTCGTGTCCTGCGGTGTCTCCTTCAGAGGGCACTTGATGGTTTGGGGGCATGGAGTTAAGGTGGGCGATGGGTCCGGAGGGCTTTCAAATACCCACAACGATGTGATTACGAGTAAGCATTTTGCGGCATCACTCATTTCTCTACCTGCTGTATACGAACAAAACCCTGTCAGTCTCCTCAGCGCACAGCCTCCTTCTGTCTCTTCTCAGTCATACATTTTGAAAGAAGAGTTGATTCTTGCTGTTTCCATTTTCCCTCGGACAACCATTGGAATCGGGCTTCTGCGTCCAGCCTCACAGCCGAATCCGGCGGCGAACGTGAAGACGCGCCCTCGTCGGGTGCGTCCCGGGCTGCGGCCCGTCACAGCTCGGGGCCTGCGCCGCGCTGGCTGTGCCTTTTCATGAAGGCGTGGCCCTGAGATCGCTTGTATCAAAAACCACTTGGGTTTGTTGTTAAAAAATACAGATTCTCGGCGTCTACCCAGAGCCTCCTGCACGAGGGCCAGGGAACCGGTGTTTCGGAGCGGGCTCCTCCTCGCCCTCACCTCCCGCCGCCCTGGGCGTCCCAGGGCTTTTCAAGGGTCTCCACGCGACCGAAAGGCTGTAAAAGCGTGATGCTGTTCAAACACTGTATGTCATCGTTCGACGGTGGCCTCCGAGATGGGGTGCTGGGTGCTGGTGCCTGCGCCCTTCGGTCACAAGATTTGGGAGAATTAAATTCACGGTTCCTCCAGGCGGTCGGGCTGGGAAACGGACCAGTCTTGTTGAGTCGTGACCGCGTCTCCCTTCGACCCGGTCCTTTATCGCTGGTGACGCTCGTGTAGACCGTGTCAGGGGTCGGAACGTGGGGTCTTTCCTGAAGGGGAGGGGTGAGGGGCGCTGCTCCTTTGAGAACGTGGCCCGAAGCAGAGGCCTGGTACGCACGTCTTCCGCGGCTGCTCGCTCTTTCTCACTGTTCGGGACCTGCCCCCTGGTTTGGGGCCGCAGGAGGCCGAAGGCCCGGCGACAAGTGGTGGTGGAGCTGAGGTCGGATCCTGCCCCGCCGCCCAGCAGGACTGTGCCCTCACTCGGTGGAGCCTCCCTGAAACGTTTCGGTCCTGTTACCCCCCCCTCCCCTGCCCCCCGAGTCCGCTCCTTCCAGGCCAAAGCCTCCCGCCCCGCTTAGCCTCTCCCCTGCTCTGCTCTCCCGCCCGACCCTCCGCCCTCGGGACCTGTCTGACCTCGGAAGGAGTTCGTGGGCACATGTTGGGGCCTTTCCCCTTTCCTCCGGCCACTTCTCCCACGTGAGTACCTTCCAGCCCCAGAAGGCCGTGGCGGGAGGATCCCCCTTCGAGTTCGGGCCATGTGGCCACCCCTGGAGGAGGCCTCCCTGGCCCTGTCGCATGCCCCCTCCTGCCTTGGCCGCCCTGACCCCAGCCCCTTGGGATGAGTTACTGTGTGCATATCTCACACCTCCCCCGGCTGGGCTCTCAGGTGCCTGAGCACAGCAGCCTCCTCTGACACCGGCTTGTGTCCCCCACGCTCAGGACCAGCGCTGGCGTAGACTGTCCTTGGAGTCGGCGGGACTCCCGCGGGGAAGAGCCCAGACGGGCACCGTGGTCATCGCTTCTGGGCGGTGCGGCCCCACCATCCCCTGATTTCTTGCAAGTGGCAGCGGCCTGGTCTGTAAGATGGGGCCACAGGTGGGCCGTGCCCAGTGGGGTGTGGCTGGCATCGTGGAGGCTCACTGTGCACACAGGGGGCGCTCAGTGGGGGGGTGGCCGGGAAATCAGCGATGGCCCTTCGCTGGGAGGGGCCCTTCCTCGTCTGTGCAGCCCAGCTGGCTAGGAGCGCCCCAGATTGGGTTCAGGCCCCCCACCCCATGACTTGGTCTCTGCCAGTGGGTCCCCATTGGGCGTCTTAGTGGCCGCGTAAGGCCTGAGCTTCCCGGGCCTGCCTTGCAAGGCTCACTGAAGCCCGCACCGCAGGGGCATCCCTTAGAAGCCAGCTGCACCGCCCTTTTGGCTGACTCTTCTTCACGAGGGTTACTTACAAGGCGACTGGTAAAGCCTTGGAGAATTTTGGAGGACTGTGATGGTTGTTCGAAAGGAAATGAAGATAACCATGAGAGGTACCAGTATTGTCAGCTAAAAGATTACAGTGTCTGGTGGTAAGGGGTGATTACGGTGATTGAAAAGAGAAGCTTTATCAGCATTGTTATCAAGAGATTCAGAATAAAGAAGCCTTCAGAGTGCATAATTGTCTTTATTCAGGAAGAACAAAGGCCTGCGGCTTTTGGTGCCACGCCCTCTCCCCTGTCAGTCGGGCCCTTCCAGAAGGGCTTTTTTGCGATGATGTCTCCCCCATGGGATCCTCTGGGTCAGCCAGTGGCCTTGTGGGGTGCGGAACTTAGGGGACTCCCCAGCTGCCAGGCAGATGGACCTCACTGTTCTGTGAAAGCCGGGCCTCTGACCAGCTCGCCTTGCTCCTATCTAGGCACTGGACAAAAATGTAACATACTTTCTGTTTTAATCCATAATCCCACAGAAACTTTCTTAGTTTTTAGAGGATTTCTGGGCCAAAGTAGGTGTTTGTGGAAGGTCAGACTTACAGATAATATATAATTTTAGATATATTAAAGTTACTCAGTTACATACATGTATATTAAAATAAAATAAATAGCTCTCTGCTTATATAAACAAATTCTAAATCCTTTTCTTTTTAACTTTTTTTAAAGAAGATCTTATTTGTTAATTTGGGAGAGGGAGAGTGAGGGCTTGATCCCAGGACTCTGGGATCATGACCTCAGCTGAAGGCAGACCTTTAACCAACTGAGACACCTAGGCCACCCCCCCCAACCCTTTTCTTTTTGAAACTAAATTATATGTAGATTTACACATATGAAAGATATTTAGGTGATCCCTTGTTTTTTATTTTTTTCCTTTTTCAAACTTATTTTACTTAAATTCAGTTAGTTAGGGTAGAGTGGGTATAGTGTGTCATTAGTTTCAGATGGACCCGTGTTAAAACTGAATGGAAAGACTTTTTTTGGGAAACCGTCGTCTAGTGGGTGCCCAGCAGTGATTGAACGGAATGCATCTGATTTAACAATATTACATTTCAAAAACAAATGTAAAGACCTTCAATGAAGTTCTAGAAATTCATCGTATGTATAAAAGCAGAATTGCCTGAGAGACCAGCATTAAACTTTGAGTAAACCTTGGGAGTTTTTGTTTATTGGAAGGTGCCCTCTAGCTGACCAGGTCATAGGTCAGGGGAATTAGTAGTGCCAACATAAAATCCAAATTCAGATGTCTAGAGGGCACCAGGCAAGGAATGTGAATGAACATCTGTCTGTGTTGATGTGGCCCTTTTATGAGGCATGGACAGCATGGCCATCTGGAAAGCCTATGCCCACTCTGAAAGGAAAGCCCTCACTCCCTTTTGCTGATGGTTACCAAAGTTGATTTTTCAAGGGAAACTGGAATGCTAGATTTCTGTGAATTTTTTTAAAAATTTTTGGCTGAAATAGCCTTAAGTTTTCTTTTTTTTGAGCTCCAACAACACATGTAGCCCAGATTTAGCTTATTGGCTGTTAAGAAGTAGGTAGCAGTTTCTGTGAGAGTGAACAGTGGTCAGTCCACTCTGAAGTTTATTGCCCTGGCACAAGAGTAGACCGGATGATAACTATCGCCGGCCCTCAGGACTGGAGGGGGCTGGAGAACTCTGTCACGCAGTAGTTGGAAGAAGTATTTCTTAGATTTCATCACTTGGCAATTTCATCCTTAAATTGGCCAACAGAATTTCAAATTAAGTTTTCCCCAAACTAGTTCTCTCCCTTGGGAGTAGGTCACATCTTGGAAATAATCTTGAACATCAATATCCCCTTTATTTATTTTTTTTTTTTGAAGATTTTATCCATTTATTTGAGAGAGAGAGAGATCGGGGGTGGGGGGCGGAGGGGGGGGGGAAGAACCAAAGCCGACTCCGCTCTGAGCGTGGAGCCCAGGGTGGGACTCCATCCCACCGCCATGAGGCCGTGACCTGAAGGGAACCAAGGGTCTGACGCCCAACCGACTCCGCCCCCCAGGCGCCCCAGAAAGTTAATATCCCTTTAGAGAGGGAAGGTTGGAATCTCACACAACTATCATTTCTTTCTTTTTGCAGGTCCAGTTTTACAGTGATTAATTGATCTAAGTTGTCCAGGCTGTTTAATGGGGTGTGACATTTAAAAAAGTGTCTAGCTAATAGAGAATAATATTTGAAAAGGTCTTGGTTGCTTTACAAGCCCCTACCAGTTTTTCAGTTTCTTTGGAGTGTGCATTGAATTTTGGCCAGAGTATTTTGTCTTGTGATAACTGTTCAGGCTTTGGAGTTTAAGTTTAATCTACAGTTGCTGCACTGTGAGTCTTAGCGTGCCTTTTCTAATACAAGACTGGCACAGCTGTTCATGTTAGCTGCTTACCAAGAATAGAAATGACGAAGACTGGGTGTCTGAGTAGAGCCGAGAAGATGAAGGTGGAGGGCACGGTGGAGCTTCCCTTGCTGGTCCTGCCTAGGTTTGGAGATACTTAAGGGGTCCTCAGTCTCTAAGACCATAATCCTGCTATGAGCTGGTTTCTGTACTTCTCCTAGAGTATCAGTGTGTCTTTTCCTCTTGTTCTTGTAAAATATCGTTAAATCCCAGAGTAAAGGAAAGTTGGTGTATTTGGCATCACAAAATTGAGCTTCAGCCTTCCATTGGGTTTGAATAGAAATTCTGATAAACTTGTCACAACCGAAAGGGAATTTTGGGTATTGTCAAACTGTATATTTGTTACAATTTTCAATATGGATTGGAAGGATTCCATTCTAAAGTGGTTTCTTTTTTTAAAGTACAGGAAATATAAATTAATGGGGAAATATGCTGTTCTAAGAAGGTTTTTGGCACTGACTCAGAGTTTACCACATAGGACTGTAATTTATAAAATAATTTATAAAGTAATTCAGTAGCCAACACTTGAGTAGATTTAAAAAAAAAAATCCTGAGAATATTAAAGACAAAAGGATGTTGGGACCACTTCAACAAAGACAAAATAAATTGGAACAGAGCCCAAGACTGGTTCTGGGTTGTTTTGCTTTTTGTATTGATTTTATTGAAAACAAGGGCCTCTGGAAAATAATGAAAATGTTAAACTACCTTTCCTTATTTCGTCCATAACTCTAGATCAGATAAATGTAGGATACTGAAGGTTTAGTTCTTATGAAATGAAGATCGCCCTGTAGGTCAGTGTGCCTTGGCTCAGTTGGTGATGCGGATTAGGACGATCAGCCATCCCTGTGTTGGACAGCCAGCCGTGTGCGACAGGGAGAGGCACAGCAAGGGAAAGCCAAGTGTGTTGTGTATTATCGTAAGTCCTATCCCGGGGAGGTGGATTGCGACTGAAATCCAGAGCCTTCTCTGAAACCGGGAATCAAATAAACTAGGTAGGAGTCATGTAGAAGACAAACCTTGACAAACTGGTATCCTTTGAGAATGATATGGAAATGTGTAAGTTATAGTGTTGTAGTCTGCAGTGAATGTTGGTACTTTTGGGATTATTTTTTAAGATTTTATTTATTTATTTGACAGAGGGAGACAGCGAGAGAGGGAACACAAGCAGGGGGAGTGGGAGAGGGAGAAGCAGGCTCCCCATTGTGCAGGGAGCCCATGTGGGGCTCAATCCCAGGACCCTGGGATCATGACCTGAGCCAAAGGCAGACGCTTAACAACTGAGCTCCCAGGTGCCCTGGGACCTTTTTTTTTTTTTTTTTTTTGAGAGAAAAGAAAGATAGCAAGAGAGAGCATGAGCAGGGGGTAGGGAGAGGGAGAAGCGACCGAGCAGAGAACCCGATGTGGATCTCGATATGGGGCTCCATCCCAGGACTCCGGGATCATGACCTGAGCCAAAGGCAGATGCTTAATTGACTGAGCCACCCAGACACCCCGACTTTTAGAACATTTTTTAAAAAAGGAAAGTTGCTGGGGTGCATGGGTAGCTTAGTTGGTTAAGTGTTTGCCTTCGGCTCAGGTCATGATCTCAGAGTCCTGGGATCGAGCCCTGCATTTGGGCTCTCTGCTAAGCGGGGAGCCTGCTTCCTCCTCTATTTCTCCCTCTGTGTCTGTGCTCTTTCTCTTAAATAAATAAAATATTAAAAAAAAAAAAACAAAAGGGAAGTTACTGGTTATGGTATCACTTTAACCAGTAACTGGTTATGGTATCACTCCTGGTGTCAGGAGTCACCATTTTGGTGGGGAAGCGAGGTGGGGTCAGTAGATATCATGGTTTACTGAGTGTGTAATATAGGCCAGGGGTTTATCAGGTCCCGGATGTGAAGATGGGTAAGAAGCGGTTCGGGTTCTTGAGCTCCTCGTGCAGCAGGAGGAGAAGGACACGTGTTTACAGCACACGAGGGTCAGAGGAGAGATGTTGGGATTAGTCTGGGTAAGGCTGCTACAACGGAGAATCCCAGCAGTAAGCCAGTGACTTAAAGATAGGAGTTTCTTGGGGCGCCTGGGTGGCTCAGTGGGCTAAAGCCTCTGCCTTCGGCTTGGGTCATGATTCTAGGGTCCTGGGATCGAGCCCCGCATCGGGCTCTCTGCTCAGCGGGGAGTCTGCTCCTCCTCTCTCTCTGCCTGCCTCTCTGCCTACTTGTGATCTCCGTCTGTCAAATAAGTAAAATCTTAAAAAAAAAAAAAGATAGGAGTTTCTTTTTCCTGACATCACAGTGTCCGCGCAAATGGTCGAGGCTGGAGCATGGTGACACGCCTGGACCTGCGGACCCCCGCCGTCCTCTCAACACGGTGTTCTTCCACCCGGGGCTTACTGTCAGCTGGCTGGGGCTGGCTTGGTTACAGCAGTGGTCCTTAAACTTGGGGTGGCCTCAGGGGCCCCCGCTGCCCTGGCTGGAGCAGACTGCTGGGCCCTGGGAACAGGGTTTCTCATTCACTAGGCCGGGGCTTCGGCCTGATGATTTTATTTGCAGGAGTAGTGAGTTCACAGGTGATGTTACTGCCGCTGCCCTGGCGACTGTACTTGGAGAACTTGGAGGGCTCCGGGGGAGAGAACCCATGCGGTCACAGCTGTGGGCCAGAAGTGGCATATACATACCACTGTGACTCACATTCCTCTTGTAGAGCTTTGTCACATGGCTACAGGTCACGGCTGGGGTGTGGGGCTGGAGGCTGATCAGTGCTGTCTCCCTGGGCAGCCACATCCAGAGACAGTTCTGTGACTGTGGAAGAGCCAAGCAGGGTCCATCAGCTTCTGGAATCAGCTAGGGAAAAGCAGCTGTCACTCGGGTTCACATTGCTCAGGCCGGGTAATGCTCGAGACAGAATCTTGAAGGATGAATTTTCCTGGCATCCTAGAGAGACGGTGCAGCATGCAATGGAGGAAACTGTTCTAGAAGGAAAGCAGGGCAGGCTCCCTCCAGCAAACACTGACTGCTGGCCAGCCTGCACGTGGGGCCTCATCCTGCAGAGTGAGAGGACGTGGGCAGGGTCCCAGGGTGTCACTGGCTCACAGGCCAGCACGCTTCGTTTAAGATTCCAGTGGTTAAGATCATAGGTGCTGGAGCCAGCTTGGGTTCAGGCTGTGGTTCTGCCATGGAGTGTCACAGGCCATGTGAGTCACTTGAGGCTCGCTTTATGTGTTCCGCAGAGCAAGCCTCCGGGAGCGATGGCTGCCGTGGTGCCTTTGGTGAGCTTGACTCGCGTGAAAGGCGCCCTGTGCTGGGACGTGTCCGGCGGGTGGCCGTCTGGCTTCTCCTTGAGCCCTCTCTGATGGAGAGCTTGCTCCCTCTGTTCGGGCCGTCCGTTCCATTCCGGGATGGCGGCAGCTATGATGGAGCTTGCCATCCTGCGGCCCATAAACTTTCTGAAATAATCCAGAAATGCTCGGTTTAAGCCCGTTTCTTCATGGTCACCTGTTGGGTCATCAGTGACGGTCCATTCTTTCTTTACACAGTTGGCTTATGAGCAACCGCCCTTCATAACTTAGGCGTCAGCACCCCAGGTCTTCCCATCCGGAGATCAGGGCCTCCTGCGCACGCACCTGCAGCTCTCCTGGGGTGCGTCCCACACCTGGAGGTTCCGTTTCAGCTGTTGCCCTTTTCAGACTATTGCATCGTTGGCAAGCTTGTTGGCATGCTTGTCCACAGATTTATTGGGTTTTGCTTCTGTTATTTATTACTGTGTACTAAAAAGTAAAATTACAGGTCAAGTAATGGAGCATGTTTTCATCCATGGTACATTCGAGGGGATGGAAACCACTGGGCACGTCCCAAATGCCACTGTAGACCCCCTGGCCTTGCTGTACGCAGCTGGCTGATGGTGTGATCAGGTGTGAAAAAAAGAGCCCACCAGAAGAGCGGGGATGACATGCTGGAAAAGCGCCATCTAAGATGGTGTTAAAGTAGGTCTTTCAAGTCACCGTTTTGGTCAAATGCGTAATGGCTGAATGGTTAATACCAACATCGAGTTAAAGCAGACTATTACCCGAGTAATAGTCGGGTCTTGAGAATGTCTTTGTCTTCAACTCCTGAAAATGATTGACGATGTCTTCTAATTAATTCTGCAAACATGTTTCCCTCCATAGATTTAAAACAATAGGAATTGTCTTCTCAAACGTTCTTATGAAGACTGTTGACGTGAGGTTTAATTAGTGAGAAACAAAACGTTTTGGATACCCCGGTTCACTTTTTTTTTTTTTTTTTAAAGATTTTATTTATTTATTTGACAGAGAGAAATCACAAGTAGATGGAGAGGCAGGCAGAGAGAGAGAGGGAGGGAAGCAGGCTCCCTGCCGAGCAGAGAGCCCGATGCGGGACTCTATCCCAGGACCCTGAGATCATGACCTGAGCCGAAGGCAGCGGCTTAACCCACTGAGCCACCCAGGCGCCCCGGCCCCGGTTCACTTTTATGCCTTCTTTTTCTTCATAGTTTCTGATGTATTTTTATTGTGTGTGTGTATGATTCACGACGGTTATTATTGTGACTTCAGAGTTTTTCTGTATGTGAAATTGAGGTAGCCAAATGATTATTTTGTTTTTAATTCAATTGCTGGAGATGTGCAGAATCCCCAAATACAGAATTTTCATTAAAAAAGGTCCTTTTTTCATGACTTAAATGGAACCAGATAACTGGTTGCTTTTGTACTCAATTATAACAGCATTTTACTCTTGTGATGAGAAACATGTAGTTATATTTTACTTGATAGAATAGTAATATAGAAATCCTGTAAGGCAAATTTACTCCAAGTTAAATGTGTAATGCTCAAGTACATACATTTGAAAAGTTAATATTCGTCGTAAAGAATAAATGTGAATGACGCACATTGTTTGTAATATTGGTGTTCCCTTGCTGCTCAGAATAATGGTAGGTTAAGTTATCTCAGGAGATAAAGTTGAGATAAGTGAGAAATTCAAGGATACCAGGAAATAGGCATCAGGCCATTTGGCCTTTTACAGGCCAAGACCCTAACCAAAGCAGAACAGTGGTTTAGGGCTGAGTAACAGAGCAAAACCAAACTTCAGTTTATCTGTAACTTGCAAAGTGGGTGAAATTAGGTCTTTCTTCTCTCTTTGGGAGCTGATTCTTCTTAAATTACATCCAAATTCATTTGATATTTATGCATTTTTAAAATTTATTTGTGTTTTTACCAATGATGTATTATGTACCCTAATAGGCAAATGATCTTAGTTTGTATTTTTTTTAAAAGATTTTTATTTTTATTTATTTATTTGATGGAGAGAGAGACACACGGAGTAAGGGAACACAAGCAGGAAGAGTGGGAGAGGGAGAAGCAGGCTTCCTGTCGAGTAGGGAGCCCAGTGTGGGACTTGATCCCAGGACCCTGGGATTATGACCTGAGCCAAAGGCAGACACTTAATGACTGAGCCACTGACGTGCCCCAGTTTGTGTATTTTCTGTCTGATTTAAAAACCAATACATAATTCATTGTATAAAATTTATAAGATACAGAGCACAGAGATAAAAATTGGAATATCACACATTATTCTTCAACTCAAGACTACTTTTGCTGACTCGTCTGTGTGTGTGTGTGTTTAGACAAAATTGGATACATATCGAATATTAAATTTTTGTTAACCTTTTATTTTTATTAAACATTTTGAGAGTCGTTTCCAGTTTTATTAAATTGCTTTTTTAAAAAAAAGATTTTATTGATTTATTTGACAGAGATCACAAGTAGGCAGAGAGGCAGGCAGAGAGAGAGGGAAGCAGATTCCCTGCTGAGCAGAGAGCCCAGGACTCTGAGATCATGACCTGAGCCGAAGGCAGAGGCCCAACCCACTGAGCCACTCAGGCACCCTTAAATTGCTTTTCAGAACCTATATAATATTCCAACAGTTAGATATATATAGTTTAGTTATTCCTTGGGTGATATAGAATTTGTTATCATTTTTCAATAAATTTCCCAATATATACATTTGGCACATATGCTTGTTTATTTCCTTAGGATAAGAGGTTTCTTAGATCTGAGGCAATAGCAAAATTACTGGGTTTTTTAAGAACAATTATGAGAACTTCTCCTTTTTCTCTTAATTGTCACAGTTTATTTTCTCTTTTAATATTTCTAATCATGTTTTCACTTCTGACAATTTCTTCAGACTTACACCCGTTAGAAGTCACCTTGTCTATAGGCACCTGGGCGGCTCAGTTGGTTAAGCGTCTGACTCTCAATCTCTTCTCAGGTCTTGATCTCACCATCATGAGTTCAAGCCTATTTAAAAATAAAAGAAGAAGTTGCCTTACCTTGTTCTGTATGGGAATGTGTTACGTGTGGACGAGTTGCCCGTGCTGCCCAGCTTGGGTGAGTGGCTCCCCACCACGCAGACATGCTTCCCGCAGTCCCCCTGCCTTCAGCAGTTGGTTGAATGGATTGGGAAGAGGCCCTACCAAGGGCCTGTGGCCACCTTGTATCCCTTGCCTCTGGCTGGCACTGAGTGAGGGGTTCTTCTGTACAGTTTTTAGAAGTGTCGGTTTACTAGGTTATTTCCTTGACTAGACTGAGCAAGATCTTTGGTGTAAGGGCTAGATCCCTGGCACCCCTCCAACGAGTGTGCCTATGCCTGCTACCCCTGCTGGTGTTTGTCATGTGTTTAGGATGATACTTCCAATTTTTAGAAAAATGATACTAAATTAGTTTTTAAGCCTCCAAACCATTTGGAAGTCTACCAGCAGTTTTTTTTGTTTTTTGTTTTTTGTTTACTTGTTTGTTTTTAAAACAAATCAGTTACTCAAAAGCATTTCTAGAATTTCAGTATCTTGCTTAACCCATTCATGGTATTCGCTTACATGTTTACATTCCCAGCTCTTTTACTCCCAGTCTGTGTGGTGTTGAGTTAGACTTTAATGCAAAAAGGAACCGCGCCAGTTACAGACTGGATGGTATGGCCAAGGGACGCTGGAGGCTGGGTATCCTCCTGCCTTATGTGCAGAGGTCACCCTGAGCCACCTCTGATGAGGTGTCACGGTTAACTGAGCACACACGTCCATTTTTCCTTCCTCCTCCTCTTAGTGAGTTTAGCCTCGTGTTTCTGAGGATAAAAGGGAGACTCCACTCTTCCTTGATTCTCTGCCTAATGTGAAGAAGAAACAAAAAATTGTCACATTACTATAGGAAATGCATTGTAAAGAAAGCGAAGAGAGACATTTAGTATTAAGTTATAGGTCCTATCCCTGCTCAAGGCCCCCTGGGGAATTCTCTTCTTACTGAGACTAGAATCCCAAGCGCTGCCGTAATTGGGCCCCACCAGCTTGTCACACCTAATTTCCTACAGGTTTTTCTCCTTTCTATTTCATCTGCACTGGCCTTCTTACAGTTGTTGGGAGTATTTGAAGCATATTCCTGCCTCAGGGCCTTTGCACTTGATATTCCTGCTAGAGAGGTCTGTGTGGCGTGCTCCCTCACTTACACCTTGGGTAGCTGTCTGCTCAAGGCCTTCCAAAGGAGGCCTTCTCGATCTCCCCATTTGAAAATAGAAACTCCTGTCATTTGGGGGTACCTGGGTGGCTCAGTCAGTTCAGCATGACTGTTGATTTCTGCTAGGGTCATGATCTCAGGATCGTGAGATCAAGCCCTGCATTGGGCCCTGTGCTCAGTGGGGAGTCTGCTTAAGATTTTTCTTTCTCTCCTTCTCCCTCTGCTGCTCCCCCCACTTGTGCTCCCTCTGTCTCTCTAAAAACACATAAAATCTTTAAAAATAAGGAGCCTCCTGTCATTTTCCTCTTTCTGTCATATTTTTTAAAATATTGATCTTACATTATTTCATACATTTTGACATTATATATTCATTTGTTTATTGTCTGTTTCTCTTACTAAAATGTAATGTCCACAAGAACAGGGGCTGTTTTTACCCACTGGTGTCTGGGACGGGGCCTGGCACATAGCAGGTGATCAGTAAACTGTCTATTGTGTTAATGAACTGTGAACCTGATGATTATATGTATTTTATAGCTTTCACTTCCTAAAACTCACCAAATATAATTTATCAACAGCCAGTCATGGAACAGATGACCTGTCTTAGCATTAACTTCTATTTCTTTTTTGTCATTTTCCTTTAAGATTAATGCATTACCAATTTGGAAACATTTTTTTTTCTTACTAAGAGGCAGTGGTGTGAAATGGCAGTAGTGCTGCTTTTTAGGTAGGAAAACTGGGACTAGTTATTCAACCAAATTAGGGATGCCTCAGTTCCCTTGTATATAAAATGGAGATAATGGTATGTTGGAGTTTTAGGATTGAGCCATTAATAACCCCCTCTTGCCAAACTGAGACCAGAGAGGGAGAGATTTCCAAGAGTCAGAGAGACGTGGGTGAGATTGTCAGCTTTACCCAGAGAAGCGGAGTCGGAGGTGGTGGCTTGGGGGAGCTGCTCCGGGAGCTCCCAGTGCTTTACTTTTCAGAGTAAGTTTAACTCCCCCATTGCAGGCAGGGCTGGGTGTCTGTTCTCCCCAGAAGAAACACAGCTTCCCCAGTAAACTTCCCACCCAGGGAAGCAGGCTGTAGGCTGGTGGGTTTGAAGAAAGCCCAGAAGGGAGGTCCCTGGGTGGCTCAGTTGGTGAAGCACCTGCCTTTGGCTCAGGTCATGATCTCAGGGTCCTGGGATCGAGTCCTGCATCAGGATCCCTTCTCAGCGGTTCCCCACTGCTTGCGCATGGGCTCTGTCAAATGAATAAATAAAATGTTAAAAAAAAAAAAAGAAAGCCCAGAAGGTTGAGTGAGTCGCTTCTCCTCTGATGGGAAGAAGTAGGTGGGGCAGAGGCATTACTAAGAGAAACATGCCACCTGGGGAACAGAGGGTCCCCCCAACAAGTATACACCATGTGCTGAGGACTTTATAAGGTCTTTTCTCTGTGTAGGGTTTGGAACATAGGAAGTGCTGAGTCACTATTAGCCACTGTTAGTGTTGTAATACTTGTGTTTATCATGACTTATAGCAGTGAACATACTGGACTATAATCTCTCCTTTTTTTTTTCCTTTGTACTTATTAGACTAGATTGTAAGCTCTTGGGAGAAGAAACTCTTCATTATCTCTTGAATCTCCGGTACTAGATGATTTTGTGTTGGTTTTTAGCCATTAGTGACTAGATATTTAAGAAGAATGGTTTAGTGAAAGCATATGGGTATTGGAGTCAGAAAGAAACGAATCTGCTTTAAATTCTTTTTAAGCCAAAGAGGAGATAGGAAAAAGTTAACACCAAAAAAGGAAAGTGAGGGACGCCTGGGTGGCTCAGTTGGTTAAGCAACTGCCTTCGGCTCAGGTCATGATCCCAGCGTCCTGGGATCGGGTCCCACGTCTGGCTCCTTGCTCAGCAGGGAGCCTGCTTCTCCCTCTGCCTCTGCCTGCCTCTCTGTCTGCCTATGCTCATTCTCTCTGACAAATACATAAATAAAATCTTAAAAAAAAAAAAGAAAGTGGACTGATACGTACACATGTAAGGTTTTTAACAGTAGTACTTAAAACAGTTCCTGTATCATCAAAGAACCCAGGGAAGCAGAACAACGCAGAATCTGAATATTTCATTTTGTCCAGGTTTTACTGTGTTTCTTTTCTTCTCATGAATAGGTAGTGATAAAGAAGTTAGGCTCCCACAGAGTGATGGCTAGTTTGCACATGTTAACATTAGACTGTGTTTTCTAATTAAAAAGCAAAGACAAAGTAGGAGAAATTAACACTGAAAAAATACAGCGAACTCTGTTTTGGACATATCTCAACAGGAGCAGTCCATAAATGCTGCTGGGGAATGCGTATGTATGTTGATAGCATCTAAGAAGACAGTAAGTTCTGGTCCGTGGCGGATACTATTACCAGACCGCTGTCAGCTCTCCATCTGCCTTCTCTGTTAGGCATCTGTGACTCGGAGCTCCTTGTTGTCCTGATTATTGCTTCTGTTTTCACAGTCTCTGCGTCCCATCAGCGTGGTCACACATTGTTCCAACTGTGCCTGGTGACAAGGCACACATCGCAGTGAGCTGGTGCTCCCTTCCGGCTGGAGAGCATTACTTGTGCTGACTCTGGCCGAAGCAGTCTACCTCTGTCCTCACCCTGGAGCTCCCCCGGTCTCCTCCAGGCACGATGGCACTCGTGCGCTAAAATGTCATCTGGCAGACACCTAAGACAGGGTCTCAAGATCAGGTGTGTAGGGTCGAGATCCAGATGGCTATGAGGAGGGATACCAGCCCAGGGACCATCCTGCTTTACCAGGTGAGGGAGGTTTCCCCAGACCCCCTGGATCACAAGACCTGGAACCTTCCTGGCAGTTTAAGTCTCCTGGTCCAGAATCAGCCTTTGTATTTTTGAAAAAAAAATTTTTTTTTCCATCAGTCTTTCCCCAAACTGTTGTAAATTAGTCGTATGCACTTGAGGGGTCCAGTGGACTGAGTGTGATCTTTGGTTTTGGCCTCAGCTTGAATCTGGCTCCCCTGCTCTCTTACTTCAGCACGTTACTTGGGCCTTCTGAGCTTCCATTTCCTCGTTTAAAAAATGGGGATATTATTAACTCTTTTCCAGGTTACGGAGAGCCTTGTTCAGGTAACGGACCCCTTCGTACATTGTAGCTGCTCAACAAGTGGCAGCGGTTCCCCGTCATCCTTTCAGAGTGCGGGCAAACTGTGTGAAGCAGCTTCCCCGAACTGAGGGCCCAGATCTTAAAACTACTGCCTTGCTCCTCCCAACAGCAGGACAAAGCCTGGTCTTGTTGGGACAGATGGCACTGGTGCAGCTGTCCCTGTGCCGCCAGGCCTTTCCAGCTGCTGTGAGGCGGGGCTGTATCTAGAGGGTGGGTCCGGTGACCTTCGAACTGGGTGGTCCTCACTACAGGGCGCACAACCTACTACTACTACTGCTACTGCTGCTGCTACTACTGCTACTACTACTACTACTTCTTCTTCTTCTTCTTCTTCTCCTCCTCCTCCTTCTTCTTTTGATTGATTTATTCCAGAGATGGAGAGAGACAGTGTGTGTGAGCAGGGGGAGGGACCGAGGGGGATGGAGAAGGAGAGAAGCAGACACCCTGCTGAGACATGAGACACTCTGCTTAAGGCGGAGCCTGATGCAGGGCTCGATCTCTGATACCTGAGATCATGATCTGAACCAAAATCAAGAGTCGGATGCTTAACTGACCAACCCAGGCACCCCCGGGTGGCTACTTCTAAAATGAATGAAAGTATATGTTGGAAATGGTTTTTGTGTAGATTTACCAGCTAGAAAGCAATAAAATCTCACTTTTTTAGAGTTATGGATGTTTTGAAAATCACTTCTTCTTCTAGGACACAGAATGAAACCTTTAAAAACTGGTAATTTTCATTGGCAGCTGAACGGAAAATGCCTTTGTTTTGTGGGTTGGGGGGTGTAAGATTTTACATTATTTTACATTATTTCTCTTGGTAGAAAAAAAAAACTTCCAAAGACTTAGTTTTAGGTAGAGAAACAATCAATTTAAATTTAAAATTAAAAACCTCTTTTCTTAATAGCTTTCTGTCCTTTAAATTTGGTAATTTAAAATTTTCTTTATATAAAATTTTTTTATTATTAAAATTAATAATATTGCCCACTGTAGAAATTTGGAAAGTATATTGCTAACTTAAGTTTTGAATTCCAAATCCTTCAGAATAACATGTTTGCTTTGAGAATTTATTTTTCTCTCCTTGGGTAATTGTCTTCCAGAGCCTCCTGCTTTCCCTCTCTGATCTGGATTGGTTGCCATATCAGCCTACTGCAACATGGTCATTCTGCAGCGACTTTTGACTGCGTGTTTGAGCCACATTCATTATTTCTTTAATCCTGGGCCATCTTTCTTAGTTTAGACTTTTATTTTGCTGAAGCACATTTCCAACTGACTTCCTAAGAAAGAGCACATGGGAAGTCTGCTTTCTGAGTCTATGTATTTGAAAGTATCTTCATAGAACTTGAGGTTGAAAATAACTTTCCCTTATAACTCTTAAGGCATTGTGTTGTTACTTTTCCACCTACTTGATGATGAGAAGTCTGATGCCAGTCTGGTTCTCTTAACTGTGTAGTTGACCTGATTTTTTTCCCCTTGAAGATTCATAGGATTTTCTGTTTTTCTTGATGTTCTCAAGTTTCACATTATCTCAGTGTGGATTCTTGGTAAGTTCTTTTCAGTTTGATGACTCATGTTCTTTAACTTTGGGAAATCCTCTGGAATTGTTTCTTAGATAACTTCTTCCTTCTCTTTTTGTTGTTCTCTTTCAGGGATTCTTATTTGCTAGATGGTGACGTCTTGGATATATATTCTCTCTTGCTATTCATGTCTTTTGGAGCTTCCTTTAACTTTGTATTTCAGCGTGTGGTATATTTTACTTTCCAAAAATGGCCACAGCACTCTTTCCATTTCTCATCACTTCTTATCAAGAATGGACTTTATTTTCTTCCCCCTCAACCCCGGACAGGTTTCTGACTACTCCAACTAACAGAATATGGTAGAAGTGATACGAGGTGGTTTCCAGGGTCAGGTCATTAGAAGGTTACAGCTCCCACCAGTACGTGTGGCTCTGCTTTTGTCTCTATTTCTCTCTTTCTCAGAGTGCTTGTCCTTCGAACGCAGTCACCATGTTGTGAGGAAGCCCAGGGCTCATAGAGGGGTCCTGTGGAGGTGTTTCAGCTACAGCCCCAGCGAAGGTCTCAGATGGCAAGCCCCAGGGATCTGACCTGCAAGTGACTGAGCCTTTACATAACTTCAGTACTTGGCTGATCCCAGGTAGAGCAGGGATGAGCTCTCCCTGTCCAACTATGCTCAGATTGCAGCTTTGAGAGCAAGAGAATTTTGTTATTTTTTTTAAGCTACTGAGTTCAGGGCTAATTTTTATGTTCTTAGATTTCTCATTTTATCAGTCGTGTTTTTTGAAAAACGTTCATTGAAGTCTAACTTACATACAGTGAAATGCACAAGTCGGAAGTGTATAGTTTGCTCTGTTTTGACAACCGCGTATACACCTGTGTAACCCATATCCTCATGGTAAGTGAATTGGTAAACCAGAGTGATGCCAGGTGAGGAGTTGAAAGAGAGTGGGAGACCCCAATCCCCTGCCAGCCCCTGGCAACCACTATTTTACTCTTCCAATGAGCTTGACTTTTTTTTTCTATTGAACATATAAGTGATACCATGCAGTTAAAAGAGAGAGAGAGAGAGAGAGAGAGAGATTGGCAGGAATTTGGCAATGGACCAAATAAGATAGGAAGACATTTGAGTTTCTTTTTTCTTTAAACTTGTTTTTGGACATTTATAAATTTGCAGAGTTGTGAAGATAGTACAGAAAGTTCCCAAATAACCCACATCTACTTCGTCCTGTTGTTAATATATTACCTTGGCCCTTCGTCACAACTAGTGAACCAATATTGGTCCATCATTATTAACTAAACTCCATGCTTTATTTGGATTTCCTCAGTTTTTACTTAAGGTGCTACCTTGGGCTGCTGTAACAGAATACCACAGATGGAGTGGCTTAAACAACACACCTCTGTTTCTCAGGGTTCTGGAGACTGACATCTGAGTTCAGAGAGCCAGCATCATGGTGGGGTTCTGGTGAGGCCTCTGTCTTGGCTCACAGGTGGCTGCCTTTCTGCTGTGTGTTCACATGGCCTTTCCTTGGTGCATGCGTGTTTGAGGAGGGGAGGGATGCAGGGTGGGAAGTGAAAAAGAGAAAGAGAGAGAGAGCTCTCTGGTATCTCTTCTGATCAGGGCACTAATCCCCGATGAGGGCCTCAGCCTCATGACCTCTTCTAAACCTCCAAAGAAAACTCCAAAGGCTCCATCTCCAAGGCTTCAGTGTATTAATTTGGGGGAGATACAGATACTCAGTTCGTAACAAGTTCCTTTTGTGATCCAGGATCCCATGTAGAATTTTCCGTGTTACATTTAATTGTTGTGTTTCCTTACGACCCACTAGACTGGGACGGTTTCCCAGACTTCCTGTGGTTTGGATGTCCTGACAGCTTTGACAAGGCATGTTGGTCATTTTGTAGCATGTCCCGCAGGTAGGATTCATCTCATGTTTTTCTCATGATTAGTCTGGGCTTGTGGGTGTTTGGAAGACCACAGAGGTGCGGTGTCATTTCATTCCTTCACATCAAGTGGGTGTGCTTTCAACTTGACTTACACTGTTGGTACAACTTGGGTCACCGGGCTGAGGCACTGTTCCCCGGGCTCTCCACTGAATGCTGTTTTTTAACCCCCACTTTCCACATTGCACTCACTGGAAGAAGTCATTCTGAGCCGCCCACGCATGGGGGGCTGTGCTGGGGGGTGCGGTGTGCAGGGGCCGGGGCGGGCTGTGCTTGCTGATGGGGCCCGGTGCGCGGGAGAGAGAAGTGTGGGCTGACACCGCTCCCGGGTTTTGGGCCTGAGCTCCTGCGCAGGTGGTGGAGGAGGAAGGAGAGTGGCGTCGTAAGCTGCCAGAAGGCACTGGACGTTTTAGGGGTTTGCCCTGTGGAGCTGTGCACGTGTAGTGTGGGCCTCAGCCGGCTGGTGTCCCAGTGTGCTGCTCCTTCTTTCTTAGAGTGCTGCCGGTCGGGGCGGGGAACTCTGAGCGGGCTGCGTCGCCGCCGCTGCCCGCCTGCGTCTCCTCGGGCCAGTGCGCTGCCCGCCCGGCCTCTCCCTGCTCTGCCTGCCCTTCTCCACGCTCTGCTGTGGCCCAGGACAACGGGCTTTCCTGTCTTGATTCCTCTCCTTGTGATGGTGAACATAGGGAGGCTAAAGGATTTATACGTTTGGTGCCATAATAAGAATTTTTTTCCGTTTTATTTTATTTCTTTTTTTTTTTTTAAAGATTTTTTTTTTTTTTTTTTTTTTTTGTCAGAGAGAGAGGAGCGAGAGCAAGCACAGGCAGACAGAGTGGAAGGCAGAGTCAGAGGGAGAAGCAGGCTCCCTGCGGAGCAAGGAGCCCAATGTGGGACTCGATCCCAGGACGCTGGGATCATGACCTGAGCTGAAGGCAGCTGCTTAACCAACTGAGCCACCCAGGCGTCCCCGTTTTTATTTCTTTCCAGTGTTCCAGAATTCCTAGTTTATGCACCACACCCAGTGCTCCATGCAATCCGTGCCCTCCACAGTACCCACCCCCAGGCTCACCCAACCTCCTACCCTTGACCCCTCCTAACCCCCCCCTTTGTTTCTCAGTCCACAGTCTCTCATAATAGGAATTTAAAACAAATTTTTTTTTTTTAAGATTTTATTTATTCATCCTAGAGAGAGAGAGCATGAGAGGAGAGAGGTCAGCGGGAGAAGCAGACTCCCTGCCGAGTGGGGAGCCCGATGTGGAACTCGATCCCGGAACTCCAGGATTATAACGCGAGCCGAAGGCAGTCGCCTAACCAACTGAGCCACCCAGGCACCCTGTAATAGGAATTTTTAAAGAAGTTGGCAGTCACGTGACATGTGACCAGTGCCACAAAGGGTGTCAAGTTTAAGTTGCTCTACGGAAGTTGGTAGGTTATTACTTAGAAAACAAAGTTAATAATGTTGGGGGACTTACAGTTCTCTCCTTTCCCTTCCATCCCCCAAAGTTCTTTTCTTATTTTTAGAACTTTTTGTCCTAGTGCTTCCTCCCTTTTCTGGGGAGTTGATTTTTAAAAATTAGATTTGGGGACACCTGGGTGGCTCAGTTGTTTAAGCAGCTGCCTTCGGCTCAGTGTCCTGGGGTCGAGTCCCACATCGGGCTCCTTGCTCAGCAGGGAGCCTGCTTCTCCCTCTGCCTCTGCCTGCCATTCTGTCTGCCTGTGCTTGTTCTCTCTCCCTCTCTCTCTCTGACAAATAAATAAAATCTTAAAAAAAAAAATTAGATTTGCAGGGGATCAGGAGCAATCACCATGTTATTAGAGGATGATGAAATCCTCACCCATACTTACAAGTTCAGGGAGACCTTTCCAGGTGTCTGGGCACCCATCTCTGAACTCATTCAAGAGAGTAGTAACTTCCAGAACTTGGGATTTCTCATTTCCTTTAGTGGTGTTCACCGTGAATGTGTGTACCTTTAAACAGCGTGGTGTTTAGTTTTGCTCAGTTTTGACTTTTGACCTTTATTTAAATGATTTATACCATATATTTTCTTCTGAGTCTTGCTTTTAAAATTTTAT